>NC_136685.1:11472798-12672798 GCF_903797595.1 Erithacus rubecula | reverse complement strand
CTATACAAAGACTTCCTTATTTTTCTTCATGTGACTGTGTTTATTATACATGAAGGCAATCAAAGGGCTGTTTCCCTGTATTGCATACTATTTAGATTAGGTATATTCATAATTCCTTAATATCAAATCAGATGCTTTTTCTATTAAAAAAATAATTTTTTAATGTTTTCTGCAGAAGACCTTTAACAGAAATGATGCCTCTCTAGAAATAAGAAAAGAGATTTTTTTGGAATTAAGTGTTCCTGGTTTTGACAGAGCAGAAATTATTTTCCTCTATCATGAAGTTATTGGATGATTAATGGATATTTAATTAAATAATATTAAATTTATTAATTTGGTAATTAGTAAGATAAGCTTTGTAGTATGAACTTGGAATTAAGTGAGTTTGCCACATTTTTCTTGCCAGTTCTCCTTTCTTCAGTTTTCTCATCCTGATTTTGATATATAGATTAGAAACTTCTTGTAGCAGGACAGTGCATAGAACATTGAACCTGTAGAGCTTAAATTTCATTAATTTTAAAACAAACATTAAATATGTTTCACTTGCAGGAATGATTTCTCAACTCAGAAAAGCTATTCAGGAAAGCCACTTAGAATCTTGGAATTGATCTAGTAACTTAGTGCAATTTCAGATGAGATGCTGGGTAGAAACCAGTACTAACTTTATGTGGAAGTTAAATAAAAATAGTACTGGTATTTAGTTTTACTTAAGTCAGCTAACATTCCCCTGAGAATTATTTTGTCCTTGGATTTTCAAGGCAGAATAGGAGAAAAAGCTATAGGCCTAAATTCACAATAAGTCAATACTCTTAATTAAGATCTATTTCACTAATAGTCTGTCTGATCCTTGTCAGTGCTTTATCTCAGTAAAGTCTCCAGCAGACATATGATGGGGGATTAAAATCAGAAGCTGAAGCAGCTACAGCCACCAGACAATTTCCCACACTGTCCTTCTGATAGATTCTGCCACTGAGCAGAGTGCCTGATGTTTTGGAAGAAAGTTTTTAAAACAAGATTGGCAAGAAGAAATAAGTTTAATTTAACATATTAAATAGATATTATTTTATATTTAGGAAACTGAAATCTTAAGTGATGCAGGACCTCTTGCACAAATAACTCAGACATCTGTATATTTTAGCAATAACATCTGTGACTGAGTGATGAAGATGGCTATGGTGATAACAAATTTAGCCATCTGATTTCCACCTGCTGTCAGATGGTTCCAGACCTCTGAATGAAATGCAAAGCTGATGAAGAATTCTTCTCGTAGAGATCCACTCAGAAAAATATCTCTTGTAAATATTCTGACATTAGATGTCTTCAGGTTCGGAGAAATTCCATGTTCCTAAGTCTGACTACCTAACCCTGACTACATAAGATTTTTAAGATATGTATTGCTAATTTCCTGCATAAGATCCCATGAATGTCAAGAGACACTACACTGATATTATAATTTCAGCTGCATTAAACAATGGTTTCTTAAAATCTTGAACTTGACATGATCTGATGTCTGTTTTTTCTCTTGCCAGATCCAAGTCCCAGAGAAATTCCCTTCTGTATCAGAAAGAAGTTGCATATAGATATGTCATCTGTGGGTGACTAGATTTTATTATTATTGCTAGTAGTAGTAGTAGTAGTAGTAGTAGTAGTAGTAGTAGTATTAAATTTTTATTTATTTATTTTAATGTGTATCAAATTTTCAACATACCCCATCAAATTGAAATCACTTCTTCTGGGGAATCTTTAGAGGAACTCACCAGGAAATATTTAGAATTTTAAAGTGTGAATGACTATATTAAACTTGCAATTTCTCTTTTTTTATATGCAAAATGAAGACAAACATTTCTGAGAATGCCTATTATTTATTACATAAACACCTGATTATTTAAAATCTAATGTAAACTACTAAGATAGATTAGTTGAAAGAACACCACAAGTGCTTTTCTATCTTCATGAGTGATAAAACTCTAGGATAACTAACTGAGATAGGGGAATTTATATTTTAAAGTTTAGTAGAAGGATCCTACCCTACTGATAAAAATGTATCAGCTATAATGTCACCATATAGATGAGGCTTCCTCTACAGTCGGTAGAGGGAAGTCAGCTCCTCCTTAAGGTGCTTCATCTCAAAGCTCATTGACAGAATTTTAGAGCAGGATAAGTTGTTAAACTGTCCTTTGAAAGCCACCATTTACTGCCACTATCTTGAGGGAATCTAGACAAAGCTGAACACATCTTTTCAATTTCAGATGGCTGTAAAGGAAGATGGATCTTATCCATTCAAACTTTAGTGATTACTTTTCCATTTTTATTAATCGTTGTATATTTGAAATCCATTTATGGCATTCTTTAACAATGCTTCAAGACTTCATACAAACTCTCATAAACAGACTTAATGCTCAAAGTTTATTTCTGGCTTTTCTGCACTGTTGTCATTTTGCTTTCAAGTGTTGTTTCTATAAAATACTTCAGGATTTCTTGTGTCATTTTTCTACATTTAATTAATAATGAATGCAAACATCTTCTAGTGTTTCCAAAGCTAAAATTAATTTTACTGAGCTTTTCAGCTATAAGTTAAGAGGCACTTGCAGAATATAAACTATCTAATTCTGCATATTTGAATTTATAGTATTTTTTAAATTAAAAAGTGTCAAAGAATCAGACAAAAAACCTTGTCCAATTAGAATTAATTAATCCAGATATAGTAGAACTTAATGGAAGAGCTGAATTTAGCCTCTAGACAATGTTTCCTCATTATAAATGTAATTATGCTGGGCTTAGGGCATAGTTATTTTGTGGTTGTTATGTGGGGGTTGCTGTTAGAGTTTTTGTTTGGTTAGTTTTTGTTAATATATCCATAGTTTTATATCATAAGTCTAGAAATTGGCTGATTTTGTAATAACATTTTACTTTAGAAGAGAAAAATATATTTAGCCTATTACTTCAGGTGATATTTGCCATCTTATATTAAATCAATATATTTTTGCACCTTATGTAAATTGTGACCTTTATGCTGAAATATTTTTTGGAAAGAAAAACATTCTATTCTGGTCAATTGTATAATTTAAAATTATAAACTTCTCTCCAGGTCTGTAATAACAGTGGATATACACATCTGCTATATAATACAGAGCTATTCCAGCACCATTAAAATAATTATTCCAACAAAAAACCCCAATTTTTTCAGGTCCTTCATAGGTTTTAAATGCAAGCTTTTAGTCTTATCCAAAAAGTGGTCAAACAAATATTGCTTCATTTTGACTCGTCAGACAACAATTCTGGGTTACTTTTGGACAAAAGTAGAGAAGCAGACACACAGCTCTGAATGATTGAAATCATGTGGTTTTGAGAAATATCCATGAAAACAATCAAATCTAACTGTGTTTGCAGAATTAGAAGGATTTTGAAAAGCTTTTTAGGCAATGTAGAGCTACAGAACAAAGACCCAGCAAACATCCATTGCAGGTAATGTCATAATACAACACCTATCTTAAAATATTAAGATTTTGCATTGTAATAGTTAAAGCTTAGAGTAACAGATTTGTGGAGAGCAGTTGAAAAATACTGAAAGGAACATCATTCAGATGTCTTCTGAATCAATTAGCACTTTTCTGTTTGTCCAAACCAAGCTTCATTCAGCACATTGGTGCTTACCTGATTCTCTGTCACATTTTGGCCAGGCTACTGAACCCTGCAATCAGACAAACTAGGAATAAATGGAGAATACCTGCAACAGTAAATTGCACAAATGATAAATTGTTTTGCCTACACTGTTAGAGAGATCCCTGGCATGGGTTTGGGCAATGTAATTTAGAACTATGCAAACATCTCCCAAGTCTAATTTGGAAATTAATAAGGATGATTTGGCAGGAATCATTTCAGAAAAATAATTTGGATGCACCACTTTGTTTTGGCTAGTAAAAGTGTTCAGTAATGTGGAAGTTTACAGGTCATGCCAGCTTGGCTGCACAACCCCTAGCTTGCTTCAGTTTACTAATGTATATTTCCTCTGTGTGATTTGAGGAACTTATGGGTTTAATTACCTGAGACAATCCTAAGAATGCCCAGCAAAGGGCTCCTGGAGCAGAGAGAGGGAAGGATAGTAAAGCTGGAAGACAGAAGTGAGGTGGGAATGAGGAAAGAGTGTGTAACATACTTCTTTGGTATTAGTGGATTCTTAAAATGGCTCAGCTAGTTGTGAAATTTCAGCTCAGCACAGAATTTCAGTGAAAACTTGGATTACTAGATCAGGTAATTTTATATTTTACTTTTACAATGTGTATTTATTTAACAAGATGCATAGAGGAAAAGAAGATGAAAATGAAGAAATAATCGTCATCTATTGTCATCTATTTAAGGAATTGGGAGCTTTTTTCACCCAGTGGTTCTTGTTGTATCTTTTTGAAATAAGGGTAAGCAATAGGGCTGAGATTTTTTTTCAGCTTTCTACTGTCCTTCATGTCCAAAACTCAAATTTATTTTAAAGTCAGGACAAATGATGGAGTGTTTTTATGAAAAAAAGCAAAAGAAGTGTCTGAGACAGAGTGCAAGTACTAACACTTTGGAATGCTTTTTAAACTTTAGTTCTCAAACTTCTGTAAAAAAAAATATATATATATTTTCTACCTGGAGGCTGAGATTCATTACACTAACTTAAGAAAACTGCTAGTCAGAATATTGGTCTATGCTAGTGATTTCTTTAAATCTAATAAAGACATAAAGCTGGGGAACTACTAATCCCACTTATCTTAAACAGCTGGTTATAATGGAATTAATTTCCTTTTCAAAGTGTCAGTGTTTATCTTTTGGATGCTTCCTTCTCCTAAACCTTTACAGCTCTTGTGATTCTAAAAAAATATTTTTAACTTGATGGTATTAAAGAGTTAGAATAATGGAAAGCATAATTATAAGCCATTTATACTATTAATAAATCTGCTAAATAAAATTTTCCATTGCACACATTAAAAAGGTATATTTCACATATATATGTGTGCAATTTAATTGTAAAATAAATTTTATGCTGTCCTTGGCATTCACTTAGCTGGCCTTGTACACACAAATTGGTTTGGGGATTGCCTGTATAAATATTAATTCAGAAGAAGGGTTTACAGCATCTTTGTGTATTTCTCACAATTTAATTGATAGCTAATCTTGTTTTAGTAAGAAAAACAATAAACTAATAGCACATTTTCCTTTTTTCTTAGTATAACCAGTTGCCACCAAATCAAATTAGGAGGGAGGGAAGTTATAGAGTATAAAAACACGGTAAATGTCTTCAAAATCTATTAAACCAAATTAATTCATAGCTAATATACTATTAACCTTAAGATTGTCTTGCTTAATGTAAAAAACCTCAAGTAATTACATAAAATAAAAAGTTTATGTGATTTATAGAAAGAAAATGGAATGTAGACTCAATGTTTTATCTCTTCAGCAAGTAATTACTAGGAACATGTCCCATATTGCTCAGGCTTTTTAAAGAAACTTCTAAACCATACA
This sequence comes from Erithacus rubecula, assembly GCF_903797595.1. Lineage (NCBI taxonomy): Eukaryota > Metazoa > Chordata > Aves > Passeriformes > Muscicapidae > Erithacus > Erithacus rubecula. The sequence continues at coordinate 12,667,299 of NC_136685.1, read as the reverse complement.
GAGCAGAAAACAATCTTTCCATAGTTAAAAAAAAAAAAAAAAAGAAAAAAGAAAAAAATAATTTAGTGGGTTATTCAACTTCCTCAGTAGAAATCTCTGAAAATACTTTTGACAGGTTTGAGGATGCCTTGGTATGGGCAGGTGGTTTTGCCAAACTGTTCTCTAAAATATTCTTATATTTTGCAATTTTGTACATTTAAAATGTGCTTATTTCCCTTGAATACTTTCTTCCTTATAAAAGAAGAGGGGGAAGTAATGCAATAGTAAGTCTAGCCTTCTATTCCAGGTGCTATTAAGTCCATATCTTTCCACCATATCTTTTCCCACACATTTACACTGAAGCTTTTGAGTTATCCTCAGAAAGTCATGATAAAGTATTGAAATAAAAATTCATTTGTTGAACTAGGATGTAAAGAAAAAAAGTTACTTTCTAAGGCAATATGGGAAGTTTTTAACAGAAAATGACCTAAGTACAAACTCATTGCTGGAGTTGCATCAACAGTGCCATAATATGTTTCAAACATTTATCTCTTTACCTTGTAAGATTGAATTTCTTCTGAGACTGTTCCTGCATGCATGCTTTTAAGAATCCATCCTTAAAAGATAAAAAAATCATATATTGTTGGAACTGTCTCATGGGATTCAGCTGCAGGTTAAGAAGCTCATCTTTCTTTTTTCTTTTTTGCCTGCACATAGGTGTTATGTGTCTCCCACTCTCAGCAATGAAGGTGTCATTAGTAGGGTGAATGGTGCTTGCAAAATATTTCATCTTATTATAAAACAGACTATTACAGAGTAAATAGTGTGTGCCAAAGGAATTATTTAGTGTTTCCTGTGATGCCATGAGTTTTCCAGGATATTCACATAGCATCCACAAATATAGCAGAGATCATAGGAGAAAAAAAGGCTCTAGGAATATCAAGCAGAAATTGCATTGGTTGTCCAAAACCTGCTAAAATTACACCAATATTGTGGTTTCACCCAAAGCAGCAACCAAGTACCACACAGCCACTGTCTCACTCACCCACCAGCAGGATCAGGGAGAGAAGTGGAAGGGCAAAAACCAGAAAACTTTTGGGCCAAGATGAGGACAATTTATAGGGAAGGAAAAAGCTACACACACAAACAAAGCAATTAATTCACTGTTTCCCATGGACAGGCAGGTGTTCAGCCACCTCCAGGTGAGCAAGACCCACCATGAACAGCAGTGACTTTGAGAAGACAAACACCATCAGTCCAAATGTCCTTGACTTTTTCCTTCTTTCCCCAGCTTTCTGTTCTGAGCATGACATCCTAAGGTCTGGAATTTCCCTTCTGTCATTTTGGTCACCTGTCCTGCCTGTGTGTCCTCTCACACACCCAACCTCCCCAACTTCCTCACCAGGGGGGCAGTAAGAAAAGCAGAAAAGGCCTTGGCTCTGTGCAAGCCCTGCTCAGCAGTCACAAAATCATCTCTATAGCATCAATCCTGTGCTCAGCACAAATCCAAAACACAGCTCCATGCCAGGCACATGAAAAATTAACCCTGCCTGTGCCAAACTCAGCACCCTTAAATTATTATTCTAAGAAAGTGAATCATATCTCTGATGGAGAACAGCTGAATATCCATTCTAGGACATGACTGACTTCTGATTCAAAGTGCAACTCTGTTGTCAATTCAGAAGTGTAAAATTCCATTTGAAATGTCCTCCAAAGAAGCACCTAGGTTCCATGGGTATTGAGTTATATCTGCCAATCCAGTGTAGACTCACTGTGCTTTGTACAGATACAGATGATTGCATATAAACATTTTATTTGCTTGCCTTTTTATTGAACCACTTAAAGTGTGCTGAGAAATCTACACTCTCCTGTATTTGTCCTTCCTTCTTTGTTCCCCTCAGTCCTGAAGCATCAAGCTGCCTGGACAAATCTAGATTAAACATCTGAGCTATCAGAATGTAATTAACTCTAAAGTCTACAGGGATCAATGTCTTGCTTTCTAATGAGAATGCATAAGGACACTGAACAAAAGGAAGCTTTTCAACTTTAAGTAGGCCTAATTTCAGCAATCTATAATTTGCCTTTCATCTAACTCCTCTTCTGAATGATTTTTTCAAAATAAATCTGCTTATTTATTTTTCATTAGAAAAATTGTCAAGACTCACTATGTTTTATAGTATATAAAATTGACTTATGCTTACTTCTTTAAAATTAGATATGACCTGTAACATAAGAGTTATCTAATATATCTCTTAAATATTATCTTAAATATTAGAGGGTATATTTTTAGACTGTTGTTTGATTTAATGCAAATTTAGGGTCCATCTGAAGGCAGATTAATTCAAATTCAGCTCCTGAGATTTAGAAAATATGTCTAATTTGAATCATGTCTTTAAATTTCACTATATTTAAATAGAATTTATGCATATTGTATTCTTTTGAATGTAATTTCAAAGTGTAGTTTCTACTGAACACAGAAAAACAATCTCCTAATGTCTTCCTGCTTCCAGGTTTATATTCTTTTGTGTGATCCTTTTCACTGAAAAAAAAATGCATGCAAATGACTAATTTTATTGGTATGAATAATTTCAGGCTTAAGGTCTTAGTCCAAATTGCAGGTGCAGTTTCAAAGAAGTAAGTGATTGGAACAGATCTGAAGCCTCAACTGGAAACTATTAAATAAATATGAATTCTAAATTGTACCAAGAATTCAGGGTGGGAGAACATGCAGAGCATGGATGAATTGCATCCTTGCTCTGCTCATGCTCCTGTGTTACTGTGGGAAGGCATCTGATGCTAACTGCATTCATTTAAATGAAGAAAAGGAATTTAAAGATCCATTTACTGAAAATTATAAATAAAAAATATGGTGTCTCAAATGTGATGTATGTATTTACTGTTATTAGAGTTCATGTTCTACTCAAGAATAGTTTCATGATTCCTTCAAAGTATGTCTTATGTCATAATTTTTGCCTAAAAATAGTGGATAACTGTTTCCCATCTATTTACCTATCTAACTATACATATTATTTATATATATTTGTGTATGCCTCTCAGTATAACAGCATTCCTCTGTTCACCCTCAGAAGAATCTGAGTATGTATATGTATATGTATATCCTGAATACCTTGTACACTGTAAAACAAATTCTCTTCCTTTTCCTATTGGTCTGACAATTTTTCTCCACTGTTTATTAATATTTTCAGCTGTCTTTGTGATCTATTCAGAATTAAATTGACTTCATTTCTCCAGCTTAATTGTCACAACAAATTTTAAAGATATTCTAAAAGTTTAGTAAAGCACATCTACATTATCTGAAATAATTGTGAAAATTGGAGCTTTGTCTCCCTAGTTGTTTGTTTAAATTTTAGTCATCCCACTATACCGATAATCACCTTAGGGTAATTTAAAATCAATGAAAGAATAAAATCAGCTCAAAAGGTTTTTCATTTGACCTTGTTCAAATCCTTACTTCAGGAAGACATCAATCTTCCTTTGGAAGTGCCAATTTCTCTCAATTAACCATAAGAAGAGTTAGTGTAATTAGCTCTCAGGCATATGTCTACTTCTAGTCATCCCAACTCCAGTTTAGCTGTCTAGTGCAATTAATTTTTTTTACTCACCCATTTCCCTTTAGTATTCAAAGATTCACACTTTTTTTGCTGTGAATTAAATTCAATAAAAAATCCTTTAAGAAGTATTCCACAGGCACAATGAATTATATTTTTAAAAATTACAAGCACCTGTCTTATCAGATAATTTAACTCATTTGGCCATTATGCTGCAGTTGGCAAAAAGAAATTACTATTTGCACGATAAATTAGCATTCTTAATGTTTTAGTATGTTAGTGCAAAACCAGTCCATTTGAAAAGAATAATATTCATTTATTTTACTAAGCAAGAGGAACTATGCAGCTCTTTCATGACTATTCTACTGGTCTTTAGGCTGCCAGTTGCATTAATGTATGCTCCTTCTTATAGATCTCATATATTCATTTTTTTTTCCTTTTTTTGTCTTTTTGATGAAGGTATTATGTTTCATGTAGATATTCTGTGTGTGTATATTACACGTTCTGTATATTTTTGAAATGCTGGTGCTATATTAACTTGCACATCAGCAGGAGATACTGCAGAGACCAGCAGCAAGGAAAAGGCACCTTCTGCCTCCCATTGCTGTTTCTCTGAGCCATTCATCCCTCAAGTAATTTAATAAATGTTCCATTAAAAAGTGGATGCCCATGAGTCCCTGATGTAAGATATAGCCCACAAAGCTTCAAACAAAGCTCATAATGATTTTTGTTTCTCTGCGCAATACTATAATTTCTGATACATATTTTTTTTTAAACAAGAAAAGTCAAGGACAGAAAAAGTGTTTTTAAAAGAGTAATTAATGCAGCAGAAATTTTTTATAAAACTTGTATTTTATCTGGCATGGATTACATTTTTAAAACAAAAGTGTCACAGTCACCAATCACCCTGAAACTTTATTAGAAATCTCTTGATTTGTTCTCAGTTGTGCCTCTGAGGTTTATTTGAGCTTTGAAACTTTATCTGTTCAGTGATATCTTTTCCAGAACATTCTGATTGTCAAAGGAGTACACAGATTTTATTTCATTTGATTTATCATTTCTTTTTATATGTGGCTTTTCTTTGTAGAATTTTGTTAGTAAATCACCTTTAAGAGTGATGCATAGACATATTACAATTGAAAGTCTTCAATTTTATCCATATAAAATCAAAACATTTATTTTTTCACTGTGTTGTCTAAGAATACTTATTAACTCCACTGATGAAACATTGCAAAATATTTATCTCTTGTTGTCATATTGAAGAAAGGAACTTTGTACATTTAAACACAAGCTGATTCATTTCCTCCTTCTCTCATTAATTAATATATGTTTTATTACCATAATAAAAATCAAAGGGAGTCTAAACTGATAAAAGTCTTGTTTCTCTACTTAAAAACACATCCACCCTTAAAAACACAAGAGCAATAGAAAGATAAGAAATTCCCATTGGAAACTCTATATAAGAATTTTTTTAAGATAAATTTTTGACTGCATGAATGATAGGTTTGACAGATTATCTTCTGAAATATATGCAATACTGCAAATGTATTAATTAATTCTTCATTCATTTCTTGATCTGAGAAATCTTATCATTGAAAATGTAGATTAATACTCTCTTTAAATACATCAGAAGCTGTAGATAAGAAACAAAAACAAGGAGGGGAGAAAAATAAAAGCTTCAACTTGATTTTCAAATAACAAAACAGGAGAAATAAGAGTTTTCTCTGCATTGGAAATACTTTGTGTAGTCCAATAAAGACCAAAAACCTGAAAAGTGTGAAGTCTTGTCTTTTTGAAGGGGATGGCTGCTCCCAGACTTAGGTTAAACCATTGAATCGAGGAGAGCTCCTTGAACTGTCCAAGTGCCTGCCAGGGACCAGTCTCCCCATTTAATTGTCCATCTGATGCAGTTCCAGTGCTTGGACACCTGCACTGTCACTCTGCTTTCCTAATAAACGAGCTGCTGAAACACATCTCTTTGCTGCCACAAGAGAACAATGCTTTGTATCTGCCACAGAAATTCCTTTTCAAAATCCAACCTTCTAATAGAGATTGTGGTGACTGTTGTCATGTTGACAGGAGAAATTATGCGTGGATTTGAAAAATGTATCTCAGAATATGGGATTCAGATATGCTACCAAATAACATTTGATTCAGTGTATAATGATCACATTTATACCTCCTCCAACCATATTTTTCTGCTCCCCCAAATGACCAGACATGCTTACTCATAGCTCAGGGTTGGATGTGGGTGTTGTGTCAGCTTTTGTTGAATTTTTTTTTTATTTGTATCTCTCTTTTATTAACCAAAGCCTCTTAAATTCCTGCACACCTGAAACAAACCTTTTTTTTTTTTTTTTTTTTGGGCATTTCCCACTAATCTTGGATTTACAAATTGCACAGTTCTGATGCATATGCTCACTCTTGGATATGTGCAGACCCTTTCATCTCAGATCCAGCTGTCTGTACCTCTACTGCAAGGACAGATCTCTTGTGCCACTAGTAGCTGTTAAACAGCCACACTCCACAAGCCTGGTGCCATATATTAAGGGAAATTGAGGCCAGTTGTGTTTCTACCTTGGGTTTGGAATTGCAGTAATTTGGGTGCTGCCAGAAGAGCAGTGGGGTTCTTCCTGCAGTGGTGCAATCAGACAGATGTGAGCAAGATTAGTCAGTTCTCCCCATATATCCAAGCCTAATCACAGCATCTTGAGGTAACACTTTTGGGTGGTGAAATGAAGAATAAATCACTTCTAAGTAGTAATGCTTAAATGTGGTGTATCCTAGAATGTGAAAATGTCAATTTGAAACCCTGGAGATGGATAATGACATGATGTTTGTAGTATGGGCCATTAAACTCATCATAGAAATTCAGCTAAAGGTGACTCAGAGCAATTATTGTGCTGTATTTGTTTCATCACTGTGATGGATAGACAGAACACTTCATAACTCTGGCTTTATAGCTCTGTAGTAAAAAGACTTTTTCTTGTTGAATGTAAATATAAATGTTGAATAAAAAAAATAATTTGATAAAAATCAAACCTTAAAATAAATTTCAAAAAGAAAGTTTTAAAAATATATAAAATTTATTTATAAAATAATTAAAAATGTTAAAGAATCTTATTTTGAGATATTTTCCATGTTCTGTTTCCTAGAGTTCCCATATGAACTATTATAATGTTCCTGAAATTTTCTGTGGCATTAATTGGGAAAGACTTTCAAAAGCTGTTTGCTTTGAGATGACCCATCTATACCAGATATGCAATATAGTGTGCTGTTTGAATATCACACATAAGCTTTGACACTGTACTGCACAGATGTCCAGAAGCCATTGAGGTGCTGGAGCTTGTTCAGAGAAGGGCAGCAAAGCTGGTGGCTGCTCTAGTGGGTCAGTCCTGTGAAAAACAGCTGAGGGAGCTCTGGGTGTTTAGCCTGGAGAAAATGAAGTTTTGAGGTGAGCCAAAAGAAGCCAGGTGGGGATTAGCCTTAATCCTAATGATCTTGGAGGTATTTTTATGCCTAAATGATGCTGTGATTCTGTGACAGGAAAATAATAGTAGAAAACAATACACTTCTTTCCCTTGAAAAGGCTTATCCTTTAACTTGGGCTGTGTGCCTCAAATACATGGACTCCTTATTAAGGTTTGCAAAGTCTGAACTAATGGATGTGTTTACATTTCTCTTAGAAGACACTGAGAACTGTGAATGTCTTATTAAAGCTTTTTCTGTGACAAATCTTTTTGATACAGGCTTCAAAATGGCAGAAGATATGGACATAAACATGCTATGTATGATATCTATAGAAAAACAGTAGCTTGATGAGAATTTTAAGATGATGACTTTTACACAGTGAATTCTTTTTCTGGGATGCAATTTTTAAATTAAAGTTTCTCTCAAATGTTTATCAAAGCCCAAAACATCTTATAATGTCAGATCTGTTGTCCAGGAAATTACATAAAATTTTATGTAATTTTAGTTACTGAGAGAGCACTAGGCTATACTGACAGCTCCTTAAACCTGACATACTTAAAGAGCATTCTATTTGCATTCTCATAAACAACCAGTGTCAGCCAAAGATCGAATATATCCCCTCACTTAAAACTGAAAAAATTAGGTAAAGTAAAGAAAACAGTTCAGATATTTCATTTTTAGTAAAAAATTACTTTGTAACCTATAGGTTTGTTTGGGGACATGTAAAAAAACCAATACTCCTGAAATTAAAATCTTATGAGTTGGCTTGTTGGCTTCACTCAGATAAAGCTCATTTTCACTTTATGCCTTTCTTAATTTTAAAGTGGATTCACAGCTATCTAACAAACAGCTAGTTCTTGCATTTCCATAGACATAACAAATCCAAATAAGATGGTGTCCATTTGAAAGCTCTTTGGAAGCCAGAAAAGTTTGGAAATGACAGAAGCTGGGCTATACTCTTTAATTACAATAATCTGTTTGAAGGAGTAGTATTATTAAGTATTGGAAAAAGAGGTTTGCTGGTCTTATAAGAGTGTTAATGGAGACTGTTCAGGTGATGGCGGAAAAGTCAACAATTTAAGGAATGGCATATTATTACCATTTACTAAGTACTCATTGAAAAAAAAATATAAGAGGAAGGATTTGGATTACAAATCTGATAAGGAGCACTTGAGGTGCTGGAGACCTTTAGCCTTGAAAAAAGGAGGCTCTGGGGGGGTCTCCTCACTCTACAACTGCCTGAAAGAAGATTGTAATTAGTTGGGAATCAGTTTGTTCTCCCAAAGCCAAGTAATGGGAAGAGAGAAAATGGCCTCCAGCTGGGCCAGGTGAGGTTTAGATTGGGTGTTAGGAATAACTTCCTCATGGAAAGGGTTGTCAGGCATTGGAACAGACTGCTCAGGGGACTGGGTGATCCACCAGCCCTGGACGGATCTTAAACATAGATGTGGCACTTAGGGGCATGAGCTGTCTTGTGCACCTTGACTGGGGTCCCAAGGAGAACATGGCTTATGCTCCTCAAGCAGGTGTGCAGTCTGACTTCCAGGATGGAATGGCATTTCCCATGTCAAAATAAACATTCTGTGGATCAAGTAATATATTGTAATTGCAAGTTTATAGTTACATGCTGTAAAAGGTCATGCCTGGCATGTGGTACAGCTGTGCAGAGCAAAGTCCTCTTAAACTGGAGAAAGATGCACTCTGTGACAAGCAGTACATGTGAGACAGCTTATCACTCTGATCTCTTTAGTTTCATTCATTTTGAATTTGACCACATCTGTATGATTGCATCTTGGCCCAGCAGCCCATACCACTGACTTAAAACATCAATTTGCTGCTGACCTCCCTGTTTGTATTAATGGAGAAATTTGGGTGAGAAAGAAAAGAGGAGAGGGAACAGTGTTGACAGCACACTAAGTTTTGTCCCTTCTTGTAGTAGGGACAAGACCAAGCACAAGCAATTTGTGATGTCTTTCTCACTCTCAGTCTTATTAAGACACCTCAGAAAATCTTGCAAGTACCAAGCAGGCACTGACCTAATCAATAGAAAATAGATTTTCAAGACACACACTTGAGCAGGGTCACCAGTCACCGTGTCCATGAAACAGACAGTGTGATAACAACTCTCCTTTACTGATCTTGTTTCATTTCCTTCTTCTAAACTGGAAACTTCTGAATAGTTACCCTTATTTTCAGGGTGCTGTTCATTTCTATTATACTCTTTATCATAGCATCCACAAGAAAAAACAAACAAAACAAAACAAAGATTTGATAACTGCCAAGTTTTCTAGGAAATTGATTGTTGCCCCTAACCAAATTGGTTGTTCTCAAAAAAACATACCATAAACATACAGGGATACCACTTAAATGATGAAAACAACTGTGAAACAAGAGGTGTATAAGGAAGGCATGTAGCAAAGGCAGATAAAAATTGAGTTACCTGGAAAAATTAAGTGGCTACTGCTTTTCTGCTATTTCGCCTAAAACACTACACTAGGCATCAGAAGAAAAAAAATCAAGCAGTTTTACCAAAATATCTGATAACTTTTATCATCCTATACGTCATTAAATTGTAAGAATCATTGCCACAGGGTGTTGTGGATTCCACAAGTTTTAAGAGCTTGTATTTAAAAAATAATAAAGATAGAGAAAACCAATAAAAGTCTGTTCAAATTTCAGATCAAGCTCTGGTAGTCTTTTTAAGATGCTGACTGACAAAAAGGAGAGATGTTATATAAGTGAAATACGATGAAAAAGGATCACTTATGTTTTTTACCTTTTCTGTGTTCTCTCAGTATCCAAGAAGTGTCCTCCACCCACTGGTAGATGAAACTCAGTGTTCTGTGACCTCATCTCATTCAAAAATTTTTCCCAGTTCCCACTGAAATCCATTTGAATACTTGACATATACAGATATTTCAAGATATTAGATGATCACTAAACTGAATAAGGTTTTAGGAGGAGCAAACTCTGGATGTTATTGTTTTCCAGTGAGCAAACAGAAGTTCTAACTTTGACACATTTCTCATTGGAATGTAGTCAGCTCTCAAACACAGTTCTCAAACACAACTCTCATATTAAATAATCCCTGCCCAAACTCTCATTAAATGTGAGATTTTTGCCTAGCTGCCTTCCATGGTGACAGTCTAAGCCATTTGAGAAAGGTGAAAAGTTCATTAGTAAGTGAACATAGTAAAATGGACAAGGGAGATGGAAATCTCAAAAATCTGAAATGACAATGTTGCTTTAGTACTTTGTTCTGCTCTGCAGCCCTATTTAATATCTCCACACTGATATTACTCTGCTGCAAACAGACATCACTGTGGAGCAAGACCTTTTCCAAATGTTCAAAAAGAAGCTGATACATCTTCCCAATTGGCTTGCTTGCATACATTTTTAAATGTATGCTATTAATATTTCTCTGACTCAAAACTGGATTCCCTAATTTGGAAGAAAAGAAAAGAGAATACTCTTCTGACCCATTCATGAAATCTGTATATACTTTAGGTAAGTTTGCTGTAGAAAGAACTTGTCATGAAATGAGTCTGGGGATCTACAGTTTCAGTATAAGGAGTATTCTATTGGATAGAGTTTTGAATGTTAAATTCAAACCTGGATAAAATAATTTTCAGACTGGAATAAGTGAGAGGAGTTCAAAGTGTAGGAAAGATAAGACTTCATACAATACTTCCTAGGTCTAATTCAGTTTCCAGCAAAGATCACGTGTCTGTCAATAGTTGTAAATGCATGTAGATTATGTCTACCTGTTGGGAAATACACGGAGCAATTTTGCCTTTATCTGTTCAATTGGAAAATACATGTTATAGGGTAAAGGCAGATTTTCAGCATGATGTGGGAAACACACACCTCAGTCCCTTCTTTTCCTATAATAAAAACAATAATAATTATAATTGAGATGTTAATACCTTATGCTCAGCTATATAAATCTCAAATAAGAAACTATATTCTGTTTCCTACTAAAGCACATTTGGTTGGTTTGCTTTTTCCATCTTCAATGTGTAGTGAAAGTTTTGTGCCATATAAATATCGGCTCTGTAAATATGGGGTTGAAATGCCAAAAACTATATGCTTTTTTAGAAATTACATCTGAATATACTTCAGATTCACCACATGAAAAATGTTTGCAAAGAACTCATAATATTAAAATTATTTTTTGGATGTGAAGATGCTGCCACAGAAATTGCATTTCTATTAAGTTGAAATCAGTGAATTAGAGTTGTGATGAAACTCTCAGTCCTGTAAACTGGAATGTCAAAACTATATGATTTCCAGATTAGCAAGAAAAGCCCTGAAGTGATTTGTTGTGGAAATCCTCTTCTTTTCTTTTATCAATGATCAGGATATTCCCTCTTGTAATCTCTTTATACTTAACCAACAACCTTTTTCCATTGGAAAGTGTCCTAAGCATGTATATGGTGCCTAACTAAGCATGTTCTACTGTCTTGCTCCTATTTGCATGCCTGGACCAGCTTAAATTAATTCAATTAGAGATTTAATTAATAAAGCAATTTGATTCATATCACCGTTGAATGGACAGAATGGAAGCCAGAAGAACATTAAAAGAAACATTAAAGTTCAGACTTGTTACATGTAAATCACTGACTTTTTATATATCTCCCTATATTGACATTGAGTAATTTAGCTAATTCAACTGATATAAGAAAAACAAGATTTTAGAACTAAGGTGGTAGGATATCTGTAAAAATGTCATAATGTTGTAGTATGGAATCCATAAAGACAAAAGTACAAATGAAGTAGACTGGTCTTGCAGGTAATAACTTTCACAGCATATTCAGGAGAAACAAGTTTATAATCAAAAGGATTAATAGTGACTACTACAGACAACCCTGGAACAGTAACCTTATCAAACAATTGAATACATTTCAGGAAATCAATACACCATTGGCTTGCCATATAGCCATGAATTATCTTAAATTTTTACAGAAAGATATAAAATTTACAAAAATGGACTATTTAAATTTAAACAGGAAAATATCATTCTTTCATATAGTTGTTGTAAAGCAGGTATCTAGACCTGATTGCTCGTTGGATTTGGTATAGGAGTTATTGAATTACTTGTAGGAAAAACTTGGCTTAAAACAACTTACTGTGATTATTATCTGGACAAACTGTTAACAGAAGGTTTTAAATTGATACACTCAGAAATGGCTAGTGAAAAACTATTTTATCTTTAAAAAGTATGGTCTTGTTCATGCTAGAAGGATTTAAGTAAAAAGGGAGATGGCAGATGCTTATGAAGCAACATTTCCTCTAGAATCTATAAACTGGATCTCATGTTACTTTGCATACTACAAGAACAAGGACTTGTGCAGCAGAATTGATACATAACAAATATAATGCTAAAAGACAGTATATTACATAAAATTCACAGCTATCTTGCAGTAAGGAATGCCACAATTACTGTTCTGGCCAAGACTTCTACCATGTTTTACAAAAGACTAGATGTTTACAGGTGTTATGGAAACTTCTACTACCTACAATAGAATTAAAAGATGCTACAACAGTCTTGCTTCATGGCAGAAATGAACCTTTGGCAAAACTTCAGTTGCTCTTCAGACACAGAAATCCTTCCAGTGATTCTAAAGAGGCGAAGATTATATACACATATTTTCAAAAAGTGGGATTGTGAAATCTCCTGCTGAAATTTGTTATGAAGTAATTTGTAAAATGATACAATAGAGATCAAATTACAAGAAACATTAATATGGTTATCTCACATTTATGATATTACTTCTTTAGACAGTATTCTGCTTTCCTTTCTGAGAGGTACTAATTTTCAATGTTTGAAGTATTCTTGGCAATATAAACATATGCTACTGTGAACAAAGTTGTTCCTTTAAAGTAAATCTAAACATGGGATAAAAGAATTAGTGAGATGAAGCTGAACAAGCAGACATACTAATGTCAAGGCCCAGGAGAACATTGACTGTATCATTTTAATGAGCAGCTAGTTAGCCTACAGTCAGTCTTTGCTATCAGCAAAACCTTTTCACTTGTGCATTCATCCTCAGTGAGGCAAGATGGAAAATAGGAATATCATTTTCTGATAACTTTGATATTTGTCTTCTCCTCTTATCCCTGCTGATACGATAAGAGTGAGACAATTCCAAATAATATGTCCATTGTGGAACCAAGCTCTGAAAGGAAAAAAGCTCTCTGTTTGCCCTAAATGACTACTGAGGTGTAGAGAACACATTAAGGGGCTTGAATATGAATTCTACCTCTCCTGTCATTTGTTTCTTTGGTTGGTTTTTTTTTCCCCTTAGAGAGAAATTCTGCTTTTGATGTAAGGAACCTTCCTGAAGAAATTTCACTGAATGCTATCCACTTTCACAAAGTCTTTTGGTAAAAGTTAACTGATAATTTTATGAGTAAAAGCTGTGTAGTCCTGTTTTTCCCCTTTTCTCTCTTATTTCTTTTTTAATTCATCTCCAATCCTAATGATCCTTTGCCACAAATGAAGCTTGAAATAAAGATGAACATAAAATATCCAGTTCATGATCTTTGCAAATTGCCACATTGTTGCAAGAATACATCTTAACCATAATCACTGAAGCATAATTTTTTGCAGAGATTTTAAAGTTTGCATGTTTCACAAGAGACACTGCTCTTACTCATCCCAGTTTTATATCAGGGTTTTATGCAAGTTCAAGTCCATTGACTTTACTGTCATTTCCCCAAGTTTTCACCAGTACAAGTGAGAAGAAGCAAGGCTGACAAACAATGATAATTATTCTTTTAGCTGTTAGACAAAATATTTTTCTTAATAATGTGTTTCAAGTAAGATTTTTTTTCTAGTAAGTTCTCCATCTTAAGGGAATTTCACACTAGCAAGTAGCTTTGTTATATTACTTTTGCATTTAATTCTGTTTCAAGATTTTTGCGTTTTTCAAAAGAAAAGTCATTTAAGTATTTATTGCTTTGAAGGCTTCTGTATTATACTATAACAAATTATTTAAAATAAAATTGTAGGGTTTTTTTCCTAATCTAAAAAATAGAATTTAGAAATCATTAAAATGCATGACATTTTTATCTAAGATGTTTTACACCATATCTTTATGTAATGTTTTTAAATTATTCCTATAAAATTGTACATAAGACAGAGAAAAAGGAGGTGGAGAACTTCAAATAAACAGTCCTAACAGCTGGAATTTACATGTACTGACTATTCCTTTCATAGTGTTTGGACACGTGGGAGTGAGAGTGATTTCTGTTTTGTAAGTGTTAGGTTTATAAATATCAAGGACAAAATTTTAATTATTAAAAAGTATGGTCATTTTGATGTGCGGATTAGCTCATATCTTGATTCAATATAGTCAATAAATGATTATTATTTTTGATGCTTACTGTGATATATATTAATGCTTTCTGAGAAATTCTAGTGACTCTTAAGACAGGCTTCTGCTACTGGTTCTTTCTGGGTCTTGCAGGATTCCCCAGTACAAACCAGCTTTATGTTTTGAGTAGAGCTACTATAGATCATTTAACTTATAACTGGAAATAGACAATCATAGTGTCTTAGATTTATAAAATACCTTGACTTCAAAGGGACACACAAGGACCTTCAAACCTCCTGGCCCTGCACACCACTATCCCCAAGAGTCACAGCATGTGTTTGAGTGTTTGTCAAATGCTTCTTGAGCTCTGTCAGGTGCCATCACCACTTTACTGAGCAACCTGTTCCAGTGCCCAAACACATTTTGGGTGAAGAACCTTTTCCTAAGAATCAGTCTTAATGTTCCCTTGGCTCATCTTCATGATCTTGCCTTAAGTGCTGTTTCTAGTCACAGAGAGCAGAAATCAGTTTTAATTTATTATTGGATTGATCAAGAGGAAATCTTGCTTGACCAATCTGATAGTTTTCTATAATGTCACGGCAAGGAGGGTTGATAAGGGAAGAACAGTGGATAATTTTAGTCTTGACTTCTGCAAAGATTTTGACAATGTGTCCCTTAACATCCTCATAGGTATGCCCAGGAAATTCAGGTTGAATGAATGGACATTGAGATGGATCAAGAACTGGCTGTGTGGCAGATCTCAGAAAGTCATGATCAGCAGAATAAAATCCAGCAGGAAGCCTGCAGTCAGTGTGATCCCCAGGGATCATTTCTTAGTTCAGTCTTTTCAGCTCATCAAGGGCTTGGATGGAGGAATGCACTGTACTCTCAGCAAGTTTGCTTATGATGGAAAACTGGAGAAGTGGCTGATGTGCCTTTAGCAGGACCTTGCTAGGCTGGAGAGCTGGGCAGAGAGAAATCTCATGAGGTTCAAGGGCAAGTGTAGGGTACTGCACCTGAGGAAGAGTAACCCAAAGTGCCAGCACAGGCTGGGGCTTCCTCAGTACAAGAAAAACAAGATACTGAAGAGGGTCCAGCAGAGACCATAGAGATGATTAAAAGTCTGGATAAAGTCTCTCCTATGAGGAGATTCTGTGGGACCTGGACCTGTGTAGAGTAGGAAGGAGAAGACTGAGAGGGGATATCATTAATGGATATAAATACCTCAAAGGCAGGGTGCCAAGAGGATGGTGCTAGACCCTTTCCAGCAATGCCCAGTGACAGGGCATGGAGCCATAAACTAAATAACAGGAAATTCCACCTCACCATGAGGAAGAACTTCTTTATATTGGGGATGGCATAGCACTGGAACAGGCTGCCCAGGGAGAGTGTGGAGTCTCTCTCTCTCTCTAGAGACATAAAAACCCACCTGGATACATTAGAATAATTTCTGAATAAGAATATTCTGATTCCAGAGTTCTCTCACTTCTTTTGAAAGGGAGGCTTTCAAGGGAGGCTTGAGTGTTTTTTTTTTTTTTTTTTTTGTGTCTTTCCTTGCTGTAATCTCTAGGTTATGCTGGCAGTAGCAAATTACACTGTCAATGACTGAGGCTATGAGTTATATTCCTTGTTCTGTGCCACTGTTAAAATGGTGCCTGCTTTAGTTTTTGGCTTGAGATGTACAAAGTTCATTTGCAAAATTCTCACACAGAGCACTGACCAGGTGCCCCACAAGCAGCATGGATACTGTTTCCTGCACTGGAGGATTAGGGAATGCTCTTGGTTATAGATTTGAACAGACCATGTAGCTAACCTCAGTAGCAGAGACCAAAACCTTTTCTAGTTTACAAACAGATACTTAGCTTCAAGGCTCACACCCTTCTGGAGAGGATCACAACCCAGATTCCCACTTGAGTGGAGCCTCAGGCTTCCCTGAGGAAATATCTTCTCCTGCACACTATTTTGATTCTTCCTGCCACGAAAGCTCATCAAAATGTCTAGTTTTTAGCAATGAAATGCAAAAGTAATGTAAATAACAGCAAAAGTGAAAAGCAGAGACACGATTCAAGGTCAGTACAATTACTGTGTGACCTTTATCAATCTCCAGACATTCTTCTGTTTGACTTTCAAAGATACTTATTTTTTAATTGCATCATAATCATCATTTTGATAAATGTATTGACATGTAAAGCCAATCAATATATGTGCTCTTTTTCAGATTCCCTCATAACTGGATTTGTTGGAACTTTTACTACTTCTCCAAGAGGTTTTAGCCTTCATGACTCTAAAGATTGAACTACCTCTTTTAAACCCTACAGGACAAATTTAGGTAGGTGGAATTCAATTATGCTAATCTGAATTTGGTTTAGGCACCAGAGGCATCGTTAGTTTTGCTGCTGGGAGTTTTACCTATGTAACAGTGTAGTAATCTTTCATTAGATAGTCTAGCAATATCTTTATCTTCAATATGGACCATGGACATGTTTGAAGCACACTACAAATGTTTCAAAAAGAAAAGTAAGCAAATTAGAAACACCCTTGTCTCAGTAGTAAAGATTCCCAGAAAAGCTTTATTAAAATTGCTCCATTTAAAAGTATGTGCTTAAAAATGTAACCACTCAAAATGAACAGATATATTAAACACTATCACAGAAATAAATAATTTACAATTAATAACCAAATCATATAACTATATAACTTTAATAGTTTAATTTGTTTTATCCATCTCTTCCTTCTTCAGTCCTTTAAAAAGGATTGACTAATGACTTTCCACTCAAAAATTTTCTGTCTGCTGCTGAGCCTATTTCTCTATCTGATAGTCTTCAAATTTCCCCTTGCTTCCAAGCTCTTTTGTTCAGAACCATGGGCTGTTGTGTTCTTAATTTTCAGGTTGGAGGACATGGAACTGTTGGAGCAAGCACAGAGAGGGGCCATGAAGTTGATAACGGGAGCAGAGCACCCCCCACAAAAACAGGCTGAGAAAGCTGGGACTTGTTCAGCCCAGAGAAAGGAAGAATTTGTGGGGATGTGAGATCAGCCTTCCAGTATCTGAAGGGGACAAGTGGGGAAGATGGACAGGGACATTCCTCAGAACCTATAGTGACAGGACAGGGGGGAATGGCTTCAAACTAAAGAAGAGTAGGTCTAGACTAGATATCAGGAACATGTTTTTCACTGTGAGGTTTGTGAGGCACTGGAGGAGCTTTTCCAGAGAAGCTGTGGATATCCCACCTGTGGAAGTGCTCAAGGCTGGGTTGGATGGGGCTTTGAGCAAACTGGTCTGGTG
Organism: Erithacus rubecula; assembly: GCF_903797595.1. Taxonomy (NCBI): domain Eukaryota; kingdom Metazoa; phylum Chordata; class Aves; order Passeriformes; family Muscicapidae; genus Erithacus; species Erithacus rubecula. Next base: position 12,649,675 of record NC_136685.1, on the reverse strand, counting down.
GAAGGTGTCCTGACCCATGGCAGGGTCATTGTACTAGATTAAAGTACCTTTCAACCCAAACTGTTCTATGATTCTCGGTTCAAATATGAGTTAGCCACATAATTTTGGAGGTAGTACCATGATTTTTGTGGAATAAACTGGTTTTAAATACGTTTCCATTAGACCATGATGTCTACTCTTAAAATTAAATTACTTAGAAAAAACAATCAATTTATTGGATGGGTTCTTTCATGCATAGTTTTGGGTTTTTCCTTGTGTTCCACAATTTGCCATCATTAAGTGTCAATATATAAACTGTTATGTTAAATCAATTTTCTCCTTTGTTTCCTCCAGGGTCTTGCTTTCTTGATCATTCTGGATGCAGCATATTAACACATAGGCATTATTTTTAAGTAAACTATCAATTTTCAATGGAACATGTGGTATATTGGTGATAGTTCATTCCTGACACTGCCTCTCCAGAGTGATGCCATTTGTCCATATATTTTATCACACATTTCCAGCAGGTCTTTTCCAGTTCTCCCACTCATACACCTTCATGATATTTTGTAACACATCTACCTTTTATCACTTTTACTGTAGTATAAAAGTGTCATTCTAGTAGATTGAAAGTTCACACATGATTTCAAGCCTTGGGCCTGAAAAATCTTAGAAAAGCCCAGTCATTATTTCTTTTGATCTTAAGAATGTCATGCATGGTATGCAAAAATATGGGAAAACGTTAGGAAAAATACAATTGCATCATCTGTATTCTACCATTAAGGGTAATTGCCCAAGTGATGCAGAGTGATCATGCCCATACTGCTAAGGGCAAGCACCCTTCAAATCAGACAGCCCGAGCTCACTTGTACATTTGTACTCTGTACATTTGACCTGACTTTAAGCTGTAGTTGTGTTTTGTAAATGTTTTGTAAATGTAGAAATTCTCTCTTTTCTACCCTTTAGTTGGGCTCTTTGTAGCTTTGTTTTAATAGGGCAATTGTCTTGTTTATCAATAGTCAGTCTTCTGCCTACTAACATTTATTGGGAGAGCCTGCCAAAGGTAAGCTATATGGTATCTATTGGTTTCTTCTATTTTCATAATGGAGAGAAATGAAAGAAAAAGCCCTGAACACTCCTTAGCTCTGCACAGTCTGATCTTCATTAGCTAGCTAAAGTCACCCATGTAATCTGATAGTGGTGCACCCTTGAGTTTCATTTGAATCTTTAAAAGCCCAGTTCTAAGTATGAAAGGAATAAAAGGAAACTGATAGGAGGACTAATTTTGACAGATCATAAAAAATATTCAATTCTAGATCTGCAGATTATAACATCTATTATAGAAGTAAACTACTAATCAGATCAATATTTGACTACTGGGGCTTTTTCATTAGCAGAAATTTTTGTAGTACTAACAGTAAAATCACTGGATATGATAAAAAATAGATTCTTGACCTTAGTGCAAAGTCAAATTATTACCTGCAGGATAGTGTCTGTTCATATATATATATATATATATATATATATATATATATATATATATATGTATATATATATATATGTAAATTGTAAATTATAAATGATTTTTAAACTCTATGAAAAATTTTGTTTTAAACATTGTAATGCTGCTGTCAGTAAACTAGATACATGTGACATAATAATCACCCTTGCTAATCAATAACTGCTAATTAATGCCTTCAAACTGACATGAGTATTTTAAACATCTCTAGGAAATTAGAACAAGTTTAAGGGTCTGACTTGAAAGCTCTTTTGTTTTGAGGGTTTTGCTGTGCTTGAAAAATATGTGATTTGCCCAGCAATGTCGTTCTTGGGGTTGGAGTGTGCAAAGAAAAGTGTCTGCATAATAATAACAACAATTACAAAAGGAAAATAATCTTAACTGCAGCTCCAGTAAGTAAAAGAACTCCTAAGAGAAGGAATATCTGCATGATTTTTTTTTTATAAAGCTCTGAAACTACTTTGAAGCATGTTTGGTCCATTCACAGCTTCCTCACCACATTTCCTCTTTTTTTCCATTGACCAATACTTTCTTTATATGTCTTTATTCTTTGTTGGGATTATGTCCTGATACATCTCAGCTTGTTCAAATGGAGCCACCTCCCAACTTGGCAAAACTTTTAAAATTTTAAGTCTCTACATCAAGATGTTTGGACTGAATGTTTGAAACCTTTTTGTTTTATGAGTAAATTATTGTACATATCCTTATGTGACAGCTGAAGGCATTTCACCACCTCCAGACTACAGTGGCCAGTATAGTTTAGGTACACATTTCAGAATAACAGCCTAGGTGAGACCATACAGCTCCAAGCTCCACTTCCTCAAGTCCAAGACTAGGGCAATTATGAGACAGATAGAAAGACAAAATACAGTGAGATTGACAAGCATAAATCTGGAAAGCTCTGGTACTGAAGTGAGTCTAGTTCTGTGTGCAGTGTACACCACCTTCAAATATATCTATCACATTCAAGCAGCACTTCAGTGGAATTGAAAACCACACAAACCAATATTCTGTAATATGTAATTTTCTTGTGTGGTGGTGTATTTAGATACAATTACTATTAAGTGTGAGAAGATTCCTGTTGGGTTCAAAGAATGGTGTCACAGGTTTTGATCTCCAGAGATCAGAGAACCCAGCAGTGTTAAGCCCAGTCTAAAGCAGCTGTCCCACTACCTGCAAATAAATCAGTTAATGAAGGAAGCAGTGCTCATTTTGCAATAAATTAAATTATCTAAAAGGTTATGAGTTTTCAAATATTAAACTAGAATTACCTAAATATACAGTGGAAATAGTCTTACATTATAATAATGTTGATTCATTGTAAAAGTACATAATTCTGAATAAATACTTGTTTTCAAAAATCATAATATGCCACTACTGTATTATGACTATTTTAAGAAAAAATTATATCAAAAATATTAAAAGAAACAATTCATGCATCTGGTCTATTCTCTTTCCAGAACATTTTATAATTATATGCACTGATATATTAAAAAATATGAGATGCTTGCTAAGATCTTATTGCTTATATCTGTTGCTTATATCTTAGCTTTGTCTTCTTTACTGCCTATACTTTGGGACAGCTATCTTCCATTTAAAAAGAGAAAAAATTGTTCATGTATAATCAAAATTAGGCAATGCACATTCCTCAAGGAGGAAAATCTGTTTAAGTATATCCTGTGGAGATATCAAAAGTATAACTCCATATAAAATTTAGTACAGTCGAAGTCAAATAATAGTTTATGTATTCTACAGTGCATAAGAAAATACACCAATGCATGTAGTAGATGTGAACAATGGAAAGAAAGAAAACTATTTTTCTTTCAAGGAAACTACTGTTTATTTCCCTTCTATTAAAACCCATGTGTTACTCAACATATCTTCTACAATTTTTCTGTTCCTGCTATTCTTCCTGTGTCTTTCTTCAAAAAAAAAAAAGTATTTCCATCTCCCTTTACATTTTCCTACCTCTATTTTCTGTCCCCTTTGTTTTTCTTTCATCCCCTGCTTATCTAAAGCAAAAGGTAGGAAGGTAGGAAGTCTTGCAGCTGACTTGGAGATGTTAATACAATAACAGACTTTTGGCATACCAAAAAGACAGATTACAGTTTTTCCCATTTTGTTTTCCTTGTGAAGATATTAGTTTGCATCCTCAGTTCCAGCCATTGACCACACTTCAGGAAACTTAATATTTCATAGAAATTTAGTATCTTTGAGACCTTAACCCACTGATCCAATTTGATTGAAAAATCCCAGTGAGATCAAAATTTATTAAAGGAAACACACAGATGTGGAGACAAAGAGATGGACCAAAGGACAGAGCTATTTTATGAATCTTATTCATTTAGGAAGTAAAATTAAAAGTCTGGTTTGGGATTAACCAGTTATTCTGGGCAGGTATGTAGTGCTAGCTACATTCCATAAAATGTTTATTGCTATTTTGAACATTCTAACTGCCGTTTATTATCTGTCATTAAATCTGGAATAGAATGTGTTCCTAATTAGTAGTATGTTCAAATATGATATTATAGTCCAAAGCAATTATTTTTTGGTTCAAAGAAAATTAAAGCTGTAATTATCTTTTCTTAACTATTTCAGCTGAGGTATATTGAACTTCCCAAGTTAGGAAATTCAACTTAGTCATCTCAGTTTATCTACAAGAAAAAAATTCTTGACTCCATCAGTCTAGATTTCATGGCTTACATTTAGGGAAAATGGAACTAAAGCTCCCAGTGACACCCAAACTGAGCATTGCAATTACAGTGCATGCACTACCAGCTGTAAGTTATTAAGGAGAGAGTGCATTTTCTGGCTAAAACAAAGATATGCACAAAAGGAAGAAATCTTGAGGGAGTTTTTATTTCCTAGAGGCTTTAGATTCCAGACATAGACTTCACCATTTTTTTCCATCTCTTCAAAACATTGAATGATCTATTAATAAAACACAGCAGTAGAAACTGTGGATGCTGTCAAAGTATTGGATCAATGGTTTGGGAAGGAGTGAGAAGGAATCAGTTTATATTTCTGAAACTGATATTTGCCCACGCTTTACGATTTCTGTGTTCTATGTGTTCAATAGTAGAAACTGTAAATAAAATTCAAAAGAGTCCTAAATTTTCCTATTGACTCCTTTGGAAGTTTATTTTAGGAAAAATCAACTTAATTTTGCTTAATTTGCCTTTTTGTGCAAGTTTAAACAACTGTGATCTTGCAATTATTCTCAATTGTTTTATCATTCTCACACCCAGAATTCTTTATTTAAACTAATCCTCAACTGCTTTGTAGTCACCTGTATTGAAGGAGTATATAATGAGATTGTACACCAGAACACTAAGTGGAAACACCATCTTATATGTATTATTTTATGTCAGTTGCCTTATTGGAAAAGAAATTTTAATTTCTTCTACACAACCGACTCTCATTTTTGCCTTCATAATATACAAAAAATCCATTCATGTTAGACTAGACTGCAACCAGGACAGTTATAACAGAGAGGTCAGTGGAACCTAATTACAATGTGGAAACTCCTCCAAGACTATTGACTTTGTCTGGGCTCTAACCAATTGGATTGAATAGAATGGGAGGTTTCTACCAATTTTTTCTCATTGTCACTACTGATTTTACAAAAATCATTACTGTTGGTAATTCATGATGTGTTCAGGTAGCATTTTAAGATCTTGTATGTCTACCTTGTTGAGTGAAAGAAAAGAATGACTAATTATTTTTGTTAAATCCAGTTGGTATTGCTGATTAGATGTATTTAATTTTTTTATAAATGTGAATAGAAATGCATAAATGAAGAAGATATATAAACCAAATTAGTTTTTAAAAAGCAGCATATGAAAGAAGGTTTGGAGAAATTATATCAGGTAGTATGAGTGAATTTAAAAAGTTTAGGAATCGTAGAGGTCTGGTTTTCAGGCATTTACCACAATAACATTCATGGAATGTTTTTTTCTAACTAAAAGAAATCTCACTGGTATTAGCAAAGGCAAATAAAAGCTACTTTTATTGAGAGTGAAGAGACACTGCTGCCTCACATCATTAGAAACAATTTCTAGTCTCCCAGAAGACACAGTTTAATTGATAAAACATTAGTGTGATAGAGATCATTTGTCAAAAGTTAGACTTGTGAACTTACTAGAGCTTAATGAAAATGAGCTGAAGTTTTCTGGTTTTTCTGTTTATTTTTAAACCAGTGCTTCTTTAAAAAGAAGTTCCATTTCTATTTCTTTTTATTATCTGCAAAATTTTTGTATTTTAGAATGAAAAATACCAAAAATTATTTTTGATGGATATGTTGGTTTTTATCCAATAGTGCATGTAATTTAGCTTTTTATTATGAACAATCTCTTGGTAGTTCTCTCTGGTCTTCTAATGAAGTGTTACTACGGATATGATTTGATTTTAACTTCAGTAATTATTTTCTCAGACATTAATGCTGCTCTGCATAACATTACAGCCTTCAAGTTTATAATATGTTCCTCTCACACATTTTGACTCATCTCTGGTGAAGTAATGCCTCATGGCCACCCTTCATGCAGCAACCAAAGACAGCTGAAAGGAGTAATTACAGAATTACAAAATCACAGAAGGGTCAGAAGGAGGGAGTATCAGAAGGAGGAAAAGATGGAAGAGTTATTTATGTGTTAGAAACCACGGGAAATGCCTGACAACAGTCACATGGAATGAAGACTTCTTCCCTTAAAAAGCTGGTGTGATCTACAACCCAACTAAAGTGCATCTAAGAGCAATACATGTAGTATGGGCAGTAAACAGAAGGTGGAAAACACTGCATGGGGATTGAGTGCACGGTCAGTCAGTGCACAGAGACACCAAGCTGGGCAGGAGTGCTGCTCTGCTGAGGGCAGGAAGGCTCTGCAGAGGGATCTGCACAGGCTGCACTGATGCTGAGGCCAGTGAGGCTCAGCAAGGCCAAGGGCTGGGTCCTGCCCTTGGCTCACAACAACCCCTGCAGAGCTACAGGCTGGGCAAGAGGGGCTGGAAAGTGGCCAAGAGCAAAAGGAGCTGGGGGTGCTGGCCAAGAGCAGCTGAACATGAGCCAGAGTGTGCCCAGGTGGCCAAGAAGGCCAATGGCATCCTGGCTGTATCAGAAACAGAGTGACCAACAGGACCAGGGAAAAAATTATCCCTGTGCACTCAGTATTCATGAAGCTGCACCTCGAGCCCTGTGCTCAGTTCTGGGGCTGTGACTACACTGAGGGGTTGAGGGAAGTCAGAGAACAGAGAGATGATGAAGGGTCTGGAGCATGAGTCTTATGTGGAGCAGCTGGAGGAGGTGGGAAATAGGAGGCCTCTTTTCCAAGTAATGAGCAATAGAAAGAAGAGAAACAGACTCAAGTTGTGCCAGGGGAGGTTTAAATTGGATATTAGGAAACAATTCTACACTGAATGGTTTGCAGGCTTTGGAAAAGGCTGCCCAGGGAAGTGGTTAAGTGATGGTCCCTGGAGGTATTTTAAAGATGTGTAGATGTGGGACTTAAGGATATGGTTTAATGGTGGGTTTAGCAGTGTTAATTTTATGATTGGACTTGATAATCTTAAAGATATTTTCAACCTATGGTTATTCTATGATTCCAAAAATTCTAACATCCTTATTTCCTTAGGAATTTGCATTGAGTGAAAACAGTGTCTGCATCTATCTAGAAGAAAAATTTTTTTGTTTTTTATTTCTGAAATCTTTCTAATGAATTCAAAGTTGCCAGACTGAACTGACTGGAGATCAGGTTTTAAAAAATTTCCTTTCCAACCACTGTGCAGCCACTCTGTTTTAATACTCAGAATCATGGTACAGAAGGACACTCATACAAAGTTCCTGTGATGCAACAAGACCCTGCAGAAGTTCCCCCTTGTAGTATAGAACAATTTATCATGGAAACTGCAGTATAGACTTGCATCAAGATTTTCCAATGAATAACAATTCTATAATTATTCTCATCAGAAGCATTTCTATAATTATTCTCATCAGAAAGAACTAAAGCTTCAAGATAGATTACATAAGATACTTCTGTGAAAGGAACCCTACTAAATATAGAAAATCACAACCTGAACTCTTCAGGTTTCTATCCAGAATAATGGCTGAATTTCAATAGTTTAAATCACTTTATGGTTACAATCAACACTAAGCAAATGAAAAGGAGGTGATCACTGATGCTTAATAAAATGATTGGCTCCCCTACTAAGCAATACTTGATCACTGCACCTTACAGAAGATGAGATTCCTTTCACCATTATTGGACTTACAGGCAAACATATGAGCTACTTAAACCAAAACCTACTTTACAGTAATTTTGTTTTAATCATCTTTTTTTTTCCCCCTCTTATTGCTTCTTTTTACTACACAAGCTTTCAAGCAATAAAATAATTTTTCATCTAATTTTTATCTCTTATGTAAAATTCCCTTACTGACCTCAATGGAATTTCTTTCTAAGACATGAATAAAAGCAAGGTAATGACTATCATTTGCCCTCTTTAGGCTTCTGACCTGATGGTGACAGTGTCACAAATAAATTTGTATTCATTTTTACGTGGTCTGAAACCAAAGACCTTGGCTGGGTTTTCTGATCTTTTTTTTGTTTGAGTTTTTTGTTTAATTTCTTCTCTGAGGTTCAGATGTATACTCATTTAAGATTTGCTTACAGCTTTGTTATTTTATTGCTAACTTATATCACTGCACTGGAAGAGCAGTTAATATTTCTGAAATATCCCATACTAAATAAAGCTTCTTGTGAAGTATTAAATTTATTTTTAATATCTCTATTTTGTATTACCTCAATTCTAGGAAATATTTATTTTTATTGACTTGAGTATATTTTTTTCTCCATTTTGACTTGTTTGCCCAAAAATTCTTTGTCCATTAGTCTATGCTAGTTACTGGCAAGGTAGTACAGTGAAGAAACAGTTCCATGTAATGCTGCTGCTTAGAATAACAGAAACTTTTTTTCCTGATGGTAGTTTTAATAAAGTGAAAATTCATTTTTGATGTACTGCTTCGTGTCTTAGTCTGTCAATGCTTCGGTCGAAGAGTTTAGTTTTCTGCTCTAGGCTCCCTGAGGGTCCTGTGACAGGGCTCACTCAAACTGGGACAGCCTGGACTGTTTCTATTTTACTCAGCTTTCTGCTCATCTCAGCATGTTCCAGTTGTCTTCAGAGATAAATAAGCCATTTATCTGAATTGTATTTCAGATCCTCTTTTTGGATAGGATGAATTTCTCTAGTATCCCTATTTTTCCCCCACTGCTTTTTGAGGAGTCCTTGGGTGAGTAACTCAAATGATAACTTAACACTAAAGACTTGACACCATCAGACAAAACCCACTCCTTGTTTTCCCCTTTCCCCTGCTGAGCTTCTTTCCCCAGCATTTCACTGACAATCTGCAGACACTCAGTCACTGTCTCTAAAACCAGGACTGAAGCCCAGCCCCAGAACTGGGGTTTTAATCAGGTCCATTTGGAAGGTCATGGCCAGGGCTGAATGAAGGGATGACAAATGCAGAGCTGGAACACTGATGGAGGATGGTCCTGTGGATGACTCCCCACCCTGGCTCACACAGCTCATCTCATTCCATCCTGACCCCAGCTTTGGGGCACCACCCTGTATCTCCATCCTGGACCACAGGCAGACAAATCCTCATGGAATTGGGCTCTAATTCAGGGACTCATGTCTCTCACTGGGAAACATTCAGGACTGTGGATTGTGTTTGATGAATTTTATCCTTCCAGACTCACTTCTCTTAGGAATCTAATGATCCCACATCACTGTTATCATCTTTTTCACAGACTTTTTCTCACAGTTGCCAGTATGAACACTATGCCTAATAAATGGGACATAAAACACCCTCCAGTCTTTTCCCAAATGTCAAGTCACTATTTCATTTTTCATTTTCAATTGTTATATTTTTTTGTCTTGCCAGTTTTAACTTGCCCATATATGTTCTTTGAAGATTTCACTGCTTCATTATTACTGCAATTTGGGAGAAACACAAATACCATATTGCATGATGCTGTCCTCATAGAAGTGCAATTAAGGCCTGTCAGCAGTACAAATGGAAATGTTACCAATGGACTGTACACTCAAAAACATCACAAGAATTATTCTCTGCAATGTTGGTTCTTATGCCTCAGTGGCAAAGCACTCTAATAATAGTTATCTACAGAGATTTATTCTATACTCCAGTGAGTTAACAAATTCTAACCTACAAACCCTAAAATAGAAGAATAAAAAGCAATTTTCTCCATCTGTTGGACTTTCCTCTCCTGCTTCTAGCGACTCTTCATTAGCTTTTGAAACAACTATTCCCATTGCATCTGATAGAAATACATCTGCAAATATTCTTACTCTGTTTGCTTTCTTAGAAATGTCCAAGGTATATTTATTGCCAAGTTAGTAGTAAATTATATTAAAACCTCATTCAGAAATAAAATTAGCATCCATGTCAAAATCTTCTCACTTTACATCTTTGTTCTAAATTAGCACAATTTAAGTAATTAGTGATATGCAGTGCACTAATATTGAGTAACAAGTTTGGATATGAAAATAATACACTTTTCTGCTTGTTAATTAGTTTATAAATCAAATTGTTTTCAGAGATTTTTTTTAAATAAATTAAATAATAATGTGAAAATAAACACAGAAAGAGCATATTGAATTATATGGTACATCAAAAATTGTGAAATTCATTGTGCTACATGATACATGTTTTGGACATTCTGCATTTCACTTTCTGAGAGAAATTTCAGGATGGTAAAAGTTGTAAAGGTGGCAAAAAGATGTTTGATGTAAAGTGGACATTGTGGTGATCTCTACCTATGTTTTTTCAAAAGACTGAGAGATAACATCGTGACTGAATGTAAATATCCTCATTCATAAAAGAATACTATGTGTCAAGGGCTATAACATCTATCAGGAAAAAAGAAATAAGTACCAGAAACTTAAACTGAGTATTCTGAAATAGTGAGGTTGATGATGACTTTTTAAAAAAGCAAGAATAAATAATAGTTGCCATAAAACACAAAGAAAATTGTTGGAACCTCACCATATTTTGATGCATCAAGAACTGGAATTTTTTCAAATAGATGTGTATTAGACAAATAAAAGGGCAAATTCCATGGCATTTAGTTTACAGAGGAGGACAGACAGAATTCCTGATGTTCTTTATTGTGCTTTGCCTTTATGAATCTTGGTGAGTAGGTCCCTGCAAGTTGCAATAATCTATTTATGAATGTAGTTGTAGGAATTGGACCTATAGAAAACGTAGAAATGAGAGGCAGAAAGCATAGTGAGTAGAAAGCTTACAATGCTACTTTTATTTATGTTTTGAGCACTGTAGTTTACCTTGCATACATAAAGAAGGTGGCAATATCAAGGAACATCTGTTATACATGCCTAAGCATGCTTTTCTCCCTAATGTATATTTACCATGTTTTATTTAATAGCATTATCATACTTTTATTTTCACAAGATCCATTCACTGTGCACAAAGAATTGTGAATGAAGCAACTGAGCAAAATTTAATTTAATTCTAACTATGATTTTTCTCTGTCTTGTGCACAGTTTATCAAGAAATCCACATGCATAACACTTAGAGTTGTTCTTAATAATAATTTTGGACTTCCAAAGTGTTTATAAGATCTGATTCAAATTTTTATTATAAGAAATGCAAATATAATTTGCATAAAAATTAATCATAGATCCAAAGGATTATTTTCGTCTCTAGAAAGTGAGAATCTTTCTTACTTTTTTTTCTTATTATTCAAAATATCTACTAGGTAGGGTCTTGAGATTTTAAGGAGGGGGGAGGGAGTATTCATGATATGCATAAAGAGATTTTGGAAACAAGTACAAGAGATTAAACATGAACTGATGAATTGACTTAATTCTATAAGTATTCTATAAATACAATAGCAACATTTTGGGGAACAGTTTAGAAATATCTATTTATTGGCTTACACATGATAGCTGATCTAAATAACAAGGAAGACAGAAAATACTGAATCACAAGAAGGTGACTGGAAATATTCACATGGATTTGCAGAAAATTTCTGGATTGCAGGAAAACCATGTCTGATCAAACTAAAACATAGAATGAATGTCTTGTGAATGAGGAGAAAAGAAGAGATCTGGTAACTTTGTCTCACAGGACCAGTATGGTTTGAACAGGTTCACTGTGGGATGGATGGACCACTGGCTGTTGCACTGTCACCATTTAGCACTAAAGAAACAGAGGTTCTGAGGTCTCACATGGAAAACTTGCTGGCTGCAAAAATTGCTCTTTTGCATTCTGTTTCAGCTTTTTGTGAGAAGCTCCAAATATCAAGAATAATCTTTTTTTTTTTTTTTCCCTCTTCACAAGTTCATATATATTCTGAGCAGGTTTTGATATAAAAGAATTGGGTAGCAAAACTGTTGTAGTGAACACAAGAAAACTTGAGAAAAATTATGATCTGCTTAGTAATTTTTGATGAGTTCAATAAAAGAGAAAATAAAACAAGGATAAACTAAAACTCGAATGTCATTCAAGTCTCAATATTTTTAATAATGAATAATGAAATATAATGTTGCTGTCCTTAAGCAGAACTTTGAAGAATAAGCTCTTAAAACAGGAATGCATTCTGGTTTTCGCCATGATGCATTCCAAGACTTTGCTTGTGGGTTTTTTTTACCTTCAAGGTAAAAAACCTTTTTACCTTGCCAGGTTATTTAATCCATTGATCTATAGAGATTCAGAATATATTCTTCTCCAAAATATTAATTCAAAATTAGATTATCAGCAACTAAAGCACTATAGTTTCATGGGCTGCTGCAACAACTAAACAGAAGTACTAATAAGATAACATTAGTTATTAATAAGATTTCTGTGAGTAGAAGAGAGGACATGACCCTTTAGAAACTAACACCTAAACTATGAAAGCAGCAACTGGTAGCCAACAGTGTGGCCTCTCTCTGCATTCAATAATGAGAGACAAGTACTGCCAGAGCTGGATTCCTCACACCTGCCCAAAATGGCCCAAGGAAACAGGAATAATGTTGTTTTGTTTAAAAATAAAGTAGTTTTCTATTTACTTGCAAATCATGCATGTGAACCCTTGCTTCCTAAATGGCAGAATAGTAAAACATTCTAACCCATAATTTTTATCAACCTCTAGCCAAAACTTTAATACAATTTTTAAATTACTTCGTTAAAGGCTTTATATAATAAACTTGTTACTCAGTCTCTGGCTAAAGTTCTCAAGGACTCTTTTTAATCCTCTTTTATTCCCTTTTAAAATAAAAATAGTAGAATATTTCTAGAAGATCTGCACTTTTAGACTATATGCCACGATGATATGTAGGATTCTTTATCCATTTTGGAAAGAAAAATCTGAAAAATTACAGACAAGCAGTGGAAAAAGGTCAGAACTATGGTTACTACTAACTGGCATGCACTCCATAATGGGATAAATACTACAAAAAGGAATTACAAACACTCTCCTAGGATTTCAAATGTGTGTACCAATGTGTGGCCACCACCTGAATGTACAGCAAGGAACAGCACTGTGGGACACTGAAGTTTCTGAATGTTTTAGCACAGATAGCAGCTTTGGATTTAAATTTTGAAAACAGATTTAAGGGTGTTCTCCCAGTTTAATGTATGGCTAAAATAGACATGATATCTGAAGTGAGCTAGAGACAAAATGGAGAAGAGATGCACAACAATTTTTTTCATTTTTAACTTCTACAGCAGTACTCGGTTGATATGCTCCCTATGATATCCTTTTAAAGAGTTTTTGCAATGCTGATATCAAATTTGAGAAGAAAATGCCTGCCAGGACTTTCTTCACATTTTGGACAAAAGGAAAGAAAACACCTTTCCAAATTGACTCCAGATAAATATTTTTTAAAAATAAAAACGAGATATACTGCTAAAAATGAGATATATTGAAGTGACAAGTGACTTCACTTGTATTCACAGTATTCAAGTGACTTCAGATAGTAAGCTCAGAGACCAATTTATTATTTATATGTTTCTGGTAATGAAATAAGACAAAAGTTTGTAGAAATAAGAAGAAGTAAGTATTTTAAATCTCCTGTATACTGTATTCTAAAATATACCTGTTTGTGAGTCTGTATTATGTTCATACCCTGATATACATGATTTATTTTATCAAATTTTAGCTTTAGAAGACCAATAGTCAAGCTTAGTCAAACTTAGTCAAACTTAGAAGACTGACAAGCTTCCTATATGGTTAGGAATTGTTTTCCTCTATGCTATGGAATTTCTAGAGTGCAACACATTCCGTTAACCCAGATGACTCTCCTAAGGAGGCACTGATTGTAACCATTTCCTTCCATCAAGTGTTGAGGAAATCAAGGACAATCTTTTGGTAACACCTTGAAAACTGTTGTTCCTTTTATTTCCTCTTCTGTGTTCATATCAAGATGTCTTCATACAAAATATTTCAAGACATACAACGTGCCATCCATATTGTGCCATCCATATATGACATTTATGTTAGATGATGACACAGGTCTGTGGCACAGTTATACAGCACTGATCTGCAGCCATGCAAGCTGTTAAGTTGTTAACACAGTCTTCACTTGTGTTTACTTTCTCCCAGTACCCACAAATGCCTCAGGGATAGCATGATGAATACTTATAGAAGAAAAAATTAAACATATTTGGAGACTTATTACATTTTAATGACTGTTTGCAGAACTTCTGCAACACAGCATTTCTAATTTTAATGATGAATTTCAATTAGTGTAACTCAATCAGATATTGAAAGTATTGTGTGGGAAAAGAAAAACAGTAAAATAAATCAAATCCACATATCCCCCTTTAAAGAGCACCACAATGTGAAAACTAGTGTGCACTTATAGCTTATTAAATAACATCACAATGCCAAATTGAAAATCCTTTTTAGTAGTGAGCAATTTGTTTCAGAAATTCACTGTCAGCATGATTTTTTTAAGATGTCTGGTTTCAATTTTCAGGTTTGTTTGTTTGTTTGCCTGTGATTTCAGAAAATACAAACGTGTACAGACACATAACACTCAAATGCTTAAAAAAACCTGAGATGCAGGCTCATAATGGAAAATTTGAAGCCAGTGGTTTAGTTTGGAAAACGTAATGAAAACTCAGTAAAATGAATTTTGATTAGAAGTAATCCAAAATGTAATAAGATGTGGTGCTCTCAGCTGATAGATTTGTAAATTCATGACAAATGACTTAGATTTGGGGGAATTTTATGACAATCTCTTAACCTGCAACTATCTGAGGTCAAAGAATATTTTCAATTTACATCTACATTTTAAGTAGAGTTGTTATGGCAAGTTAAATCATTTATGTTCAGCCTGCATTAATGTCTACAGTTCAAACTATTTGTAATGCAAATAAAAGAAGTGTGGTGTCAGTAATAGTAAAATGATGCAGGGAATTCTCTGAACTGCTGTTGAACTCTGTTGTGGCTCAGAAAAAGTGAGCATTATACTTACTGCACATGGTAGTGTCAGTGAAGTAATAAATATTAAATCTGTCCCTGCAGGGAAGGAGAAGACATTTTATTAATATGAGCTAAGTACAGGGGGTTATTAAGGAATTTTCCTCTTATCGGCTTTGAGAAGCAGAGTAAAAATTAAAGTTGACATATCAGTACTGAATTGAATTAAGGAAAACCTTTCTGCTGAAAAAGTTTAAGAATTTTGGCAAATTAGATTATTGTAGCAATCATCAAAACACCTAAAGGACACTCTAAAATTAAACTTACATGGTTGAAAATGAAGAACATAGTGAAGGAAAGGAAAAATATTGTAAATATGCAAAAACTCAGAAAAGAAAAATTTTATTGGAATAAAATTGGACAATTTTATTATCAGGTATTACATTTTTAAGTTCGTGGCAAATTACTTAAATTTGGAAAAACTTTATGATAATCTCTTAAACTGCATGTATCTGAGGGGAAAGAATATTGTCAATTCACAATCTACATTTTAAATAGAGTTGTTACATCACTTTTAAACATTTGTGTTTAGCCTGCACTAATTTCTGCAGTTCCAGCTATTTGTAATGCAAATAAAATGGGTGTTGATTACTGAAATTTTTAACCAACACCTTTGACTCTCCAACTTTGGCTACCATAAAACTGCACAATGAATACTCAAAATGAAATCTTTTGAGGTTACCTTCTATTTCTTTCCATTTATTACCCTATTTTAATCTCATGTTTTTCTAAGTTAGATGCTTTGTCAGCTCTGTGCCTCCGTTTTTTTAAAATTTGCTTTTGTGTCTGTCAGCATCTGGTTTGTCCTATTCTTTTGAATGAAATCAATGCTCATTTTCTATTTATACATGCTAGAAAAGCAAATTACACCAAAGTCAAGGTTTGTAAAAACATATTTTTGGTCTCTCAGCACTATGGCAGTCCATCATAACTCCTCGCCAATGTCTCTGGAAACACTAATTAATGATAATAATAATAACAATAGCAATAGTAATAATATTTATAAAATAATTCTTCTTGTATAGTTCTAAACGAATAGGTAGAAATTGGAGTAAATTCTACCTGAAGTCTGAGTCAATTTTTTTTTTTTTTTTTTTTTTTTTTGATTCAGACTACTTACTGGTGTCACTTGATAAGGTATTTCTCTTCTCTAGGGTTTGTGGAAAACAGTCATCTGCAAATCTCCTGATGGAGCAATTGTTCTGACTATGTTAAAAACATGCTACAGCAGTTTATAGTTTTTCAACAGTACTGTACATGTCTGTCTAAATTTAAATATGCCATATCAAGGCAAAACCCCATTATTTATATTCAGGTTTGGATATTACTCACAAAAACGTGTATCCATTTTCTTTTCTTTCCTAAGGTCAAAAAGACAATATAAAATAGTGCATCACAACAGTGTACCTGAAATAATTATTAGGCTTGACAGAAGGGTTATGCAAATAATTATAATTTTTAACTTCAGAAAAAGGTTGTAGAACAGGACATTTAGGAATCTGTTTTGGTTTCTAAAACTTTGCCATATGAGTTTTGCCAAAAGTATTGAATGGTGATTAATCATACCTAAATTTAGCTTTAAAAATGAGGTATTTAACATACTCCCTTTCTCCTCCAAGGAGAGGGGCATGTATCTGGACAGTAACACATGCAATCTTGGGCATGGGGAAATAAGCTATTTAGATTACTGGAGTCTGTTAGTAACCACTGTGGCTGTTAGAGTTGCAGCCTGCTTTCCTTGGATCCTGACAAGAAGGAATGACACAATGCTCTTCATTCTGCAGATAAGCCATTACTTGATAACTGTGAAAAATTGTCTCTGCAGCATGTATTGGCCAGGAGAAAAGAATAAATTTTTCCATGTCTCCTCTGTCCTTTAAATTTTGAACTCTTTTCATTTTGGAAAAGGAATTCTGCTTACTGTAAAATCAATTTCTGCCGTTCAGGGTCAACATCTGATGTCTAAAACCAGAACTCTTACATCAACTAGAAAACAAATTGTAACAGCTGAAAAAGTCTACTGAAAATTAGTCATGATTGTGTTAGTCTATGTTGGGTTCCCAGCAGAGCAGGAAATAATAGGTTGATTTTACTATTCTAGCTTCTGAGAAGCATTCATATTTCCTGAAATCAAACTTTTCCTTTTGCAAAAACATAAATCTCTAAGTTAATGAATGGAAAAGGCATTATGATGGAAAAATGGGAGATAACTATAGGAGTGCAGACATCTTAAACACATGATACTGATGGTTAGTTTGCTTTTTAATTGAGAGATTAAAGGATATAAATCAGAATTTTGAGTAGAGGTGTTCTATGCATTTATAAATTTAGCACCTCTTTCATCAATTTACATTTTTAACAGGTATTGAACAAACATTTATTTGGTGCTCTTGTTCATACACATACACATATTTTGTTGAAAAAAGAATGACATCAGTCAGAATTTCTTAGATATTTATATTTATATGCAATTATGGTGACTTCACTCCTCTTTCAGCCAATATCAGTCTAAGAACAACCCATAATATACTGTGTGAATGTCAAAGAAGGCAAAAGCCCTCCTAGACACACATAATGTGCCTTCAGTTGCCAGAACATGTGTTTTAGATAGCTGTTTTTCCCTAAGATGTCATATAAAGAAACTGTTGTGTCTACATTATTAGGATGGATGCAAAGGTCTTGCTGTGAGATATATTCACAGGTAAGTTTGTAACAACCCCCCCACATTTGTCTTAGTGTTTTGTACCAGATTTTGAAACTAACTTTATTACAGTGGAAGGCAAACAGAAATTTATCCTACTAACTACTGTTAATTAAGCAAACACGCAAACAAACAATCAAATTAATAAAATTTTATCAGATGAAGAGTATTATCCTGAAGACTCTGCTGTCTGCATTGTAATGCGTTTCCCTCAAGGAAATCCAGGTTCAATTTAATTCTTGGATGATGTTTTTTCATCCATGGCAAGCCTGCTGTTTTATAATTCTCAGGCTGAAGGTGTTTTCAATGAGAATGTTTTCTCATTCATCTGAGCAGTGCAGTCCTTTGTCCCATTCTTGCTCTCCAGTGACCTGGTAACAGAGAACCAGCTGGTTCAGTCATCATTAGTCCAAAAGATTTTTTTTTTTTTTTTTTAACTCTGATCTATGTTTTTGTTTTTTAATTAAGTTTTTTTTTGGTTTTTTCCTCTTTAGTTCCCTGCAAAACACTGAACTTGGTTTTAACATAGAGCTCAGTACCCCTAAAGTCCACATGCTTTTCAAACAATGCACACTGACAAGTTGCAAGCTGAAAAGGGAACACAATTGTCAAATTATTTTTAGGCCACTTCCCTGATGTTACTTTATATTTATCTCTGCTTTGCTTTCCTCTTCCTCTCTTTTCACATGAACATTTGAAGAAGATTTTCAGAGAAAATTTAAAATACTCTGTAAAGTAAAACTTGAATTAGAGAGGAAATTAATGGTTTTTAGATCACCAGAAACAAGGCCCAGATTTTGAAACAGAGAATTTAGACCCCTTCATTTAGGCACTACAGTTTTATCCTGGAAAAAAACAGGCTGCTGTAAGTCTCTCTCAACACTGGAATTGGTGGTCTTAAAGTAGACCTCTTACAGTCTTGAGAACTTGCAATAAAAACAGTAAAGCAGTTCTATAACCAGAAAGTAACAGATCATTTTTAGAACCTTGCAAAAAAACAAAACAAACAAACAAAAAATTACTTCTAAAAACTCTTTCTACTGAAAGTTTTTTTTTTTTTTTTAGCCATAAGTTTATATGTAACAGCTTCTGAGTGTGAGTCACAAACACATTCTTGCTTTTTCCATACTTCTGATTCTTCAGAGAACTTACTTTAAACTCTCTTCCTAATTTCACATCATTGTGGCACAGAGAACCTTACACCAGCAAGAACGTTATGGGAAGCTGCCAAATTCCAAAGGAAGGGAGGAAGGGAGGAAGGGAGGGAGGGAGGGAGGGAGGGAGGAAGGAAGGAAGGATGAAAATCCTAAAATGAATGCCAGTCTTATACTGAATTCACAATATATCGGATTAGAAGTAGTCAAAAAGGCCAGTGGATGAAAACTGTTGCATAACTATTGGTCCTATGGCATCTGACTTCATATGAAAAAGGGCAGTAAACAATCAAACAAAAAAAGTCTAAGTTCAGTTTTAGCACACAAGTTTTGGTATTTAAAGGTATTTCCCACTGAACAGATTTCCCTGATATAATTGAAGAGCTCCCTGCTCAGTACAGGATTTTGGACTCGGTGAACTTCAAAGGTACTTTGCAATGTGAACTGTTCTACGATTCTGTGATTTTATGTCAGACATTTTATAATTTCTCTGCATTTATTCTCACCTATAGTGTATTAGGTCTTTTTCCTAAAAAAGCAAAAAATCAATAATAGTAGTAGCAATAATAATAATAGGGATGAAGTAACCATTCAGACTTTTAAACTGTTTAACAGACATTTACTCTCTTTTGAACCTTAAAATTGTGTTAGAAATTGCATTTTATTTTCTACTGGATATTAGCAAGTTTTTTTTCTGGTAGACAGGAAAGCTCATGATGCTACAAGGATATTTATTTAAGCAAAAAGTAAAAAAAAAAAATTGTATGCATACATGATGCATCTTTTGGTAATCTGCAATCAGCACAAAATTTTCCATTGGAAAAAGTTGGGTACTCTGTGAAAAGTGCATTTTAAAGAATCATGTCACAGTCCATCCACAAACCTATTAATTGAACTAGTTGAGCTTGCAAAGGTAAAGTCAGCTGGAGATTGTTTTTGGAGGCAAAACTTAGGAAATCATCTGATGGACACCACGAGACAAAAATCCATTCCATCACACATAGAGTCTGTTCGCAGAGCATAGCTAAAAAAGTTTTATAAATTCATTCATATCACCAAGCAGATAAGAGCTGAAGAGCTGATTTATTGATTAAGAAGGTGACAGTCACTTTCCAGATTATAATGTCAGTCTAACCACTATTGCAATACTGATTTTCCAAGGAGATTCTAAGGAAACAGAAACCTCCAGGAAAAAACTATTTCAGATATGAAAAGGATTTTACAAAGAATGCACTCTAATCAATATTTAGTCATCTGGTAATATCAGATATGCAAAGCTTAAAAAAATAGCCTTCTATCTATATTGGCAATTGCTATCTAGGACAATATTCCTTTGGATGCTTTGTTTGTGCATTAGCACTTCACACATATATATATTCCTTCTTATCAGTATATATTAAAAGGGTTGCAAAATGTGAATTTTGCATTTCTGTCTGTTTTCACATTATCTAGTTAATAGTTTTGGTTACAATGGCCCAAATATTTAGGTGGTTGTCACTAAAACTTTTTTTTTTTTTTTTCATTCTACAGCTTATCACAAATTCTTTTTGGACAAAGGATTGTGCTTTCTGACATAAGTATAATGTCTGAATGCCTAGAAGCACAAAAAAGCAGCCCAGCATGACACAATTCACCAATAACAAAAGTGGGCCTCCAACAATTCTGTGCGTTTTGAATGGTTCACAACAAGTATGAAATACTTACATTTGTAGAATTAAAAAATACTTCAAACAGATTTCAAATGGTCTGAACTGGAATTATTTATAATGTTGACAGAAATAGTAATCAGTTACAGGTTTTTCCTTACGACCTATTTTATTAGCCATTTTCTTAAATAATTTTAAAGTATGCAAATTGTTAGAAACTTTACTTTTTAGTTTTTCAGATTTCTTTATTTAAGGATAAACATACTCCCTTTCACTTTTTCTTTTATGTGGACCTGATCTGGCCTAGGAAGCAAAAACATTTACACTCAAAATTTTCATTTACATGTAAATTAAATCATTAAAAACATGGACATGCTCATTTTTGGCCTCAAAGACAAGAACTTTTTGTAAAGTCTGAAAAATGACACATTAAAACACAACTTAAAAGAAGGAATGGTTATGTCACAGCAGCACATTTAATTCAGTAGCTGAAGTAAAGAGCAGAGGCTTGGCTGAGATAAAATAAATAAAAGTTGCAAGATTAGGTGAGCCTGAGAGAAGAAATATTTCTCTATTCTACTTCTGAGGACAGAAAAATCATAATAATTTTATTCAAAATGTGGGAAGATAACATTAAGGGTTCTGAGATAGCCCTTCCTCAGGATGGCTTTAATTTCTGCAATTCTTAATGACATTTTGAAAATACAAATTTTCTTTAAAATGTTTCACCTGTAAATCTTTGATGAGTAGGAGAAATATTATATTTTCACATTTAGCCAACTGATGAAACAAATTTTGAGCCAAGTAAAATCTACAAGGGTTTTAATATTAAAATTTAATTGGTTTTAGAGGAAAAAAAAATTTAAAAAGCAAAAAGCAGCCTCCATTAGCATGACTTTGAGAATAATTTCAGATGTATAAGTTGTATTTCAGGCTGTGAATTAACTTTTTATACTTTAGACTATACATTGTACTTTGAATGTGACACACTGGCAGAATCCTTGTACACCTCGAGTGCTGTGCCCAGCTCTGGGCCCCCTGTGGCACGAAGGACATTGAGGTGATGGAGGAAAACCAACAGAGCTGGGAAGGGTCTGGGGCACAGGAGCTGCTGAGGGAGTTGGGGGTGTTTAGCCTGGAGAAAAGGGGGCTCAGGGGAGACCTGAGCACTCTGCAACACCCTGAAAGGAGGTTCTGACTGGGTTGGAGTAGGGCTCTTCTCCCAGGCAGTGAGTGATGGCTCAGGAGTAAATGGCCTCAAGCTGTACCAAGGGAGGCTCAGCTTGGACATCACAAAGAATTCCATCATTGAAAGGATTGCCAAGAATTGGAGCTGACTGCCCAGAGAGGTGATGGAACCACCATCCCTGGAGGTATTCAAGAAATGACTGGATGTGGTGCTGATCCATCAAAGGTTGAAAACAACGATCTTAGAGGTCTTTTCCAACCTAAAGAATTCTGTGATTCTGTAACTAAAATGTCTAACATTTAATAGGTAAAGCAGATAGGTTTGTTTCATTTTGGTTTTGGGGGGTGGTGGTTTGTGGTTTTTATGTTTTCGGGTTTTTTGGGTTTTTTTTGGTGTGGGTGTTTTTTGTTTTTTTGTTTTTTTGTTTTTAAATAAGAATGTCTCACTGACAACCGATGGAGAGAACAACAATAAAAGAAATTATAGAAATTATATCAGGAACAAAAAGTTTGTTAGACAAACGGCAAAGGCTGCAAGCTGGGAGAGAGAGAAATACCAGACTTCCAGTTTGGAGCCATCAACATAACAAGAAATGGACATGGAGTCAAGAAGGTTTGTTGGAACAAGGGAAAACAGGCAGAAATGGGCACAGAGGTTGTCAGCTGCTATGTGCTCACAAATGTTTATGAATCCAGTTGTCCATAGAAATGACACTTTAAGAAAGTGCTCACTTAATCTGCTGATGAGCTGTAATAAGCCTTGAGATTTTAGATGAACCAGGATATGAAGAAAATTTTTCTTTGGTGAGCATTATTGCTCTAAAACAAGTATGGCTCAGAGGTGGGTGCACTGCCACTTACTTGTGTTACATGACCTTTGCAATCACCTGTCTTAGTGCCCCAGAATCCAAAAAAACTGTCAAACAAGTGCTAAGGGGTTTCAGGTCTTCAAATACGTGGATGTCAAATGCTTTATAATTTTGTCATGAAATCAATGACCTTATTGAATTTTCAACTGGGAATTTTATCTTGATTTTTTGGAATTCAATTAAAAATCTAACTAATTCTGTTAAGTGTTTAAACCCATACATTTTCTTGAATTTTTAAGATCTTTAATCACATATATAGAGACAATTGCTTTTCCCATAGTAATTTTATTTCAAGTCTTTTAGCAGAGTATTACTGTGCTTTTCTGAAAATATTGAGTTAAAAATTCTCATTTCTACTTCCATTTTTTGATACTTATTATTGAAAGATAGTTAGGAAAATGGTATCAAATTATTTTAGCTTGGTTCACTCTTTATCAGTTTTAATACTTACTCTTTATCAATCTCATCCTTGTCAATCTGTTTCTCAGATTTCCTTTATATATCCTGAAGGATTCAAGTTTACCACATGCTGCCTATGATATCTCCCTGGTATTTAGCAATAAAAGGTTCCATTGTCTGTTGCTTATAGCATTTTCAATATTTTAACTTTCTATGCTGATATTCTTTATACTTCCTTCTAAATTAGTATCTTTCAGAAAAGAAAAAAAAAATTCCTAAACTATTTGGTTGACAATCATAGGGCAAATAATAACATTTGGTGATAAACGATATATCATAAATCCCAGGGAGAAGAGGAAGATTGATTAATATATTTTTACACTCTATAGGAATGTCATTTAGTGCCAAAAACATTATAAAATGGTAAAAATATAATTAAATTTATCAGTTTTGAAATATGTCTACAAAGATGTAGCCACAGTCTTAGAAATCTATGGAACAGGAATGAGTAAAAACAGTTTTTATCCTGATAAATTTGGGCTGGTACATGCAGCCCTTCATTTTAATGTAGTATGTTTCTGTCAGTCACATGTCTGTGTGGGGTGTGGAATGCCAGGATCAGGAAATCCACTGCTTTGAAGCCAGCTAAACTAGAGCAAATTTCTAGAGAAAGAAAATATGCATGCATTTACTCTGAAAGTTTTATCTTCATTCTTTGCCTGCTTTAAGTTGAGACAGTAACAGGATCTGTCTCGTAACAGAAGGCACTGCTTGATGTTTAAGAGTAGGGCTAAGGAAAGCTTGGAAAAATCTGATTTAGTTTTAGTGTTACCATTCTGGGTACTGACCATAGGTTAGTATAGTTGAATTTTTACTACTCTGTTATTGTTCCTCTATGTTACATTCAACCTCTTGTTCTTATTCTGTTTTCTCTTGATATCTTAAACTATTTTTCCAGGAAATATCATCTGTATATTTCATCTGTATGCATATCAGTCAAAATCTTTTATTACAGATGGTGCTGAGGTGATACAGTTCATGCACACCCAAATACATCTCCTCCATCACTAATTCAAGAAAATAAAAATGCTTTCTAGAGAACAGTTCTATTCTTTTTAAAATTCATTTAGGCTCTGTGTACAGAGTGATCAGTGGTATTGCTCTTTGTCTAAAAGAATTCTTTTCCCCACTTAGGATGCTCTATATGAGAAAAGCTGGAAACAGAAAAAGCTGTAAAAAAGAACAGGGAAACAAGGTTTATAAATCATTTCCACTACCAAAACAGGTATTTCAGGAGAATAAGAAGTATAGAAAACCATAAATGTTAGGAGGAGGTTAAAGAAAGTTAAATATTGTTGATTACCAGTATTTAGAATGATGAAAGGCTCTCCAGAAATAGTGTGAATCATCCAGCCTTAATATTTTTATTGGGACAATATCTCTACTGTGTTTTCATGGCAACATTTTTCCAGTGGGAAACTACAGAGGTGACTTCAGTGAGAAGATGCCATGTTGGATAGAGACAGTTTCAGCCAGCTGCAAATGGACCTGATGCTGGCCAGAGCTGAGCCAGAGGCATTGGCAGTGTCTCTGTGATTACATATTTAAGGAAGTGTTAGATAGCTATGCAGCAGCTGAGAGAGAAAGAGGGAACATGTGAGATAAACAGCACTGAAGACACCAAGGTCCGTGTAGAAGGAGGAGGAGGGACTCTGCAGGTACCAGAGCAGAGCTCCCTGCAGCCCATGGTGACAGGTCCCTGCTGCTGACCATGGATTCCACGCTGAAGGAGCTGTGTCCTGCAGGGAGGTGTCACCCCACGGAAAGCTTGCATGGGAACTGGGTTCTGAAAGGACCTGTGGCCCCATGGAGAGGAGCCCATGCTAGGGCAGGTCTCCTGGCAGCACTTTTCCTGTGGGTGACCCACACTGGGCAGTCAGTTCTTGAAGGACTGCACATCATGGAAAGAACCCACACTGGAGCAGTTCCCAAAGAACTGAAGCCCATGGGAAGGACTCAGGTTGGAGAAAGACATGAAGGACTGTCTCACATGGGAGAGACTCCATATGGGAACAGGGGAAGAACATGAGAAGAAAGAAGCAGCAAAAGCATGTTATGAACTGACTGCAATGGCCACAACCTGTCCCTACTGCTGCTTGGATGAAGGAGGTAGAAAAGTCAAGAGGGAAATTGAGCCTATGAAGAAGGCAGGGGTGAGGTGCAATTTTTAAACTTTGTTCAGGTTTTTCATAGCTTGTACTGTTTGATTGGTAAGAAATTGATTTCCCCAAGCTGATTTTGTTTTGCCTATGACAGTAATTGCTCAGTGCTCTCCCTGTCCTTATCTTGACCCACAAACATTTCATCATTTTTCTCCTCCATCCTGTTGAGGAGGGGATGTGATAGAGTGGTTCCGTGGGCACCTGGAGACCAGTGAAGGTCAATCCACCACCCTCCCTCTCTGCATCTTCTTTTCAATTACTGATGATTAAAGAAGTTCTTTTCCTCTCATCTGACACTCCTCAGCCCCATATAAAGGGACACATAAAACAGAATAAAGGTGTGAAGTTCTTAGTAGTTTTAGTTGTTTCTTTAAAAACCAGAACCAGTGATTTTACAAAATCAAATACCTCCTTCTTGGACACATTTCTCATCTTGTATTTTCTGTTGATGTGAAGATCACAGCTGGTTCCTAGAGGCTATAATTTCCTTTCCCTTGTTTTTTCAGCTTCTAAACTTAATTGCCTAC
This sequence comes from Erithacus rubecula, assembly GCF_903797595.1. NCBI lineage: Eukaryota > Metazoa > Chordata > Aves > Passeriformes > Muscicapidae > Erithacus > Erithacus rubecula. Next base: position 12,623,972 of record NC_136685.1, on the reverse strand, counting down.
AGAACGCAAAGCAGAGCGGGGGAGGGAGGGACTCAGAGAGGGCTGCAGAGAAATGAGGTGGTAAAAAGAAAAGAGGAAAAGAAGAAAAAGAAGCTTGACTTCATTTAAATAATATCTTAAGAAATCAGTGTCAGGAAAAATATTTGCAGGTTTGGTATTCTGAAATAAGCAAATATCATAAATAGCATCACTATTAATCTTCATCTTAATTCCAGTGTTTTCATAAATTTTGAAAACCTCTGTTATGAATATGGATATATTTTAATAAGACAACTTTCTCACGTGACCAGATATGAGTTATTTTTGAGTCAGAAGTCAGTTAATATAATATGCACTCATAAGACAATCATTTGTCAGGGGCCTGAGTGCCCTTCCAAAGCTTACTGGACCTGGCCATCCCCCTGGGACTTTTATTCTTCTTTAATGAAAGGATAGGCTTGAACATAGCAAGCATATGCTGTAATCTGGACTGTTCCCAGACCTGCTTCCTGCTGTCCATCTGATATTCCAAAATGGATTTTGGATGAGTGCTATAGGTCACATTGTTTCCAGTCTCTGGACCGGATGCTGGCCCCAAGACATGGCTCATTTCCTTGCCTTCTCTGTGATTGTAGGTATAGCTTGTCACTGTCACCTCTATCACCAGCCTGGTAAAGCCCAGATCATGCCAAACTGTGCCAAATGCTGCCCTGCCAGTCATCCTTAGTTCCTTGTGCATATTCCTCATGGACCAGTCATGCTCCTGCTGCTCCTTTTCAATGAAGTTTGTTTCAGTGCTTCTTTTTGTATCTTTTTCATGAATCTTATTCAAATCATACTCATAATATAGAATTATAAAGCCCAAGCTATACTGAAATATCAGTATAACACTCATGAATGTGAACATATATGCTTCCATGACACTGCTAGGAAGGAAGAAGGGCCTAATAAGACTTTCTCTCAAGTGTGGAGGAAGAAAAAACCTCTAGAAGGTTTCAGGAAAATTTTCCTTTAAACAAAGTTGAACAATTAAAATTTTAACTTTCAACAAAAATGGAACTCAGGACTACATAGAATCATATAGTCATTTAGGTTGGAGAAGTTCTTTTAAGATCATTATGTCTAAACAGTAATCTAACACTGCTAACTCCACCACTAAACCATGTCCTTAACATCACACCTAAACACAAATCTTCACATCTGCACAATTTCATAGTTTCAAAGTATGGTTCCTTTTAATACGAAGCTATGGATCATTATCATGTCTACCTGTCAGACTTTTTATTCATAGACTGTGTATTCAAAAAGGGCATGAAAATGTAATAAAATTTCATTCAGTTACAAGGAAATATTGGAGGTATTGCTTGCTTCTGAAGAAGCTTCTGTTTCCCAATGCCTTTTAAGGCTTACTTAATTCTACCTATACTTTCTGGGCTTAATAGATCATATTTTGGCCTGTCAAACTTTTAATCTCAGCAAAATATATGGAGTGAATAATTGGCAATACTACTTTTACACCTATTGCAAGTTTATCTGCCAGTGAAAAAATGTAAAAACAGAATGGTTGTCAGTTCTCTGACTGTCTGTATCACATTATGTTAAATATTGCTAAAGAGTTAAACAGGATGAGCTTTTAGCATCACAAGGTCCAAGAAAGATTTTTATATCAGTGTCTCAAGGCATTTCTTAAAAGCTGCTTAACATTTTAGTCAGGAACCTGGACACTGGGACAGGGCACCCTCAGCAATACCACCAAATTGTGTGATGCAATAACACACTGGAGGGAAATGAGGCCATCCAGAGAGACCTGGACAAGAGTTGGGCCCATGATAACCTCATGAAGTTCAACAAGGCCAAGTGCAAAGTCCTGCACCTGGATTAGGGCAATTCCAAGCACAAATGCAGACTGGGTGGAGAGTAGATGAAGAACAGCCCTTGAGGAGAAGGGTTGGGGCTGTTGGTGGAAAAGAAATTCTACCTGAGCTGGCAATGGGTGCTCACAGCCCAGAAACAACCCAGCCTTTGGTTGCAGGCTATATCAAAGAAAGCACAGCCAGCAGGTTGAGGGAGGTGATCCTGCCCCTATTCTCTAGTGAGAACCCATCTGGGGTTCTGCATCCTTGTCTGGAGCCCCTAAACATTAGAAGGACAGAGATCCTTTGGGGTAAGCCCCAGGAAGAGCTTTGAAGATTATCAAAGGGCTGGAGCATCTCTGCTGTGGAGACAGCTGAGAGAGTTGGGGCTGTTCAGCCTGGAGGAAGGAAGGGCCAGAGAAGCCTTATAGAACCTTCCAGTAACTTAAGAGAGTCTGGGACTGTTCACAAAATAGTAGTGGTGCAGCAAGAGGACAAGGGGTTATGGCATCAATCTGAAAATGGTTGGTTTTCATTATATATGAGGAATAAATTCTTATGCAGGCAGGGTAGTGAGGCACAAAATCAGCTCTCCCATGGAAGCTGTGAATACCCAATCCCTGGAAATGTTCAAGGCAAGGTTTAATAGGGCTTTGGGCAATCTGGTCTAGTGAGAAGTGTCCTTGCCAAAGGCAGGGGGTTTGGAACTAAGGGAACTTTCAGGTTTTTTTTTCCAACAAAAACCATTCTATGTGTGATTCAAAGATTTACCACTGTATGATCTTGCCCTGACAAGATTTTCAGTCTTCTGCCTTGAAAGTTTCAAGACTCAGCCAGATAAAGCCCTGAGCAGCCTCATCTAATCTGAGTCTGCTTTAAGCAGGAGATTCAGCTGGAGAGCTCCTGAGGTCTTTTCTAACCTAAATTATTGTCTGATTTTATGATCCTAAAAACAAGACCAAATCACCATAAGAGAGCAATTAAAAAAATCAAGGTATGTTTTTCAGGACTGGAAAAACTGGCTGGCAGTGAGTTTTTGCCTACCTTCTCCTCTATAATGCAGTTGCCTGAAATGATATTTTTTTTTTTTTTTTTTTTTTTTTTTTTTTTTTTTTTTTTTTTTTTTTTTTTTTTTTTTTAACAATGCTACAAGTACATTCACAGTTAGTATTTTCTGGACTGTGAATGGGAGAACCATGGAAACCAGACTTAAATGCATTTTGAAGAAATTAACCTGTTAGGACATTATGTACTGCTGAGTTTTGTGGCCAGAACTAAACAAATATTGCATTAAAGCCCCCAAAACATGCAAGGTGAATGATCCATATGAATATTCTAATGATATCTTCACTTTGAATGCTATTTTTTTTCCTATCTCATGAACTAATACCATTTATAAACCATTGTCTTTCTTGAAATTACTCATGTATGTGTTGATCTTCCCTGTTTAATAACTGCAAAAAATTACAATGATGGAAAACATATTTACAGTTTTTTATGTTAGATGTGTAATAATGAGGCATTGATTAATCAATTGCTTAATTTTAGCTACTTAGAAGCAAGTGCCTTCCTCTAACTGAAGAATACAAATGAAATCACAGAGAAGAATAAGTTTCTTTTTTAATCAGGTTATTACAACTTTTGCAATTTGCCCCTATTGAATTTATAAAACATTTCTTTGAATGTTGCCTGAACCTTGGCTCTACTTTTACATCAGCAGAGATCAATGTCATTGTAACCAACAATAAATAATCAGAATTATTTATTCTCATCTGCTGAGAGGTCCTTCAGCTTCATTCCCTTTGCTCATTTACTGCAATTACTGTTCAGCACAGAATGTTGAGATCAACCTTTTTTGTCTGAGCCACTGGAGCAGGAAGCACAAATCTATAGTCTTTGTTAGCAGGTACAGCTGTTTTGTCCTTTTTTTCTCCTCAGACACGAAATCATCTAAACACTTACTCTAGTCAACACAAAAATTTGTAGAGGTCAGAGAGAAATGTAAAATTAAACATAAGAACAATTTTTTTTTTTAATTTATGCAAGTATTTACTATTCTCCAATGAGTCAGTTTTCCCTTTTTTCTCAGGAAAAATGGAAGCAGCTTTCCCAAAAGCAGTGTTTTCCCACTACTGATTTTGTTGTATGTGCCCTAGTTCCTTAGGCAGTAAGACACAATTGTGCTACACTTATTTTCACAATCTGACTTTTCATGCATAGCTGCACCCCTGTATGTCGAAGATATGCATTCATATTCCACATACCTTTTTGTAACCAGTCATCTACACTTCCAATAGTTTTTCAAACTCATCTCTTTCCCTTAAGAATAGCTGATTGAAGATACAGGATCCTTAATGATAATTTATGATTCTTTTCCGAAAGCTTAACAACCAATCTTTTATGATCCCCTTTCACTGATCTGTATGTGATCCCCATGACCTAGCCAGTATTTGTTTTCTCCTCTTACAGAGACATTTTCTTTACCTAGCTATCACCATTGTAAGGTCTATTCAATTTGTTATGGAAGATAAATTAGGCAAAGAAATCCTGAAACTGTCACAGTCTTGATGGCAGCTCTTCCTTCTCCTTTCCATTCCCATTGCTGATCATAACTATGTTTTCTGTATATTCTCACAAACCTGCAGGAATGGGAGGCAGTTGCTTTTGCTGATCAATGGTATGTTGACCATAATAACACAGCCAGTGTGTGGTGGCCCTGTGATCTTTCAAGAAGAAAACCAAAAGAATACAAGCAAAAATGCAGCCATTGACAAAGAAACAAAGCGGTCTGTGATATATAGACTACAACGTGCTGAAATATGGTTAATCCAGTAACACCAAACTAAAAACGTGAGAGTGAGGAGACAAAACAAAGATGTGGAAACCTGCCAGTGTGGCTGCACAGCTTAATGTGAACTCAGTGAGGTCAAGCATCAATTTTGCAACCACGGCATTTCCTTGGTGAGAAAATCTATTTACTGTTTGCATGTGCTTTCAGGTAACAGTGATTACTGATGTCTTTTGTCTTTTAGCTATTGAGCCACATGTAAACAGTGCATAAGAAATGGCAGACCATAACTGCATTTGTCTTTGTAGTTATGTATTATTTGTTTTAGTGGGTTTTGTTCTGAAGTATTTGCACTATTGATGCATAGCAGGTAGAAAGTCTTCCTTAAACATCTCTGGAAGAAGGGAGTGTGGAAGATTCAGGCTGGAAAAATTTCATAGGTTATTTCTGGGATTGAGTATACATGCCTTAGTTCACAAACATTGCGCTCTTTGAAAATGTATTTTATTTTGGTCATTATTTACTTGAAGTCTTATCATTAAAAGTAAAATAATTTTCTCTTCTTCCATGACTTGTATAGAAAACACAAATTATTCCTAATGGTGAACATTCATTTTTATTACCTACAGAAGAATTTAATTATCCTTTTAGAACTTCACTGAAACTTGCATTAACAATATGCATATTTTTAATAGTGGATGAAAGCATGTTTAGGGATTTTTTTAAATCTTTTTTTCGGACATATGAGTTTAAATATAATTTTGAACATGTAAAGAATATAATTTTCCTGTGGTTTGATACATATAAAGATCATATAAATTAAATATTTGGGTATGTATACTAGTGAAATTTACCCTGCTTAAAGCTCATGTAAACTACCAAACTCCAGTATGAAATATCATATATAGCTCAATTTTGGCACTAAAAATGCTTTCAAACCATGTCAAATATTGTTGGCAGCAAGCCCTCACTTTAAACAACCAAATAAAATTTAACCCTACTGCAAGTTCATGAGATTATATGAGGTGGTTGTTGTATAAGTAGTAAAAGAAAACCAGGTTAGAGGTTATACTAACTTATGAGTAACCAAAAATAATAAGCCTGGGAATTTTACAGATAATATGTACTGAAAAGAAGCAGGGTATAGAGGAGCAAAATTGAGTAAATCTGTGTTGTTAGGAATTGAAAACAACATGGATTTAATTTCAGTGTTTTTGTCGATATTATGTTCTTCTACAGATACCAGTTCTTTTCATGCACAGAAAAGCATTTAATAAAATTTACATAAAATTTGCATAAGAATGATTTAAAGATAAAAAATTACATTCATTAGTGAGTTTGAGAGTCTTTTCTCTACCATCCTCTGGGGCCTACTCATAGTTATTTTCCTTGCCATCTCTGCATATCCAGCATTGCATAAAAAAAATAAAAAATAAACCAAAACAAAAAAAAACCTATAACAAAAACAACAAAACAAAAATCTACAAACAAACAAACAAACAAACAAACACCAGTAAAAAACAAAACAAACCCCCACACCATTCTTGAGTTAGCACTTAATAGTTCTTTAAAATATGATATCCCCAGGAAAAAACATGCAGGGTTTTATGGCTTGTTCCATTAGAAAAAGAATATGAATCCTGCTATTTCTGAGATAATATGGAAGAAAAGCATATAATTTCCATATGCATTATCTTCTGTATGTCTTTATACATGCACAAACATTCAAATAAATGAATTTATTTATACATGTCAATACAGATTGAAATTACACAGATTATATTTTTTAAAAAGTCCAATTGCCCGTAACATTGCTGAAAATTTTAGAATATGAGATACCAACCCTTTTGGCATTGCTCTTAGTGCATTTTGAACATCAGAAGGAATTTTTAGTACCTTACTATAAAAGAATTTAAATTATTTTAATATTTTTATAATACTTTCAAAATGGTGCATGCTAGGAGAACAGGGAAACTGTGATATCAAAATATGAACTCCAATTAGGTCATTTAATATAGCTCACAAATCCATATGCAGTTAAAGCCTGAAGTCTATCATTTGCTCTTTGTAATTTTGTAATGAGTAGTAGTTGCAAACTCGGCTTATTATAGTCCTATAAACATAAGTGCACAGAAGAAAAATGTACAATTTACAGAATACAAAATATCAGATCACAGTCTGAAGAAAGCCTGAAGTTCATCTAGTGTACAGGTGGCTTTGGCTTATTATCTTTTCTCTCTTTCCAGGATGTTTATGCACAGTTTCCCTAAGATCAAAAAAGATGCAAAAAAGATAAGAGGCTGCAATGTGTTTTCAAGGTGCAATGCTAATATCAGACTCTACTTTGATTGCTTTCCAATATCTTATATCAGCTCTCCTGGATATAAAAGACCTCTTGCCACTGAATTAATCATAATTCTAGAAATAGTTCCTTACTAGACAAACCACAAAATTTGTTACTGTTATTCCAATTATTTTAATGGGCAGAAATTGGAAAGTTCAACAGTATATTGCACATAATATTTTTGATAATGTGCAAAAAACATGTTCCAATAGAAGTATAAAGCTTTTTACTGTAAAAAGGTTTAAATCAGAAAAAAAAAAAAAAATAAATAAATATATCATAGGCAAAGTTATTTAAGATAATTTTTCACACTAGTATTCTCATGATAGATGTCTTCAGGGAGGTTCCTTCACTGAAGTTATTAGCTGTTAGAGAGGATCCCTAGCAAAAGTCTGAAGAAATTTCAGTATCAGTAGAAATTGTTCTTTAAAAAATAAAAAAAATAAAAAAAAATTAAAAATCAAGATTAGATTGCAATCTTCCACAAATACTACTCAGGATCTGCACTTAAGACAATGACTTTCATATATATAACATATATGTATAACACACATATCTAACATATGTGCTAATATGTTAAGTGCTAATATGTTATGTGCTAATATGTTAAGTTCAACGTTTAAACATTTTCTAGGTTATCATTTGTAAATTCATTTCTGTTTTTTACTCCTTCTGTGGGTTTTGCATGGGATAGAAGTAATTTGCTTCACAGCTATGTTTTGGTTTTGTTCTGTAAAGTGTGTTGATAGTTCAATACTTACACAGAGCCAAGGCCCTTTTTGCTTATCCCATTGCCCTACCAAGTGAGTCTGCTGGATGTGCACAAAAGGCTGGGAGGTGACACAGGACACCTGACCCCACTAACCAAATGGACCTTCCATACTGGATGGCATCACATCCAGCACAAAAACTGCTTGGGGACTGCCTGAGCACCAGTTGCTTGATGGTGAGCAATCACTTTCATTTGCATTCCTTGTCTTTCCTATGATTTATTTCTATCCTTCTGCTATTTTCTTTTTCTTTACAATTTATTATAATTTTATTTAATTTTCCCCCCAGCTATTAAACTCTTTTTATCTCAGCCCATGAGCTCTCACTTTTGCAATTCTGATTCTCTCCCCTGTCCCACAGGGAAGAGGAGAGAGTGAGTGAACAGCTGCATGGTGTTTAGTTGCTGACTGTGATTAAAACATGACATGTAGTTATGTCTTTTGTTTTTTCTTATCTGACAAATGAAAGAACAGTGTAAATTTGCTGTTCTCCATTTTAATTAGGAAATAAACAAGAAGAGATATAAAACGTATGTTAAAAATATAACAAAAAAGACTTAAATATGAAATTCAATTAATGTGATATATAAGTTCAATATTTATTTAAAATTGTGAGATATGTTGCCAAAATTCTAAAAATGTACTAAAACTTCTCTAGAATATTTCTGGCATCAAGATTACTTTTATCAATACAGGGGCAGGAAGTTTTATGTGCGTCCTCACCTGTTGGATAACAATTAAGAAAGAAAATAGGGACATAATCATGTCATAAGAGTATTGTTGATGGTGACCAGAGTATACAAATGTCAGTAGATGTTAGATGGAACTGAAAATGTAGGTGACAGAAAGCAAAAAGTCTAATGAGATCTTAATTTAAAGTCCTGGTAAGCATCTCAGGTATGTATTTCAGAGCAGAGCAGTTGCTTACCTTACCTCAGGGATGTCCAAATATTACAAAACTATCTGTAGAAAGTACTTGTGGAAAAACAAGCCTTTGAATCCTTTTTAACTTGCATCTAAATACTGTTGAATTCACTACAGCTGTGTAACTTGCCATTGATCCAGGCTGCCTAACCACTCTGGTGTGCACTTCTGCCATCACATTTATTTATGTGCATCTGTGTTATCCTGTGTTATATCTGGAACTAGTAATGCAGTTGCAAGCGATTTGCCAAAATCAATGTGAAATAGAGTCTCAATTGTCCTCTGAGGTGTGAGTTAACTATTTAATCTAGAAGGCTGAATAAAATTAAAGATTAAGAAGCTGAGTAAATGAAAAATATCCAATATGTTGTAAGTGAAGACCATTGTACATTAAGAGAAAACCTCTTGAACTTCTAATTATCATTCTGCTATTGTGCAAACACAAATAAATCCATCTCTTGCTTATTTCCATAGATCATTAAGCCTTGTATTATTACAACTTGGTTTTTGTGATTTTTTTCATTTTGTTTGGTTTGTTTTTTGGTTTTTTTTTTTTTATTAAGAAGTATTTCTGCAGATATAACTTATAAATGGCTGTGAACATAGATTGCCATTGGTTTCAGAGAGAACAGCCTGCAGCATAGAGGTCTGTGTTAGAGACAAGTAAATCCCCTGCTTAAATCCATAGCCTAAGGTTAAGCCAAGTGATCTGGCTTCATAGCAGGATTCTTCTGTGATCTAGTCCTGTTTGTTTAGCTCCTGTTTATAACTCTTCCCAGTCAGCAAAATGTAGACTGCAGTTTTTCACAGGGGTTTTCTGAGTAACTGCACTGTGTTTCTATACTAGACAAGCCAGACATCAACACTTTTCTAGGTAGATACTGCTATTTTGAAATTTACAATAATTATTTCTAAAACATGGACCATAAATTATTACAAAATGTTTGTGGTGAAATAGTGACTTCCATCCACATGGAGAGGTGTTAAGGAGGTAATTTCCATCAAATTTTTGAGATGCTTAGACACCATGATCCAAGGAGTTATGTAAAAACAGGTCAGAGTCAAGGTATTTTTTTGACATTCAGGGATTGTTGAGGAAAACAGACAACACTATCTTACTGCAATCCATATTAAAACCTTGAGAAAAAACTAGATTAATTAGTTCAAAGAATTAGGGATGTGGGGAAACTAATGAGCATGTTCAGAAAGATATATGGACTTTATTTAAGCAAATTAGCGTAAATTAGATTTTCAAATTGAGAATGCTGATTCTAAAGCTACTTTTATTTTTTTTAAGGTAATCTAATAGTAAACAGGAGAACATATATCTGCAAACAAATTTTCAGGACTCAGTAATTATATGGAATAAACAATTGATTTTGTTAGAAAAATTAACCATATGACTTTAATTATTCTTTTTCTTTAGACCCATCAGTTCAAAGTTATACCAGTCATTTACCTTTTCTTCCCTAAATAATCCATCTTCATTCCTCGAGGATAAGAAAAAACAAATATCAAAACTCAAACATTCCTTATAATCTTGCAAATCCGTATACATCCATACCTAGGTCTAACACTCCAGGTTTAGAAAAGTAGAATTCTTCAGTGACAAAAAATTAGCTGATTTTTTTTGGCAGAATTCAGAGCTGTGTGGAATTTCTTGAACTTTTACAGAAGCATTCTGTATTCATTCTCAGTGCTCCTCTCTACACTTGCTGGTCTCTCTCCTCCCCTTGGAGGCTCTGAATCTTCAATTGCCTTTGAACACTCTCACAATACACATCATAGCTCTGATATCCTCAGCTTCCTCCCATAAAAAGTGACTTAGATGAGCATCTATTTCTTTGCACTTTGTTTGGGACTGGAGGGCTTTCCCTTGAACAGAGAGCATTTTTCCTGCTCTGGTTGTTGGCCTGAGGGTCAGATGTGTCCTCCTGATGCACACACTGGGACTTGCAGGAGGGCAGCTCAATTCAGCATCACTGTTTTCAGCACCAAAACTCAGTTATGTGCAGTTCTCACTGCACAGCAATGCACTGCAGTGGGATGACAAATATTAGATGAAGCCATAATGATGCAAAGTGTTTCAGCATTGCATTTTCTGAGCAGGAGACTAATGATTAGAATGGTACAGCATAATGGTATCTTTTGTAACAAGCTCAAGTTTCCTTAGATCAATCAAGCTATTACTAATTCAGATACTAAGGATACTTGAAAAAAGTGAGCTATGGTTATGCACAGATAGTAGTTTTGTTGGGGATTTTCTAATAACTAACAAGAAGAATCCAGGCTTTTCCACTTTTCCTCATGGATGGCATTTTTAAAACCAATTTTGTTCGTTTTCGGATAACCCTCTAGAGCTATAAAATGTATTCATGAGCTAGTTCTGCTCACACAATGTCTTCCACTCTGCTAAAGGGTGTTATTATAATTTCATCATGTCTGTTTGTGTATCTTTAAGTGATAGCCATAAGCTTGGAGTTTGGCTGTCTGCAACTGATTTAAAAGCAAAATAAAAAACCCCATAAGTAGAAGAGAAAACAAAACAAAACAAAACAAAATACCGAAAATCAAACAGTGAAGTCTAAACAATTCAACTCCTACACAGCTGCCTTGAATGTATTTCAGGCAGAAATAATTAGTGTTACTCAGACCAAAGGAAAATCACCTTGCTTTCTAGAATGATTAACAACTTTTTTTTTCTCTTTATATTGCCAATACCAAGACTAGTTCCACCATTATTTTTTGTATATAAAGCATAAAGCATTCAATACAGCAAGTTATGGAGGTATATGAAAAGCAAAGGCTTAGAATTCTTTATTTCCTTTACAAATGCAATCAGTAATAATGGACAGTAATGCTAAGAAAAAAGTAATTTAGGGTCTATTGTAAGGAAGAATTTTAAAAAATAAAGTGAAAAATTCAAAACCCAGCACAAGAAGAACCATTTCTGTAAGGGAAAAAATAGTCTCAGTGCAATACTAAATGTTACTAAAGTGAGAGCCACCAACACAGATGATATTTAACAGTGTTCAGAATCACTTTCCCCCTTTTTTTTTTTTTTTTTTTTTTTTTCTGTCTTATAAAAGTAGACAGAACTTTACATAATATTTCTTCCACAAAAGATTCCTTCAGAAAATAATAAGAGATATTCCACTTCACAATTTATACATAAGCTGTCATTTTTTGGAATAGAAACAATGAATTACACAAAGAAGGCATAGAAGCACAGGCTTGAAAGTGCCTTCAGCAGATTATTTGGTCTGTACCCCTGGTCAGGGACCAAATGGATTTAGACATAGTCTAACAGAATTCTTTTGTCTGGGATTGTCTGAAGATGCCTTTTCAAAATAAGGTCTAATACAATTTGTACAATCTCCATAGGTAATGTGTATACAATGATTTTCTAATCTATATCAAGAGTTTTGAATTACTTCAGGCTTTTTTTATTACTGCTAATATGCACATCTACCATTGGAGGATATACAGACATATTTGTACCATCTTTTTGTAAGAATATCTTTCATATAGTAGAATATTATAGTTATTTTCTTAAATCCCTTTCCCACTCCTTCATTGGTGATCTTTTCTAAATTCCTTTTAGCAGGAGATCAATGTTTATCAATTTTAACAGCCTCAGCCAGTTTGCTTTTTCATAATTCATTTTAGTGAAAAAATCATCCCTCCCCAAAGTGTTGATAACCTAGATAAGAGATCAAATTGTGTCCTGCTTGTTATGGTCATATCTTGAGGCAGGCAAAACTGACACTTTGCAAGAGCCACTTAAAGAAGCCAAAAACCCAAACTGTGTTATTGCTACAACCTTAAGAGGGACTGCAAGTTGGCACTTGCATCAGGCTGATAAACCAGCTCAAAAGATACTGATGTAAAAGAGGAAATGTGTCTTTGGTACCAAAATGATCCATTTTCATTCCTTTATATTAAACAACAGACCTTAAATAGAAAAACTGAATTTTGATCTTGCTACTCCATCTGTAGCTGTAATTTAGCTATCTATTGGAATGACTTACCAATTTTTTGGCTAGTTGGACAAATTGTCAAATATGATCTATTACTATAATTTCTATGAACTACTGATATAACACCAACTTTTCATTTGCTTTACAGGTGATTAAAAAATAGTTATTTCTTTGAGTAAATGCATTCCCAGTATACAGTTTCTGGACTTTTTTATCTACACATTGTCAAATGTTTCTATAGAATTTCATCATAAATTCTTCACAAAGAACATGTAGGAATATCTGTTAACATACTGTGGCTGCAGCTACATTAATGGACAAGGGTCTGTCCTCACAAGTTAATTACATTTCTTTGTCCTCAAGAAAGTCTGCATTCCTAATCTCCAATAGTAAAAGAGCGTTATTATTATTTATTTTTAATCACAAGAATTCATTCCAATCTCAAGTACTTTGGTATCCAAAACTGAACTATTAAATAGACTTTTCCTAGATTAATTTTGATATTAGCCCTAGTAGCTGTTTCAATTGTTTCATGATTTTAATATACATAATGGTTGTTATGGTTTTATGTCTTTCAAGGTGCTGTAGGTTTTCTTTTCCAAACAAGCACATGTTAATCGATTTGTATCTACATTGAAAATGCTGCTGTTTTAAAAATTTTAAGAGCTATGATACAATAACTGATGCCTGGAAAGAAATACAAAGTATTCCAAAAGATTGGATACAGGAGTAGTATTCGACTATATAGCTGTTAGCTTCGCACATGATAAACCCTGACAGGGCACCTCTAGCAGAAAATATTTTTCATTTGCTAAAGTGCCAAATTCTGTAATTAGACAAAATGTCATGATTGGAAATATAAAGGCTTTCCAGTAGTACTGATCTTACTAAATATATTAAACATGTATGTGTGTGTGGGCATATAATTTCTGGTGTGTTCATATATTTCTCTGTGTAGGCATACAAAAAGACATTTGCTGTTTTATCACAGTTCAATAATTTTAAAACATCTCATAAAAGGCTTTTGCAAAAAGCTGGATCAAACCTTTGCTGTGCAAGTCACATTCAAGTTCATGTGAATTAATTTCTTTTTTACTTCTCCACAGGTTTGTTTAACCACCTGCTGAATTCAGTGGGATACACCATCTGTTAAACTGGAGTCCAAGACTCCCCTCAACAGTCCTAACATCCACATTTTAATAATCCAAATTCAGGATGTTCAAGGCCTTGAGCTTCATTCACACTAGTTATGAAAAAAGCAAGATACAGGGATAGAATCAAAGACTCATATAATAGCTCTGGTTGGAAAATACTTTTAAAATCATCAATTCCAGCCATTAACCCTGCACTGCCAAGCCCATCACCACCAAATCATATTCCTAAGCATCATCAATACATGTATTTTAAATACTTTCATATTACTGTTAACCCACAGCTTTTCCCAGTACCCAGCTTGAGCAGGGCAGCATGGTTTCATGGAAGAGTGGGGACATTGGCTGCATTTGCACTAATCATGCTGCACTTGGAATCTGTTGTTTTCTGGTATAGTTTTAGTAAAGAAATACTCAGATATTGCTGATTTCTTGTTTCTGGGTTCCAGTGCTCACATCACACGCAAAGCCTGAGTTATTGCTGGACTGCAATTAACATTGCAGACAGACAATATAAGAAGGGTCCTGCCCCCAGCCTACTGCCTTTTCAGGTCCTCTCCTCATTGGTGATGGAGGAACTTACAAGGGTTCCTCTGCTGACATCAATGGATTTTAATTTGAACCAAAAATTTTCAAATATTACACCACCATTGTTAAGAGGGGGAGAAAACATTTCCAAAACAAAAGCTCCTGGAGACCATTACTTTTATTTTGCTTCCAGTGTTAAAACCTGGTTTTTTTAGAGTTAAAGACTGAAACCCCATGAATTTAAGTTATCTCAAACTGTTCAGCTACTTTACTTGAAATACAGGCCCCTATCTGTGATGGAGGCAGCATTACTGACATTAGAAACAATGAGGAGTTAATTACAATTATTACATCCATTAAGAAAAAATAGTATATTTGCAGCCAAGTGTTATTTGTTCACTTTTTTTAATGCAAGACTCCTTTTGAAAATTGGTGTAAGGTCTTGTGCATTTTAACCTTAACAATTCCTAGTGCCTGTCAGCTCTGTTGGCACCCTTTGGTCAGAAATAAGCCCCAGAATTGCCCCCTGGAAACTGCACTGCAGTCTGGGCATGTGGTGTTTATGTCTACCTACATAGCTGAAGTGAAATGATTGTCACTAGTAGAACAATAAGTACCTCCACTTTTTTCATAAGTTTTTGGATAGCAACCTTTTCTCCAGAATTATAGATTTTTGCAACATTTCTTGTCTTCATATTTGCTATAAGAATGTAATTAAACTGTATCTTAATTTCAGCTCTGACAGACAATCAATTACAAGTTCTTCCATCTGTGGCCTCTAATTTATAAGAGTATTTTGACATTATATGGATTTTTAACTAGGATTTAGAATCATAATATATTTTTCATGCCTTAAGAACCTTGGTGCCTTTTGTATCCCACCCCTCACAAGGAAGTAATGATTTATAAGAGCTCTAGTAGGAAAATTAGTCAGGTTAACTTTTGTGCTGACCACAGTTCTAGCTCAGAGACATGATCTGACATCATGATAGATGAGACACAGCTTTTTGCATTTGATGCAAAGATGGCATGAGAGACTGAAATGTTAAGGGTTAATGACTCAAATAATTGCCCATTTGCAAAACCAGACGGTGTTTTGCTGATGATGTGCAAGGCAAAATCCCAGGTGCAGAGGGATTTTTCAGCCACTACTGGAGGTTACTCACTGGGTTTGAGCCAGATAAGTGAAGAGGCAGATCCTGTGAAGGTGGAATAATGCCTTTTATCATGCCAACACTGTCTCTTACACAACTGACTCAGGTGTAAAATTCCCCTTCAGGGAAGACTTGTAGACATTCATATGTAGGCCTGAAGGTATTTATTCCTTCTGATGGATCAGAACCAGCTCAACTATGCTGGGTGAGAAGGAGCTGTCATGTCTAGAAGGTTCCATAAACCATCAAAGCTCACTCACACACCTGGACTTTCCACTTGACCCTGAGCATATATTAAACCATTGGACTTTGTGCTTCATGGACTTTCCCCAGCCCTGAGGGATCAGGAGGCCACCATCACTTCAACCAGCAGACAGTGATATTACAACAATCAAGTCTTGTCACTGGACCCATAGGTGATGATATCTGTATACTTTTATGTTGTTATATTGCTATCAATAATGATAACCAAAAAGGCTACATGCCTCTTTCCATTGTGGGAAAATTGTTCTAAAATAAGCCTTATCTATCTATCTATCTATCTATCTATCTATCTATCTATCTATCTATCTATCTATCTATCTATCTATCTAGCCATCTATCCAACCCATCCAGCCATCCATCCACCCATCCACCTGTCACCCAGTGTTGTTTCACTCTTACCTGCCCAAAGAGATCTATTAACAAGAACCTCAGTTACCCTTGCTTTCAGGGGCTGGGCCAAAACTGCTTTTTTTCTGGTCTGGATAACCAAGGGTGTATTATTTTTCTAAAAGTCTACCATTTTTCTATAGATTTATTTGGCATATATTTAAAATTTGCAAGGATTCATACTTAGAATCCATAATTTTCTTGAAAGAAGTTCAGTATTGATGCAAGGAATGGGTTTGAAATTATTATTCAGAGCTGGGTGTTTAAGGCAGCTTTATCTGATCCCGAATAAAGAGAAATGACCTTCCTATTGCATTTTGAAAAGTTTATCGTCTCCGTTCCACTGCAGGAGAAAATAGTTCATGCAATAAAATCAGTTCATCACACTCTAGAATGATTAAAATCCAGGCAGAAGCTCTCTACAGAAACTAGGGAAAAACCTTACTCTGATAAAGGACAAAGATCTTTAGCTTGGTTAATGTCTACTAAATATCTATTTAACATACCTATATTGTAGATATATTGTTTTTTATGCTGAGTGTCTATATTGCCAAGCCAATAACATTATCAAATGCCCTTTCCTTTTCTACCTCAAATGTTTCATATGATTTTCCATGTGACATGATGTTATTGCCATGATCTTATGGAACAGTGCCTCAATAATCATTCTATTCTAATGTTACTTGTCTTTCTTTACCTTGCTATTTCATCGCTGCTGTACCCTCTAAACTTTTGCCTTGCAGATGGTTTTGTGTGTGCATTATCACATCTATTAGTTTTCTTCTAAGGCATCTTACTCAACCAGCATTTCTAATGCATCTACTTCTTATTCACAATGTAAGATTAATGACAAATTGAGTTGTACATGAATTAAAAAGTCTGGGAGTATATGCAGCACAGAAAAAGCTAACCTGAATTGCATGAAGCTATATATAATCTATTCCAAACAATATCTAGATACTTTTCCCTGCAAAGCTGAAAACAAATATGCTGGGAGCAAGGGTTATAAGTAAAAGGACTGAAAGCAGTAACATTTATTTGTGAATTGTTTATTTAGCAACCAGCTTTTTTCTTTTTTTTTATTTTCTTTTTTTTTTTTTTTTCCTGTGTGCATTATTTGTGAAGATAGTGCAAAAGAAATGGATGACCTAATTCTAAGAGATACAATTTAGGCAACCATTTTGCAGAATAAGTGAACAATTTGCACTATATATGAGTTGTGAAAATTGTGACAATAAGACCATTTCTGTAAGCATCCATCTCTTAAAAATCTGCAGACAGTACTCATTTGAAATGTATTACTATAGGCACTACACATGTAAATATATTACTAAATATAATGACATTTTGTATGGCTTAGAAATTCCACACATGAAGTTCAACTGAGCTTGTCTTAATTGGAACTATTATGGGAGTGGGTTTGGCTCATGCAGTTTAATGTTTGAGCTGTTTTCACCTTGAAATCATAACCTTGTGCATCTCTTATTCAAGAGGGTCTATGTTTCATTGCTTTATTAAGTGGGAATGAAAACTCTTTTCTTTCTCAGTGTACTACCATTTGAATAGCAGCTGATCCAGGAAAACTTGTGTTATTTGGGAGCATGGCTGGAGCATTCTGATGTCAAAACCACTCTATAAAAAGAAATGTTTTTCCCACCTTCATGGAGGAGCTGCAATTCTATGTGCAAGTGTTCATTGTAAGAAGGGAAGAAGAGGAAAGAACTGTGATGAGTCTGGTCATCCAGTTCTAAGAGAATGGGTAGAAGAACAGATATCAAGCCATGCAGAAATTAGATGTGCTCTTTGATTAAATCACATTAATATGTGTGTAGGATTGTCTCTGTTACTGAGATAAGAAAGATATTCCATTGAGAATACATGATTTATGAAGTGACAGTCTTAAGCATGCTGGAAAAAATATATAGAGATCTATTAAAATAAAACAGCAATAATTGGATGACTCCATTTAAATGAAAATAAAAATATGCTCTATGCTGTTAATGCTATTGTTGCCTTTGTCATTTGAAAATCTTTAAGTGTACACATATTCTATGCTGATGAGGAGAGGGAGACTAGGAATTGAGTGGTACTGCTTTCAGATTTTTAAAATATTTTTAATAGCTAATCACTAAACCAGAAACTTGACAATGTAAACACATCATTTTCTGTGTTCTTGTAGTCTATTTTTGAAGACTGACAAACTAGAAAATATAACACTTCTTTGTATCAGATAGGTATTCAGAGTTCAAGCTCATTAATATTTTCCTTCTGTAAAAGAAAACAGACTCATTCTAACACTCTTGTCAGCTGTCAAAGTCTTCTCATGTTTCTATTCATTGGTCCAGATAAAAGCCTCAGATAGGCCCATTAATTTCAGTAAAGCTATACAATTCATGCTTGCTTAATCCTGCTTGCTGCTGGAACAGTTCTATTCACTTTTGCTACAAATTAATCATAATTTCTGAAGAGAAAGGAGACATGAATAGCATCAGACATCATGACCCTTCTCCTCCAACCCAGACCAACATTCTCCTCTATTATAGTTACATGCACTTCTGGTGTTTTCTTCCCCTTCATATTTGTCTTCATAACTGCCCTTCATTATTCAGTTTTCTCAGCATGACCCTTCTCTTCTGCATCTGACATTTCTGCCTGACACATTACATGCATGTGGATAATTTCTTACATGTGGTATCACAATCTAATTTCAAAACCTAAACTAAGTTTCCATGTGCTGCTTATGGAATTAATTAGGAGGGTATAATTCTATACTCATATGACTTTGGAACTAGTAGAGCAACTTTGTTAACTTTTTTTCTTTTTAGTAAATTATATTTACTAATATAAATACATTTAGTATTATTTTTACTCTGCTGTCCACTAGATGGACAAAATCATAGTGAGTACTGAGAATTAAAGTTAAAAGAGAGATATAACTCTGTAGCTCTATAGTTGTACAAGTTATATTCAATAGCAGTGGATAATGGGACTTTAATCCTGATGTTTGAAATTACCTTTTCCCTTTTTTCTTTTACTTGTCTTCTATCTTCTCTTTGGTGCATTTTATATTTACATGTTTCTTTCCCTACTTTTCACATTATGTACATTATATGCAGTAGGTATTAGAGCTGTACTGTCCATGTCTTCAATCCATGAAGAACACCTTATCCATTATACATAGTATGGGTGGATTGTTACATGGATGAGAAAGTGGCTGGAAGATCCAGAGGGTATTGGTCAACAGTTCAGAGTCCCAGTAAACACCAGGGACAAGTGCTGTCCCTCAGGGGTCTGTATTGAGACCAGTGTTGTTTAATATCTTCACTGATGATGTAGATTGAGTGCCCCCTTCAGCAAATTTACAGGTGACACCAGGCTGAGTGTTGCTGTTGAAACACTTGAAGGATGGGATGCTACCCACAGGGACCTAGGCATGCTTGAGAATTGGTCCCATGGGAATCTCATGAGGTTCAACAAGGCCAAGTGCAAAATCTGCAGCTGGGGCACAGAAACCCTCAGTATCAGTCCAGGCTGGAGGATGAACAGATCCAGAGCAGCCTGGCTGAGAAGGACTTGGGGTGCTGTGGGTGAGAGGCTGGACATGACCCAGCCATGTGCCCTCACAGCCCAGAAAGCCAAAAGTGCCCTGGGCTGCATCCAGAGCAGCGTGGGCAGCAGGGGAGGGAGGGGATTCTGCCCCTCTGCTCTGCCCTGCCCTGGTGAGACCCCACCTGCAGAGCTGCACCCAGCCCTGGGCCCCAGCACAGGAGGGACATGGAGCTGTTGGAGTGAGTCCAGAGGAGATCACCAAGATGATTTGAAGGATGGAGCACCTCTTCTGTGAGGAAAGGCTGAGAAAATTGAGATTTTTCAGCCTAGAAAAAAATAGGAGGTCAGGGTGATGTGATTGCAGCCTTCCAGTACCAAAAGGGAACTTACTAGAAAGGTGGCAAGAAACTTTTTTACCATGTAGGGACAGGACAAGGGAGAATGGCTTCAAAATGAAGGAGAGAAGTTTTGGATTAGATGTAAGGAAGAAATTCTTTACTGGGAGGGTGGTGATGCACTGGAACAAGATGCCCAGAGGCATTTGGGATTCCCCATACCTGGAAGTGTTCAAGGCCTGCTTGGATGAAGCTCTGAGCAAATCTATTCTAGTGCTTGGTGTCCCTGCCCATGACAGGGGGGTGGGACTAAATGATGTTTAAGGTCCCTTCCCTCAAACTATTCTATCATTTTTCATTACATATAAACAGTAAGTAAATAGATGAACCACTAACCATGCCTAGCCCTTTTCCTATTTGCCTGATTATAATTTGGCTATATTTGGTTTCTGCCAAGTACTTTGCCTACTGCCAGTCCACGGTTTTAACACTGTCAAGAAATTCATTAATAAAAAACTTGAGACGATGTTTCCTAACCTTTCATCTAATTTCATAACCAACTGTTCTTTAGTATTTCCAAATATAATTTTCAGACCATTTGGGTGACATTTTAAATCACAATGCCAAAGCATGTGATTAATTGATTATGCAAAAATACCTGATAAACTAAAGATTTCCTTAAGTTTACCGAAAGAAGCTGAAAAGCAGCAACCACTATGTTAACCTTTCCTCCTAAGAGTCACTTTGGGCATTTTGAACAGGTTGCTAATTAGACCATCAAAAGTACAGGGGTTCACTTGTTAGACTTCAAGGTTAAAGACACTCCAAATGACAGACATAATTTTGGCTACCTCAGGAAATAAAAATGTTAACCAGCTTCACTGATTTTAAATTGCTGTTGACAGGATCTGAAAAAAACTCTGACCCTTGTCATATTTAATTCATCTGTTAGTCAGGAGAATGTTTATGGATGGGAAGACTGACACCTTTCACTGTCTTTGATGTGTTTAAGGTTGCAGTGTGTGAATATGTGCAGGGCTTTTACAAGGAGGCACTGAGAATATGAAAGATTGAAGAAGGTTGTGAAACCCAGTAAGCTGGCCTGTTTCTTCAAATGTCATTTGGCCCTGTATTTGGCCTTCTCTTTAAATAATGCTGCTATCCTGGACATAATGGCTTATAAATACCAAACAAAAAGTGGACATCATTAACTCAATTCTTCCTTAACAGACTGAGTTTTCTGGGGTATAACAGGTAAAGATTTACCCTATTCCAATGTTTCTAACAATATATATATTTTTACTCATTTAAAAATTTAAGGAAACACTATCTACAAAGAATAGAATGCTCTAAATTTTTTGTGTGTTAATATAAAAATGATCATGTATTTTTTTTTCTTCTTCCTTTTTCCCAGCTATCACTTTGTCACTGCTACCAAAGCCTCACAAGGAACAGTCCTATCTGAAATCCCTTAGTTTTCTCTTTTTAGCCCAAATTATTTCTCTCTACTTTCTTAATTCATTATAAACAATGCTTATATAAAAGATGCTTATAATTTTTAAGCCACATTTTGGATCCTCTGACTCTTCACTTACCTGCTGTCAAATATTAGAAACATTTGAAACGACTACATCATATAGAAAAACTAGTAAAATCCACACATAGTGAATACTAGAAACCAGGCATAGAGGCTGTTCTGTGACCCAGCCCAGAAGGGCTACTGGTTATGCTACATAAAGTAACAGACCTTCAGCTGAATAAAGGGCACTTCTCTACAACGCAGGAGGAAGAGTTATCTACCAGCAGGTTTTGGGTTGATATCTCAAAAAGAAGCAAAAGGAACAAATTTTGATATCACCTTTTCAAGTGATACTTTACAGAAAAGAAAGATTTCTTTCAGGACATATTTTGTTAGAATGGTTGACAAATTTTGCTTTTTGGTAAAAATGGCAGAGAGAACAAACTCAGGATTTTGACTCTTCAATAGGAAGTGAAAAGTCTCATCTCAAACATAGGCATTTAGATCTGAGAGTGTGAAAGGATTTCAGTTACACTTCCATGAATGTGATTCATGTAATATAATATAGATAATGAATTAAATGCTTCAGTGAAAATAATACAGGCCATGACATACTGCAGTCTAAAGAGACTTGCTCCTGGAAGCAGCTGACTCAACAGCTCACTGTTTGGGCACCTCACCTCCTTTCATCATCTTGAATGTGAAATCCTTTTCCTTAAGGCTTCAGTTCCATTGTAACCAAAAAGAAAGCTTTTTCTATTTTTCCTGGTTTATTTTTCTTGGGTCATGTAAGTGTAATTGGCTCCATAGCAAAAGAAATGGCTGCAACTAAGAGCAGAGTGAACATGAGGGTATGACCTCCTCATTCTGATAACAATAAGTTGGTGGATTTGTTTGCCATAAATAGAGTTTAAATCTGCAAATCCAACATTTCTATTTCCCCTGCAGATTTTCAAAGGTAGAGTGTAAAATCTTTACAGCATTTCGGGGCTAAATGTTATTGTTTGAGAGGGAATAATTGCAAGGAAAAAATGTCTACTTCATCTCTTGTACTCCACTTTTACTTTAAAAACACACTTTTACATTAAAAAATACCTAAAAGAGTAATAGAACCAGAGATCACGGTGTTATTGTCTTTATTGTAGCTGTTCACAACTTTTGATCATGCTTCAAACACCAGTTAGCACGAAGTGAAATGCCAATGATCAGAAGTTCAGTGACCCAGTGATATATCAACAGTCTCATTTCAAGTGTGCCAGCTTGAACATGGTGCATTCTCAAGATGCCAGGCATGCACAGGTCCCTTACTGGAGCTGGAAGGGCTGCTCAATTGTACCTGTGTGAGAGCATAAAGGTATAAACCTGACTCACATCATGGGCTCACAGGCTACTGTTGTCAGGAACACAGGGAAGATGTGCACAGTGTCAGGTCCAGTCATTACTGGGAGAGGCACATGCTATTCTAGTGTAGTTCATATGGCAGAACATGTTTAAAATAGAGATATACAGTAGGAGAATTATTAGAAGTGTATACTTTAGCTAGCTCCTGGGGTGGAGTCTTTACTTTTGTATGATGGCTCTCATGCTTTTGGATAGTGTAATTTCTTTAAAAATTCTGTGGGGTTTCAAGTCTCAAAACATCTCATTTATAACTGTTCTTTAGACAAGGCTTGGTTGAAAATGAGCTGCACTTGTTGAAATTGTCTTTGTTTCTCTATAAAACTTGGGAATAGAAGATTCATCATACCAATGATCTGTACTGTTCATTACAAACATATGGAAGAAGATTCAATGACCTCTAAAATAAAGCAATCCTTCTTCATTTCAAAACATCTGAACTTAATTCCTGAACAAGTATAGAATAGAATGTGAAATTACAGTTTTTATCATTATATAGTTGCATAATAATGAAGTGAAATAGAGTGTGCTGTCTGAATTAGATGGCTCATTGTTGGATGATATGCTGTGTAAATGTTCAAACATATACCCATGTGCATATTTTTTTTTAGTTTTTCAAAACCCTGCATATCACAAGGTATTTAAAAAATACAAGTAGAAGAAATTCATCCTATTGCAAATAAAAGAACAGAAGAAATATTTTATTTCTTCTAAACATATAATTCATCATATTTAATCCTTTATCTGGAAATAATATTACATCTTTATGGACTAGATTTATATCTGAAAATCCAATGGGTTTTAGAACATTGATAACATTTCTAACTGAGGTATCAAATTTTTAATGCTATTTTAAAGATTTCTCTTAAAAAATCGCAGAATCATTGAATGACTAAGGTTGAAAAGTCGTCTCTGGGGATCATCTAGTCAAACTCTCCCACTTGAACAAGGAAACATATCCAGAACTGTGTCCTGGTGGCATTTGAATATCTCCAGGGCTCAAGATCCCACCACTTCCCTGGATGGCCTGTGGTAAGTCACCCTCATAGTGAAAAGGTGTTTTCTGGTGTTCAGATGGGCCCTCCTGTGTTTCAGTTTGTACCCAGTATCTCTGGTCCTGTGACTGGACACTGCTTTAAAAAACCTGTCTCTGTCTTTGCAGTTTGTGAGAACAAAAAAGATTTCCCCAAGCCTTCTCTTTGTCTGTTGTTTGTTTTTCTCTGTTGGACTCTCTCCAGTGCATCCATTTCTCTCTTGTACTGGGGGGCCCAGTCCTGGGGTGGCATCACCAGTGCTGAGCAAATGTGAGGAAAATGATGTAAAGATACTCGTAATGATGTAAAGATACTCATGCCAGCTAGTTGGGAAAGGAAAGAAGCTGCAAGAAATGTCTCATATCTGTATAATTTTAGAAGGGGTTAGTCACTCACTAGTGGACAGAAAATTAATGAGGGCATTGAATATGTTGACCTTTTACTACCTAAATTGGTTTTGGCACTAAGGAACTCTTGAAAGAAGTGGGAGAAGTGTTCAAACCAAGTAAAAAAAAATTTTTACATCGTGTGCTCTGACCTTTTATTACAAAGAAGACAAAAGATCCAGTATCTCTATACCAAGTATCAGAATATTCTCACAAGCTGCAACATCTCAATGCTCAGGTTATAACCAAAAAGAAAAGAGCAAATGCTGCATAATATTTTGGAATACACACAGTTGAAATACTTTAGAAAAATGTTCAATGGAACTCTTGCTTTGAATGAGAGTCCAGAAAATTATAGCTTCCCACACAGTTCTATTTCATGTTTCTTCCAGTTTGTGAGGTTTTTTTACTAAGAGAATAATATATCTGAATTTGTACAAGGGACATATTTGCTAAAGAGGATATTGAAGAGTCTTTCCAAAATGATTATTCAACAGCAAATTATGGCATCTGAGAGTCTGCTTCTGTTAGTTAGAGAACTCACTCTAGAAATTGGCTCTCTATTGGTCAGTGCTGATCTTTTTCTTCTCTCTCTGTTTCTGTGGATGAACATATGAAGCAAGGGAGCATCTGAACATATTTCTGCTACAAATGAGAGGAATAAAATCAAATTCAAAAGGCCAAATGCTAAAACATATAATTAATGCATGTTATATACTTTAGTATCAGACTCTAATTTGTCCTAACCAAATAGCATCTATCAAGATATTTTGCGCTGCTTTTCATCTGCATTGTTCTGTCTCTGTTTCAGTCTTTTATACCTTTTCTCATCTGACCTATCTCAGATATGTTCTGACTTTAGAGAAATCAAGAAGCAGAAATTCATTATACTAGTGAAGAAAAACTTTTATTTTTAAATTATAAAATATGTTCCAATCCAAGTTTTCAAACTAAGTCAACATAGATTTATCTATAGTTCTGTCTTGGAAAATGCTTCTTATGTGTTTCAAATTTATGCAGAGTATATAAAAGTCTGAATTTTGAAAAGTTCTTCTTTCTCAAAATGTGGATGTCTGAAATAATCATAATGTGCTTAAGTAGCATATGATATTTGTTATCTTAGAAACTCACAGCTCTGAAAGGGTTCAATGATTTTAATTGAGTCATAATGTAATCCAGTTGACTTCAGTGGATGCACTTGAATGAGACACATGTACAGAACCCAGAGGCAACTGATGAAAATGTTTTGAAATTAATGTTAATTTGCTGATTTTAGCTGCTCTTCTGAGAACAATGGCTAGGGGGACATACAGACATGATGGCAAAGAAGGATGAAAGATTACCTCTCTGTCCCATGACAGAAGGTGTAGAAGGTGCAGAATTCCCTGCTGTAATTATGTACAGGGATGTTATTTTCATTATATTCATTAAAGAGCTTCAAATGGTACAGTAGACATGAGTGGAAAACATGAAATCATTGTAGTAATAGAGATTTCAGTGTCAAACTCTCTGTTTCCTTTGCCCCAAATACACACTAGTGAAAGTGTAAGGTTTTTGACTGATTTTCATTAATTTATTTTTTTCCAGACAGTCCAAAATATTCATTTCATCAGTGTATTTGAAGCCAAATGTGAAATAAATGGTAACTGTATTTTATTTAAGCATCTTTTATCTGCCATTAATGGGATAGTTATTTTAAATCATTAGCTCCAGAGGGTAATAATTTTGTGAACATTAAATACATAGATTATCCTACATTATTTGCCAAGACATATTGGTACCAAACATTCTTAGGCCTGGTCTTCCACAACATTCAGGAAGAGATTACTTTTCAACAAGGCATTAATTAAACAATAAGAAGCATTCAGCCACCCTGATGGGATGGCATCCTGGTGATTTTCTCTCTTCCAGTAGCTAGACGTGTTAAACTTTAATTTCTGTGCTAGAGATAGCATTTCCATTCAGAAGTAAATATTCCAGTTGGAATGGAGAGCAAGACTGGTGGCTGCTTTACAACTGTCTGCTCAGAATGATAGGAGCTACTATTTGGAAGTTCTTTAAATTTTGCAAACTTGCTTTTCAAAAGTTTCAAAAGTTTTTCACATTCCACAACTGGTACACAAGGAGGCCATAACCCCACTGCTCCACAGTGCACAGTGCTGCAGTTCTCTTCATTAACCTAGTCTGGAATCCCTGCAAATCACCTCTCTGACCATTCCAGTTACAGTTCCTGCCTCTTCATACAATTATAAAACAGCTTGGGTTTGAAGTGAGCTCAAAAGATTATCTTACTCAACCTCCTGTGGAAAAGAGTGCCAATGAGATTATCTAGTACCTTTTTCAGTCACATGCTGAAAAACTCCAATGATAAGAACTCTACCACATCTTTGATAGAAAGGTGTTTGATTGTTGTTGTTTTGTGGTTTTTTTTTTTTCAGAAGAATATTATCTATTAAATTACTCAAATTAATTAGCTTCAAGTCTTTATCTATTTAGAAGTCCGTGATAGACTCCATTTATCTTTTTGCTTCTATTCATTTATAGACATATTAAGGAAATGTAGTTCAGAATTAAAAAAAAAACCAACAAAAAACTTAATAAGATCCAAGAATTTTATACTGAATAATGCATATTGTGATTTAGATGTTCTACAACACATAATGCAATACATATTTTGATGTGCATATGTGACAGTATCTATATAATGACAGATAGCATAATATATTTTTATATCTCTCTCTCTATAATGTATATAAAATATATATTTAATGGTATATCACTATAAACAACTGTCTATAGTTTATTACCAGTGAATGCAAGACAAAGTTAGAAGTTATTTACTACTTTCAATATTATTCTTCTAATATAATATTTTAACACTATTTTTCTTAGATCTTTCTTAACTGAGGTAAAATAACTATCATGTGGCTTATATTTACTGGCTACTCTACTGATCATTTTGTTGCATGGTAATGGTTTTAAGCTTTATATTTTACATATATTTTTCAATATACAAGCTTCTTCTGACCCAGGTTATTTTGTTAGCACTAAGAGAAGAGTGAAACAAAGCAGAACTGAAAACCACAAACATGGGTTTGAGGCTATGTCAAGAAAGAAGTCAAGAAAGTCAAGAAAGAAGTCAAGGCAACCTAAAATTTTTTTTTCATGCTTCCTGGTCTGAATAAACCTAACAAGAATGAGAGTGTAACCCATTAGAGAGAAATAGAGCTCACCAAGACAGTAAATTAAAAAAGCTCAAGTCTGCACATCTGTGAAGTTACTGCAACCATGTAAAAGTGCTTCTTATTGTTGAGAATATTGTGTAGGAAAAATATTGTTGATCCAAACCACACTATGCAATTTCTGTAAGGAAAAGAGGATGTTGAGCAACCCCTGGCTCCAGCCCAACCTTTCATTTATTCTCAACTTTTCCACCACAGAAATAATTTTGACATATGGAGATAGCACCTTTTGACATAACCTTCTTGTCCCCCTTCTGAGAACAGCTCTCATTCCTGTGTGATTTGAAAGCTTTATGATGGAAGTGAATGTGAACTACTCCATAAAACATGATAGGTTGTGCATACTATGGAGAGGACAGCAATTTTCTGTGGGCAACTTCCCCTAGAACCAAAAATAAATGCCCTGCTAGGATAAAGATCAAAGATTGTGTGGTGGCTGAATCTATGAAAACGAGCATCTGTGAGTGAGTCCCAGGTGCAGAAACTCCCTCTGCAAGAATTTAGCACAGAAAAACATGATGATCTGCTCTGCATGCCTGTCAACATCACACTGTCCCTTCCAGCAAATTTCTGATCTGTGGACTGTGCTCCAGCACTGCAAGTGTTTCCAATTCAGAAGAGCCACTCCAGGGAATATCTGAAGCCAGAGTCTTTACTAATACTGCTATCACTGTTACTACTGCTACAGCTGCTGCTGCTGAAGTTACTACTACTACTACTACTACTACTACTACTACTACTACTACTACTACTACTATTACTACTACTAATACTAATACTAATACTAATACTACTATTATTACTGCTGCTTCTATTTTTATGACTACTGCATTTTCTTTTCTCTGAAGGTGAAAAGTATCTTGGTTTTATAGAACTGCCCCTCTGGAAATGTGTCCTTTTAAACCTCTGTAAGGAAATTTATCTCTGGTGTATCCTCATTCCAGGAGGAATTACGTTGTGTTTGTCTCCTGGTGTGAGAGTAGCAATGGCTCTTGTCTGGAATTCCAGCCTTTTTCTTTTTGGGCCTCTATTCTTCTTCTATTCAAAGAAGTTTAAAGGAGTTCCTGAGTAACAAGAATCATGTTAGAAAAAAAAATTACTGCCCTTATGGAAACAGGGATTCATATTCAATAAGGGAAAAAAATAAATCTGCAAATTATAATGATGTGTACTTTTTTTCTTTTTTAGTAATTAATCTGGAACTTAATAGGGTATATTTTTTTGCTTGGAATATAGATTTTAAAAAACAGCAAATCTTTTTTTCAGAGGAACAACATAATCACAGATGTCAATATCTATAAAGTATAATGAAGACAAAAGCAGCTAAATAAATAAAATAGCCAATGTTTTAAATCCAAGTGGAACACGATATTCCTTGACACTAATATGGAAGTGTTAGTGCCATTCCCACTGCATGGGAAAACTGTTTGTTTATTTCCATTTTGTATTTCTCTAAGGACGTTTTGCTCCACCAGTATAATTAGGATGACATTTGGAGCTGCTGTATTTCAATACAGGAGCAAGAGACACTGTGCAGCTTGACAAGAGATTATGATGTCAAGTCAATTGCTGCAGCAATATCAATATTTATTCCCTTGTTGCTTGTGTCTTGTTTTATTTTTATTCCTCTCTTTCTATTAGGTATAAAATAATATCTAAAATGTGGCCAATTGTGCAGCATATTTGTTTTTGTTCTAGACATCCTGTCTATTCCCTAGTAGTTTTAAATCCTCTCCTTTCTCAGGTAAATAGCAGTTGACTCTTTTAGTAGTGCAATTACTTTCATGAATGAATTCTCAATTGATCTAATACAACATTCCTAATAAGTTCTGTATCTTATTTCAGCAGAGAGTGATCTCTATTTTGAACTATATTGTGTATTTTGAGTTTTAATTGCTTCACTACTGGTGAATACATACCAATTGTATGTATCCATTGCATTCCCAGTAGTGAAGCAATCAAAACTAAAAAAAAAAAAAAGTGTCATTATTATACAGGTACTGAACTCATTAGAAATGTTGTACTTGATCCATCAGGTTACATTCTTTAAATAAGAAATATTTGTCTGCACCACATAGCATTACCTGAGATTCCTGATAGTTTATTGTGAAAAGTAACACAGTGCTCTAGTTGGCAGCTGATCCATGCTTTCTTTTTATAGAGTAACAGCAAAGATTTACCCAGGAGTGGAGTCAGATTAACAGGTATATCCTGATGAGCATTTCAGCATTGTTTGTGTCTAATAATATCATAACAGCAAAGCACAGCAGCACAGATGCTAGAGTTCACAGCCAACAGTGAAGCAATTATGTATAATTGTAATTAGTTTAGCTTGATTAATTTTCTTTTATATTTGCCTGATTTTGTTGTAGAGAAAATAAGTATATTTATGTACAGCAACACTTTTTTCCAGGAGAATATTACAGTTGCTTCGAGATGTGTTTCTGTCTCTGTATAAGCAGATTATCTCCTACTGAAGCACGGTATCATTGATAGGATTATTTTTTTAGATGGATCAGAATATCAGCCTCCCAGTTTAAGGGTCTGTTGAAGTTTAATGCACTAGGTCTTGTTTGAGAATTGTGTTAATTTCTTTATAACACCACCAGGAATTTTTTTGATGCATGATCTGGTTAACTTTGCATGACATCGCTAGAGGGCAGTGTCTCTTCCAGCCTTTATTTGTGTTCCTGCACGCTTCTAAGACATTTAATTGTGATTCATACTCCTTCAACTTCTATTAAGGATGCATAATATTAATATAGAATTATAAACATAAGGTAAATATCAAGGGGAATAACGTTATTTCTTCTAGTTAGTCTAAGTAACAGGTATTTATTGTTGCCCTATTATAAAGTAACCTTGATATGCACTGCACTTTTTTTTCAGTATAATTAGGTCAAATTGTGAAATATTTGAACTTTCCTAAAATGAATGCTTCTACTGTCATGTTTGCCATTTTCGTTTTACTTTTGTTATCACTTATTAGCTGGGGATCACGATAATTATTCGTAGTTTTAAAATAATAACCTTTTTATGGATAAGAGAGAGGAAAATAGAAGGGACAGGGAAAGAAGGCAGTGGATTTCTAAAGTTTTACACTACACTGTGCTTTATTCTAGAGGAATTCATGCTAGTAGAGTGAGTCTCAAACAGATGTTACAATTTAGTCCAGTGATGGTGGACTTCCATTATGCTCATTAGAAAGAGACAGCTTCTTACAAAACACATCTGGAATGGTTAAAAATGGTCTTTAAAACAGGCAAATTTGTGCTGTCAGAATATGCTGTCTGTCTCTAGTGCCTGTGGCAAATCAGGCACTTCCAGTTTTATTGTGTGCAGGGACAACAATTCACTCATTCACCACAGCCTTGAGCCAAGTCAGCTCACTCATTTTAGAGAAATTGCAAGGATGTGTCCTGTAAACTTGTGAAGACACCTGTCTTTCTCCAACAGTTATATTACATGCACCATGAAATCTTTCACAAATTTAAGAGGTAGCCAGGAAAAAAAAAATCTTTAAATTAGACTCCTCTCCATTTGTTAAAATTGAGTAGAGAGGCCATTTAGGCTGGGTTTGAACTAAGATTTATGAATAATTCCCCTAAATAATCCCAGGAGTTTCAAATTAGCCATTCAGCATGTGGTAGCAAATATATATGTGATTTTTTACCAAAGGAGTACCTCTGGTGCTCATTATTTATTTGAGTTCCACAACAGAATAGACACAACAAAAGCAATTCTGAGTTACTGATCTTTTTACTTTGAACATGGATATTTCCCCTTTTTTGTGTCAAGGAGAATGCCACTACTCCTCTCTATAAAGTTTTGTGTGCTGCCATAGCTACAGTGTCATCACAGCTGTGTGGAGTGGCTCTGACACCATTAGCATCTTGGCAATAATTTAAATTATTGCATTATTTCAGTCTAAACAATGAGAGCTACTTCAGGAAACATTAACTTTTAGTATGATGCCTTTTATTCAGTTTAAGTTGAAAACAAAAGTGAAGCTTTCAGTTTGTGAAATAGAATAGTGTTTCCTCCAAAAAATAACAGTGAGAACTGCA
The DNA here is from genome assembly GCF_903797595.1 of Erithacus rubecula. Lineage (NCBI taxonomy): Eukaryota > Metazoa > Chordata > Aves > Passeriformes > Muscicapidae > Erithacus > Erithacus rubecula. The sequence goes on along the minus strand of NC_136685.1, from coordinate 12,592,320 downwards.
GTTGTTAATTTTCAGGAACATTTGTCTCAGTCATTCACAACACAGAACTGCACAGTATCTGTTTGAAAGACACCAATTCTTCCAATTTTATTAACATAGTCAATATGCCTAAAGAAATTAAAATACACTCTTCTTTGGTAAGTAAGGTAAATTTATGACTTATGCATATTTTGTGAATATATGCAGTGTTTGAAAGTTTAGTTCTAATATTTTCATAAATTTTTGTAAATAGTAATGATTTATATGTAAACAATATCTTGCATGTGCCCAAACCTTCAAACTGGATTGCCTAGTGGCAAAAATCCCTAAGTTTTATTGAAGTGCCTGAATAAAAAATGGGCTCACTTTCTAAGATTATATGCATCACTGTTTTCTAGGCATAGTAGTTGCTCAACAGTTTTGGTAAATGAAATATTGTGAAGGTGCACCAGAGTAGAAGAATCCAACTTAAAAAGTCAAAGATTGTCTTACTTTTAGGCCAAATTAAAAAGATTTTCACTATTTTATTGAAAGGGATTTTTTTTTTAAATGCAAACTTGCTTTCATTCTTTTATTCTCTATAGGTTTTTGATATCTCCCTGTTTATATCCAATTTTAGTTCTTTATTAATTTCATTTTGATTTACTTTTTCCTATGGATTATTTTCCCTATGCAATTTTCTAATACATTTAATTTATATTTTGCTATTTATTTTACAAAATTAAATGCAAACATAGCAAACTAAGGCTTACCTTTTTTGCCTCTTTTTTATAATTAATTATATTTGAATATACCTAGTAGTGAAATGAATGAATTTTTTGTTTCCTTTTCTGTATTACAAGAAAAGATACCTAGAGACTGATTTAGAACAAAAAAATGCAAAAAAATAGCAAGATTAAAATCTAAGGTCATTTTTGCAGTATTTATGTTGCCAGTCAATAGAGAAACTATTAATGCACTATTAATGATGGAGGATTGAAATATTTTTCACAACCAATGATAAATTATTTTGCCTAATATGTGCTTTCTACTATACCCATTCCTGGAAATAGATTTTTAAAACATAAAACTGTGTTCTGGGAGTGGTAAATAGCTCATTTAAACAACCCACATTTCTGCTCTTACCTTTTATTTGTGTAGTCTACTCCAACCTCTTCCACACTGATGTTAGCAATTATTTTACAGAGACAAACTCATATTTTCTCTGTTAATGGAAGCAGCAGGCTCAGTCCTACTTGCAGGCTGGGAGGGCACAGGGTAAAGAAAGTATTTCTGCAAAGTTGCTGTAATAAGTGAAGTGAAATTATCCACAAGTAGTAAAGTAGTATTTTATATCTTCCTTTAATATCAAGGAATAAATGATTTAATGAAAATTTTATTCTTAGCTGTCTTTAAAATTCCTTTTTTTCTCTCTTGATTATATAGTATTTTAGAATCTTTCTAGACATGTGCTGCTGGGTCTTTTATTCCTTTAGGTTTAATTCTTATAAACCATTTTCCTGAGCAACAACTCCTACCATTTGCAGAGGCTTGTAAACTATCAAGAGCTTCCAAGGCTTTCTCCATGGCTAAGCCATAATTGCATCCAAAAGGGGATTTTGAGTAATTAGTTTATTTTTTTCTCATCTGCATAACATTGTGTTGACTTGAGAGCTAATGAACACATTGCAGAAGCAATTTTAAAAAGGATTGAGTGGGAAGTGTGAGCATTTTTTATTACTGAAAACCTGTCAAAGTGGCTTGATTTGTACCACCTTGGAAGTAATAATGAAGGCTTTGGGGAAAAAAAAAAAAGACTATTTGTAGTGTTTGGGGTTTTTTAACTAAAAATTTTTGTTTGCATTTTGTGTTTAGTGTATAATGGGCAGCTGTGGTTGTCTAAAATCTCATGCTGCTCAACCTCTGGACACAACAAGAGAGACATTTTTACCAAAAACTATTACTCCAAATAGAAGTAATAGAAAGGTTATCTTTGTCAGAAATATGGACAGCAAAAGAAAATTCATAAATCGAATATTAAGGACAATAAGTTTATCCCAGGCTAGCAGAATCATTGTGTGCTTTAAGAGAGAAGGTCTGTTCTGCAGCTTGAATTTCCCAAATTCAGTTCACATCAATTGCATTCCAACTCATGTGACTTCCTGCAACCATTTTAATGAGCTGACATTGTCAGAATATTTTCATAACTAGAAGTGGGTCTACTCAAAATCATGAGCTATTTACCCACATGTAGCTTTCTGTTCTCTGTGCTTCTCTTCTAGTCAAGATAAATTTGTATTTAGCACATATGGGATTCTGTGATACCTGAACTACAGGTGTCTCCTCCACACAGATTCTTACTAATTTTCCAAAAGAACAAAAGACTCTTCTGATTCTTTCTGCTGAAACTTTTCTTTTAATTATTTCATTAGAATTAAGCAGCACAATATGGCAACATTGAACCACCAACATGAAGACAAAATTCTATTGTATTTGATCATGAATGTTTACAAAACAGACCATATTTTCACATAAAAATATGTAATCCTTAAGTTATATTTATCCCTTAACTTTCAGAAGAAACTACTATAACTCTGCATGTTAATTCAGAATACTTAAGTGCCAGACTCATATACTACTCAGGTGATCCATTTTCAAAAGCAGAGGATGATAAATCTGCTGACAGTCACTTTTGCAAGTAGTTGGAAAGAACAGAATTCATTAGCACATGCTCATAAGCACATTCTTGTTCATTCAAAGTAACTTTTTTTCCTGTACAATAAAACTAAGAACTGTGTTATCAGAAAAGTTCAGTTGTAGAGGCAAGTATCTTCTTACAGTTGTTGAATCAGCATTGCAGTTTAAAAATAAAAAAAATAAAATCAAAACCTAGTGACTAAAGGCCATATCTTTTTCACTCTTTAGCATAAACCAAGACCATTTAAAAAAAAAATTACTCCACGAAAAAACTTAGCTTTCTTAATTTAGCTCTATATAAGCAATAACCTCAGTTTTGAGGAACAGTGACAAAGTGGGGTCTGATTTTTTGCAGAGCATCTCATTATTTCACTGCTTAGTGTATTTGGGTAAAGCCACAGGACACTTGCTACATGTTCTGGTTTGCCTTCATCCTCCATAACATACATTCTATCACTACAGAAAAAAATCTATAATCACATGGTAGAGTATTATAGAGTATTTGATCAGTTATGAAAGCCAATAATTAAATTGCTGTTCTCTTGCAAATATATGCACTGTAATTTTTTTTTTTTTTTTTTTTTCTGAAACATGGTTATTTTAAGGCAAGTCCACAGAATTCTCCTTTTTTCCTCGAGCAGAATAATGCCAGGTGTATCTTCAGGTTTCCTGCCAAACAAATAAATACTGGAATTTTCATTATGACTTAAAAAACCCACTAGATCTTGTACAGAGATTGAGAATGATTTAGGCACCACCACTGTGTCAGCAAGTAAAGTGGAACCAGTCAGGTTTTATTTGGTCAGGATCTAAGCCATTGTTTCTTCTTTTTCAACCCTTGCAAACAAGTTGAGAATATAATTCCTTCTTTAATAGACTTTTTTTCATCTCAAATTCAATGTGGAAAAGAATAAAATATTCAGGCATTTTATATGGTCTTTTCTAAGCATTAATAAATTACCAGTTCTAAACTTGGGAGGTAGTTTTTAAGGGCAATCATTATTTATCTAAGTTTTCTTATAGTTATGGTGGTGAAGTATTACTATAATAATGTGGTGATGTATTGACTGCTACCATTCTATAATTTCTACTGGATGAGCAGATTCTATTTGTGCTTCAGTTTCTCAGCCTTGAATTGGGTGATTTACTCAGGATCATGAACTCTGTCTGTTATAAAATGAAAGATTCACCCCAGAGCTGAATTTAGGGTGCTAGAACAGAGTTCCCAGGGAAGTGGCCAGGGCACTAACTCTGTTAGAGTTCAAGATGTGTTTAAAAAATGCTCTCAGTGCTTGGTGTGATTCTTGGGGCTGTCCAATGCAGGGCTAGGGGTTGTATGTTGATGATCCTTATGAGGGCCTTCCAAAATTTCAGGCATTTCTGAATACCCAAAAATCTTTTAGCATTTCTTTCCATATTGGCTTCAAATTTTAAAAATATTTATATTGGTAAATTTTCTGTTTAAAGAAGTTATTCTGGGAAGCAATAAGTACCACCATATTCTTAGAATTTGCTTATATAATCCAAAATACTTGAACAGAACTTTAACCAATAAATTTTAAAGGAATAAGGTACTCCTGAGCTCATTAAGTCCCTGGATAAATGAGACTGACTTGTCTCTTGCATTTCATGTACAGAATATTACCATTTCCTAGTCTATAGGCAAATAAGAAACCATGACTGAGCTTTCTCACTCCAATATATATTGCTTGTGCTAAAGTAATCCCTTATGATTCCTACTACTTGAGTATCTCTAAATAAGTTTTCACAGGGCTTTCAAGAGCAGTTAGCTTCACAAGAAGCTAAGAAAGAAGACACTAAGAAGGAAGTTGTAAATTTATGCTTCTATATATTCAGGTGTGTTTCCTCACAGAGGAGTACTTAGCTGCAAAACAATTTTTGAGGGACCATCAGCAATAAATGAGAATCCAGAAATATCAGTCATATGAAACATGTGACCCTCAGATTAGCTCAGTTGGTTATTCTGTGATTTCTGTGATTGATTTATTTCCAGAATAAATTTTAAAATAAGGAGTGGCATTTCCTGCTCACAACACTGCTGAAGAGTCTCCTTTTGCAACAGAATGAGGATTTCTGTAACCAGAATGATGGTGCTTGAATTCTTCCCTATGCAGCAGCAAGAAGGAGCACAAGCAAGTGAAACTCCTTTTCACCAGAAGTTTCATTCCAAATTATTGTATTAATCACATCTAAGTGATTAAAAAAGTCTGTCATTGTGGAAGAAATAGCATAAAATTGAGGTTTCTTTACTTTTTAACTTATTTATTGTGGCATCACAGTGCATTGTCCTTATCTATACCTATGTTTTATGTTGTCTCATGCAGTCCCCCACTCATAGGGTTGTACCTAAGCAAGGATTTAAATAAATTTACATCTTCTTCTGTTGAAAAGGGAAGAATGCAAAAGACAAATGTATGTACAACACAAGTAGTACAACAGGGTGCTCTGACACTAAGAGAACAATTAAAACTGTCCATATGGCATACTGGCAATTTATTATTATTGCTTTTTCTTAAAAGAAATATATTCAGCATCTCTAGAGAACAGTTCATAAATAAAGCAAAACATTTATTTCTAATCAAATCAGCCTCACCTGGTGTATAACACCTCAAATTAAAACTGACCTACAGCTCCAGTGTGTGGTGGTAAAAGACTTGATTCTGGTTCAGGACATGAATTTCAGAATTATATTGTTGTATACTTCCTCATATATATTTTCCTTTTATGTAAATTTCCCGTATTAGTTTCCATTATATCTGTGTTTTTTTCTCTTCTCCATATCACTGCTATACAGCATACATAATACTCTGTCCACTTTATTAACCTACAGCTAAACTGTAGCTCAGTTTGTGAAGTAATGCTATGAAGAAATGGTCTGTGAAGTAATGCTTGTATTGCCTTTGATAGATAGCTTATTACTTAGTAAATAAAACCCTGAACTTTTAAGAGTCCACAGAAGTAACTAATCTTATTAAAAAGAAATAAACTTTAATTTATCATCAAAATTGTTTATATTAGCGTCATTCAAGACTTCCTCCATCACACACTTATTCTTAATTTTACTTAGTCCTTAGTGAACATTTGAGAAAATAAGACCAAACTTTGCTCTGCAGTATTAGGCAAATACTCATATTCTTCATTTTAATAAATTTATTTAAGTGCACTATACATCACTCTAAGGGAAGATTCAGCAGCAGCTGATTTTACTTGTATTGAATCCCTCATATAAATACCTTAGATATTGCCAGAAATCCTTCAGGATGGTGATGGTGCCCTTATAAATACTTAGGAGAATGATTCAGCTTCTTGGGAAACCAGCAGTATTTTTTTTCTTAGGAAAAAAAAAAAAAAAAAGGTTATTGATTGTTGTTTTAAAACCATAGTTTATATTAATGGGGAAATATGAGCTGTAGCTCACCAAGGACAAACTGTCTGTACTAGCAACCAAAGAGGGCAGGGGTGCAGGTATGTTCCCTCAGTTCTGCTAAACTGTCCTGGGAAGAGCCAATGGGCATAGACATTCAAAATCTATTCATTAATTTAAAAAAAAAAAATTTAAAATTTGTAAAAAAAATATTCCAAGCTGTTTATGATACAGTTCATAAAAATACTCATAGTGATTTTTAAAATTCATAAACTGTATTGCGATTGTGCTAAATTTAAGAGATTGGGGTTTAAAACACAGAGAAGCAAATACATTTAATTAATTGCATAACATATTGACAGGAAGACTGTTTTCAATAATCCACACTATTTCAGAATTACAGGCATTGTTTTCAGTCATCATCACACAACAGGGCATCCTTTGCTAACAAATTCCTTACAGGCCTTAGACTAAAGGTGCTGGGAGGTAAAGGTTTTCTCTTCTGTGTCCCATCACCAGAACATGAAGGGAGGAGTAGCATGCCATGGCAAAGCTGCTGTTCCTCTTAATGCTGGAGTAATTAAAATCTATGGCTAATTGAACAGCCCCCTCTAAAGTAATTTGGATGGGAATGAGGTCTTTGCATAGCTGTCTCTCCATCAGTAAAACCTGTCCCTTTGTGGCTTGCAAGCTTTGGCAATTTTCCCTCTTAGGGATTTGGTGAACTCTTGAGTAACAATGAGGAGGAAGATAAATGTGAGATTTCTCCCATAGAAAATCTCAAACAATCAACATTTGCAATGCATTTGGGAACATTGCACTTTCAGAATTGCAAAGGAGATTGCTTATACATTCTGAGGGAATGCACCTGGAGAATTCAAATGCATTTTTAACTCTACTCTGGAATTCAATATATCCACACTGTGCATCTCCACAGAATAATATAAATAACTTGTATATAAGACCTCGTTCATTGCATGGTTTCTTGAGTTTTAAAAATAGCTCCTATAGGCAAAAAGAACAACAGCTCTTTAATTTCTATGGTTATTTCTAAATGTAGAACAATTCCTTTTCAACATCCATTCCAATATTGTGGTCCTCTGGACTAGGACAGACACTTATTAACATGGGTCACAGCTCCCTTTCAATCTGAGTGCCTGAGCTCATGTGAGATGTGCAAGGACATGGGTGCAGGGCAGGGAGGGACAAATGGAATTGGGATGCATCCCAGGACAAATCCACAGCAGGGAAGAAGTGGGTACCAAACTCTAGTGCCAGGAAAATCATTCCAGGGCCCATTGCAGAGACTTAGCACAATGGCTCACTGCAACTCTAAATAAACCAGTCAAGACTGGGCAGCTGCCACCTATCCTAGTTGTTTGGACATATTGGATAAAAATGTCTTCACTTTTATTGCCAGAAAGTAAAAACATAATTTTACTATGTACACTCACAATCCTCATCTTCATTGGATTTAAAACTGGTTATTACCTCTTTTGAGACAACCATTTTATTTAAACAAAGGAAGTTTACTCTCCAAGAAAACAAAATGGGAAAAGTATATCCATAGCCAAGAAATTGAGAGGGATCATAAAATAAAAATACTTTTCTGAGTTTCAATTTTATCTTCTGTTTTGTAGCTACATCTTCAATGGTTATGTGGTCTAAAGTCATGGCAAAATTATTTTAAAAGTTGAAAAGCTTTTACCCAGATTAGAAAATGCATTTCTGTGGAAAATAAATAAGACAAAGTAACATTTTAAAAAGCAAATAAGAAGGAAAAAGGAAGAAAACACTTCAAACTTTTTCAGCTTTATTTAATGGGTGGATCTGTGCATCCCTGTGGGTCCCCATGGCTTCAGGGCTCAGCTCCCTCACTATGATCTCACCATGGGCTGCAGAGGAATCTCAGCTCCAGTGCCTGGAGCACCTCCTGCCCTCCCCCTGCACTGACATTGGTGTCTGCAGAGTTATTAATCTCACATGTTGTCCTTCTCCTCTTCTCTGACTGGAAATAAAACTGCACCACAACATTTGTTTTAATTTAATGTTAAATATGTTATCACAGAGGCGTTAACACCATTTCCTATTGTCCCAGCCTTGGCCAGCAGCATGTCCATCCTCAGAGCCATCAGGGATGGGCTCTCCCAGACATGGTGGAAGCTTCCAGCAGCTTCTCTCAAAAACCACCTCTGTGGTCCCCCTGCCACCAAAAACTAGGTCATGCGAAAAAAACCCACCAAAACAACAACAACAAAAAAAAAACCCAAACAACAAAAAAAAGATAAAACAAAAAAGGTTAAATGTTCATGACAAGATGAGATCAGTCAAGGAAAATTAAAGTCTGGAAAAAATGATAGTTTTTCAGCTGTATATAACTCAAATTAATATTGAAAAAGTCTTTTATGTGTAAGTGATTATACAACCAAAGCTCAACATATGAAGTGATTTATGACATTACTATATATATATATATATATATATATATATATATATATATATATATTTAAATTATACGCTTGGAAAACATGCAACAAAATTATTTCAAGATTGCATTACCAACCATATTTTTGTAATTCCCTGCATAAGTTATTTGCAATGATGAGATAATCAGGTCAGAATAGGGTCAGCTATTTAATCCTAAAGGCAATGTATTTGAAAGCAAAAGTGAATGCAAAAGAAAGGAACAAGCCAACAGGCAAGAGAGGGACTAAAACCTCCATAAATTTCTATTTCAAATCAAGACAGTGGTAACTCTGGACTAGTCAGGATAAGATTGTAATGTCAGTGCAATGATTAATTTTTCTTTGAAGGAATTAGAAAATAAAACTTTCATCCTTGAATATCCATGTTAAACTGTGCTTTGTCTGTTTTCAAAATTTTGTTTTCATGTGATGTTCTGGACAACGTCGAGAATTCTATTGTTAATTTAGCATTTTTATAGTATATAATATTCCATTTACATTTCACAAAGAAGGATCCAGTGTCTCTTACTGGTTTCATTTTACCATTAAATTGTATTTAATTTTAAAGATTCCTTCTTTAAAACAAAAAATTTTATTTGTTATAATTAAAGCATCAATATTTGATATGCTCAAGCCATTTACAAAATTTATGTGTACACATACAGAACATATCTAATTTGAAAAAAAGTTGTACTGAACCTACCCTATTATTCCATTCATGTGGATTTTCTGTTAGCATTGATCCCTCTTGATACACTAGTATAAAGTATATTTGTAGTTGTATGTGGTATTATTTGTAAAATTGTCTTTTGTCCAAAAAATGACATTTTATGCACACATACACTTGATAAGACAAATTATGATATGTAAGCCTAGAGAAATCAGAAGAAAAATTCCAGAACACAGATTTCTGTACCTAAGAACTGGTGAAACATCTATTTTAACAGCAAAACAGGGAAATGTTCAGTTGGTTTTCCTGAAGTTTGAGAAAGGAAGCATGGTTCTATTTACATTGCCACCTGTGGTTATAGTTGAAGGATTAGAAAAACTGAGCTTGATCTTGGATGAAGTCCTTTCAAAATTATCTCTTTGCCAAATGTAGGACACAATGCAAAGGTCATTAAAGGTGACCCCTTGTGTATGATAGAGGCAGAAGCAAAATAAAATCGTTTCTGTAGCTGGTAAAATCAAAGAATGGATACACTTGGCAGCTCTGTGAATTTTAAAAATTGTCCTTGTGCACAACCAAAGAACAAGATCTTGGCTGTGGTGCCTTGAAATGTGATCATTGTAAAGTGAATTTGTAATAATTCATTTCTGTAAGTGAAATCTTAGCCAACTAAATTTTCTGATACAGTAATTCTACTAGCCATAATATAATTCCACAGTTCTTAGTTCCATGCCAAATTATTTTCTCATTATTTATATTATCACCTCTTGTGATGTCATTTGGAGGGAAAAAAAGAGAGAATGTGTTGCATTTTGCTACAGATTAATTGGAAAATTAATGCAGGATTCATTTTACCATAATCATCCAAAAGTTTAATTTACATGGTCTGTTTAAGATTTCTCTGCAATCATAGACAGACCTGGACCTGAAAGGTGGAAGTATAGGTAGGTGGCATGACTTTTGTAGAAGGACATTATTCTCCTTCTTGACCAGGAAGGGTTTGCATCCAGCTTAACTAATTTTCTAGTAAAGCCCTGTCTGATGGATGTGATCTATAGGAAAAGATTTTTAACTCAAGTATTGTGAATAACTCTTGTTGTTCTCATAAGCAATTAACAGAGTATCCCAGATAGAATTACAGGTGTTTAAATATTTTTGGGAAGCCATTAAGGAGCACAGTGTTCAGTTAGGAAAAAAGATCTACTTAAGTCTACCCTGAGTGTCATGATTATTGTTATTGCTACCACTAAAATACAGTGCAACAAATATATACAAAGGCAATTGGAAGAACTGTCCATTAAAATAACCTGACAGAGAGGATAGACAAGAGAACAAGATGCTTTATAAAAATATCAGGATTATGAGTACATCTGAAACTGAAAATCTTACATTTGCAGTGGGTAATTGTCACTCTTGCAAGGGTTAGTTTGCCATCACATTCCATCTGATTGGTGTTCTTGTTTGAATAATTAATTACAACCATTTTTTGGTTGTTGTTTTCAAATAAAATGTAGAAACCCAAGGAATTTTATATATATATATATATATATATATATATATATATATTTAGTATTTGCTCTATAGGTTTGAATTTGAGTAATTTTATATTAAATTTTATATTAAATTTCTCTGTCTATATGGCAATTATTCAATTATGCATTTGTATTGTCAATGAATTTTGAAGCTCTATTGTGTAGTGTGCATAAAACACAGAGCTCCTTAGCTGAAAGAATGTATAAGCTTTTTTTTTTTTTTTTATATAATCTATTTTTTTTTCTATAATCTCTTGCTGGCAAATTCTCCATTAGGACTGAAGCCTAGAACATGAACATTTAGCAGCTGTTTAAGAATCAGTTATCAGCTTGGAAGCAGGGACTGCTTTCCTTTTCAGAAGCACTTTGCAAGCTTTATGACTCCCTTCTGTCAGTTTCTGAAACAATATGCTTGCTGACACAGTCCACTTTTTCATGTACTTAAGTACATTGCAGATTTTCAGGGTATTTATGTCAGGTCTCAAATCTTCAACTTTATGACCCATTCCCTATGGGCTCTGTTCTCTTTCCTGATATATGCCATTTCCAGTTTGTTTGGTTTATTTCCAATAGTATGTTTCAGTATGTTTGGCTAGTGTTGTAAAATATGCCTCATGGATGTCAATTTTAACAGAAGAGCAGTACCAGGTCATGGCTAAATAATTATCTTGGATTGCAAGTCCATACTCTGTCTAAGAGATCATCCCTGCTGAAGGGTAGAAATGACATGGAGGAGAATGCTTGGGCACCTTTTTTCATCACAATATCTTAGAGGAGCTGTAAATTGTCTTCTTAACTAGGCACTGAGTGATAGAAATAAATTCAGCCCTAAATTATATATATTGAATTCAGTGCAAGTAGATCTGGGAATTAATTTATCCCAAAGTATTCTTTGAAGATGAAATTCTAGCTCTGTTCTTTAGGTGGTGTCCATTATGGTGGAGTTTGTGATTGGGTCAGTAATCAGGTAAGAATGAAACAGGTGTCTAGAGAGAGACTGTCAAATTCAGGGGAATAAATTCAGAGGAATTTGCAGAGATTTAGGAATAACATGGAGATGTCTCAGATTGGGCTTTGATGGCCTTTCCTGACACCTATGGCTCAGTGGAGCAAAAAGAGAGCAATGACTTGAGAGTCTGAGTTCAGGGTAAAGAAGAAGAGGAACCTGATTAGAACCTAAGGGGGTTCCAACTCCCCAGTGGGAGAACATTGTCTACCGTGACTTCAAGGAAAAGGCTGCTGTTTAAAGCTGAATAAAAAAAAGAAAGATAGAGAAATCCTGCAGCACTGACTTGATAATGTGATGTAAAAATCTAAAGAAATTATGTTATCTGTCCCTACTCCTAGAGTCCTGATTTCTAGGAATTTAAACAGGGCAAGTTCTGCCCAGAAACCTGGTATTATTTGCAAAGCCATCTGCTGTGGTGGGGAAAAGAAAAGATATATTTTCAATCTCTCCTAGGAGAAGGATGTGCCTAGGGCTGAAGACAAAACTCAGCCAAGGGGGTGGCCCCACCTACCAAAATCTGAGGTGCTGGTATTGGGGCATCAGTCTGGCTGGGTCTGACGTGTACACAAGCAATCCCAATCAAAGGATTAGCCATTTTTCAGTAGAAAAGCACATATTGAAAAATAACTGCTCAATCCTGGGTCTCTCTCTCTCAGAAAGAGCTATGAAAACCTTTAGAACGTGAGCCTGGGAATTCAAACCCATCACTCCTGTGCATGCCAAGCATGGCCTTGATTAACATATGGGTTTGTGACATACCAGAACCTTTTTCTCACACCTTCTCATCCTACCTTATGCTCTGCCTCTTGTTCTTTGCTTTATGCTATAAAATGTCCTTTTCCTTTTGTCATAAAAAATAACTACATCTCTCCCCTTGTTTAAATCCTCTCCAAGTGTGCAATATACATTTTTTCTCTTGATAATCTTACTGTTAGACTTCCTAAAAATATCAAAACCTAGCATTTAGGTCTTTTGTTTGTTGCTTTTCTTTCAAGTGTGAAGGAATGCTTACCATGCCAGGAAACACATCTATTTTTCTCACTCAGTAATTAATTTCCTTTACCTGCAAATAGTTATGTTGCTTATGGTTATGGAAAGACTCAGTTAAGTTTACATTGACATTTGAACAATTTTCTCTTAATAACTTCATATCAGCAGTAGTGCAGAACCTTGGACAAGAATCCTGTGTCTTCTCTCCAGGGAGGGAGGCTGGCTGCCAGATTGCATGAACTCTATTTATTTAGAAGTTCTTTTTTTGGTGTCTTGTCTTAAAATAAGTCTGTGTGCTAAGGCATTTCTGTACACTGTTCTTAACTGTACTTGAATCGTGTAGCCTGTCTTTGATGAGACTTCAGCCAAGAGATTATCTGCATAGATTACAGCACTCTCTTCTTCTGAGTCTGGAGTGTACTCCTGATCTCGTTCGTTGCTTCTGAGAGACACAAAAGGTTAAAAGTTATCTAAGTTAAAGTTAGTGAGATTTTTTCAGTGATAAAAAGGCCATGAAGCTGAATGCACAGCTGTGGGCAAATTTTCAGTGATTCCATGAGAAAACAGCTACTGTACAACTACTGCCATCAGCAGAAAATCCATTTTACTGGGAGCATCAATAGATTTTGTGCAACTCTGACTGCTCCTGCTAGTCACACAATGAAACACTTACTATTTGACTTTCACATGCATTTGATATTACTTCTATAAAATAATCTCTGAGAACTATCTGACAATTAAAGGGTCATCTAAGCAAAATTCAATAAATAGAAAAAAAATTCTAAGGAAAAATTTGATATTTACAAAGTTTGAATTTATTCAGAGACTAAGAAAGATTTTTGTTTTCTGCTTTTGTCCTAGTTAGTTTCTCTTCTCTTGTATAAAGGGGTATAATCATGTGAGTAAATTCTTAGGTTAAAGATAAAATAAGTAAAAATGATGGACAGTAAATTGCTATTTATTTTTTAATCCAAATTTAGTCAGATTTCAAATTCTAATTTGAAGCTTAATGAATACCTTTTTTCAAGTAGAGAGCTGATAACATTGAAAAATATTTTGTTGTGGCTCAAAAAAACCCCAAATAAACAACAACCAAAAAAAAAAAAACCAAAACAAAAAAAGGCAGTGCCCAGGCCCTTGCTGCATCATTGTAAACAGACCTGAACTGCAGTAAAAAATATTATTTAAAACAATAGGAACACTTACATCAAATGAACTCTTAGATGGCTTGGTCATAGCAGGGCTCAAAAGCAAAATAAAATGAGAGAATGTGTGAAAAAACTCCTCATAGACATTGGAAAGACAAAGGCTGAAAGCAAAGAAAATTCCCTCTGGTTTTCTGAACACTGTAGTGACTGAGTGGAGGAATCTGGCTGAGCATAATCAGCTCTGCAGTGAGAATTCCTCCTTCTGTGAAACTAGGGCTCAGGCAAGCCTCTGTATTGAGATGTGATGCCTTAGGCAAGCTCCAAGCAATGATTCTGTTCTCATACGATTATTCAGGTAAAAAAGAAAGTTCTAAGCAAGGCACAAACAGTCAGGAATATGATCAGTGAAGGAAATAAATATGTATGCAGCAGTAAATATGTATGCAGCAGTTTAAAGGAGGTCAAAGGGTGCCAAAAGACAATCTACAAAAGCCAGGTGGAGATGAGAGAAATGCAATATTGTCTTCCCTTTCAAGTCAATAATTAAGCAATACTGATAAAAGCAATTAATTAAAATAAAATATTAAGATTCCCTATTTATCCTAATGCAGATAGTCTGTAACCTTTGCTGTCGTAAAATTAGAATGAAGAAGAGCATTGGCTTTATGACTGTGGAATGGATATGCAGGAGCTATAACTTATACTGATAATATCCTCTTGTCCTTAGCCAAATTTGAGAATAAATTTTAAACTCATGTGTACCCTGCATCCATGTTTGCCTTTAATGAGAAGCTTGTACTGTTGTCTGTGCTCTGGTGTAATTTTTATAAACTTCCTATTATTCTTGTGATTGGCAGTACATTATAGAGAAAGCCTGCAGTTTCTGCCCTGGAGAAAAATAAACTGGAATTCACACAATATTTCATAGATAGCTACAGTTAGGGCATTTGCTCAACTTGTGTTGCATTGGACAGTCTGCAATGAGAAATTTGTGTGCTGAATTCTGACTACTACAATGAGAATGTCTGATTTGTGATCTAATTTTATGCTCTTATATACTGAATAATCTCTGTGCAGGTTGGAAGGCCAAGTCGTGTGTTTCTGGAGAAACAACTTCTTCTGAGTAAGCTTTGGTCATTTTCTTGAAAAATAATTTGCCTGCAGTGTCCATACACTCAGATTTCAACTGTGTGAAACTATCCACTCCTTCATACATGGAGGAGTTTCCTTTTTAAATTGTCAGGTTTAGCTCAAATTCCCATGTCACCATTGTCATTAGGTTTCATATTGACATTTGTCAGTTTATAGATTGAGGTGCAGATAAAAACACCAACACAGCATTGAAATTTGTGGATGGAACTAGAAAAATTCAATTTTTATATATAGCTCTACGTCTATTTTAAATGTGAGTAATAAAACTGCTAAGAAAAGAGAATTGTCCAGCTACTGATTTTCAATTAACTTTTTTTAAAAAAAAATTAAAATATAGTGCTATTTTCTACATTAAGGTATTTTATTAGGGTAAATCAGAAATTACTTGTCAGTGTTTCTTACCACTAAAGATGAAAGGCAGCATTTCAAGAAACAGTGAAAAACACTTCTGTCAATAGTTCAGAAATTCATTAAGGTGAACATCTTAGACAAACCATATGACAACACAAAATCCTATTCTATGAAATCAGAGAGATTATTTGGAAACAGACAAATTAATGAGAACCATCTTATATAAAACTTCAATTTTCCTTTTCTTCTCTATTTATCAGGATTATCATATTTTGCCTCTTCAAGGATGGAGTTCACATTTGCTTGAAGAAGTTATTAATTTTTTCAGTTATGTTTTATTTCTGTCTTATTTGCTTGCCAAAGAAACAACCCCTATCTTCCCAAGACTAGCTGAATTGCAAATGTTATTCTTTCACCAATTCATTGCCATGCTTAACTAATCTTTGTACTAAAATCTCAGCATTTTAAACTAATTTTATTCATTTATATGTAGTAAGTAACTAATAGTTCTTTTCTAGTGACCAAAAGTTATTACTTATTACCAAGACTGAGGTTTTGGGGTTTTTTTTTTCTTTCTCTTTCAGACATGGTGTTACTGAGATCTTTCTTCCTAGGCAAAATTGAAGGATTAAAACTTAGTTACAATTAGGTAAGTTCTGAAAGAATTTACTTATACTAAATAAATGACATTATTATACTATTATATATATATAATCTACTATAATAAATAGATTATTTCATTTTTTAATGTTCTTTTAAATTTAATTTTTTAAAGGAGTTTTAAAATTTGAAAAATCGTGACATAATCTCTTCTGTTATTTTCTAACTTTAAAACTATTTTGGTTTTAGTAAATTTATCTTGATGTAAGGATGATGAAATACAAATGAAGGAAATCTCCAGTGTGTGTTATTTTGCTAGTGATACTGTGATATTGATATATTGGTTCTCAGGCTTGATTTTGAAATATTCTGACATTTTCATAAGTAAGGCATATAACAGTTATATAAATTTATATAAGGGTTATTTTAAAACAATGTAAATGATTTCCAGAAAATAACTAATCTCACTATGTGAGAACTAAGCTTCTGTTTTTAATAGTGAGAGAAACTCAACAAAAACTAATAAAATTCTCCTGAAAATTTTCTGAGTCCTTAGTATATTTCTTTTAATTTTTAGGACTTTTGAGCATTTATAAAAGACAGGTGGTCCCAATAAAAATAAAAATAATAATAAAAAAAAAAAAAAAAAAAAAAAAAAAAAAAAAAGAAAAAGAAGAACAAGTCAACACTACCTTTCAGGCATTTTTAAGCCTTAGAAAAGTGGGTTTCTTTCTCCTTCCAAAAGGAAGCAAGTGAACACAAGCTGGTTTTAGAGTGTACTTTTATGATGGTGACAAAACACTTCTGATTCCTTCTTATTGCTGAGGCTAATATCTTCACAGCTTTAAAGACAGAGCTCCATCTTAAAGCAGATGCTTTGGAAGATGTTGCTTGAGCTGTAGTGTTCTCTTTAACAAAAGACATTTTACAAAAGGGCAAAGCATTCTCAGCTTTGATAAAAGAATTTTATTGTGTATTCCTTTTTTCAGTCAGTGCTCTTCACATTTACTGTCTGACATTTATAGGGCTTACTACTTGCTTTAAAAATCACCCATTCAATATTTTTTTCAAAGTCATATTATAATACTTAACACTTGGGCGCAATCTTCAAAATAAAGTGTAGAGAGTAATGATATGCAGTTTAAATGCAAATATTTGCTGAGTTTCAAGTTCTCTGTAAATCTGCTCTCTTTGCAGCCAGCAAAAGGTACACTGTGAATACTTTTTGCATATAAAACTTAAAAAAAAAACCCCAGGAAATTATATTACTATCACTTTAAACACAATAAAAATAATCCTAAATATCACCTGAATTCTTTAACAAGTGTTGCAGAAGCAGAGAGAGTGCAAAGAGGTTTTTATGAGCCTATTGATTCAGATTTGTACTTTGCTTTTTTCTGATGGGAAATAAGTCTTCCATTTGGCTTTGTTTAAAATGAGTAACTCACAGTCTCTCTTGAGGGGATAAAGCCATGAGTACATGATGCTCAGAAGCCTCATTCTCTTTCGTGTCTTTGGCTGCTGGAACTGACATTTGTCCACTGTTCTAGTCTAAAGGGGAAGCATAAAATCCAGAGAGCTTTTCACCTCCTGGCCACTGTGGCAGAGCCCAGATGCAGCACTACAATATTGTAAGAAGATATATTCTGATAAATGATTGAACCATTGGTGTCTGTGCCTAATCTCACAGTGACTCTGACCTGTAAAGAATGCCTTATGTTTCCTGTTCTGTAAGAAGTCAAAATGATTTCCTTTCAAGTGAAGATGAATGATTTGCTCAAGTGGAAGAAGGGATTCACAGACCATAAGGACAAGACACTTCCTATTTATAGTCTCTAACTTCAAAGGCTCTGTGGTGATGACTACAAACCCCTCAGAGGCAACAGAGGATTGGCTAGGAAGGTAAAAGAGAAAAAGCAGCAGAGTAGGCTGGAGAGGAAGGCATGTTTTGCTAGGAACAGATTAGATGACTTCAAGAGCCGTCATGTACCATAAAAACACTCCTCTGGCAAACCCAGTATTCTGTCAGCTTCTGCATCACAGCTCCTCAGCTCTATATTTGAGCATGCTTGAGTGTCTTCATTAGAACCTATATGAGGAAAGCTTGATGATCCTGCAAAGGAGTTTCATTTTAATTAGTACACTTGTTACACCAGTACACTTGTGCCAATCATATTCCTCATTTTCTCTCCATTAGTTTCCTGACTGCTGAGTTCCTCTTGCTCACCCATTTGTTGTTTGTTTGCAGTCTTTGTTTCCAATACAATCACATCTCAAGCACTGATCAGTGCTAATGCCCTACCAACACTACTACCAGGAGTTAGGTGATTTTTCTTCCTCCATCTCCTCATCCCCTTTCTACTGCTGACACAAAGCTTTGTACAGCCAGCAGTTAAAATTGTGCAAATACCTCACATTAAAATCTATGACATGAGTTTTTAAAGGCAGTGACAACCTAAACATACAATTATTCATGTGAATTCATTAAAAAATGTTGTTAGATCCTTATTTTTATCTCTTAGATTAATCATGACTTTAATCCAGACTTTAGTGTCTTAGTACTCAAAGTTTAATCTTTGAACTTGTGCCTCTTCTGTTCATTCTGCCTACAGTCTAGGAGACAAAGTGTATATATGTTCTGCAATATACATAGTTGTACTGTGGTTAAAATTAATGCTTAGAGAAATATATTTTATTTTATTTTATTTTATTTTATTTTATTTTATTTTATTTTATTTTATTTTATTTTATTTTTCCAAGATTTTCAACCACCTTTACATTACAGATACAGTAGTTTTGTTAAACATTGTTTAAATCAATAGTTCACAGCACATTACACTGCACTGAAGCCTGACAAATGTTGGAGTCCATCACAATATATCTCATGTCACATTACAATGAACTGTGTTACCTAGGGACTAAAGTGTAAAGTGAATGTCAACTTGTCATCTATGGTACTACTTCTAAGGGAAGAAGTGGAAGCCCAGTTGTTGGAATAATTTATAAAGAGGCTGGGCAAAACACTAAAAAATTACACTGTGAGGAACTGTCTCACTTTGGCAGGAAGGAAGAAATAAATAGGGCTGTTTTTCTGTCTTCAGCTTTTGTTAACCTACAAGACATGACATAGTAGGTTTTGTTTTGTTTGTATATCATGCACTGCTTTATAGACCTGTACTGTCCAGTAGTTTTTGCTTCTTACATGGTGTCATGTAGAGACATCACTACCCATTACAAAATTTATGGTTCTAAACATATCAACTTTTGCTGTTGTACAAGGGATTCTTACCAAATGCTAAAACTGAGTCACAGATGTTTGTCTTATTTCTGTTATTGCTATCCTGTTTTCTTAACTGTTGGAGCTTAATTATAAATAGCAATCAAATAAAAAGAAGAAAAAGGAAAAGTATCAGTTATTTTCAAACTTATGAGGAAATATTTTTTTGTGCAATAATCTTTTGTTGACGTTCAAATTAAATATAGACATTTTATTACAAATGCTGGGACCCCAAGTAGTTGAGATGGACAAAACTGGGGCAAAGTGAAACTCATAGAGCCCTTTCAACTTGATTTTCTTGGGCACTCATCTTATAGAAATAGAGAAGGAAGAAATATTGTGCTACTGCTGGAAATTCTTAAGTATACCATAAAAAATACTTTTTTTTTCCTTTGTTCCTGAGATATAAAAATTTAACTGTGTTTAAGGAACAGAGAAGTTCCACCCCAGGCTTCTTGGATAGGTGGACAATCCAACTGGAATGCCAGGAAATGGAGTGAAATGAAAGAGCCAATGAACCTGCATCTATTCCAGTCAAAACCTCAAGCAAGGCAGTATAACATATACATAATATGTACTATATATTCATACAGCTGAGATGTTTTATCCCACAAAAAGTGTAACTTCATCCAAACTGTTGAAGAGTTAGATTTGGTCATAGCACTTGCTAATACCCAACATGCACATTATGCTAGGAATGCAAACCTTGGCATACTCCCAAATTAGTAGAGCTGGATAATAACAATGTGAATCTGGATGATGATATTGAACCTGAGAAGGAAAGATGATGAAAACCAAATCCAGATACATGTCTTTGTGGAAAAATTTTTTGGAAAACAAAACAAAAAGCAGAAATCAAATACCTTCTTTTTTCTAGTCCACATGCTGTCACACATCCAAGAGAAATACTTTGATATGCAACAGGGTTTGTACTACAAAAAAGACCACTAAGACTTTTGTTGCATTCCAATTTAAATGAAATGCCAGATTTCCTCTCACTGTTCCTCAGTATTAGGAAGTGAGTTGTGTAGTTCTTGCCCATCATTAGTCATGGCCAGCAATTTTTTTGTTAATGCTATGTAATCTGACTCTTTTGATAGGGTGCTGTTAGAACTTAAAAGTAACTCATAGAGGAATGACTAAATTCTGTTTTAAATTAATTGTAGGGTTGACTGAAAAATTATTAAGGAGTGATGTTTGACATAGATAGGAATAAAGCCTAGTGCAGGGGAATTGTATAAATAATTTGATGTGTATATGGATAGATTACAGGTTGAAGATGGAAATAAGTGCTGCTTTTGAAGATAGAATTAATTGGAGCTTCCAGAGGGTCCCTTCCTCTTTGTTTTCATTTCAGTAAGTATATGAAAAACTCATGAAGAAAATGTTCTGTTTCTGCATCAGGAAGATTCTAAATGAACAGAGACAGTTTTAACTTGAAAGAACTGAGGGGTAGGGAACTGTGCTGCAGACACATGAATGAGTGCAGGATGAAAGAAAGTGCTGAAAGTTTATTGACCTTTGCTAATGCCAAGAAAAATATTTTGGGAACAGTTGCAATGAATATACCCATGCCTCATATTGATTCAACCAAGGCTCAGAGACAGAATTCACACTCTAGTCCCTGGGGTGCAAACCCTACAATCTCCTGAAACAAATGCAGCTACACTCCATAAGAAAATAATAGTTCTGTGACTGGAGGACACTATGTGATGCTGTTTACTTAAACAAAAAGAAATATTCCTTCTCCTGTTCATTTCAGAACCTAATGAAAATATTAATATGTCTGATCATTTTCTCCTGTTGCACAATATTTTCTGATAAGTGATTGAGTCCTCAGAAGCTTGATGTGATTAGATTAACACAAGCTTTCATTCAGAAGTGTGAAAAAGTGTAGAATAATTTGGCATTATCCAGTTAACTTTTAAGATGAAGGAATGATTATGATTATTGCTTAGGCACATACATGGCATTTATAATTACTGAGCATGTCTATATGGAAATAATTTTAGATTGTAGCCAAGACTGTCATCCAAGATAAAATAAAGAAATAAAAATACCTACAAAACACATCATTTGTTGCATTTTGCACATCATTGATCATTTGAATTAAAAAAAAAAAAAAAAAAGAGCTGATAGGGAACAAGTTCACAGAAGCATAACCTGCCTGGGGAATTCTATGACAATTGATTAAGCTCTGTAGGGAGTGAAATACATTTTTGACCTGTAAAACAGAATTTCTGCCAGGTTTGAGTAAACAACTTTCATGCTGGGAGGAAAAAAATAGTCTTTTTTGTTTGTTTGTTTGTTTTTAATTTATTTGGCAGCTAAAAGTTAGAAAGTTAAATTTATTTCAGTCTTTGCCACATCTTCCTGCAGATTCAGCATATTTCCACAGGGGAAAAAAACAAAAAAAAACCAACAACAAACATCATGAATTGGCAGTAATTTGGCCTGAAACAAAGTAGAAGCAATAACTGCCCAGTTCTGTGTTAGCTGACAGGAAGATTCCATTCTCAAAAGGCCAGGTTTGTTTTTTTGTCAAGTCAAAAAGCAAAAAGATAAATTAATAAACATTGCATAATGGTTGATTAATATCAGAAAAGTAGATCCTAGTATTCACTTGCAATGACCAATTGCTCAATACTTATGCCACTGTTATTGAATTTAATGGAATTTCTCTGGAACTTAATGGAGTGCTTTGATTTGCTGACATCCATATCTTTGTTATGCCTCTGCTCCTAAACATCTGCCTCCCTAAACATCAAAACTTATCTGGTTCACTTATTTTCTTCATGTCAAGACCCAAATTTGTCAAGTCACTGTAAACAAAGAAATTTGCCTAAAGTTGTATGTAACTCCTGTTAAATGCACTGTTCCTCTTAAGTTGTTTGTTATCAAAGAACTATCATGCCAAAATTTAAGGGTGCAGTAATAATAAAATTTGTCCAATACCTAGTCAACCTGTGATTGAAAGCTTATTTAATCTTCTTGAAGAGTTTCTTTGATTGTTTTCCCCAGGAAAATGTCAAACCTCAATTCATATGCCTATTCACATCTCCAGTGCATTAAACTGTCTTTATTTGCTTTTTTGTAGGAAAAAAACAGTACATTTAGATGTGAAATGATTTATAATGACATTGCAGATAGGTGAGAGTTTAAGCATAGTACTTACTTTCAACAAAGGACTCATCCTATTCATTTTAACCTCCCAGGAAGACTCCTGGAAAATGTTAAGGTGATGTCACACAAGTATGTAGTAGTCTTTGTTCCTTATCTTTTGAAATCATATAAATTATTTCACCTAAGATACATCTACCTGTTAACAACTTTTAGCTCTCACTGCTGTTACTATTGGTATGAATACAATTATGCTTTCCATTTTTTATTGCAGTGAATTGCAAGAGTTGGTATTATTAGTAATTGTCATTATGTTCATAATGGGAAATGAGGCCTCTTAAGTTCAATAGAACTGTCATCTGCTATCTACAGGCAGATCAAAAAGTAATTGCATAAAAACTCCATGTAAAGTCCCCAGTTCAACAGCCTGTCCTGTGTCTGACATCACATTCCCTGACAGGTCTCTGAAGTGATATTCCTAGGAAACCACCACACTCTCTTTTTCAGCCTGAAAAATGTCAGGTGGTTCCAACACGCCCCACTAACAGAATTATTAGCCATTGAGATTAATCACTATTGTGAATAAAAGCTTACTTTCCAAATAAAGTTTAGGAACCTATGCACTGTGATTTAACCCCAGTAGTTCAGCCCCACACCACTGTGCACTCACTTGCCCCATCTCAGTGGGATGGGGAAGAGAATCATTAGTGTAAACCCAAAAATTCATGGGTTCTGATATAGGCAATAGGTATAATAAAGGATGTACATAACACCAAAGCAAGATAAGGAATTAATTCTCCACTTCCCATGGGCAGTCAGGTGTTCACCCATCCCCAGGAGAGTAGGATTCCATTGTGTGTATTGATGACTTGGGAAAACAAATTCCATCACTTGCTCCCTCCTTCTCCTTTCCCCATCTGTACATTTTGATCATGGCACCATATAGTTTGGAATATCCATTGGTCAGTTGAGCTCAGCTGTCCTGGCTGTGTCCCCTCCCAGCTCCTTGTGCACCCCCAGCCTTTGTGATGATGGAGTGGGCTGAGAAGCAGAAGAGGCCTTGATGCTGAGTGAGCTCTGCTCAGCAGAAATGAAAACATCCTCGGGCTATCAGCACATTTTCCTGTGCAAATCCAAAACACAAATCCAAATCACAGGACCATACCAGATACTGTGAAGAAAATTAACTCCTTCCCAGCCAAAACCACTATGTTTCACTGCAGGGAGTAAAGCCAAATAAATAGGTGATAGTGATAGGGTTAAAAGTGCCCTTTTTACCACAGCTGGAAGCAAATGTTCACTGAAAGATGTAAGAAATATAAAGAACCCGAAAGGAATTGAACACAATCAACAGAAGTGTCGCTGTATGGTGAGATTTAAATGCATACCCCTTGAAATACATAAATAAGTTTAAAAAGTAATTAGGGATGCTATGTTTATTTTCTGCATTAAATTAGCTTTTGTTGTCTAACACAATACTATCATATTTTTAGTTGTTTTGTTCTGCCCTTTAAAATATTTTTACAGATACCATGGCCTGTTGACGACACTCCTTAGGTCATACCTTACTTTTCTCTTCTCCAAATATCTAATTGTAGCATGCATACAAATGTAATAATTGTAGAAGTTAATGAACATCTATATTTTTATTTACTGTAAAAAAAAATCAGCTTCTCTATTTCTTGTAAGGGGATTTTTTTTTTATAATAGTAGAATCATAGATGAAAATTAGGGGATCCACTGGGGATGCAGAGATCCACCCACAGCCCTTGGGGATCCACTGGGGATGCAGAGATCCACCCACAGCCCATGGGGATCCACCCACAGCCCATGGGGTCCCTGGGGATGCAGAGATCCACCTACAGCCCTTGGGGATCCACAGGGATGCAGAGATCCACCCACAGCCCATGGGGAGATGCCCACACCAGAGCAGGTGGGTGTCTGGATGAGTCTGTGATCCAGTGGGAGATCCATGGAGAGAAGGGACTCTGTTTCCAGCTGGAGCAGCCTGGCCTTGGAGGGCTGCACCACATGGAGGAGTGACCCACACCTCAGCAGTTTGGGCAGGACTGTGTGCCCATGGGAGGGACTCACATTGCAGCAGTTTTGGCAGGACTGCTCTTGTGACATTGGAGCCACACTGGAGAAATTCAGGGAGAGCTCTCTCCTGTGGGAGAGACCCCACAGTGTCACAGGGAAAGGACTCCTCTCCCAGAGCAGCAGAATTAAATCTTGGGTGATGAAATTACCAAACCCTTGTGCTGTCAGTGGGAAAGAGGGAGGGTTGGGGAAGAAAGGTTTTTTTAAGGGCTTATTTTACTTCTCATTATCCTCCTCTGATTCTGTTAGTAATAAAGTTCCTTTGTACCTTTATGTTGAGCCCTTGGAGTCTTCTGTCCCAGTCCTTATCTCAGCTCATGAACCCTTGGTTAATTTTTCCTCTCCTCTGCCCAGCTGTGCCAGGGGAGGCTGAGCGAGTGACTGGGTGGGTGCCTGGTGTTTGGCCAGTGTCAAACCACGACAAAAAATGACTTGGGTTGGAAGGGACATTAAAGATCTTCTAGTTCTAACCTACCTGCCATGGGCAGGGACACCTCCCACTAGACCAGGTATGGTCTAAAATAAAACAGTATTTTTTTCTTTTTAAATGATCCTTTTTCCTGCCCCAGAGTAACAAGCCTGTAGAAATGTGCAATTTTGAATAGTGGAACATCTATCAAAAGGGGATTGAGCATTATTTTCATTATATCTATTAGGTATAATGTCAGTGTCATTTTGAATCAATGGAATGATTTTTCATATGTGGAAGAGATATTAATACAGCTTTGGTATATGCCTAAAAGTACACCCAGCCCTCATTTATTTTCTGGGATACAGTCTGAGTTTTGGAGAGAAAGACAATATAATAATTATTTGTATATACACCTATAATGAACTGCTATGTTCACCAGTGTTATATTGAGTACAATGATAAAAACTTAATTCTATAGCTTTGTCATGTTGACTCTTGTTCTTTTTGGTAGAAATGGTCATCTTAAAATCGTGAGTACATTTTAAATTCCATTATCCTTGAGAGACAGAAAAATCTTAATCCCTTTATTTTACAAGAGGGCTAAGTCATACTTTTAAAAATATTTAGACAAAATAAGATGCAAAGAGAGGCATGCTGAGGTTTTTTTTGGGTTTTTTGAAGCATTTTAATTGAATATGGTTAACCTTAGCTATAAAAAGATAAGAATGAATGGCTTACACATGCCTAATTTGAACAGTAAAATGTACATTTTTAATTCTGAACTAATAACTTATACAGTCAAACAGACAAATAGCCATCTGCAGGTGGTAATTCATTTAAGCTACTTTCCATTTGCATTTTTGAGAAATTGTCTTTTGTGATACTTCATTATTAATGAAAGTAACCTTCAAGACTAGACCAGATTTAGAGATACTTGACACCTAACTATCACTCTGGATGTTCTTCTAAAGAATAACTTATCTTCCTTTTCAGACACTGAGAGCAACAGAAGTCTACAGATGACAATTAAACCCAGATAACTGTTTTAAAAGAAGCTTCTGTCACCCTTTGGTCTCTATATAGAAAGACTAGATAATTAGTTTAAACTAAATACTAATTTTTAATGGCTAAAATTAGAGTATATTAAGTCTACCTGGAGCTACTTATATATATAACATTTTCAGGGTCAGGGCTTAATTATTCCAGTACAGAAAACCCAAAACTCACACTTCTGAGCTGTCAAAAGCTCTATAATAAGATGTGCTCCTTTGAAATTCTTTTCTGCTAATAATAAATATCACATGGGCTCCACCTTTTCTATCTGATAAGGTTCCACTCTATTGCTTGCTGAAAAACTGATGAAGGAAACCAGGATTCTTCCAAGCAATCCGCTTGAAATGACATTGTTAAGTTCATGATGAAGTTTTAAAATAAATTGCTCAATTAAAAAAGAAAATGAAGAAAGAAACCATCTCTCAAGGATGTCAGTGAGCCTCTCTGGTCTTTCTTTGAAGATAAAACTACTTGGCTGGCTAATAAATAATGTATGGCCTCTGCAGTGAAAACTGGAAAAGTTACCAGTTCCTTCAGGAACACAGCACAATAGTCAGTGTAATTTAGTATATTACATCATGTTTTCGACCTTGGAAACAGAAATGTTTCTTGTTATTTAGGTAAAAACACTGAATATGTGAATCTCATTTGGCTTTTAGAACAGTGCCTTTGAGAATAGTATCTCTCCTGAGGTGACAGAATTTAGAGTTTTACACTCAACTCTTGAGAATATGGCACCAACCAAAATGTGCAAAAACTTTAAGAATAGACATAACTAGGCTTTCTGTGCTACACCTTTTTCCTCCTCAGATCTTTTCAAAGGCTCATATTAAAAGAATCGTATTCAGGAATCTTATGGAACAAGTTTGAACCAGTTGTTGAATTTGTTTCTTGCTTTTCACCTGTCACGGAAAAAATACTACTCTTTCTCAAATTGTTGAACTTTCTATTAGCAAACGAGCTATTTAAAATAAAGACAAAACTAATTTTTCTATTTATACATTGTCTTTTATTCTTCTGTGAATTTGTCTAAAGTCTTTTTGTGTAATGTCTAGTGTCTCTCATCTATCTTTATTGATCTAAAGCCATCTGTGTTATTTTCATGTGAAACTGCACAGGTTTTATATCTTGAGAAGTAAATAACCATATCTGCTCCCCTTCTGTGTGCCACTCATTTTAAAGTCTGTTACAGAATCTCAGTTTTGTCTTTTCAAGGTTATGGAGTCCCAGTCTATTGACTCATTCATCACTCCAAAGATATTCCATTATTTTGATGATTCTTCTTGCCCTTCTCTGTCTTTCTGATTTTATTACATTTTTTTACACAGAATGTCCAGATAGATTTCAAAATCAAGCAAGAAACAGGACAGACAAGAGATTAATATAAAAAAATCATACCTAACTTTCTTTATACTTGCAAGTCAATTATTAAATTTTGTTTGCTTTTTTGGCGATTATGTAATACTAGCATACTAAATGTTGTGATACATTTTATTCATGCATGCTATATATATATGTGTGTGTGTGTGTGTGTGTGTGTGTGTGTGTGTGTGTGTGTATTTGAAATCATTATCCCAGACTGTTTTGGTAGCAGATTAACAAAGCAGAAATTCATGAGACATGATTGATCTCACCTACTTTGTTATAGGTGGCAACAAGGATCCTGCCCAGGCCATACCCATTTTTCCCTGTGTAAGAAGATGCATCTGACAGTCAGTTCTGGAGTAGAAATCTCTTGTAGTTAAAAACATCTGACAAATCTCTGCAAAGTTCAGCACCAGACATGTACTTTGAATTTTTGTTTTGGTGTTATTTTTCTCCTGAAATTTCTGGTTTGCTTCCTCTTCTGGGCCTCAAACCCAGACTTTATTGGGTAACCTATATATAGAATATAGAATATAAACACATTTGACAAATTTGATTAAGGCTTTTCTGTGTGAAAATGCCAGCTTTCTGTTTCCTTCACTCTTCATGTGTGCTGCATTTGGAGGTCAAAAAAGAGAATTTAGCACTTGAGTGAAATCATCACTGTTGCACTGTCATCTGGAGGGATGTGACAAAGTGCAGTGACATTTACAAACCTTTTGATTGCAGAGGATGATTAGATGCTCTGGTCAGGCAGAGCAATGTGTATTGTTTCTTTGTAGGAGCTGTAAAAGAGTCAGTCATCAGATCCTATGTGCTTAGTAGAAAGGAGTATAATAAAAGTGAAATAGCTAATCTAGAAATGTCAGAAAAAAGATCCAAGGCATTAACTTGCTTTGCCTGCTTTTTCAGTACTTAGAACCATAAGCAGAGCCTGGAATAATAAGGTGATTATGAAACTGTAAAGCATGTAATAATTTTCTATAAATTTGGTTAGTCAAATGCCACTCAAAAGCAATCAAACATCATGGATACATGGTAAAATATTTTTTTCAAGTTTATCTATATGTATGAGATTTACCTGTCCACAATTTAGCCACCTAAGGCAGCTGCTCAACAGCTCCTGGTGCTCCTTCCCATGCTCACTGCAGAATCTCTATTTACCTGTTATCATCATTACTCAAACATGAATTATTAAAGAGTTATCAGATAAACAGCAATGGGATACAGACTTTCTCTGAATCATGTTCAAGTTCTCAGTGTATATCCTCAAACCATTTTGCATACTTGGGAAAAATTATTTTTAAAAGTACTTATGCCTTTGGAATAAAGACCATACCTAGCTGTGCTGGCACCTTGGAATTTCCAGCTTGTTAATCTACAAGGAATATATTATTCCATGGTTGACCTGAGAATTTCAAAGCATATGAGGCTCATCTCAAACTTCTAAATAGAGGTGACATGTTCCTCCTACCTCACCCCCTCAAAAGTGAAAATAATTATCTAGCACAACATGGCAGAAATAGTATTTTCATTAAAATATATAGGTATATTACTTCAAATGTAACAATAATACACTTATGTGTGTTTCTCCCTCTGATTACAGAATTAAAAGTGTCAATCATATTCCTAAATACATAAATAGAACCTAGTGTAGTAGACAGAATGTATGCACTACAATTATTTTTAAAATTTCCTTAGAATTATTTTTTTTTTCCCAAAAGATTGCAAGCTGCTTTTATGTTGTGGGACTGGATGGTACCATCTGCCTCCTACAAGAAATGATTGTTATTTTTCTCTCATGGACGTCTTACAGCAGCAGCTCTACATGGTGATTAGTGAGCTGTCCAGTTTTAAAAGAACTAAGTTTGCCAAAGCAAAGCACCAGTTGCCCCTCAGCCAAGATGTTTTGTGCAGATTGTATGCTGTTTGCTAGAAAGTATAAATTAATAGGAGACTTGTCATAATTAACAAAAAGTTGAACCAAAATGCTTGGAATATTAAAAGAGAATGTAATGCAGCTCTTCTTTTGGAAACACAAAAGAACAGAAAAGAAAGTTCTTCAGCAACTGAGTATAATTGAAACCTCTGAAAGCAATGTAAATTTCAGTCTTTCTACATTTCTCCACTTGTATCTTTGATTTTGCAATGTCTGCAAAGTTAATCAATGCAGAGGTTCAAAGCTATTTCATAATTTAAATACAAAGGGTGAGATAATCTGCCAATTTTACCAATGTCTTTGAAAGAGATATCTCTCAAGAGACATTGTCTGTACCAATATAAAAGAAAAAAAAAAAAAAAGAAAACAGAGATAACTGAATCATTCTGTCCTTTTTTTTTTTTGTATCACAAAATGACAGAATCCCAGAATGGTTTATTTTACCCTAGATTATTCCTCCAACCCAGATGGACACTTATTCACATTATTTCCCTGGTTTTCAGATTCCAGGCCCTCATTCCTGTTGTATGAGGGCACCTGGGGAAGTGAGGCAGCTCAGGAGAGGTTCCACAGCCTACCTGAGCACAAACCCATTTCCACTGCCCTCCATACCAGAGGTCCCCTCCTCTGCCTGGTGGTGAACAGATGGAGGGTCCCATTGTCTATGGCATAGCAGAGTGTGGCTTCAGAATCCTGAGAGGAAGAATGCAAATGGGGCAGTGAAACAGGAAATTTCATGTATACTGGGTTAAGATGGATAGCTCAGTGATGTATATTGGAAATAGAACTCTCTGAATAGTCAATGTATAAGTTACAGTCTTGGCTGAGTTTTATTTTGTTCAAATTAATAAATTTTCAAAAGTATATAGGCATTAAGACAGATGACATGATATTATTTCATTTCTCTGCTTGAGAAAATAACATTTTCAGTGACCATCTGGAACCTCCTTAGCTTTTTTGAGCTTTGCCACTTAATGAGATGTTATTCCTAATGCCTTACAATCATCTCTTCATGTCAATCTTTGTGGCTGACTTGGACAATCTAGGTGCTCTTAGTGTCTGAGCCATAAAGGCCCATGTCATATAAAGCCAGAATTTCTTATCTTCAGTTTGCATTCAGACAGTTTAAATACTCAGCTGCTCACTGCTATAGGCAATATATAGTTTATTTCTCTTTCAATCACAACCCCCAGTGCTTCTTAGGAAGGCAGTCTGAGGAATGATGGCCATTAATATAAATAAATTAAAAGCAAAGATTAGCTCATATAATTTCTGTGCTTATGCCAGAAAACATTGGCAGAGCCCTGTGATTTAAAATACTTCCATGAAAGCTTTGATTATAATTAAATCATAGACATATGGAAGGGGAATAAGTGAATTTCATTTAAGCAAAGAGAAATTTTAGAACCAAAGAAACAGGGAAGATCTTTCCTGATTGAATGCCACTTTCCTTCTTTCTCCCCTGTTCTTTGTGTTTTGTAACTGATCCAGCAATGTAATCAATAATTTATTGCTGGTTTGGGTTTTTGGGGTTTTTTTTTCTGATGTAGAAAATAAAGATTCTCATTGTTTAAAAATAGATTTGTATTTTATTATTTCTCTGGAATTATAGTAAGTTATATTTTCTGGAAATATAGTCAGGATACCCAAGAAAATGTAACCTGCTTACCAAACTGGAATACCTTCTGGACTTCTTGCTTGATCAGCAGTTTCTTGAAAACAATTTGCCTGTTACAAGTGTTTATAACAGCCTTTGTGTATAAAGTGTCATTATTGATTCAGTTCTGAGGAGACTCAAAGTGTGCAACAATGAGCAGGACAGCTGTGTTGACAACTATAAAGATTAAATGGAAAGAATCAATATCTGTTTTTAAAACACTGAAGTGTCTAAATAATCTGGGATTTTTATTTTCTAGATCACCTTTTATCATGCTGTACATGAACCAAAAGTGAGCCTCAGGTGGATAATTTTGTCCCCAGTGAGATTTTTTCCAGTATTTTGAAATGCACTGGTTAACTCTAAATCCTGTTTATCAACAGTATTAGCTTAAATAGCTAATTCAGCTAGTCTGAAGCTTAAAATCATCTTTTTTTTTTTTTTATTTCAACAAGTATTTAACAATTGAAACTCAATCCCTGCTCTTGCCAAACACAGAAAATTGCTAGTATATTTATGATGATATATATTTTAAATTAATAATTCTTGTAATTTCCTTCAAAAATATTTAAAATTGAGAATTTTTGAACCTTAAGGACTAATTAATGTGTTTTCTTAAATGCGGAACATCTGTAGGTTGCTTGGTAATTTAGATGAAAAATTTTATGCTATAATAACAGAATAAATGATAAGGGTCAGCTGAAACTTAAAATATGGGGGGAAAAATGTAAATTTGTCTTCAAATTAAAGTTAGGGTTAAGATTATTGTTTAAAGAGCAGCAAAGCCTTCATCTACAAGGGCACTGCAATTGCAAAAGAAATGCCAAGGTGAGCATTCTCACAAGGAGTGAGATGAACTATTTAAGGAAAGTAGAGAGAGCAGTGCAGCTTTATTAGTTGTAGGTAATTTGGATAGAAGGATCAATGTTAAAAATGGGCATGTCCAAGGAAAAGAAGTTCCATTCAGGTTAGGAAGGCAGTTATGGGGCTGCATTCTTCCTTTATTACCACTTTATTTTAAAAACTGATAAAAACTGATAAAAGCTGATATTTTGATTTTTAGAACACTTTCATTTTAAATGTCATATTTAAAGTATGCTTAAAATTGTTTCTCATGTCCGTTCATTGATATGAATGAAGCTAAGAACCAAATCTTTTATGCTTTGTGTGGGAGGTGAAATTGATGGATTAGGGAGTGCTTAGGTGAGACAAATCTCTTACCATGATTTAGCTTTGCAATAACTACTGCAGACTTTTACCCCTATGTTAAAAAATGGATCAATAACCTTGAAGTGAGAGTAGAGCCAGAGCCAGACACACTGACAGTGTGAGAAACTGACAAGTTTAAAACCATTCTCAATCTCAGTGCAAACCACTTGCGCATGTATCCATACTGCTGCAATGTTATTGTTGTCTGAAATAGTTGAGGTTTTTTTTAACTCACTCTATTAGATTACTCTAATCCTGTTTTCATACAGGAGACCCAGCATTGCCCCTTGTATTCTCCTGTCCTTGCATTTACTTTCTCTGTTCTACCCACATAGTTTCTATCATTTTGCATGTCCAGATACCTCATCCAACAATTGATATTGACCTAAAAATTACTGAGGTAACACACATTGCAGTGTGCATTCTTTCTGAGGCATTTTGTTTGTTTGTTTCTTCTTTCCTATTTTATCTTGTACTGCAAGAAATCAGAATTAGAGCATGACAAATAATAATAATAAAAAGATGTTGTATGAGTTTGTAAATGTAAATAACTAAATACAGGTAAATTCTGAATCTATTTTCGGTGCAAGTCTTTATTGGTAGGAATAAACCATAAACATTTCTCTTTGAAATTTGAAATTTGGCATTCTGATGATTCTAATAATGTAAAGACTGCATTTAAATAATACAGCACAAATCAGGCAAAACCACTTTTTGCTTAGAGGCTGGCTCCCTTGTTTCCCTTCTGAGAAAAGCTGGTTTACAAACCTTTATCAGGCATCTGCTTAATTTAGTGAGTTTTTTTGGTCATTAGATTGATATAAAATATTATTTCATTAACTGTTCCTTTGAGGGTCTGCCACACTGCTACTTCAATCAAATATATGCCCCAAAGGGAGCATATGCAGAGAAACAACAAAAGATATAGTAATTCATTATATTTGAGAATAACCTTCATGAAGCATCATGAAATCACTAAATGTCATCATTTTGAGTATATAAATAAATAATTAATCCATACTGAGAGGTGTTGAAACTTAAACTGGATTATTTTCTACTGTTTCTAGGCTAAATGAACATTTATACAAAAAAGTATTTCTGAAGACCCTTCCACATTTTTTCATTATATTGCAAACTAAAAATAATATGTGAATTTCTACTTGAATTTGGTTCTGATGTATTTTTAAGATTTAATACATAGGTGGAATCTCCATGAATATATAATTAAACTGCCCAAGTATTAATATTAATGGGCTATTCACTTATCCAGAGATAAAGATGATTACAGGTCAGAAGTTATCATTTGACCCAATGGTTATCCAGCTTGACAATGTGATTAATGGGATTTACACACAGGGGTAGGTAATTGCTGCTTCTGATAAATCCTCCTATGTTCACTTGTTACTAGCCGAGTATTGAAATAAATGGGAGATGATGTACAATTCAGATAAGGAATCTGTGATCAAAGAAACCTAGCTGAAGAAGGAAAAGCAAATACCTCTTGAGTGCATACACCCTCATCCATCTATTATGAGAAGAGTTATATAGTCTGAATATATGTTTATAACTAAATAAAATGATAACATTTAGAAACTATGTAAGAAAAAATTAAAAGTATATATTTTTTTAAAATGCACTCCTTTAGTTTTCTATGTTCTGACATAAGGATACAGGCTACTGAAGAAGACATGAACATCATTCATTCAAATAAGGCTCTTGCTGAGAATTTTCTTGATTACTTTCAGGGTATAAATTATTATTTGTGTGTAAAGAAGAAATTACCTAATCTTAAATAGCCATTCGTCTTTGCAGCCTAGTAATCTAATCTATGGGATTTAGCAATTTTTAATGAATAGGATAAATCAAATGGACTATGATACAAAAAGAAATACCAGGAATTAAAGACAAAGTTTTGTTTCTGAGAACATTCAGATTTGTTAGCAAAAAATTTAAAAGTTTGTTCTTAATACAGTTTTAAAACTAGTGAGTGATCCTCTCTCCTAGTTTGTTCCTAATACAGTTTTAAAACTAGAGAGTGGTCCTCTCTCTTTCTAAAGGCTGGGAGGTGATAGGAACTGTTGAAATGGTGTTTACTCTTTTTACTTCAAAACTGTTTCCTCAATGAATTGCAAATTATTCCCATTTTCTTTTCTGCCTTGTGATAGTTATGGCACATTTTATGCAGGCAATATTTAGTGCTAGCCAATCCTTGTGTTCTCAAAAAAACCTTACAAGGTTATATGTAAGGGCCTCAATGCCTGATTCAAGACATGGGTGATGAGTAGGAGCATATTGCTTTTAATAGTTTAAGGGTTTAATCTGTCCAAATAATTTGATTTTACTAGCAGGTAATATCTAAAATCATATAAAAAAGAAGTACTGTTGCATAATTGAGAAATAAATTTGGGTCAATGGGGCTTATTAAAGATCCTGATAGATGAATATGTTATCCTTATTTTGTAAGCATGGCATAAATCATAAAATTACTAGGATTTCAGTAAAGTATTTGCTATGCAGTTACAAGGAGGTTATTACTCAATCCAAAGGAGATTGTATTTTTTAAATATTTTCCTTTTCTGTTGTGTTCTGATAAGCCATGGCTGGAAATTACTGCAGGAAATAAAGGTCTATGTAGCACAGAAAAATACAGGATCATTTTCACACACATATTATAATTTTGTAAAAAGGAAAACTAAATGTTTCTAGAAATACATTTTCAGTAAAGATATCATTAATAACATTGCAGAAGGTCCTGACAGTGTAGAATAATTCATGTAATTCTGAATTTGCTTTTTCTCATCATTAACTACATATTAACTCCTTCTACCATGGGCAAAACCTACAGGTGGTAAGTCAGTTTGAACATAGTTAGGAAAATGACATTTGGGATGGAGAGTACTGGCACTAAAAGGAATTAAAAAAAAAAAAAAAAAAAAGATTTGAACACTTCCAGATGGGGCATTCATGAGGGCCAAACATGACCTGGGGTGCACTGGACCCATCAGTGCCTGCAGTCAAGGAAGGGGAAGGTCCTGCCCTGCTTAGGCATGATGACTTCAGGCTACCAGAGAAATTATTTCTGTCTTTAAAGAGGTCCTGTGTCCTGTGAATTTTACTAAGTTTTGAAAAGGTATGAACTTACCTATTTTAAAAATAAGTTTCTAAAAGGAATCATTCAGTCTGTTGTAGCAGAGACAAAAGTCTAGAGTTTGCATTCTAAACATTTTCAGTAAATTATCATTCCTTTCTCAAATTTAGGCTGCTTATTATAGACTGTATTATATATAAATTATACAATATATATATTATATTTATATGTTATATATATAAAATATAAGTATTATCTATATAAATATATAAATAGATATATTAAAATATATAAAAACTATATGTATATTTTGTTTACTAATTCAGTAATTTTGCTATTAATACAATTAAATGTACCTTTTCTTTCCTTGTTGACTCTCCTAGCAGGTTTTCATCTCTACTTTGTATGCAGTTATTGCATGAATAATGCAGAAGCAATTTTTTAGTGTGATATCTTGACAAAAATGAGTTTGTTCAACTGTAGTAACAACACAGTGCTGGCAGTCAATGATTTCATGAGAGACTTTTATTGGTACCAGGGGAAAGAGAAGTGGATAATCAGTACCCTAAGGGAAATATATTAGTGCTATAATTCAATTCCTAAGTGACCTGGCAATTAATAACCAATAACTATGAGGGCCAAAGAGCAAAAGAATGAGATATGCTGTAAATTACTTCATGAACAGTCTGTGTGAGAAAGGGCACAGTTCTCAGGCATCTTATAGGACAACAGGGAATTCTTTAATACTCCTGTATCTGTGGGTGAGCTCCACTATATGAAAAAAAAATATAGTCTTCTATATCCTCTAATGATGATAAAATGATTACATGAATAATGTTAAAACATTGTTCATGGCTCAAATGCAAAGCTCAGCAGTTTAAGCAAAGTAGGGTTCACTAACATCTACATTTGCAGCAAGTATGGTATGCCTTAAGGATAGAAATATGAAACAAGATAGATAATCACACAATTTAGTACCAAAGGAAAAAGGCAAAGAAATAATCTCTGTCAACACAAGTACAGAATAATTCAGTGTAACATCAAATTTTTAAGAAGGAAAAAAACCTAAGCTAATATTGGGAAAATGTGTTCCTACAAACCTGTGATTTTTTATTATTCTTGCTTTTCTTTTTTTTTTTCCCTGTTGCTTTTTAAGCTTACTCTTAAATATTTACTCATAAAATATAAGATTATCTCACTACTGGGATCATCCTGACGCTTAAACATTCATATAAAACAAAGTATCAATACAGTGAAGCTGCTTATCCATTGGAAAACAGAAAAAATAAATATAGCAAATATTTTAAAAAGCTATAGCCACAAACATCTACAAAGAATCATTTAGGTTGGAAAAGATGTTTAATATCAAGTCCATTCATAGACCTAGCAGTGTCACAGGATGAAGACTGCCTAAAAATATATAGAAATATTTACTTTGATAGTGCAAAACCTGTTTTCTCCATAAGAATGTATAACAATATAATTAAATGAATTATATGTAGAAATAATAGAGTATTAAATAAACCTCAACTTTGCAATATCAGAAAAAAAATTACCTTAAAAATATGAAACATTTAAGTAATGCTGACAAGAACCAAGCAAGAACATTAAACATCCCGAAATAATTTTCAACATACTTGAAATTCAAGGAATTTCTGATATTGTGATTATACAGAACCAAGAAATTTAATTGGGAAAATTATGGATTTATGCAGACATTTAGTATAGTTCCAAGAAACATAAATATCAAGAAACAGAATTCACCTATACCAAGGAAACATTTCTTTACTGGGCAACATTCTTAGACAATGGAGCTCAATTTCTCTGTGCAGATAAATTGTTTAAAAAGCCTCTGGCATATCTTTGGTTTAAATTACTTCCTACTTTTCAGAGCATTTCCTTGGCATGGACTGAAATTCACTATAGGGCAAAGGTAGTTCCAATACACAGTCTGGAGGTAACCCTTGTAGTCTGCTTTCAAAGACAGCTGAAGACTCATGCTAGTACAGATTCAGCCAATAAATTTATTCTGAGGTCTTACATAAAAATGAAGATGAAATTTCACACCTTTTCCCAAAATAATTATCTAATTTCCAAAACTTAATTTTTTCTCGAAAATGTCTGTGAAGGGGTGTTCTATTTGCTTCCTTCCTGCTAATTAACTAAGCAATTTTATGAATACCAGAAAGGTTTTTATTTCAAGTGTCTTGTTATTATGATGATCAAAGGTTTGTGTGACATTTTAGAACTTTAATCTGAATAGGTCCAATGATTTTAATAAAAACTGTCTTTTCTTCCTTACTCCCTGTTGTGGTTTAATCCCAGCCAGCAATCAAGTGAGCT
Organism: Erithacus rubecula; assembly: GCF_903797595.1. Classification (NCBI taxonomy): domain Eukaryota; kingdom Metazoa; phylum Chordata; class Aves; order Passeriformes; family Muscicapidae; genus Erithacus; species Erithacus rubecula. The sequence goes on along the minus strand of NC_136685.1, from coordinate 12,554,800 downwards.
GCCCTCTCACTCCCCCACTAGCAGGATCAGTGAGGGAATCAGAAGACTAAAAGCTAGAAAACCCATTGTTTGAGAAACAGATAATTTAACAGGGAAAGAAAAGACTGTGCACACAAGAAAAAACAAACAAGGAATTCATTTATTTCACTGGTTCTCAGGGTCTGGTAGCTGCTCAGCCATCTCCAGGAGAGCAGGGTCCCATCACACATAACACTGACTTGGGATGAAAACTACAAACACTCCAAATATTCTCCATGCCTCCCTCCTCACCCCATTCTATACACTGAGCATGATATCAGTGGTCTGGAATGTCCCTTTGGCCAGCTGGAGTCACCTGTCCCAGCTCTGTCTCCTCCCAGCTTCCCATTCACTCCCAGACCCCTTACCAAAGGGGCAGTAAAAAAGCAGAAAAGCAATATTGCTCAGTAATAACAAAAACATCAAAATTAGCAACACTGTTTTCTGGATGAATCCAAAACATAGCCCTCTACCAGACACTGTGAAGAAAATTAACTCTACCCCAGCCTAAGATCTCAAGACCACAATTTGAAACTTTATCAATGTGAACAATGTCTTGAACATGAGCAAGCCTTGAGTTATATCATAATTAGTTTTACTATTTAGAAAAGTGGTGGCTATTCTCAATTAGCATTTTATTTGTGCCCTTCTACTTTAATCATGCACCTGTAAATTTCTGCAGTTATAAGTATATGGAAGAAAACTAATATATCTGGAATTGTTTGATCTTCTTTTACATTCACAATAATGAAATTAAATTGTTCAAGCTGCTTTTCAGATGTTAATGTTACAAGGTATTTTACAAAGTAATGAATTAAAATGTGGGTAGTGCTGTGCCCTGTAGGCAAATAGAGCTTCTATTATGTTACAACAATTGTTCACACACAGATGTAGAATTGCAACCTAATTTTATATTGAGAGCATGAATGGAGAGGACGCTGAGGTAATTCTCTATTCATTTTATGCAGTTCCAAAAGCTCTAAAGATTTTTACCTAAATAGACAAAGACATACAAGGCAAAAAGGACAGCTGTAGATGAGGAAACTAACAATGGCTAAATTTTGCTGATTTATACCACCAGAACTAGTTAACCTAAAGCCTTTGTTGGCATTGTGATGTGTCAATATGGAAAAGTTGTGTAGTCACAGAGAAAAAATGTTCAACACTCACATTTTGTTTACAAATTACCATATCCAAATTTATCAGAAGTATACAACAAGTACTGTAAGTGAAGTGTATGAATTAAGTGCTAATGTAGACCTGAATAAAGAATTGATTCAGTGCCCCCTTTGGCCAGATTTCTCATTCTTATTCCATCTGATCCTTTTCTGGCTGTCTCAGTTTGATTTTTTTTTTTTTTTCTGTCTACTGTGAATTGAAATATTGCTCCTGCTATGTCATCTCATTGAGAAGTGATTCAACTAACAAACTAAACGTATTAATTTTTGTTTAAAAAGACATTTAAGTCTATATTTAAAGGCAGAAAGGGGAAGTAGTATTTCATTGAAGTTTTCCCCAACAAGTCTGCTACAGAAAGGGTGTTTAAATTATGTTTATCTACCTGATTCTTTCTTCTTTCTAATGTAATAATTTTGAACTAGTCAGCCAGTCACAACACAGCATTACAGCCTTAGTTTTACAGTCTTTATGATATCATTTTACCTCACTCCTGCTCAAAGCAGGGTCAACTCAATTTGGTTGTTCAGGAGAACTTTGGAGTTTTGAAGATCTCCATGGATGGAGACACCAGAACTTCATCAGCAGAATAGTTCAGCGTTCAATCACCCACACAGTAAAACATTTTTCTCAATTTGGGGTCACTGGAGAAGACAGAAGATAATGGAGAATCTACAAAAGCCTTTTATACAGAAAAATTTGTATAAGGAATAATTAAAAGGTGAAATAGAGATGGGGATGCCTAGCAGCCATGAGGTGAAAGTGGCAATACTACAGTAAGATGGCATTTAGAATGAAAATAGGAAACAAGAGGAAATTAACCTTTAATTCTTGATGCTCTTGACCAACATAGAACAGGAATTTTCTTCCTCAAAACTGATTTAAATAAAAAAATATGCCTGGGAAATTTTCAAGATGTTGTTACAAAATTGAATAGTTTGGATTTTTTTTGCTTGTTTTATTGTATCCCCAGACAGTGTCAGTATCAAAGTTTCCTTTTCTACTGTGGTAGGGTTAACCTTTTGACTTTTTCATTAGAGAACATCATCACATTTCTATAGCTGGGACCTATAACTGCCATCATATTATGCAAATAATTTTAAGTTAATATATTTGGTATTAAATACATTGTTCCAATTATAATTTCAATAATTGCATAATATTAACAACCTAAATGTTAAATAGTTATTCTAAAAATTATAGAGGAAAATAAAACAATAAAACATCAAAACAGTTATTCCTGTAAGGTCTAGCAGTGATCTACACCTATACTGCAATGTGATATATTTGCTAATAATTATATTGCAGCTTTTGATCACCACATAGAATTGTTAGCAAGCCATCAGGATTGCACTTGAATTGAGAAAATTGAAACCCCATACTCTGAATGAACATAATAGACTGCTCTGTCTGTAAATTATTTTTATTTGGCTGGAGCCAGCAAGATAAAATTCTTAATCTAAAACCTAATAATCACAAAACAGAAATTCATCACTATAACTTATTTCTGTGCCTCATGTTACAAATTAAAAAATAAACACTAGAGGAAATTATATATAAAGGATCCCAGAGGTTCTTAAAGTATTCTAAATGGATAATAATTTAAAACCTGAACTATGGTAATATTACTCTATTGATGGATTGTGCTCATAAGTAGTGACTGTGCAGATAAATTATTTTTTAAAAAAATCAGAAGCAAATAATAGAAATATATTAATGGTGCTACTGAAATTCAGATCTTAAGTTTCATAATTTTGCTTGCCTTCCTCATGGAAAGGTTTCTCAGCACAATTAAACAATCATTAGTCATCTTTAATTGATGCAGGTTTTACCCTGCTTTCACTAAAGTTGGAAACAAAATTTTATATGCTTAATAGTAAAAGTCAAATAGTAAAAGCTTTGCTCCCATTGGATGGAAACATGTTGGATTTAAAATAAGATACAGATTTCAGAATGCAAAGATTGTTCCTTTTAAAATCATACAATAGAATCATAGACTGCTAACTCAGCAAAGCCAGGTCCACCACTTAACCACGTCCCCAAGGGGCACATAAATTTATTTTGAATATCTCCAGAGATGGTGGATAAACCACTTTCCTGAGCCACCTATTACAATATTTGCACAACTTTCTCTGTGAATAAAAACTTTCCTAATATCAAGTCTAACATCTCTGGCACTTGTCCTCTTGCTGTGTCACTTTTTGCCTGGGAGAAGAGACCAACCCCCACCTGGGTACTGCCTCCTTTCAGGCACTTGTAGAGAGTGATAAAATGATAAGGTGTCCCCTGAGCCTCCTTTTCCTGACTTGAGCTCCAGACCTTTCACCAGCTCCATCTGGTGATGCTCTGGACAAGCATCAGCATCTCCATTTCTTTCTTGTAATGAGAGGTCCAACACTGAGCAGAGGATTTGAGGTGCAGCCTCACCAGGACAAGGCACAGGGGGACAATCACTGTCCTTGCTCTGCTGGCCACACTATTTCTCATACAAACTGAAATTCCATTGGCCTTCTTGACTATTTGGCCACATGCTGGCTCATGTTCAGCAGGTAAATCTTTTATTGAGTGAAAAAAAACCCAAAACAAAACAAAACATTGCTATGTCTATAGAGTTTTGAGGAAAACGAATGTTCAATTTAAAATTAATTAGTGACTTATACAGATTTTCATGCTGATTAATAAAATACTCTTTATTTTCTGGATTAAACTAGAGTGGTCACGGACTATATTAAATTTGATGCTTTCCTAGATCAAAGTTATTTGACTTGGGCATGGTCCTGCAGACAAACTGCTAGACAGTCTGTGCAGAGCATATAAAATTATGTTATTGTCTGGTTGTAATCAATAGAAAATATACTATCAGGTTCCTGATGAAAGTTAGAACAAATATCAATCTACGTTATACGTCTATAATCTACTTGTTAAGTTAACTTACAGATTTTTCCACACTGGCAAGCATTGTAACCTATATAATTGAAATATTTCACTTTTCAATTTAGGTTTTCTTTAAGAAATCTTTCCACTGAAAATGTTGTCAGCTTGTTCAATGCACTTCTTGGCCTTCAAAATTAGGACATCCACAAAGCAGAATGGTATAAACACAATCTTCAAAGGTACTTTGAACTTTCCTTTCTCCTTGGAAATAAGCGAGAAAAAAAATTCATTTTACACTAAGTCAGTCTTTAACTACAAAAATAAATGGTAGTAGAGGACAGAGTGAGACCATGAAAAGAGAGCTGCAAATTTAGTAGCTATACTTGTTAGTGCCAGTTAGGCCAAATCTAAAATTTCCACTTTTGATATTACATAGGAATACTCATGTTAAATCTGATTCTATAAATCATAAATCAGGAGTATTATAGTCTTAAATAATCACAGTCTGCAATTCCTCTGTTATAGAGCCTCTAAACTAAAAGAAGGACCTTGTTGATGTTAATTAGCAGAAAAGTACCACAACAATGGCAAATGAAATGCAATTTACTATTGGGAAGACTCAAAATTAATTAATGATCCAGATGAAATTTAAAATAATTAAAAGCTGTTATATCTGTTACACTTGACACATTCTGATCTGGATGAGAAAAAACTGTAACTCTAATCTTTGGCTGCATTAGTAACATTTAAATACTCAATTAAAACATCCAGAGGCATTTATCATTTTTCAGATACATATGCACTCAATAAAATATAAACCAAGATTCTTTCACATGATGGGAGACAATATAATTTTAAATGTTCATGGACTCCAATTTTAAGCTAGTAATGACCAATAAATCAGACTTCAGAAAGTCTGTTTCCAGTTGTCATTCTAGAAGTATCTGTAAAATTATTATATCTATAAAGGGTGAAAATGAAGCTCTCACTCCTACTCATGTTTTTTACATTAAGCAATTTTTGGATAAAAACACCCAGATTCAGTCTAGGAAAGGAATTTATATCATTCTTGATGCTGGTTCTTAAAATTATTCCTCATTTAAATAATTTTTTAAAAAGCAATTTTCTTCTTTAAAACAGATGAAAGTGAATCAGCTTTTTTCATTCCTTCGTGCATATAACTATCTATAGTTAGAACATATGTTAGCGTTTTGAAAAACACATATTTGGTCAGAAACTACTTAACTTTAGCTGAATTTTTAAAAATAAAAGTCTGAGCCTTTCAGCTTTACTGGAAACATTTTATATATCCATCTTGAATAATATATCCATCACATGTGATTATAAATATGATGAATCTGTATGAGTTTAACATTATTTGAAACAAACAAGAATTCATGCCTTTTTCATTTGACTCCATAGAGATTTTAGATAACTCGAAAATAATTATGAGAACTATATCAAGAAATTAAAATTTGGATGTAAATCCAAGAAGTAATGAGTAGTATTTTGGTTGTAATCATTGCTATCTATAATATAATATATTCATATATATGTTTATTCAAAATATATTCTGCATGAATTTCATCTCACAGTAAAATACACTGCACTTCTTTAAAGTGATGGCAAGAATACTGTAGATCATTACCAAGGACATTAGAGTTTTCTGTGCACAATCAGGTATATATACATGAATTCTATTTAATGAGTTGGAAATGCATGTAGGTTCTTTGTTTGGTTGTTAATTAGTGAAATGGTGAATTTCTCTATTGAAAGAGCCCAGTTATAACCACCTGATCATATTCACCACCTTCTCCCAAACAAGCTGATGAGCTAAGAAGGCTTATGCTTAAAATGCTCCATCAGAATAGAAGGCTTTTATACAAGGATTGGAATAATCCCAACTTAGAACAGAGATCAAAGTCTGTTTTTTTGGGATCAGATGAGATACTTGGACTGCTCTTGTCATGTAATGGAAGTCAGGAAAAAGCAGCAATAAGAAAAAGAATCTTCAATCACTTCTCAAAAATGAATCATAATACAGATGGTTGTGTTAGTAAATTTTGATTCGAATTTGGCCTCTATGGAAATTTGGTGTAAAAGATGGTATTTTAAAAATGTGTGCTTTTGTATCTTATGTATAATTTGAAAAGACAGTATAAAATAGGCGTTTGTCCTCATCCTAGATGTAATTGATTATGATCTACAAATGTTTTTAATCAGAAAATTAATTTACAGAATTTTTTCCAGCTCTCCTAAATATGACAGAAAACCAAAAATAATCAAAATTGCTCTATATGAAAATTACTTTTCTGTTCTGTGTATATCGACATATAAATATATTTATATTGAATAGAGGCATTTTTATTCAAGAAATATATATATTATCATTTACAACCCACCTGATACAAGAAAGTCAAATGCAAAGGGCTTTATATATCTGTTCAGTACTGGCTACTATTTATATCTTAATCTTGTTATTGATGTTTTATCTATCAGAATGTAAGCACATGAGGCAAACTTCAATACAGCTGAAGTATTCTACTGGAAATGTTTAGGCCACCATTCTTGCTGGCCCATATATTTTCAGTCATAGGAGCAAAAAAGTGGGGCAAAACTGCAGTGAGATTTGGTGCAGGAAGTTAGTTTACTAAATGAAAATATCCATTCTACTACATAAACACTTAAATGTACAGACTTTATAGTTTGAGGAATAAACCAAACAGAACTTATACTATTTCTAAATACATAGAAATTATATATATATTTTTATATATATACATACACTCTAAGGATTTGAAATTTACTTCAGACAGTGGTCATGGAGAAATATTGTATAAGTTGACAACGGAGGAATATACTTCTCATAAGTTATTTAATTAGAAAGCACAACTAAAAATTAAAACTGCTAAGAACAGTAATTACTTTACTAAAATGAGAGTGACTATGCCAAGAAAATTAAGTAATGTTAATAAGGAAGTAATTACTGAAGAACCGTGATAAACTTACTGAGATCTAGGCAGTGTTCCTGAAAATATTTTCAGACTGAATGACTGAGTTGACTGATTCTGTAGTTTATATTTTTGCTTTATTTAAACTATATGATGAATATTTTATTTTTTGAGGATTTTAATTCCCGTTTTATTCATTTTCTGTTACTTCTTCATACTGAAATGAGTCTAAAATGTTTTTTTTCAAAATAATGTTTACCCAGAGGATCATATTTTTAGTCATTCTTCACTCAAAATATCTAAAAAAACCCCTCAAATACTATATATATACAAATACAGAGACTCCTGAAATACTTCAGATTTGACATAATTGTTAAAAATAAATTTTAAAAACTTTAACATGCATTTAATCTTTTCATTTTTCTTGGCAGAATAGTCATTGATTATTTTCTAGAGTGAAAAATGAACCAAAAAAGAAATAATCCTTCAAGACAGAAGATTCTGAACAGAGAGATTTATAGGCTTAAGCACTTGTTTGATATTTTTCTAACAGGAATCGTAAAGAATTTCAGTTCATTTCTACTGAAAAAAATCTATTTTTTTTTATCTATTTACTCAAAGCCTAATGCTTCACCATATAGTATCTTTGGCTGCAAAGCTTTGTCAGGCCTTGCCTACCTGAGAATTTACCTGCTGCATCACTAACTTCTGTTGACCCACCAACTACTGGCAAGGGCTGTTGCTGTTGCTCTCTCCTAAAAGGATTCAGGCTCCTAGACAATACATTATCACTTTCAAGCAGAAACTGACCAAAACCAAGGTGCCTCATTTAACCTCTCACCTCAACATTTTTACTACTCTTTGTTGCTGTGTCCACTTACAGAACACATGGTTTGTAGTGTCTCTAGAAATGCTGGACATGCTTTATAGCTATAAGAAAGGGACATTTTTCTGTCTTGATGGAGAGACTATTGACCTCTTCCACTTCCTCATTTATTAAAAAAAAAAAAAAAATTAAGCTAGAGAGCTTTCCAGCTCATCTAAGAACACAAAAAGCATATCATTGTCAAAAATAGTCATAAGGGGGAGAGGTGGCTACAGAAATACAAAGGATCTTGGCAGATCTTGACATGAATTCACAATGGGAAAGCAGTTATTAAGACACATTAGAATAGCTCCTTTTTTTCATTGCCAGGTAAACACATACCCTCTTTGCTGCTCATAAGGCTGTTGTAGATTCAAAGAGTAAATATAATTTTTCCATAAAAGACTCTACTACATAATGTCAATGTAACTGCAGACTCAGCTCCATTTCTGCTTCCTAACCACTTTTGCCACCTCCTCCTTTCTCAGCCCACACATCATTATTTCTATTGGAAAGGTTCATGTCCAGCAGCTCCCAAATTGCCTCTCCTGTCAGGAGAGTGGAAGCCTGAGAGTCATGTCCTTGGCTGATGTCAGTTCATTGATACAGCACCTGCTGTTTGCAAACTAACCTGCATCTTTTCACCCTCTACACTAAACATAAATTGTTTCAAAATTAATTTGTTCTGTTTTTATATCCATTCCTCACTGCACATTTTGTTCTAAAAGAGCCTTACACGCTTCACTGTTCACTGTGGAAGTGGAATCACATTTCTTGGCCCTCCAATATAAGTTAGTATCAATGACAAAAAGACCAGAGCTGGAAAAAAGGGCCTCCAGAGCTGCCAAATCTGTTTTTTGGATCCCAAAGGCTGCAGGGTTTGGATTTAAAACACAGCTGAATCTGGATTCTCAGCTTCAGGCCAGTGGCTGCCAGAGGCTGCCAGAGGCTGCACTGTGAAAGTTCACTGACATCCAGGGAATGTAGGATATGTGGAAAAAAAAAACTATGGATACTTATTTTAATTACTTGCATCTGCTATCTATGAAAATTCCCAGTGCAAGAAAAGAGCTGTCAAAAAATTTACATAAAATTTTCAGCCAGAATATCCATTACAATTTTTCACTTTTGGTTCACATAGATTAGTGAACTAGACTCAGCTGGCACAGGCTTGATCTTCTGCTCCTGCTCTTTTAATATGTGCCCCTTTTGCTGTTGCAAATACCAAACAAGATTGAGACTAAGTAAAGAAGAGGGATTTAAGTCCATTCCTCCATGAAAAACTTATTCCCTGGCCATCTGGCAGCTCTTTAGGTGGCAACTAAAGATGTAATGGTGATAGATGAGGCTGCATTTGTGAACTTTATGAGCCATGGTAATAAGAATCTCCAAGTGCTCTGCCAAGTAACAATGGCACACAGGCTCCATTAATCTTTACACCAGCACCACAGTTAACACAGATGTTTCCCTGTCTTGCACTGGGAAGGTGGTGTGAGCTGGGCCACCATGTATTTTGCTAGGCCATCTGACAGTGGTGGTGGCTATCCACAGACACAAAAATTATCCTACAAATGGTGGAATATTATCCCTTTTAGTTGCTGAAGCGTAGCTGTTGGGGAGTCTGGATAGATTATGTCTGTGTCATTGTATTGCCAAAGCAGCTGAGCAGTTCACTTGGGCAAAGCCTGATATGATTGCACACACACTACAAAAAGGTATCATGGATCAGGAACAGGGAAGGTTGCTTTCCAAATGGCTTTTCAGTCCTTGAACTGGCTATTGGCAGAGCAATGGTGGTTGAGGTTGTGAGCTTCCAAAGGAACCAATTAAACTGGCAGCAGCTCTTACTGCCATACCAGTCAGTCCTTTCCCATTTTCTCATGCATAATTTTTCTTATCCTAGGGGTTTTTCCCAATTAGAGTTTCCTCACAGTGTAAAGAGGCATCACTGCTCTAATAAACCAGACACTGATGGAAAATGGTAGCTGTTGAGTTTCATTTTTACTTTCCTCCTTCTTTTCAACAAGTACAGACCTGCCAGTTTGGAGTAGTATAAATTAATTTGCATCTGTTTATTGGCTCTGAACAGCTAAGTTCAGGTACAGTGAAGTGTTTCTTCTTAGACCAGTGCCATTGATGGATGTTGCTTGTTGCTCTTGCTGTTGATGTGGTTGCCCAAGGCAAAAGATAAAAACATAATGCTCCAACTTTGTCCTACACAATAACTGCACTGGTAAATTTGTCCCACTTTGAGTTTACAGTTTACAGAGGTTGGTCTGAGCCAGAGCAAACAAAGGACACTCTTGAAATGGTGATATCTGAGAGAACAAACCCCACAGGAGAAGCAGGAACACAATGCAATTAATACAATGAATGCAATGCAGTGCAAGAAGCAAGGCAGCATTTCTTTGATGCCCACTCACAGAATGGACTCCTCTACTTTCTTGCCAGCACATTGGTTCCCACTTGGAACAGTCACCTACCCATGCTGTTTACAGTCTCAGTTTTCCATAATTTGATGATCATTTATCCAGTGCCAATTATAATCAAACCAAAGCTTTCTTCTTACCACACATTTTGTAATTTTGTCTAGTAATGAACATAACATCTTCTATCCTTCTACTGTTTTCTTTTATGTATCTTAATGGGTTGCTCCTGGTTTCAATTTCAGTCCTTGAATGTCTAATTGTTTTAATAAATAATCAGTATGTTTATGACTTACTTTATTCTTAAGGTAGAACAGAACTTTAACTTAAACTTTGTTTTCTGGTACTTCAGTGAGTCTGTTTTCTCTGATAGGCTTTAATTTCCATCCAGATTTAATAGGATTCAAAAAAGTTAAAAGAATCATAGTTTCTTTGTATGCATTTTTAAGATCTCAAAACAGTAGTTTAAACTTTGAGTTGTTCTGAATGTATTAAAGCTCATTTTAAAACTTAATTGATCATTAACAAAGCTATTAATTTTTCTTCCTAACAGCCTTATGAGAGATGGCTTTTCTTAATTTTTTGAGTAGGTAAGATATTGCCAGGTAACTAATTTCTCAGTGAATATGAATTCTCTCTTCTCAGTTCCTGTATTAGTTATTATTCCTGTAATATTAAGAGAATTTATTATATCACAAAATTATTCTTGATATTCTTAGAGCTATAGAGTGGATTGGGTTGAAAGACACTATAAAGATCATCAAATTTCAACCACCCTACCATGGATTGGGAGGCCACTCACTAAATGAGGTTGCTGAGGGCCCCATCCAACCTGGTTTTGAGCACTTACAGGGATGGGGCATCCACAGGTGCTCTGAGAACCAGTTTTAGACCCTCATCACCCTCACAGTAAAAAATTTCTTCCAATCTAAACCTGACTTCTTTCCATTCAAGGGCATTCTAACATTCCATTCCTATCTGCCTGTGTGGGGCACATAATTGCTTTAGAGATTTTCAAGAAAATACTAGCAACTATGGAATTTTTTTTTTTTTTTTTTTTTTTTTCTGCTGAGGAAGTGCTTTGTAATTGAAAGTCTTGGCTATGGAGCTGCATGGATTATCAGAGAGAAAATTTTCAAGAACTACCTTCATTAACAGTTTTAAATAGATGCTACTGGTCATAAAACTGTTAATGGTACCATTGTTTTTACACTAGTGCAGGTTTGTACAATGTTTACAACAAAACACCGAAAGTCAAAATGAGGCAAACAAAATATTTTCTTCTTGTTGCAGGCCTCTGGACTGTATTTTTGAGTTGTATTTTATTTCCACTGGTCACTGTCTTCTGGGGTCTCTTTTGCCTGAGTTTCCCACGGCAGGACCTGTTGCTGGTTTAAAGTCCCTGTTCTTCCCAGCCCCAGCGCTGAAGAAAATGCAGGAGGCTGTTTTCTCAGGTTTTCAAGGCTGTTTATTGTTTCTTATCTAAGGAATTTTTTCTCTGGCTAACAACAGTTCAGCACATTGATCCAGGGCACACTCTGCCTGCCAGAGGGCTGGTCTTACCTTATATGATACAAATTACATACCTAATATTTACAATTACTTTCCAACACATGACAATTTTATTACACTGTCCAAATCTGTCTCAGACCAACCAAAGTATGCCAGGCTGGCACTCAACATAGATGGCATAAAGAAGGTAGAAAAGAGATACCACACCCAAAATCCTTCATATTAGCTACGAACCCCCTAATATAAGCACTTCTAGAAATTCAATTTTGTATCTTCTAACAATCTAATTTGTACTCTATTTATTTTTTGTGGCTTGTAATTCTTTCTGCAATGTTAGAAAATTTCTCCAGGGACTTAAGTCCAGCCCCCAGGAACCCTGGACACCTTGCCAGGGCCTCTTAGACTCATGCCAGGGGATCTCAAGGAATTCAGGGAAGCCAGGGGAACACCCTGGACTCCCACATCCACCCAAAATGATGCATATTGAAAAAGACCAAGAACTTGTCTCTGTCTTAAAATACTTGACCTCATTAACCATTATACCATGTCATTAAAAGATGAAATGTTTCTACCATCCTCCTTTACCCTTTAGCCTCAGCCTGGACACACAATATTTTGGATACTTTCTAGAGAAATAGTATTGAAGTATTTACTAACCAAGGATATTTGGCTTATTTATTTTTAAATCCACAGTACCTATTGTTCTGTATGCTTTGTTTGGGAGCCTCTTTCAGCCTTGAAAAGATCCAGTTGTAGTCATGCTGTGCCTGACTTGGGGCACGATGAGGATACACATATGCACAGTTTACTCATATCTAACAGCATCTGTCCACGGAGCAGAGCACGGATGTGTGAAAACTCCAGTCTTCTGACTGGTTCCTGGCAGACCCAGCAGGATGATTATATGTATGTTCATTGTCTTTGAGGGTAGTACTGAGCTGATAATTGTTGTATTTATATTTTCCCTAAATAGCAAATTCTGACTTTAGGGCATGTTATTAAGTCTGAGGAAATTTAAATGAGGATGTTAAAAATTTTGTATAAGTGAGCTAAGAGACCCTCAGGACCTTCACAGTATGCTCTCAGAAAACTAATCCTATACAGCATTAAATTGCTCTGCCATCCTTGAGGACTTGTATGCTTTTTATTTCAAATAAGCTAATTTCCCACTATTGTTTGACATATAGGCTTACAATAGCACAGTGACTTAGCATACCTCTCTCATTAAAAAAATAAGCAGCTTTTTCTGCATTCTTCATAAAAACATCAGCATCTATGTTAAAATATTAAAATGGATTTTTATTACATTTTTTAATCTGAAATAAATTTGATACAAATGAATTACTTCCTCTTTTTTTTTTCTTTTCTTTTTTTTTTTTTTAAGAATATGTCATTTTTCCAAGCTTTCTTTGCTGGATGTAATATTTTCAAGGATGGTTTCTTTAAATAAGAAATTCATGGCATTGATCTAGCTCTTGAAAATTTAGCTCATTTGCCAATTATTTCCATCATTAATTGAATTTTTAAAAGTCAGAATTATTAAAAAGCTATTTTGATATTTTCATATGAATGTTAATATGATGAAAACTATTTTTGAACATTGTCATAAACAAGTTATTCTAATGATAATTTCAGTACTACAAGGAAGTAAGCATGGGCATTCCAACCACAATTTGTAACCTTTGTCAAGGTGCAGATAAATTTTCAAGAACTTTCCACCATATTTGAACTGAGAAAGTATTGTACATGACATCAAGGATCCATCTTCTTTGGGAGTTATGATACTGAAGCTCAAAAAGGGTTACATGCAATATATATTACCTTTGTCTTTTAAGTAGAGGTATTACTTGCTACTTTGGATCTACACTGTGTATAAAACTTTAGAAATTTGATCCCCATTGTGATTTCAGATAATTTCTAGTATTCCTAGCTTAAGCATACTGATGTTAATGCTCTCTCAAGCAGCAGCTGTAGCTTGTTCATAGGAAGGCTGGAATTTAGTCTCTTGATCCCTGTATATTCTTTAAGTGCATTGAATTCCCCAAATTCACTATAGGAAGAAAAATTTTTCCATAAGTCATATAATGTCTTATATGTCATTTGGTTATTCACCAAGATACATTCAGAACATGTAAATTCATTTCTTTCCTCATCTTCTTAAATATTTTTATTTTGGTAGCAATGGACAACTGTGTTTGCTTTAGTGTAATGTTAGGAATACAATTGCACCATTGTCATTTTAAGCACATTAGACACATTGTATCTGATGTCCTTTTGTTGATTGGCTAGGAAATGCTATAGATTTTATCACAGAGTTTATGCCATTATAGAGAACTGAATGTATAGCTGTAATACATTATTTGACCACAGAAAAATATACTGGGAGTCCTTTCCCCTCAAACTTGGAAGGCACTTTGCTTTCTTGCTCTGAAATTTCAAATTTTGCACTCCCACTATTCATGATGAGCATGAAAGTCAACACATTTTATTTTTTTCCCAAATACAGGTCTTCAGGTTACTCAAACACTGTATGAATTGCTAAAGATGGGATCACCAGATATCTCATGAATAGTGAAACAATAGTAAAGCCCCACAGGAAATATTCCTTGGTGACACTGAGAATCCTCTCTCTTCAGTACAATTAGGACACAAAGATCACATTTGTATCAATAAAACAGCATATTTAAATGTTTGGTAAGCATAGTGATTTCATTTGTATTTATTTTTCAAATACATCCATTCTAATACATTCCAATAATTTATATCACACAGATTATCTGCATTTAAAAAGCTATTTGCTGATATCCATTGCAATACCTGAAATAAATGTAGAGTTCTTTGGAATCTCCAGTTAATAAGAAATTTCTGTCTATTTTAGTATCTTTCTCTTGGCATTGACATCTCTTTTATAGTCTTTTTCTTCCTCCAGCCTTGTGAAAAATAACTGCCAGTATCCCATTTTTCCCTTGTTTAGAGACACAGAGTGGTGATCTGTGAGTCCCTTTCCATTCAGTGCACAGTCTGTCTGACATTATGAAGCTGTTTCAGGGTAAATCTTTTTAACAGAGGTGTCTTCACATCCAGCTTTATTGACAAGGTCTCTAAGAACCCTCATCCATTGTTGAGGGTGTGATGGAGAAGTGTCAAGTTTGAAAGAGCACTTTGAACCAAGCAGTTTCTATTCTGAAGAGGATTGTCAAAATGAGAAGTAGCTATCTGCAGTGAAGAGTTTGGAGACTGGATATTCCCCACATGAGACAAAGCAAGAAAAAAGAGATTCCTATCAGAACCTCAAGAAAAGGAGATGTAAGTATCTATGCCAGTTTGTGACCTCCCTGCTTCACAGTGCTGGTGTTCAGCTTCTCATCTGGTTTCTCCTCTGCTGTGTGTATATCATTGCTTCCCTTGTGAGAGTCTAGCTGTCTTCTTGGCTGTGTGTGATCCAAAGCCTTCTTCTGATACAGCACCACTGCCTAATTTTGCTTCAGATTTCCAAGAAAGTGCTTAAGTGATAAACTTTGTTATTAATCTATATTGTATATAGATAGATTGGGGCCATGCAGGACAAGAAGCTGAGGCTGATATTAAAGCTTGTAACCAGGGTAGATAGATAGCAGCATATTTTTTTTTTTAGAGAAAAAACATTAAAATGACAAGTTATACAAGCATAAAGAACAGAAAAGGCACTTGGAACACAACAACTTAAAAATCATCCCACTACAGGAAGGAACAAAGGAGAAGACATTCTCCTCTCATAGACAACTGCCACACAACCACAGCATTTTAGCAGGGATTAAATGGGGTTGATGGATCCCTTAATAATATCACCTAATATTTTTATTTCATATTAATTCTCAAACAGGATTCATGGAGAATGCAAGGAACTATAGACGGGAAAGTTGAAACTTCTATCTGTATTAAATAAATATAAATAAAATAAAACATAGTAAATCAATAGATAAATATTTTATAATGGAAAAATTTCAGTCCAAGTCTTAAAATACAAAGACAGCAGTTCACTTGGAAATCTAATAGATATTCAGAAAACTTTCTCACCAAAATCTTTTAAATAAAAGTGCTCTTAGATGAGAAGAAAGGTCCACTTATGTGTTGGTAACTCATTCAGAAACAAAGTGTGGGAATAAATAAATAAGAAGTAAGGGGTCCCAGAGGAATCTATGTTAGGCTTTTTGTTATTTAGCATTCTAACACAGGGCATTGAGTCTGCCATTAACAAATTTGCAGATGACACCAAGCTGTGTGGGAGTGTTGCTCTGGTGGAGGGTAGAAAGGCTCTGCAGAGGGACCTGGACAGGTTGGACAGATGGGCCAAGACACATGGCATGAGGTTCTAACAGGCCAAGTGCCAAGTTCTACACCTTGTCTTCAATCATTCCAAGGAGTGCTGCAGGCTGGAGAAGAGTGTTTGGAAAGTGTCCAAGTGGAAAAGGATCTGGGAATTCTAGTCAACAGCAACTGAACATGAGCCAGAGTGTGGCCAGGTGGTCACAGAATCACAGAATCACTAGGTTGGAAGAGATCTCCAAGATCATTGAGTCCAGCCCATGTCCTAACACCTCAACTAAACTATGGCACCCAGTGCCACATCCAATGTTTTTTTAAACATCCAGGGATGATGACTCCACCATCTCCCTGGGGAGACCATTCCAGTACTTTATGACTCCGTAAAAACTTTTTCCTAATATCCTACCTATATTTCTCTTGGTGTAGCTTAAGACTGTGTCCTCTGGTTCTGTCAGTTGCCTGGAGAAAGGGACCAACCCCCACCTGACTACAGCCAACTTTCAGGAAGTTTTAGAGAGTGATAAGGTCACCTCTGAGTCTCCTTTTCTCAAGGCTGAACAACCCCAGCTCTCTCAGCCATTCCTCACAGGGTTTGTGTTCCAGCCCCTCACCAGCCTTGTTGTCTCCTCTGGATGTGCTCAAACATCTCAGCATCCTTCCTAGACTGAGGGGACAGAACTGGACACAGCACTCAATGTGCAGCCTCACCAGTGCCCAGCACAGTACCAATGACCTCCCTGCTCCTGCTGGCCACGCTGTTCCTGAGAACACCAGTGGCACCTGGCCTGTACCAGAACAGTGTGGCCAGCAGGAGCAGGGCAGGGATTGTCCCCCTGTGCTGGGCAATCAGTGTGAGGCCACACCTCAGGTGCTGTGCTCTGCTCTGGGCTCCTCAATTCAGGAGGACATTGAGGGGCTGGGCAAAGTCAAGAGCAGAGTGATGAAGCTGGTGAAGAGCCTGAAGCACAAGTCCAATGAGGGGTGGCTGAGGGAGTTGGGGCTGAAGGACTGAAGGAGGTTCCAGGGAGATCTTGTCACTTTTCACAACTGCCTGAAAAAAGGGTGTAGCCATCAGAGAGCTGGACTCTTCTCCCAGGCAACAAGCAATAGAGCAAAAGAACATAGTCTCAAGTGCCAGGGGAGCTTTAGGTTGGACATTAATAAAACTTTTTTCACAGAAAGTGTGATGAGACATTGGAATGTGGTTCCCAGGGAAGCGGTAGAGTTACCATCCCTGGAGGTGCTAAAGAAAAGAGTGGATGTGGAACTCAGCACCATGGTCTGCATGACATGGTGGTGTCTGGTCATAGGTTGGACTCAATGATCTCAGAGATCTTTTCCATTGACTCTGTGATTCTGACACTCATAAATTATAATGAATGAGGGTTAAATGAACACCAGGTCAGAGGCAACATTACACAACTTGTGACAGTAAACCCACTATCTCTGTATCAATATTTGCACACTACTTAACAATTCATATATGCAATTGGTCATAGTCTCAAAAAGAACTCTAGATTATTATGTGATTTAAAACCAGTCAGGACTTTTCACATAAATACAAGTTTTGAACTGATAGTGATCTTTTCCTTAAACTGAATCCTGGATAGGAAAAATAATCATTGGTTTCTATTTCTTATTTTACACAAAAATGTTCTTCATGTCTTCTGTAGATTATTTGCAAATTCATTAATGCTAATGAAATGCTACATCTGACTAAATAAACCCAATTTCATTTGGCATCACAGAAGATATTCCATTTAATTAAAAAAAATACAAAATTTTAAAAAAGGAGAATAATATATACAGAATAAAAAGCAAGGCTGCAGTCTGCTCCTTTTGCATGAGTTGTAACTTCTCCTTTATGCCATGGTATAATATCAAGTTTTGAATTAGTTTTGAGTTTGAGAACTTTATTAATGGCAGAGCTTTTGGGCAGAGGGTGTGGAGAGGTGATACTTGCCCACAGAGATAATTTCAATTCTCTGAAAATACATGTCATGTATCCTCCAAAACATTTATGGTTATCTCCCCTTTTTCTTATAAGTAAATATTTTAATGATATTACCTTGAAGCTCAAAAATGGCAACGTGGAGGGTCATCAAAGGTCATAATGGCACAAGACTAATGAATCTGTGAAATTGAGGCAAAACTTTGATTTCAGTGCAAGATTTGTTAGACAATTGTTGATCTAATTCATTTGATGCTTCAATAACAAAATGGTGATCATAACATTGCAGTATACTTAGATAATTGCCTGATTCACATTTGCCTGACACACATCACAAAAGTTTATCATAAGAGAAATCATTTCATAAGCTTCAAACAATGTTTTAATTTTCAGATGCTTATCTTCAAGAGAAATGCAAGAAAGTCTATTAAAACAAATTAATTCGGAACAAATGTACTATAGCCATACATCTCATTTTTTTCATAATTTTGAAACCATCACCAGCATTGACTTGAGAGCATTGCACTTGATTGGCACTCAGAAAATTTAATTTGCATTTTTGACAAATGTGATAACTCAGGAATTCTGAGCTCCAATCCTGTTTTTCATACACTGTATTTGGGCACTTGCCCATTTGACTGTTTCATTTTCTGTGTGAAGGGAGTTATTGTAAATTTATATATCTCATAGATTTGAGTAGTGTTGGCAAAGCACATTGTAGTTAAAGTAAATTATTTAAGTAATTTTAATGTAATCAAATTAAATTTTAGATGGAGTAACTTCTCCAGTATGGACTTTTGCTGAATAAATCATTGTGTTTGGCAACTGATTCTTGTTAATGCATCAGTGGGTCATCTAGCTCCCTTTTTAACATATTAGGAGTATTCTTTCAGATAGGAAATTTTATACAGGGCTTTCATTAGCATAAATATAGAATTTGTTATTACAAACAGGTTCTGAATCCAGAAATGCATGTATTGTGCATTTTCAGTATAATGTGTTACAGTGAGCCATTTAACACTTGCTTAGTCATTTTAGTCTGAACTTGTAAACAACACAGGGCAAAAATTGTGTAGGGAAAAATGTGAAATAAAAGAAGAGAAAAAGCAGTTGGATTGTAAACTCTGCCAAAATTGAAAGATGAAATTTGAGCTCCGACTGATGTAACTGGGACACTTTAGTTTCTGCAATTACATTTATGAGCAGCATGAAGAGCAGAAAGATATGAGCTTATTATTTTGGCAGTATTTTTGTTAGATTTGGCAGGGTGTCCTGCAGGACAGATGAGACCAGGAGCTGGGAGTCACAGGGAATTCCCAGGGCATCAGGACATGTCCTTACAGAGGAAGGTTTAGTTCCCAGCAGGAAGAAGGAACACTGCCCTGCACCTGTTGGCTACACTCTTGCTGGTACCACAGAGAGTTTGACTGCCTTTGCTAGCAGGGTGACTGCTCATGTTCAGTCTGCAGCATGTTAGAACTTCCAGGTTCTCTTCTGCAGAGCTGTTTTCTGTCCAGCTGACCCCCAAATTTTATGTGGAGTTATTCCATCTCAGCTTCAGGGCTTTCCATTTGCATTTACTGAACTCCATAAAGCTCCTGTCAGCCTATTTATACAATTTGTTGAGATACTGAAGTTCTGCTTTCCAGAATAGCCTCCTTCACCTAGTGTCACCCATCAACAGTGCATTTCATTATCCAGGCCATTATTAAAGTGCTAAACTATCTTGGTTCCAGATTCTACTCCTGAGGAACAGCACTAGTTGTTTCAACAATTAGCAACTAAAACCTACCAGTTAGACTCCTGTGCTGGGGTGCCTTTATGATGCTTGTATCCCCAATCATCTGTTCTGTTTATGCTGAATATTAAGTTCTATACCTTGAAGACTGGTTCCAAGAGCAAAGCAGGGAGATATGAAGCAGTGTGTTTGCAGAAACTGCACTTGCTCCCCTGCATTCCTTCTCACAGAGCATGTTGTCTGCAGCAAGAACAGTGAGAGACACACTGGGAGCTTTTTTGGGTTTTTTTGCTGGTTTTCCTTGTTAGCTACAGCAAGGAAAGCTTTCCCAAGACTGTGGGTTTTTTCCTGGAACTATCCAAACCTGCTCTGGACCAAAAATTCAGAAGAACACGAGGAACTCACACCTGTGCCCCACTGTGGCCAGGATGTGGCATTTTCCAGCACAGGAGGGACTGATAAGGATCTGAGCAAGCTGAGCTACACCCCAAAAAAAAGACTGTCTCTCTGAATTTGCCATCTCTTCAGAACAACGAGAGGTTCCACTGTTTAATATTATCAATTTTCTTTCTTTGTTTGCTAAATAAACAGGTTTTTTCCACTTTTCTTGAAGGAGATTTAGTCTTCTAAACCGATAGGGGCAGGGATGGCTTGAATTTGCTTTGTAGGGGAGAACACTTTAAAAGTTTCCCCCAAAATTTGCCCTAAACCAGGGCAATTTCATGTAACTGATCACAACCATGTGAACCATGGAGTCCTGTTTTCCAGCCAACTGGAATAGTCTGCCTACCCTTCTGATATCAGACTTTCTAGTAGGCAGACTGTATCTGTAATAGGATAACTTGTTTGCATGTTCATGACAACACTCTGCTTGCAAGATCCACACATTAACTGTGAAATAAACTTGCCTTTGGAGACATGAGGACAACACGGTGACAGCATACCAAACATACACAGCTGTTCAGAAACCTGAATATTTTATACTGGATTTTGGGAGAAACAAATTCTAGGTTGTTCCTGGCTAGTTCTTGCTATGTCATATCCATTATGGAAAGATATGTTTGGTCCAAATTAGCTGAGACAAGTCACAAATATTTCAGCCTTTTATGAGGTTTTCTTCTATTTTAAGTTATATTTTAAGAATTTACAAAATTGTGACTTGGGCAACCATTGAAGATTTCAACCCCTTCATCAAATAAACTTCTCCCTTAGCAGTCCAAAGAATTGTAATAATGTACCCAGTTTATTACTGACCAGCAATGCACCATTGTGTCACTTAAGACCAAGAGTGCTCTGAGCTGCATCAGAAGGAGCCTTTCCAGAAGTTCAAGAGAAATTATCATCTCTCTCCCCTCAGTACTGATGAGGCCACATCTTTTCTGCTGGATCCAGTTCTGATCTTCCCAATAGAAGAAGTATAGGGAATTTACTGGAGCAAGTCCAGGGAGAGGCTGCAAAAATGATTTCAGGACTGAAGCACTTACCTTAGAACCTTGAGAAAACCAAATCATATTCAAAATGACATTTAGAGTAACATTAAAAACCCTCTCAAACATGTCATGAAGCCATAAAGGCAGGACAAGCACTTGTTGTGTATTATTAATGGAACTCTCCAGGTTAAACCAATCATATTCATGTGCTGTATAACACCATCCAAAGTTCTCAAATTACCCACAAGTAATTTAATATACTTGAACTGTACGTCCACAAGCACTGCCAAAATCCATTTGCATTCTTTTCATTAAATAGGTTATAGAGGGTAATATGATAGAAATATACTTTAAAATAAAACCTTCCTTTGAATGTCAAGTGGGTATGTACCACAGACAACATATTGGCTCTCTGCTTTAAAAGATGGATTCAAGAATATGGTGCTGCAGTAGGGCAAAAGCATTTAGATCACTGATTAAATACATCATGTCAAAAGGCTTGTACAAACCTTATGGGCACTGACCCACAGTGACAGCAGCTATCATCAGCTTTTGCTGTGTCTTGCAGGATGGAAGAGTAGAGACTCTTCCTCTAACAACTTTCTCATCATTTTACAGCATATCAAGGGAATATATTAGTCATTGTCAGCACTCAGGCTTTGAGACTGTGTGTTTGGCAAGATTTCATTAAGTAACAGATATCTAATTAAGGAAAAAGAGGTCATGCTAAAAATTTCCTTTAGATAAAAAATATTTTAATAACTATACAGTTATGTATTCTAAAGCTTTTTTGCCATTCGACCTACCTAGAAAAAATGAAGAAAACAGAATATAAAAACTGAGAATTGTTAAGGTTGGAAAGGACCACTTGAGATCATCTGGCTCAGTCCCAGAGGTCAAGGCATATATTATTGTGACAACCACAATAATCTTCTCATCTTTCTCCTTTGTTCTGCACAAATACAATTCTCTAACACAAATTTTATCTTTTTTTTTTCCTTTGTCTGTCTAGTCAGCCAGCATTATCAGCTCATAATCCTCATGATTCTGACTCAGGACATGATATTTAATTCTCTGCTTAAACCATCTTTCATTAAAGACAAGTTTTGACATCCATACATTAATGGAAAGGTCTTATACAAGGGACACAGAAGATGAATAGCATTTTTTATTATCTGCAGTGTAGCTTCTCTTGAAGTGGGAATCATGCTAGGGAAACTGCATAAAATCAGGTGACTTGGAGAGGAATTCTAATAACAAAATCTGAATGTCTACATTTTAGATAGCCATCCAAGGTCTCAAGTATTTTAACATGCCAACACTTCCCTGGACAAAAACCATACAGCAATAGTTAGCAATTGTTCCAAATAAATATTTTGGACATGTCAGCAGTTAGTTTGATGAAAAATATGTGTAGGCATGTAAACATGAGCAGAGCTGTGTCAGCTAGACATAAAGAAAAGCATAAATTCCTACTCTGCTTTATTTATTGGTGTACACACTCAGCTCATTTAAAGTTGTTCATATCATGCCTATAATGTAGAAATACAACTTCAGGGAAGACTTTTCATAACGTTTTTGTTCATTAAGTACATGAGTAATTGCTTTTTTATATGCTTCTGATGATAAGAACAAAAAAGATCTGAAAGCAGATACATTTGAAAGTATTAAGGAAAAGGGGACAGATCTTGTCTTCATTAGAAACTTTTTATACTATATCAGCTCTCAAGTAATTTTCACAACATGAGAAAAAGTCCAAGGGACTTGAATGCACTTTCAAGGTATTCACAAAGGAGAATTATATACAATTTGCATGATATTTGACAAACCTAGAGCAGCAAACATATGATTTTTAAATCTGTTAAGCTGGGTGAAGTTCCGACCTCTGTAAGACTGGTTAGGATTTTATGGATGTTTAAAAATCCCTTACATTGAAAACTAAAGTACAACTGCATTACAGTAGATGCTTAAAATCTCATGTTCTAGAAAATAAATGGTTTCAGAAGGGCTTGATTTTAATTTTTGGGTTTTTTTTTTCTGAGTTCAATGAATAGCACCCTTTTTCTCCTTAGCTTTGCCCCTTTGACCAACCAGTAAAGGTTAAGGTTCATTCTGCTTAGGTCACATTATCACAATAAGTCAAGAACTGTTTCCACACTGAAGTCTGAATAAGGTTTTCTAATACCTTTGCTATGGATTCACAGTACTGCCCCATTGTAAAGCAGAGCTAGAGCTTAGATAGGGCAGCAGGGACCTTACCAAGGGTCTGAAAGAGAGGAGATGCCACATGATCTGCTTGGAAGTACCAGAGGGATTAAAAAATTAATATGTATGTGGCATTAATATTTAAGTGCTAAGGATGCTATTGTAAGCAATTCTGAGTAAGAGCTGAATGAAGTGGAAACACAGCATTGAAAACAGCCTAGATAATACTAGTCATAACTAGAAACAATGAAAAATAAAAAATAAGATTTTTTTTTTTCAGAATTTACTCACATGTCAAATGTAAATATACTGTGGACTTACAGTATATGAAGCCTTCTTATAATAAATCCTACAATAAAAAGATCTGCCCACTTAGCCAACCACAAATAGCTTGGCAGAGCCAAGCATGCCACATGATTCTGGTCAATATGCTGATGACAAAAGCCATTATGGAGTTCATACTAGCCTGAGTTAAATCTTGCAGAATAAGAGAGTGTTTATGCATTTGTATGCAATGCTCAGAAGGAAGAATCAAGCTGTTATTGGAAATTTTGGGATGAGAGATTCAGTTTGGAGTTCCTACTTAGATACTGGTATTTCTAAAGTATGTAGGGCTGATACGTTTTTTAACACACATGGGTTTGTACCTAATGATTGCATGAAGTTTGTTTAATTCAACCACCAACTGCAAACTAATTGCAATTGCAATGAATAATAATAAGTTGTATTTTGAATGTATTATGGAAATTAGTGTCTCAAACAAAGTAGTTGGAGAAAAATGGAAAAAAAAAAAAGGAAAATTCATATATTGGGGAATGTCTCATGACTTTGTCTCATTCATATATGTATATTTATGTATGTGTCATATATATTATACATATATATGAATAACAAATGTATTCATATATGATTAAATGGGAATGACAAAAAAATCCCATTAATAACTACTTTTCTCTATTACTGAGAAAAGTTAGCATAGTATTTAATAAAGTCTTTTGGATTGGCCTTTTGGGTTGGGTTTTGCAAAGCAGAATTACAATTGTCCTATCACATGAATTATGTGAATTAATGAATTTATGAAGTAGACTCAAGGCTACTAAAGAACAATTAGTAGAAAGCAAGGAAAATGTTGTATCATAGACACTTGAAATAAACATTTACAGTATTTATGATCTGGACAATTTTCATAACAGAATCATGTAGGAGTCAGTTGAGACAATTAGTATTGTTCTTCTTTTCTTTCACAGTTTTTTAATCCTCAAGAAAAAAGAATTTAAAAACTCAGCCCTTGAAAAAGTAGTGCTGTTTCTCAGTGCTAAAGAAAAGCTATCATAGACAACCAGGTAGTTCTATGGTAACATAGACTGGTTTGAGTTTCAAGCAAAAAAATAAAGAGCTAGGAGATTTATTCATAGAGAATTGAATTATTAAATAATAATTAATGTTAATTAGTGAAAATAAGTCTTATTAAACCATTCTCTTCTTCCAAATTAGAAATATATTTTATAATGGAAATAACTTCCTATAAGGTACTTGTGGCAAAGTCCTGTATATTATCTGCTACAAAGATTAGCAGTACTGGAAAATAATACAAACATGAAGTGGAATATAAACCTGATGACATATTATGATAGATGAAACACAATTTCTTATGTGAATTTCTACTGACATTCTGTAAGCATGGTAACTTCCAATATTGTTCAACCTTTAATCAATGAACCAGGAAATAAACACAAAATCACTGCCAGTAAAATGTGCAGATGAAAAGACTGAATGAATGATAAATGATGAGGAGATATGAGCCTTGGAGCACTATGACAGTTCTAACAAAAGGGAGTTAAAAATCAAATTCTGGATCAAAACTGTGCAAAAGGGGAGAGTTGGCTGTCTGAACTCTAGTGGTACACAAGATATAAGAAAAATATTTTTTCTTTCTTTCTTTTCTTTTCTTTTTTTTTCTTTTTCTATTTTTTTTACCCCTGGATATGCTGTCAGAGCCCTGAAACACTGCCTGCCCTGCTCTTGTCACATTTGTGAGAAAATATCAAAGTTTTAGAAATATTGAAAGGGATAAATTAAATGCCAGAAAAGTTCACAAGGCTTGTTGAAAACACTGCAGAAGGATTCGTTTATCTTAGTGAAGATAAGACTTGAAGATGGCTGGGTTACAAGACTCAGTGTCTTCAGCAAGAGAGTATTCAAGTATTGGTGGATATTAAAGAAGGCCTTATTTAAACTAAAAATCACATATATCACTCTATAAAGTGAGGGCAGTCCTTTTAAAAGTGTAGTCATGAGTTTCTTGCTATCTGTATGCATATCTTCATGTTAAACCATGGCACAGGTATTGCCAAAAGAAGTCAATATGAAGGATGAAGCAGCCTGGAGCAGGCAAAATACTACACAAAATAAAATACCACTCTATCTCAAAAATCTGTGAATTTCTTTCAGAAATGTACACAAATAACTGCAGATTCTAATGATGAAACTGCACTTTTGCATGTATCTTTAACTTAGAATATTTTTTTTCTACATATGTTTGGAGGCTGCATAGCACGTTTTAATCATTCCTTCTTACATTCCTTCTCATTACTTCATTCTCTGCCTGATTCTGAGGTCAGATACTCTAGAAGCAGCCTCTACAAATTAAATTACTCTAATTTGTACAGAAATATATGAGCAAAAAACCTGTGGCATTTATCCCAGACTGAAACATCAGCCAAGCTATGCAGAACAGAAGTAATTGCCTTTTCTTAGTAAGATGTCAAACCTTTTAAAACAACAAACACACTGAGGAGGTCTATTCATTTTTCCATACAGAGTATATTAGCACAGATAGTTTCCATTAGTACCAAAAAAATAAGCATGTAAGCCTTCTACATGCTGCATTTATGGGATTATAAAGACCTCAGATGGTTTTGCCTTCAATGATAGATTTTTCTTTTGCAATTTTTATTGTTGGTGCACATGGGGGACTTTGGATGTAGCTGTTAAGCACAGCAGGGTATTTTACCTCATTTGAAATGGTTTGGTTAGGGAATTAGCACACACCTCATACTGGTGGCTAATGTAGTTGAAATATCAACACTTTTTGCATTTAAAAGGAAGAATATACTCCCCATTCTACCTGACTTTAAAATAATGCATTATAATTTGCTAATTTTCTTTCTATTTTGTTCTATCTAGAGATCAATGAGTTCTGTCAGTGGCCTGTTACCCCTTTGCCAGAACTAACTCCCTTTCCCACTGAGGTTTTATGATTTTCTTTCAGTAAACTGGTGCAGTGTTGACTAACAAACACAACTCCACTGCCACTAATCAGGGAGGAAATTTAGGAAACTGCTCTGAGCAGGACTACCAGTGCCTTTCTATCAACTGGTACCTACCTTTTTGCCTTATTTTGAGATATGCTGATAGGAATTAATCTGTTTCTTTTCTGGTCCTTATCAGACAAGAGTATCCACTTAAAAAAAAGATAGGGTATGATCTTGCATTTCTTTATTAGAAATCATTTTAGCTAGCTTGATGGTATCTACCTCTTAATATTTCTTTTTTTTTACCTTTCCTTTTGTTTTGGTTTTTTTTTTTTCATCCTGCAGTGAGACAATGCCTTTAGACTGGAAAAGTTAAGCTTATAGGCTCTTCTATGTCTCTGAAGAAAAATAGGTACATTGTGATTGATTCATAGGATGTCTCCAACGTCAGTGCAAATAATCCTCTTGGGAAAATCCTGTTGGGAAGGCTGAATGAACTCAACCTCTCCCAGTGCAAACTAGCTCTGTGAAGTTCTTTCCCTTCTTCTCCCTGGATGGGAGACAGATATCACAACTAAGTGTTTAGTCATCTCATCCTCTTTATAAAAGAAGCATAGCCTAGCTAAGCTTTCAACTCCTCTGTTGGATGTTAAAAATGCATAGAATCAATTTATTCTCCAGCACACTAAAACATTAAATGACAGCTACTGGAAGGTTACCTTTTTTCCATGTATTTCAACACTTTATGAATTTTGCTCATCATTTACTCATTGCTAATAGATTAAATATAAATATAATATACCTATGCAAATATCTAAATATATAGAATAGCTGAAGTTCAATAAACACACTTTTTTTTATAGAGAAGCAACATACATATTTTAGCTAAATATCATCAACAGTTCTGTTTGTATCTCATTTTATATTTGAATGTAATATTAAAAATAAAACAGGACAGGGGCTGTCCTGGACAGGGCTCAGTTGTCAGGCTCTTTTGTCTTAACATTTCAGTATTATTACCATAACATCACATGTTTGTATATGTGTCATTCAAGAAATATATGTGTTATTAAAGAAATATAAATGCCTTCCAAAACAAAATATTTACAGGTAGAAGGTGATGACAATGACGAGGCCAAGAAAATTGAAATTTGTATTAGAATCAATATATGGAGTAATTCTTTCCAATGAGTCTTGTAAAGTTAATTAACAGTTATATACTCTGCTGGTTTTTTTTCCCCCCTTTTTTTCTATTTTACATCTTCTTTCATTGAATGGGATAATTCATGCCTAGAAGAGCAAACAAAGAATATTGTTGCAATATAGCAAACATTCTTTTCCTAAATACGTAGACATTCAGAATCTACTTTCTCTATTTCTTTTTGTTAGAAGGATGCTCTCTGT
This sequence comes from Erithacus rubecula, assembly GCF_903797595.1. Lineage (NCBI taxonomy): Eukaryota > Metazoa > Chordata > Aves > Passeriformes > Muscicapidae > Erithacus > Erithacus rubecula. Next base: position 12,526,691 of record NC_136685.1, on the reverse strand, counting down.
ACTGGGAGAGAGTATAAACACTTCACTGAGCTCATCTCAGATACTACAACCAAAATGAGTGAACTCTGCTGTATTTCCACTTAAGCTAATCCTTGTCTTGAGACTTACTGAAATATATTCTTAACTTACACAATTTAGTTTAAAGTGTAATTAAAATAGATACAGTTCCAGCATATTGGTTGTTAATTAATATTTTATATCAATAATTTTATGTTTCAGAAGAATGGAAATATATTAAATATTGACTAAAGTAGTCATTAATAATGAATGCATTTTTTTCTGCTTAGACAAATACTTTATAAATGAAGAATACAATATGACATGTTATAAGAACTGTGCCCATTAAGAGTCAATTTACAGTTTCTCTTGAGTCAGTGTAGTGTTCACAAAGTGTCTGTGTGAGAAAAGAAGGAGTGGAAGGATTTAGGAGATGATAATTTTATTTTTCATCATTCCACATGTATATTTGTCTCTCACATACCAAGAGTGAGTGTTTGAGGAAATAAAATAGCCTTTTGAACTCTACAAAAGACTGGCATTCCATTCACTCTTGTTCTGGTTCTGACACTTTCTGCTTTCTGCTGCTTGAATATTGTTCTATTTCTCTTTCCCATTTTAGATTTTTTGTCTTTTGTTCCTGCTGCTAAGTGTAGAAGACTATGTATAAAAAAACGTGTTTAAGAAAGAAAACAGGGTGGTAGAGATGATATTTCCTTTGACTTGTTTTAAAGCATGAATTTGTTTTGTGACATGGGCATCAAACTTTGATTCTGATGTTGTTTCTAGGTCAACATGGGTATATGGAAATGTTTCACCAAGAGAAAAGAAAAGATAGTGGAATTTCTTTCCCAAAGCTGGTCCAGTATAAACTGGCATGCATGGGAAAATGTGCTTGATCAGCAGTCATACTCTATTGTAGTGAATAGCAGCTTCTAGCTGTCTTTTGATCACAGAAAACCTTGTTATTTCCTCCCAGCAGAATATTCTTCACTATTGCTGTATTTCATAATCAAAACACCTTAGTGATCAAAGGGAGTAATTTTTACCTCTTACACAGAAGTTTTTGCCATTAGTGTATGAAAAAGCAGTTATTGTTGAACACTTTTTTCCTTCTGAAGGATTACTTTGAGCAGAAAGGAAGGGGTTATATTTGTCAAATGCATTTTCTAGGGGTGGACCCAGCATGTCTATCACTTTTTGCTGGAGATAGGCTGAAGGCATGCAGTTTGCATAACCAAAAATAGTTGTGTTGCAAGTACCATATTCCCCATTAAATTCACCTTGTTTGACACCTTCAGTGCAAGGTGGAAGCACTTCTAAATATCTTTATCTAACATGTTGCTTGTTTATTACAAATGTTGAGATTTCAACTCTTCCATCCTAATTTTCTATTTCTATTTACTTGAGAGTGATACTAAATTGCAACCTTTGTGAAATCGACATCCACTCTGCTTAATAAAAGCTTGTATTACTTACAAAATTCAACAAAGTTAAAATTTGAATTGAAATTAATCATTCAAGGTGGATGAACTGAATGGTTTGCAGTAAGATTTGATTAAAGATAAGATGATACTTTAATGAAAAAGAAAGAGTGGACTGCATGTCAGGAAATTTGTATATAAACTAGAACATAAAACTAGATTTTATTCTCAAGTGAAATGTTCCAGGAGTCATTGCATGACTAAGTTAAAGTAAATTATGCAAAGCACAGACTGTAGGGAACAATTTTGCAAATGAATTTTTATCTCTAATTTCCCAGGCTAAGAATATCCATGATACCAGCAAATCCTGTGTGGGGAAAGTGACAATTCCACTATGTTCTTTTAATGGATCATTATTTTTATCATTCTCTGGAGGACACTTAACAAACAAGGGATTCTATCTTGAAACCATCAAAGGATATTTTTACTGCGTATGATATCTGTCCACAATGGACCTAAAAAAAAGTTAGAAACAATGAAAGGTAGAACTGCCAATTTTTTCAGCCCTGATCAGTCCAGACCACTGGACAGAAATCCATAAGCCATCAAATGTCATAGAAATAAGAATTATTCTGTTGTTTTTTTTCATTTTCAGACAAGATAGAATTGAGATGAGCTTTTTTTGCTTGTAGGTTATGCTACTGTAAAATTTTGAGATGTTGCTGTTGCCTGGAAGACAGTGCTGCTGAAAAGTAATTGCATGAATATCTCCCATCACCACAAAACATTTGGAAATTTCAAAGCCTTAAGGAGAAAGAGACACTTCAAAAAAATTTAATTTTTTTTACAGGATAGATTCTTCCAAGGAATTTAGTTAGCTCTTGACCCTTGCTTATCCCAACCATCTTCATAAGCTGAGAACTACATAAACACTCACAAATTACATTCCCTGGGAGAAAAAAAGACTGTGAAAAACCCACATAACACTTCACATACACAAAATCTATGGATATAAATTATCAGGTTTTTCTAGGCTAAGAAAACAAGATTTTCTCTTATATTACTTTTGACCTTCTGATAATCTGTTATATTTAATCTAATTTCTTTAATTTAATGTTAACAGTATCAAAAAATCTTTCATGGTATAGACATAAGAGAGTCCTAGATATATTCCCTTCTAGGTCAGACTTGATTCAGATTCATTTGACAGTCAGTCACTGACCACAGATAAGAAAAGTAATTAAGCTGATATTGAAAACATATATGCTTTGAAGCATCTAATCAAAAGCTATTCTGGCTCTCTGAAGTTAACTTTTAGCTAGTCTGATATTTGAGATCAAATGTAGAAAGAAGGATCTTGTGTCTGCTCTTAATGCAGCAGAACAATCAATTATCAAGATGTGAGTGAAAGCAGAACTACTCGCATTCTTAAAAGTCAAGCTTAATATATTCAAATGTGACTTTTCTGCTTCGACCAGTTGGAGATATAGCTCTCAAGGGTATGAATCTTGTTTAGCATTATTAAAAATAAATGTTGTATTTTCATAAGTCTCTCTTTACTTTTGTACAGAGGAAACAGGGGAAATTCTCTGTAGGAGATAGGAATGGATGAGTGGGAATGGTTCCATAGCCTCCTGGGCATACTCCTGTGGGAAGATAGGTTTGTAGGGATAGTGCAGAAGGCAATTTTTCTCAATGAATTGCAGCTGTAGTGATTGCTGAGAAATGGAAACAGCCTTGCCTGCTCAATGAGGATGGTTGTTATAAAAGAGGGGGCAGGTGGTTGGGTGTAAGGTGAGTTTGGGATGGAGTCTGTGGGTTGTGCTATGAGGAGGAAGGGACATGTGGCTGTGTAAGGGACAAATAAAGTAAGAAGATGTTAGGTGACTGGGTAAGGGACAGGTTGGGGTTAGCAGTCATGCAGAAAAGAGAAAATGAGTCAGTGCTGTTTGAAGCAGCTAATGAGGAAAGGTGTCAGTGCTGTGTGGAGCTGCTTGTGAGGAAAGAAATCCACTGAAAAGTTTTTAGTAAAAGACTGGTGGTGATGCCAGTCATTTCCATCTCAGCATAATTACTGTGTACTCATATTTCAAGTAAATAGCAAGGCAGAGATGTAGAAAAATCAATGTTTTGTCATTAAATTAATTTCATTGGTACTATGTCACCTGAGCCAAAGAAGGATGATTGTGAACTAGATGAACTCAACATAAAATTTCTGGATGTTTTGAAGTGGTGGTTGTAGACTAAAGGAATGATGTGGTGGTGAGGCACTGGAACAGGTTGCTCAGACAGGTTGTGGAGCCCTCATCCCTGGAACTGTTCCAGGCCAGGTTGGAAGGGGCTCTGAGCAACCTGGTCTAGTGCAAAGTGTCCCTGCAGTTGGCAAGATATTTGGAACTACATGATCTTCAAGATCCCATCTAGCTGAAGTAATTTTATGATATCTGTGGGTCTATCAAAGGATGGATGCCACATGGCATCATGTTCAGCATGTAGAGCTGGGGAAACAAGGGGGGTGTTTGGTCTGTTGATGCTTGTCTCCTCAGATCACCTCTACACATGGTGCAGTTCTGTTTTCCTGAACACCTGCCTGATGGTGGGAAGTAATGAATGAAATCCTTCTCTAGCTTTGCTTGCATATAGCTTTTGCTTTACCAATCAAATTGTCTTTATCTCAAACCATGACTTTTCTCACTATTGCACTTCTAATGCTCTTCCCCACCCCTCCAGGGGCAAGTTAGCAAAGGCCTGTGGGACCTTCAGCTTCCCACTGGAATTAATCCACAGCACTGTATGAGAAATTTTTAAAGGAAATCTTTTCTTCCTCTTTCCTGTTCAGTATCATGTCATTGACCCAAAGATTCACTTTTACTGTGTCCCAAACCAGGACAAGTACACAGAATTCAGCTTAGCCAAAACTTCTCTGTACAGCACAATTGACCTTAGATGTCCTAATTGTATGCTTGAATGGTGGGTGAGGTAGATGTATAAAACATTCATGTGTTTTTCTGTCTTTCAGCTTATGAACTGTTTATGACAGGTGATTTGTTGTAGTTACAGCAGCATCTATTACATGATAAATGCTGCAACCTGCATAGTGAATACAGAATTGAAATGATTAGCTTTTTTTGTTCTCTGACCATCTTCCAAAGAAAAGTCCTGTAATGCTTTTTCAGCAGTAAAAAAATGAAATCTTGTGAATTGCAAAACATCCTATAACACCAGACAGAGAAAAATTACATGATTGCCTTGAATTACATAGTAAGCTTTCAATTCTGCAATCTACTTTTTACAATGTAAGAAAATGCAATCAAACCCTCTGGAATAACTCCAGAACTGCAGTGACCCTGAGTACTTGTGGGACTGGGATCCCAAGTGAACCCCCTTAACTTTTTTTTGGCACTAAGCAGAATTTACGATTTTATTTTATAGGAAATTTTGCTTTCACAAGTGCAAAAGTGCACTTGTTTTCTGTGGAACTTCCTGACTTATTGGAACTTAGTGTTTTCTATACATATCAAAATGTTAATAGGAATAATAAAGCAGAGATCCAAACTCCTGTCTTTCTAAATGTCACATAAGAACTACAAGCATTTCATGTCAACAGTGCACAACAGCCCAGATTGATATCTCAGCTCCCTCCATGCACATAACAGCATGTGGAACTTTACCATATTGAGATTACCCTGTGCAATTCTGTGTATTCATGACTAATGAAATTTGAGCTGTGAAAGTCACAGGTAAAAACTGTCATTCAGTATTGATCAAAATACAGTTACTAGTTTCCAGCCCAATCATACTCCATGAGAGATTAGTCCCAGTTTAATAGACATCAAAGGACAATGACCACATGAATAAGACTTTGATGTGGAAAGTCTGCTGTCTAAAGTGCATTTATCTGAACCTTAACAATAATTGTAAGTATTTCAAAACATGAAATTCAGGCTTAGTTGAATTTTTTATTAGACTTTTTTGTGTAAATGCTTCATCAGCATAAGAAAGAATAGACAATTATATATATTTTTTTTTAAAAATAAAAACCCTCCCAGGTTCACTTCATAATGTTATTTATTTTCATTTTTTTATGAAACAATATGAGAAGCTTAAAGGTAGAATTGTCCCAATACCACTCCTAGTGGGCATTTCTATTGCAGAGCTTAGTTCTGTACTGCTGTTTTGGATAACTACTCTTCTTTTCCAGATGCTATCACAGCCAGAGCACAGGTGCCTTAACTCACTGCAAAATTTACAGGAGGCCTATCACCTTCCTAGGGTGATATATGATGACAATATTCCAAAGTGACTATACAGTAATTCAGATTTTTTTTTTCCTCCAAACTCTGCTCTTTGCTTTTTACTAAGTTTCTAAATTTAGGCAGAATCTTAACTAGATTATTTTTGAGGTTCCTCCAGATTTGTCATTTTTTCCCTAATTCATTCTCACTTTAAAAATTCATAGTATCATTGCTCTGTTGGGACTGTGTTATAACCTGAGTTTCAGAGCCTATTCAGCTGAGAGACTGTTTGAATACTGGGCTTCATGTAGAGAGTGGTCCAATGGGTGTGCTCTTTATTTCCTCTGAGTGAGCAGCTTTTGCTTACTCTGTCATTGAGTTAGATTTAGTCCTTCTATATTTAACCTTGTTTTCTATTACTGTTATAAGTTTTTAATAAAAAAATATCTAAACACTCAGAAGATCCTTACTGTACAGTCTTATGAAATTGTCTGAGGAAGCTGAACAGGACCTAAATCTATTTGGTGTCTCACAGTAAATGATATCTGGTGTAAATGACTGAAATATTGTCATATTTAATGCCCCAAAAGAATCAGTGACCTACTTGAGAAAAAGAATTCTCAAAATTACCATTTCATTATTTGAAATTAAAAACTACATCTTCGAATTCACCATTGGTACAACAGAAAGTCAACAAAGAACAAGAAACACAATTTAGAATATGAATGATATATAAGCAACTCTCTTATAAGGTTTGCAAAATTCAGAATAAAGAACATCTCCACTTTTGCAATGTCCTAAGAACACATTGCTTTGCAAGCAGAGTAACAAAAACAGTGAAAAAAATAATACTGAAATAATTTAAGTGGGATGAGTTAGGTGGTGAGATAGTCTATCTCTAGCTGGTTTTTCTTAATTTTTATATTCACTTATATTCATTTATATTTCCACGCATCTTCTAACTTTTTTTTTCTAAATGTGAAACTGGACATAGAAATTCCAGGCATTTCCTATGATTCTCCTAGGTACTATAATGCAAATATTGAAAACAGTCCTTCAACAGTTTACAGCATTTGCTCTGATTTTACTATGAGAACAATCTATATATCATGAGTCAGTGTTACATTATCTTGTTTTGCTAAGAAAAAGTGGCAAATTGTTAGAAATAAGTATTCAACAAATCTAGCATTTGTTAAAGCACCTGACATTTTATTATCACAAATCACAATAAAACAGAGTTACTTACCCATTTCAGAGCCAAATTGACAGCTTTTTGGTTTTGTTAATATAAAAAAAATAACATTGTACAGTTGTTTGATGATTATGACAAATCTATATTACAGCCCCATATTTTAGTCAATGTAAATGCAAGTATGATTAATGGAATTAAAACCAAACAAAATTGCATCATATTCCAATCTTTTGCATTCCTTATCTGAAGTTTAATATACTTTCAAAATAAACACTGGCAATGGTATTTCTTTGAAAAGCCTATTCAAACTGGTGGGGTTTTTTTTGTTTGTTTTTTTTTTGGTTTTTTTTTTTCTGTTTGTTTGGTTGATTTTTTTTTTTTTTGTTTTTGGTTTTGGTTTTTTTTTCCATGAAAATACAGGCTGGAAGCATAAATTAATATGAAATTTTCAGAAGTATGAGTCATAAGAGCAAAATAGTTGCTTATTTGGCTGAGAGTTTTCACAGCTGGATTCTCTGGTCTAATCAGAATAAGTTCTTCTCTTACTATGATATAAAAACTGGAAGAAATTGTTTGCACTCTGAAGTTCTAATGATAGGCACTCAAATATGAAAGTATTGACCTTTACTCTGTGCATGGAATTAGAAGACTCAAATTGCTGTGACTTTCTCTGTGTTATCATAATTGAACATGTTGAAAAATGGTTCTCCTATGTTTAAAAGTCATATAAGAGGATTTCTTCCACTAAATAAAAATGACTCATTATGATAAAATTAAAGAGATCAAAAAGTCAAGAGTTAGTTTCAACAGCCTTAAATAAGAGAGAGGACAGCAATAAAATGGAAAAGGTTCAGGTCTTAAGTGAGAACAGCCCTAAATAATCTCTGTCCAACAGCAGAGCAGAAAGCTGTAGCCCATTTCTTTGTTCCTAGCATTTCCAAAGAGTGTTTCATTGTTCCAGTTCAAAACATTATTGTGGCATGACATGATTATAACACATTATGATGCAGGCACTGCAGCAAATACCATCAATAAAAAAGTTATTAGTTTTAAAAATAAATATTGTCATAGGGTAACAGGCAGAAATTAGGTTCCATTTAAAAGTTCCTGTTCATAGTCAGTGTCTCCATTTCTCCATTGTATGGTGATGTACAGTTCAAGATTGTTACAGTGGATGAAGATAAAGACACACAAAGTTCTCTAAATTATTCTGACTGTAACCCAGGTACAAAGAATATTCTCTGGCAGAGCATTAACATGCAATTGATCTTGTGTTAGTATCATGCAAGGTGATTTACTAGCACAAATTTCTCTGCTATCACAGAGACTACAGCATGGCTGACTCAAATGTAAAACTCTGCACTAAAATATCTGCACTAAGTCATGTGAGTTGCTGTTCATGACTGTCAACCAGATGAGGATGATCAGTTCCTGGTAGGATGCAGCTTATCAACCTCACAGACTCCTTGTAAAGGCAGTGGGGAATGTTAAAAAAACCAACAAACTCCTCTTTGGGGAGTTGTCTACAGGGTTTGTGAGTATTGTTTCATTTGTTTCTATAAGTGGACATAACAAGGAATTCAAATGTTTTACTTTATAGTTTTATGAGGGAAGAAATTAACTGTATTCTATGCTTGTTTTTCTCTCCTCATTCATTCTACTCCCATTTTCTCTTTTTTTCTCTTGTTTTTTCCTCATCAAAATGAACTGTGTTTGCTTTCAGCTCTGTATATGGGATTACATGCCATGTCTTCCCTAAGGAAAAGAAAATGAAGTTAATGTCAACAAAGTACCAATAAAAAGTAAATTTAAGATGGAGGAACTAAATAAAGATGGAGGAATAAAATTCAGATGGAGGAAAGATATTGACAACAGTCTTTTGCAAGTGTAATAGCATGAGTAATAACGAGAAAAATTTTAAGGTATTGTCATACTTAAATATATTGTAGTCAAATTTCCAGTTTTAGGAGAAGATAATATCTGTGAAGGCAGTAGAATTATTCGGGTTAATGGAGCTTTGAAATTTCTCCAGTATATCATAATGATGAAGTGAAAAAAAATGTCTAAAGAACATTGTAGTGCAGTGCTTCACTGTTAATAATTGGTGTGCTGTCTGTTCCATAAGTCAAATGATAGGGTCACAGAGAGATGCAAGCTGAATGGACTATCAGAATCCTAATGCAGTACAAAAAGTAATAATAGAAAAGTAATAACATAAAATACAGCTTCTTTTATTTGCCATTTGGAAATGCAAGCAGAGAAAAATCAAAACTTTCTTTTAATAGGCATCACCTCTTGCTCACTTGGAAGATCTTAATCTTGAAAGGTGTTTGCTGTGAACAATCTGCACTCAAACACTTCTACTCTGACTGATTGTAATTATCCTAAAATATCTTGGTGGTAGGACTGACTTCCATCTCTAAGCAGAGGTAAAATAAAGATGAGGTTTGGCTCAGGGAGTGCAAAACAATTTATTATAAAGGATTCAGTATTTTGATGTCACTAACTGTTCAGCAGATTGTAGTCATAAGCTTTCATGAAAGAGTATATAGGCAAAAGATGAAATTTTACCTTCTGCTGTTTTCAAAGTCTTTCTAAAGAAAGCCATACAAGCAAAAATTTAATTATATTTTCTGTTTGAATAAGGCAAATACAGAAAGAAACAGAAGACAGGAAAAATTATAGTCTCAATGTTTATGAGCATAGAAACCTTAAGAATTAAATTAAAACATAGAAAGCCAAAGAATTCAAAAGTTTATGATCTTGCTGATATGGATGTCATACAACATGGTAAAAGTTTCTTAGGGGTTCTATTAAAGGGAAATCAGGAATGTTAGAGAAATTGTACTCATACAGAAGGAATCCCACATTAAAAATAATATTTAGATGTGCACTAAAATACCAAAATATCAGAAATTCTCCTGAGACCTGGGCTTTACAATTTGTTTTAAACTTTAAACATGTTTCCAATTGCAGGCACATTATTGTATTTGGTAATGGATAGAATTCATTAATTATGCCTGACTCCAGACACAAATATATATTTCCACATTTGTTAAGTATGCTCAGTTTGTTAAGTCCAATGTTAAGGATGCACTTGGCAATGCTTTGTTGTGCTGGTTTTGGCTGGAGTAGAGTTAGTTTTCTTTGCAGGCTGCTATGGGGCTGTGTTTCGAATTTCTGCTGAACACAAAACTAATAATACAGAGATGTTTTTGTCATTGCTGAGCAGGGCTTGCACAGAGCCAAGGCCTTTTCTGCTTTTGTTGCTGCCCCCCTGGTGAGGAATTTGGGGAGGTTGGGTGGCTGGGAGGAGACACAGCCAGGACAGGTGACCAAAGGGAGAGTCCACACCTTGTGACATTCATACTCAGCATATAAAGAAGGGGGAAGAAGGATGAGGGGGAGATGTTTGGAATGATAGAATTTGTCTTTCCAAGTCACCATGCTCTCCTGGAGATGGCTGAACACCTGCCTACCCTTGGAAAGCAGTGAATTCCTTGTTCTGCTTTGCCTGTGTGCCTGGCTTTTCCTTTCCCTAATAAACTGTCTGTATCTGTACCCACAAGTTCTCCAGCTTTCACCCTTCTGATTCTCTCCCTGACCCTGCTGCTGGGGGAGTAAGTGGCTGAATGGGGCTTGGTTGATGGCTAGGGTGAAACCACAGCATTCTGTAAAGAGATTCAGTGTGCTAAACAGACACCATAATTGATCATGGGAACACAAAACAAGAGAGGAGTTCACAGAAAATACTTATTCAGGAGAATTATTTGAGAGAATGATTCTAAATACCATGTTAAAAAAGCTGGTAATAAAACTACTTTTAAACAAAATAAAACTCTCTTACTCATGAACAAAATATAATAATGATAGCACAGGTCTTGTTCTACTGTTTATTACAATCAGAACACTAAAAGTTTCTTCTAAAAGAGGATGCTTGGAAAAGAAAACATAACTTCTGTAAATTATGTTTTCCCTAATCCCCAATTTTTCTTCTCAAATATATTTTCTTAGTAAAAGACTTAGATTTTAGTTTTGTAGAATTTAATCAAGATGTTTTGGGTCAGTACATCTAATTGATCTGGAATTTAAATTATGGGACAGCTAAAAGCTTCTTTGTGCTTATGAACGAGATAATGATTTATAAATAGACATTGGTTGAGATGAAAGACTGCAGAAGAGTAGAAATGGCAGTAATCTGGTCAGCAGCTTCCTTTCTGCAAAACATAAACCACGAAGATGCTATTCTCAGACAGATCTGAAAGTAAAAAAATAATTTTAATTTAATGCTGCACTGTCTCAAAGTAAAGCATTTGGACAATTTTGAATCAATAATTCAGAGCTTTTCTTCCAGATCAGGAAGTAGGAAAAAGGTGGTTAGAAGTGAGTAAGAAATTTAAAGGCTAAGGAACTTTTATGCATTTTTAATTTTTATGTTTTATGAGCTTCATATTATTTCAGGGCTAAAATGAGAATCACTTAAAAACTGAAACACAGATTTCCATTTTTTTTCAAATTACAGTATTTTCTTACAGTATTTTTTTTTTTAATTTCTTAGACAGTATCTGATTAAGTTTCTCCATTTGACTTATTTGTTGTTTTGGCTTCTCAATACTCTCTCAATTGTTCCAGTGACTTTAATATCATGACTTTAATAACCTGTCAGGTCAGTTCCGTATTCATACTGGAAATATTGATCCCAGTAAAACTGCATATGAACTGAAGCAAATTAAGACACCAGCCATGCTGAATTGCTAGCATTATTAAGCTGAACATTCCTGTTTCTACTGTGTAGATAATTAATTTCCATATTCCCTTAGTTCTGTGTAGATTCTTGCATTATCTTGTACAACAGTCTATATAAGTTTTATTAAAATACATTATAATATTTTTTATTCCTTCTGACCAGAGTCTCAATTGTTCTGTTTCTTCATTTTGTAACTGCTTGCATTAGCCTCATAAAAAATCCAATTCACATTAAAAAAAAAAGTTATAAAAACTTAATTCTAATGCCCATATAGTTAAATTCTCTGAATTCAATATATTTTTCTGTAATATAGTATCCCAGATGTTCTGGTAAATAGTGATATTGCATCAAGGTTATTTTTTATTTTTTTCATTATAGTTTATTTAGCACAACTTTTCTCACAGTTTCTGAGACATTAATTTTTGACCTTCTCTTTCATTCTTAAGTAAAAGATCTTAAATCATAATTCCAGCATATATAAATATTTATTCCATTTAGCTCTTCAAGAGACTATATGCTTTTGAAGATAAATCAATGGAATTAATTTAAATTGTTGCAAGCTTTTTTGTATAGGGAAATGAAAGACAGATTCTGCACAACAGCCCATACCTTATACAAGGCATATTTTAAAATTACAGAGAACTGACACAGGCATGTCTGTTTGTATGCATGTGTGTGTATATGTTTGCACACATACACACACATATGTCTAACAGTATGCATGACAGCCTGTACAACACATGACAAAAACACAAAATCACTCACTATATTTGTTCATCAAGGTGATACAGATTAGCCAAATTACCATATACAGATGGAGAATTTAGCCACTCTTAAAGCTTTGGGATTTCAGGATATATTTGCAAGTTCTGATCTCTGTCTGGGATCTATTTTGTGCTGCAGATGCCTTAGTAACTAATGAAAGTGCCATCCTTCCTAAAATTTCAGGTGTATTCACTTAAACCCTTTCAAAGTCACACTTTTTGTAAGATTATTTATCTCTGACCAACTCAACCCTTTCAGAAATAAATCATCAAGGAAGAAAAGAGCAGAGATTTAGTAAAGGAATATGCCAACTACAATGAGCTTAAAAATAAATCTAAGCTTTTTGTTTGGAAAATTGAAAGAGTATAAAACTCTTTTATAAGAGAAATTCATCAATTGAGAGGTGCTTCCTCTGTCCCTAAATATTTCCCATGTTTATATTTGCAGATCATGGGAAATACATCAGCAGGATGAAGAGGAATCCTGCATTGCATGGAAGTTGTGTGAAAATAAGTTTAGAATAAAGTTTAGAAACATCCCATGTCCTAACATGTAGCTGTTCTCTGCTCCATGTAAAGCAAATAGAGGTAATTTAGCATGACAGTTACAACAGTCTTTAGACCAAGAGATGGTTTTTGAATCCTTTTTCCACTCAACACACTGCTAAAAGCACTTACTCTCATGTGGAAAATGCTGTCAAATATTCCTGTCAAAACCTCTTCCACTGTCCCTCTCCTTGTTGCACAGCTAAGACGTTTTTCTCTACTTCTGTCTTATTTCAAGAAGCGTATCAAATCTGCTGCTTTTTCCAATTTATTGTCAATATTTTTCACTTCTCATTGTGTGAAAAGCTGCTGAAAGCTTTACACCTTCAGTTTTCATTGTCCATATTTTTACACTAATGGGTTTTTTTTATGTAACAAAGGTAAAGAGAAAAAATAAATGAGTCAAGACCGTAATTCAGAATATGCTTCCAAGCATCCTGGAGTTCTTGCTATTAGAGTAAGTTTACTAGAAATTACTTTGGAGATCTGCCAAGGAAAGTACCTGTTCTCAATGAGTGTAAATTTTCAGAGAAAAAAATCATTAGCAACAAAATGGAAAAAATTTGGGAAAATTTGCAACTAACAAGTATTCTTTCTATAGAATGGGAAACAATGTATTAAAGAATTTATCTTTTTACATTCTGTTAAACCCATAATATTATACTAATCCTGGATGAGTCAATACATTCAAATATAGCTGGAGATTTTCATGGTATCGAAGCAATATCTCTTAAACAATTTGTTTTGACAGTTCAGAGTTACAAATTTTGTTCAAATCAGTACATTTTTGCTTTCCACAACAAGATTGACAAAAGCATGTTTTTAAGGTGTTTCTTTTAATGCACTTTTGTCCAAGTCTAGAACATCACAGTAACCTTAAATTGCTAAATATACTCTTTTGGTCAAATCTGGCTGACCTTCATGGATTTCAGGCAACATTTTTACTTTTCTAAGGATGTTTGTAGTACCAGTATTCTGTGTGCTAGACTGTTCTACACAGACCAGTTGGCTATATTTACCTTTACAAAAACGGGGGGGGAAAAATAGCATTTTGAAAAGAACAATAATAATTTTTCCTGACATCTGAGAAACCTTTCTATTATCTTTTTTTTTTTTTTTTTTTTTTTTTTTTAATGTTTGAATAACAAGCTGTGAGATGCTGAAATGTTAAGGGTTAATGACTCAAGAAACTGGTGATTTGCAGAAACATTGTGTGCTTTGCTGAAGTCACCCCCTTATTTGGAGTGAAGGTTTTGAGACAGATAAGAAAGACAATAAGAAACAACCTGTGGAGGAGGGATAATGCTTTTTGTGATGTCACTTTCCTCATCTATACAAATGTTTCTCCCTCTGGGGGAGGTTTTGGGGCATTCGCTCGTAGGCCTGGAGGGATTCATCCCTTCTGATGGGGCATAACTGGAACCACTATGGTGAAGTGAGAGGCAGTTCTCATGTCTTAGGAGGTGTCATGAAACATCAAATTCCCCTGAAGCACCCTTAGACTCGTGTCTGGGACCTTCCACCAAAGAACTGTACATGATCCACAGTGTTGCAATATACAGTTTAACACTCCCTGCCTCCCCAGGGGAGTTATCTGGCCATCCCAGGTGAACTTGAAATTATATTAAGCCTCTGAACTTTGTGTTTCATGGGCTTCACCCACCCCTGATATGGATCAAGAAGATAACCATCACTTTTACCTACTGACTTTAAAATACCATCAATCAAGTCTTGTTGCTGGATCCACGTGTGGTAATAATTTTCATCTCCACTATCTTTCTTCTTCTTTATATAGCAGAAAAACATAATATGGATAAGTCCTCTGAGCCATGTATCAAGCCATAATCTTCAAATAACTGTGAGAGATTTATCTAGCTGCAGCTATTGGTGGCTGGTTTTGAAAGTGATCTCCAATGTGTTTTAGCTGCCTTCCATTCTGGTTTACACACACATTAAAAATCTCATTGTGCAACAAAAAGTACATGACTCTACAATAGACTTGTGATTTTTCAATTTTCTTTTAAAAATAGGAACAAAAATGTCTGAACAATTATTTCACATGGAAATATTCCTACTAAAACCACACAATTAGATAGTTACAGAGCTATATTATAATGTGAAAATAATAAGACTGAATTATGAGCAGCCATGCAAAATTAATTCCAGCATTTTCTGGTTTATTTCTGAAATTTAACTGCTTACATTTTTATTGCTGTTTTCAAGCTGATAAACATGGTCAATAAATGTAGCTTATATAGACAAATGGAGAAAGAAAGAAGAAAACAGAAAGAACAAGCAACAATGCTACTATTTTAGTTTGTTTGGAAATGATTGGGTGAAAAGTACCACAATTGTATGTAACCTTTGCAGCAGCTTAAAAGCAACAAGGTGTTTTCTATTATTTGTACAATTTATACTTTAAAATATATATATATATATATGCTGCAGCCTAGGCAGGTGAGACATACAATAATCTAGGTTGCTGCTAGTGGCACAATGAGCCTTTAAAACTTACGGCTTTGCCACCTGATATGAAAATATCTAAATAAATAAAATCCATTCCCAATTGTGCTCTCAGCTCACAAACATATTTTCTTTTCTCATAGGCCTGCCAATATAAGTTATTTGATGGAACAATTTATCTGAACTGAAAACAGCCTTACCTGCCAGTTGAAAGCAACATTTATTACCCAATCTATTTATCCAAATTAAACTCAGAATCTGTGACTGCCATGGTAAGCTGATAACTGTACACTGATGTATATTATGCATTTTTAAATGACTGTGTCTTTGTTTGGTATCTGCTTCTGGGAGTTGAACAGCTCTTCTGTTTACCTTTTAGCTGACTAATTTTCCAGAATCTTTCCATTCTTACTTGTGGTTTCCTAGCCAGGAGCTTTCAGCAATATGGTTGAATGTCTCAATTACATTTTATTGTCATCTGCCCCTTATATGATTATATCCAGACATATTCCTACATCTTACTTTGCAAACATGGATATTAACAGAAGGCCTAAGTTGGACAATGGGCAGAAGTAGATTTCATCCACTTTTTTCATTGATGATGTTTTACTGGACTGCATGATTGTATGTTAAAGAGAATAAAGATCATTTCGTTAACACATTTTGAGAGTCTATTTTCCTCAGTGAGCCCTAATCTATTATTTATCTAATTTGTTAGTAAGTGATGTATTTCTCCTGGAGGACTAAGAATACATGTTACATGCAAACTGATATTAAAATAATAATATCATTTAATAATAATTTGTTAGTTAAAAATAATAATTTGTTATTTTTTTCCTGTGAGTATGAATTTTTAGTTATCATGTCTTAAAAATTCCTTGTAAAAAACAAGAAACTTCCTTTAAAGTAGTGTGTGGAGACAATCACAAATGCATAACAATATTGGATTATATAGGGAGAAACATTAAAGACTATCAACTCAAGAACTTCAGGAAATATCATGTCCCCTGAATCTTCCATTGTTCTAAAGAGAAGGAGAGCTCTCATATCCCCACATTGGGGAAAAGTGAAGAATATCTCATTTATTTGGACATACATCAGTCCAGGTCCTGCACTAGTATAAGGCATTGGCAAATTAAAAATCTGTTTGAAATACATAGATAGATATTTATTCAAATTTATTATTTCTCATGTGTTAGGACTAAAAAAGAACTAAACTATCACAACCAACTTCTTTAGAACATCCGCTTTTGTAAATACTATGTTTTAAACATTTTTTTAAGACTTAATATTTTCACTTAAAATAGCATGGAGTACTCAGTTTGCATATTTTCCACTTTTTTCTGAGGCTCAATGTTTGAGAGATCCACTGAGGACAAAAAAAGGCAATGATTTTAGTCAAGAAGTACATCACCTTAAGAATAAGAAAATTCCAAATTATTAGTCTTTTTCATCCAGAGGGCCATTAGTGGTGACTTTTTACATATTTTTTTTTTTTATACAAGGGAGAACTGAACTGATATTTTTTTCATAATAAAAAGAAAAAAAACCCCAAACATATATTATGATTCATGTGTAAAACCACAGTTGTAGTGTATCTGTATCAAGTAGCTGATAGCACTCTACAGATGTATACTGCTATTATATATTGCCTTAATTCAAAAGTTTGGAAGAAGTCTCTAGCCTCACACAACAGTTTGTGAATGAGCCAATAGTACCTTTGCTATATCCTTCTTTGCCAAACAAGTAGCTAGCTCTATGTGAAGAGAAGCAAAACATGAGCAGCAACCACAGCAGCAACAACTTCTAGGTATCTCCAAAGAGAAAATCACATGTTAGAAGTTTGGGGATAAAATGTTGCTTTAAAATCCTAAAGGTGCTTTTTTATATGGAAGAAAAACTATTAATAACACCTGGCACTATACACTGACCTCACTACATTTGTGTTTTTGATGCTAGCTACCATTTGCCCCTTACTTGATTAGACTTTGATTCTGGAAAAGCAACTGAGAGGACAGGACTCTTAGAGCCCCTTACAGAGATGTTTCTGTGCATGCTCTGAAAGTACTTTGGACAATTTCAGAAGCTAGCAGATAAACAGATAAATGTACTAAGAAAATAATTGTGGCAATATTTTTGAAATTTGCATCACTTGGTGATGTATGGCTTGATTTGAGTCTGCATTGTGAACTCAGAGTTCAGAATAAGATAATGTTGGAAACAATTTGATAAAAAGGATATTTATGCAAAATCATATTTTAATATCTGTGTTTTCATCTTTGAGAAACAAAATTTGGCAGAATTATTTTTATGTGAAAGTAAAAAGAAATTATAGTATATTTTCATTCCAAGTATTTTGACTTTAAGAAGTTTCTCAGATGTAGGAAAAAAAAGTAA
The DNA here is from genome assembly GCF_903797595.1 of Erithacus rubecula. NCBI lineage: Eukaryota > Metazoa > Chordata > Aves > Passeriformes > Muscicapidae > Erithacus > Erithacus rubecula. Next base: position 12,508,926 of record NC_136685.1, on the reverse strand, counting down.
TGAAATGTCACTGCAAGGGGTAAAAGGCAAAATCTTATTATCAGTAAAGAAACCTACTGGCTTCTCTGACACCAGCCTGTTATCCTATGACTCCATCTCTTGTAAGCCACACTCAGGGGAAGCAAAAAAACACCAGCAAAAAACAAAAAAAAAATCCAATTCATAATTATATTTGATTTGATGGAACAAAGTGAATTTCAGTGCTGTGCAGCACAAACATCCTTACTGATCCACCATGTGCATATGGTCCTTGTAAATAGATCTGAACTAGTTTTGCAGCAGAATTCTCTGCAGCCACAGTGGAGAACAGTGAAGACAACAAGACCATGAAACTGTATGATGGAATATCTCTTCTGCCAGTAAAATTAAATCAGTTGCAATAGCTGTAAGAATACAAGAGGTACTATGAAATGCCTTGTATGTAATGTACATATTAGGTACTCTGTTTTAAATTTACCAAACTCTGTGCAAGTGACAGTTGTGTCTGTTGAAAGGCATTTTGTCAGCCAAATATTCCTTTTCTGTGTTTTGGTCAATTTTGGAAGTGGTATTAGCATAGGGAATCTAATCCAGTTGCAGAAGCATGTCCTCAGCATTTTGGATTTGAATGTTGCCTATATTCCCTGAATTTGGAAGTAATAACAGTTACAGAGTTTTATTGCAGACACTTTCACTTTACCCAAAGCCTACCAAAGACAAATCAACACATTTCATTGGACTGTGTTGATTCCTGGAAGAAGAAGTTGCCTGGTTTTTTTCACAGCTGGCATCTACCTTACATTGACTTCTCTTTTTTGACATGCCCCTTTGGCTTGATGACTCACTTCTCACTTACATCTTTCCACTGATCCTTCATTATTGGTTGCTGCTTCACCAGTTCTTTCTCACCTCTGTGGCTGTCCTCCAGCTCCTAAAGACTTTCTCTTAGGTCCCAGCCAGACCCAAGTCTGTTCTTCCATAATATCTTTCACTAGTTGCTCAAACCTTCAGGCTGCTCCAGATTTCCACCTAATGCTCACAGACTCCCTCAATATCTGCCTCCTCCTTGGAGCTCTCCTGATCTTTATTGTCAGATGTACTCTCTCTGCCCCCTTGATTTTTTTAACTCTACCTGAAAAAAAGAAGATAAAAGCAGCATCCTAACCTAGCTGAGCAGCATCCTAACACAGCTGTCATTCAAGCACAAAAGAGCAGAAACATGCCTCAGGCAAGCAGGACAATATAACCATATTGTATTTCTGTGAACTGTAATGTTTTACTTCCCATGGGTCACTCAGTAGGTTCAAGAGTCTGGTTCCAAAGAGAACAGACCAGGTCAGTCAGTTTAAAGAACAGGGAAACTGGCATTTTCTGAAATGCAAAATGACTTATTTTTACAACTATGCAATGAAATTTTTCTTCATTTTGCTTTTGAATTGGATTTTTCTGTGGAATTCACTCATATAAATACTTCACTAATAGCACCAAAATATGCCCAACTGCATCTATTTTCTTGTGTTAGTAGATAACTTACTTCTTGGAAATATGTCCTATTTTTTTGGAAAGCGTAATTTAGACTCTGCAGCAATATTGTGCTTTGAGCATCTCAATAATGTTATATCTGAATTTTTAGACTGAAGTGTAAAATTTTCCTGTGTGTCATGAAAGAGCTGAATACAGACTACTGCAGAACACCAACTTTCAGCCATAGAATATACACAAAATTACAATATTTCTGCATCTTGTAATAGAATTGTGACATTATAAGGTCTCTAAAAGCTGTCTTATTACGCTTGAACTGAATTATAAAATTATAGTTTTCATAATTAGAAGGTAATGAAAAGTTGTCTGGCTGTTACCTTCTTCAAGGCATAGCAGTGAATCAACCTGCACGGAAAGTTTGTGATCAAGGTCACATAATTCCTTACCCAGAGGAAAGCACAAGCTCTGACTGTGAGGAAAAGGAAGCAGATCTGTGTTTGAACCCCAGCAGAAAACATTCAAGTAGCTTTTATTTCCAAAACAAGGTGATATGGATAATAAACCACCGTAAACCTCCGTTTTTGAACCTGTGCCCACTGTCTGCTGTGAACTGCAGATTTCCTGTGTGCTGCTGTATTCCTTAAACAGGCAAAGTGCCTTTGAGATCAGCACAGACTCAGAGCAGGACAGAAATGTGCTTTTTCTTTTGCTCCTCACTGCTTCTATTCTGTCTTTTCTTGGGACCAAAACAAGTGCACTCAAGCATACCACCTAGAAGTTTAAACTGCATTTCCTATCACATATTTCTTCATCCATCCTTCATCCCTAGAAATAGGCTGACAGGTAGAAAATGTGAGTTGTTATCCCACTCTTAATTTTCAAAAAATACTTTTGCTGAACATGGGGTTTCACCTATTATTCTTCTTTGGTTACCTATTACCAGAAGGACTTGATGCTTTTACAATTCAGCAAACCTTGGCTAAGATTTCTTGGTCCATTAAAGCCACGTTGCTCTTGGCACAGATTTGGAAGCAGCATGGAAATGATATAAGTAATTTGTCCTAGGCAGGACAACTCTGTTGAAATCTGGCAGCAGAGGTTTTCTCTACCTAGACCAGCTGGATTTTATGGATCACAGTACAAAACAGTTGTTCCCATATTTTTTCAAGGTAAATCTTCTTATGAGACAGTGAAGCCAATTCACACTGTCACAAGTACATTTTCTTCTATGACCACTCCTAAAATTTCTTATTCTCATGTCTTTTTCTGCACTAAATATAATTTATTTTGAATAAAATTATTTTTTAAATTTATAAATAATCATGTAAATAAACATAAGGATAAGGAAATGTATAATATGTATTATAAGCTGATGATTTAGTTTTATATGTAAAATAACATATAATTTTATAATAAAACATTGTTACTTATATAATAATGTATATACACTTAAAATCCTACAAAAGACCTGCTAGAAATTTTGTGCTGTTTAAGGACAGAACAATACAAATATTTAACCATACTTATAAAAAATAATGCACTTCACAAATTCTAAAAAATAACATACTTTATCTTTTTCGTACTGAATGTTGTGTTCATTTTACTTCAAAAGTAAAAAAGTATACGTGTTATCCCATAAGAGTTTTATAAACCTTCCATTATTGAACCTTTCATTGAAAAAATATTAAAATGAGGGCATGTATGATAGTGGCACTAACATATAAGATCTATAATAGTTAATCTGAAATTATTTGGCAGTGGCATTGAGATAAAAAATTATCTTCATGTTCTATGTCATCATGGTTTGCTTTATGATACTTTGCTACATGAAATTTAAATAAATAATTCCTGTCATTAGGAACAAACCACGCACAATTTTAAAGACAAGCAAGAATATGTTTATATGTATGAATGAGAAATATACAGACAGTTATAAAAGGAGTGTCTGTGTTCCCCAAACCATCTACAGTGTTGCTGCAATATCCATAATTAACTAAACTTCATGAAATACTGTCTGCATATTTCTGAAGATAATTTTAACTCAATGTCTGTTGGGAAGTATTTTCACTGTGCCATCTTCAGTGAGCCCACAATTTGTTCAAGAAATGACTGAACATGCAGACACATACAGCCCTAATGTTCATATATGAAAATCTAGAATGCAGAACTAAATCAAGAAGAAATACATCCATGCATGCTTAAATGAAAAAGTAAAGGGGAAAATACAACTGAACAGAACCTTAGTGCTAATAATTTTTATCTGCATCTATCTGTCTGCCAGTCAGTAGTTAGGAGGAAATTTGATCTGATTCCCACTGTAGTATCAGACTTCTAGTATAAATTTCCTTGCAGTCTTAATTGCCTTGAAGATTCTGAAATGGTTTTTTTAATCCATCATTTTCTTTTTTAAATTTATAGTATGGTGGCTTATAATTAATATATGAAAAAAATTACTTTTTTCTCATTGTCTTCATTCTCTGTAAAAATTGCAATTATGACCAATGATTACTATCATTACCACTAAAGTAACAAATTACTGTTAAAATAACAAAAGGAAAACAGTAGAGAGAGAAAGAGAGAGAGAGAGAGAAAGTAAGAGGGAGGGAGGGAGGGAGGGAGGGAGGGAGGAGGGAGGGAGGGAGGGAGGGAGGGAGGGGAGGAGGAAGGGGGGGGGGGAGGGGGGGAGGGGGGGAGGAAGGGAGGGGGGGGGGGAGGAAGGAAGGAAGGGAGGGAGGAAGGAAGGAAGGAAGGAGGGAAGGAAGGAAGGGCGGAAGGAAGGAAGGAAGGAAGGAAGGAAGGAAGGAAGGAAGGAAGGAAGGAAGGAAGGAAGGAAGGAAGGAAGGGAGGGAGGGAAGGGGGGAGAGGGAGGGGAGGGAGGGAGGAAGGAAGGGAAGGAGGAAGGACGGAAGGAAGGAAGGAAGGGGAAAAAAAGGAAGGAAGGAAGGAAGGAAGGAAGGGGAAGGAAGGAAGGAGGAAGGAAGGAAGGAAGGAAGGAAGGGGAAAGGAAGGAGAGGAAGGAAGGAAGGAAGGAAGGAAGGAAGGAAGGAAGGAAGGAAGGGAAGGAAGGAAGGGAAGGAAGGAAGGAAGGAAGGAAGGAAGGAAGGAAGGAAGGAAGGAAGGAAGGAAGGAAGGAAGGAAGGAAGGAAGGAAGGAAGGAAGGAAGGAAGGAAGGAAGGAAGAAGGAAGGAAGGAAGGAAGGAAGAGGAAGGACGGAAGGAAGGAAGGAAGGAAGGAAGGAGGAAGGAAGAAGGAATGGAAGGAAGGAAGAGGAAGGACGGAAGGAAGGAAGGAAGGAAGGAAGGATAGGAAGAAGGAAGGAAGGAAGGAAGGAAGGAAGGAAGGAGGAAGGAAGGAAGGAAGGAAGGAAGGAAGGAAGGAAGGAAGGAAGGAAGGAGGAGGAAGGAGACAGGAAGGAAGGAAGGAAGGAAGAAGGAAGGGAAGGAAGGAAGGAAGGAAGGAAGGAAGGAAGGAAGGAAGGAAGGAAGGAAGGAAGGAAGGAAGGAAGGAAGGAAGGAAGGAAGGAAGGAAGGAAGGAAGGAAGGAAGGAAGGAAGGATATTTTCAGATTTTAATAATTTTTATTATGGACATTTTGAAATAGTTAAGTGTATTATCAGTGTCATTTTATAATTCCTGTTATTTATCTGCATATGAACATAAAATTTACAACTCTGCATTTCATACACTGGAGGGAGTGCTTATGACTCAAATTTTTTGGTGTTTCTATAATTTTTTGCTTCAATTAAGAGAGAAAAATTTCTCTTCTTTGACATGAAAGGAAAATATTTTGCAGAAGTCACTGAAAATGATGAGTTGTTCTGAATGAAAAATGTACTGTTGGACATTCTTTCTTTTTCCAAAATGAAATAGAATTTTAAAGAAAAACATGTCACTGGTTAACATAAAACTGATTATTAAAAAGTTTCATATCTAAGAAATATGGCAATAAAAAAAAGAAAATAACTATTTTAGTGTTTCCTAGTGGATGCTATCATTGCCATGATAATTACAGTCTATTTCCCTTTTTTCTTCACCATGTAATTTGTTAATGTCTGTAATGCAGAACAGATGCAATAGTAAAGCAAACTTTCACAAATGGATCTGTTACACAACTGTAAAATTACTGTGATCTCTCACTTTTTGTTTGCCAGATATAGACCAGCCCCAAAAATCTCCATGTGCAGAGGTGAGATGAGGCTCTGGTGGGCACCTCCCATCCAGGCAGGGTCAGCCTGCCAGAGGCAGGATAACACTGTTCCATCTCTAGCAGAAACAGCAAGGCTGGTGGGACCTCACCAGCTTAAGCCATGTTTGATGTACAGAAGAAAAATATTTCACTTATAACTTCTGCTTCTTTTATCTGCCTTTTTCATCTTTCATTCCCTTCCTCACCATTCTCTCCAGCAGCAGTGTGACTCTTCCCTGCTACTACCCCAGACTATTCCTTAATAATTGGGTTTTTGTACGTCTTCATTATCACAAATATCTGATCAAAGGTCTGCTAAAAATGGCAAGAGTAGTCTTGAAACAGCAACTGCATCATAAACATATCTGATTTTATACTTTGAAAACCTAAACTTAAAAATATATTTTCCCTCAATAGAAGAAACTCCATTTAACAAGCCTGTAAGGGATTGAACTGTGGCAAGTCTGCCCTGTCACAAAATTTGGGATTACTTTTATTTCCAAAAATTGGTTTTGGGTGTTTTTGGATGGGACATATAGAAGCAGATACTTCAGCTGCCCCATAGTTCTTACTACATGTACTGAAGAACCTTGTTTTTTGGTTGGTTTTTTTTTTTTTTCCTTTTTCCTTTCTTCTTTTAATTGAAAGATGGCAGATAGCTGCTTCTTTCTGCTCTTGCTTCTTCCTATCAAACCAGGAAACAGCATCTGTACAGGTCTAGGAGTTTAGTTACTTTGAGCTATATTGAGTTACTAAAGGTTATTTTAAGTTGAACAGAAGACATCCAGTGAATTTTTAAATAGAAGCACAATTAATGTCATTGCAAGTATAAATTTGCACCTCCTTTTTCACTCCTTCCATGTTCTGCATATTTGCCTTTGCATCCCTTGTTCTACCACTACAACACGAGTGTGACTAAACAGACAGAAAACTAACACATTAAAAAAAAGAGAGAGAGAGAGAGAGAGAGAGAGAGATAGATAAATATTCTATTTGGTTATTTTGCTTAATGGATTCAATACAAAATGAAGGTTGGAATAAAAGTAAAAGGGTGCACAGGGATGGCAGGGAACAGGGACAGAAAGGGCAAGGTAGGAAAAGGGATGTTTATCTTATACCAAGGAGCCCTTAAAGTGTTTTCAGGCATTTCAGGTAAGTCCTCCTAAGGGTAATTTGGAGCAAAAGCTCCAAATTTGGAGCTTTTTTTTTACACATCAGCCTTTAATTGTTCTATTTCAGACACCAAAGTGCTCCTCACTTTGTACTTAATTTTAAATGCTTATGCATCTTGCAGATTCAGAGTCAAAAAATCTAATTCATGGTTGGAACAGGAGGTGGAGAAGGGAATGCATCATGCATTAAATAAATAGAATGACCCAGAAAAATGGTCAGAAAATTGATTTTTCTAACTACTGAGTTACAGATGTGAGTGTATTGTATTTTCTGTAGTACAGAATATTTTTTAGCCAACACTGATAAGCCAGGGAGCCACAGACCAGATTTATCAGGTCCATTCTGCACATCCTGTCAATGATTTTAATATGCAATTAATTACATTAAAAAATATTGCTGTCAGATTAAAATAAAATAAAATAAAATAAAATAAAATAAAATAAAATAAAATAAAATAAAATAAGATAAAGACATTTTCTGCTTTTAGAGGAATGACTTCCATTGTTCAGCTTTATTTTGGGTATCACTCTTTCCCTGAAATGCTTTTTAAGTCTCTTCCAATTTATTACTAACATACATAATCATTATATGCTATTAAGTGTGTCATGAGTCTCTCAAGAGTATTAAATTTTTTTCACAATTGTTTCAGGAGTGATACAAACATTTGAACTTTACTCCAACTAACATTTCCCTGTAGTAATCTATTTTGCATGACAATATGTTATTCTAACAACTCTATTGCAACCACTCCCTTCCTTTAAGCAGAATGCTCCTGATGTCTTCTATACCTATGGAAATCAGTTTTCTCACTGGAAATGTAGCTTCTCTTTTTTCATTCTTTTTAAAATCTGGTGGTATCAATTCCTTGGGGTTTCTGCAGTTTTTTCTTATGTTAGCTGTTTTATTCATCCCTGAAAAATCTAGACCTTTTCATAAAACAGACAAAATGGTTATATATAGCAAGTAAGCTCCTGTGCTGATGTTAGTGGTTTTCCTTAACATGGGAGCAAGAGATGAAGACAAAGATTTGATCCTTCAATAGTCCTAAGACAACAGCAGATTTCAGTAACATTATCTAAATATTAAGAAGTGTTTAATGTGGGATTTTGGACTCCTGACCCCTACTGGCATCTCATCTTTTTCTTGAATAAGTAATAGAATTCATCAGACTGAGAAATCATTAGGTCAAAACATACAGATACCAGATAAATCCTCAAGTTAATTACACAGTTCTCAGTGTGGGAAATCTGTAGTAACTTGAATAACAGTTATTATTACAAACATGATACAAATGTTTGGTTGTGCTAAGTTAATAAATTAAACATTTTTCCATTGGGGTAAATAGAATTATGTCATCTAGCCATTGAGGTTACTAAAGAAATATACAAATATTTCTTTCCCCATAATTAACCTTGAATGAAGAATATACTGGCTGTGTAGGCAATGTATAGCTTATATAAAGCAGCTTGACAACATGGATATTACAAAACCATCCTCACAAAGCTCTATTCCTGCTGTCTTTTCTAGAATAAATCTTTCTATTTTAGAAAAGTGCTTAGTTAAATGAAAATCACTAGGGTAATGCCTCTCTGGAATGGGTTATCTCCATCTTTGCAAGTTTTCAAACCTTGGCTAGAGAAAACAGACTGACTTTACCTAGTGCTAGCAATAAATTCAGCTAAGATTCTGGTCTAAAAAACATCCAGTATTGTCTTCTGACTAACATTTCTGTTAGTTTTCCTGACTAAACTGCCTGATAAAGACATTCTCTCCCCTGGACAAGGATGTTTTATACTGACAGAGAACACAATCCAAAGTGCTCCATATATTATTCAGTGGAACTGAAGATATCACTTTCCAGAAATGTCAGTTTGGATCCTTTGAATTACTTCATTTTAACAGCAAAGCTTTACTGTGAAGAACAGTGAAAACTGTCTCTTTCTGAGAGGTTTTTAAAGAAGTTTGTATGACAAAGTTAGGAAAAAAAAAGGGAACTAATGGGACTTCTCCATATTCAAGCTAATCATAGAGCAAGTTGTAAATGTGGGGAAGCAGTTTTTTAGAGACAAAAACAAAACTGAATGATCTAGATTCACAGAGGGTTCAGATAAGCAGGAGAGGAGCTGAGGATCTCCAGATAAATCCAGACAGCAATTGCCTTGGTGCCTTGCTGCTATGAGATAAACACATTTGTGCTGACATGCACTCCAGCCAACAGCCTAGGTACCAGGGCAACTATGGTTTTATCACTTATAAATTAAAGACCAGCATCACTGCCAATAGGGAAACAGTTGGATTTAAAAATTAAATAATAAATTAAATAATAAATTAAATAATGAAATTCTATCAAGTTTTAGTTGCAGTGTCAGCAGTGGGATTTGCGCTGTGAGAAAAAACTTCCCTTTTCCTTTATCAACTCAGTGTTGATATGATGTCAGCTATTATGTTCCTCACATTCATTAAGGTTTTGAATCAACAAAGTAGATATGGTGTTCAGCAATTGATGAAAAGCAAGAACTTTCAGGGTTTTGAACAGAATGTGGCAAGTATTGGGCAGAAAGGTCATAGGTCAGAGCTCTGATGGCAGTAAAAATGTCAAGAGTGCAGGAAGATGTGTTATTATTTAGTGGGTGACACTGCTGCCTCAGGCTGCAGTAAAACTCTGACCTAGAGCATATTTGATTCACTCCATTGATCAAGATATTCTTTCTTAGAGAAAACCTAGGGTCAAATATGGTTGGGTATAAGGTAGTACAAAGAAGTATTTCCTAATCATTTATTCCTCCTTGAGAGTCCATGTGTCGGTATAAAGTGAGCAAGTACAGGCAGAATTTAATTTTAAAAAGACTATTTGAACCAGAAGGAATGGTATCAATGTTAAATGAAGACTTAGGATGTCTTGAGGAAAACAGTGCATCTTATATTTTTCCAGGATTATTATCTTTGCCTTAACCAATGAATATTGCATATTCTTTTTTAAAATAATCTACAAATAACAGAATGAATGCAGTTTGTTTGGACACAGAATTTTCTTTACAGTGTCAACACTGAAAACTATTTCAGTTCATTACAGAAATTTCCATTTTTCAAATGTAATTAAAGAATTTACTTGTAAAACCAAAATATATATATAATATGGAGAGGCAATTACTACAATTGTTTATTATCTTTTAGTTCAGTGGTTATATGAGTAGAATATACAAACTCAACAAATCTGCAATTTAATCCTAGAAATGCATTTTATTTTTAAATCCTGCATCAAATATATAGCAAGAATATATATGTGACACATGCAGTGTCACTTTCCCTTTCCCTTTCCCTTTCCCTTTCCCTTTCCCTTTCCCTTTCCCTTTCCCTTTCCCTTTCCCTTTCCCTTTCCCTTTCCCTTTCCCTTTCCCTTTCCCTTTCCCTTTCCCTCTCCCTTACCACTTATAAATGGATTTTAACCAACATATGAATTAAATTCCGGGTTTCTCTGGTCAAAATTACATCAAAAGTGTTTTGAGAAGCTTTTTTTTTTTTGCCTTATCACTTTTCAAAGAGTTAGAAATTAAAGAGGGTAAAAATTCAGTACATTTTCAAAAAATTACTCTTATTTCATCCTTATTTATTACCCTTGAACTGTTCCCAATTTTTAAATGCTAAAACATTCTTATTAGCAAGCCCAAAAACCTTTCATGCTCTTCTACTTTTTTTAAATTTTATTTTTAATTTAACTGTCATATACTCCCTGCATAATTCAAGACTCATCTGCCGTGGTTTACATGTGTGCCTGTCACTACAGAATTTCTATATTACTCTGCCTGTACCCCTTTCTGATGTACTGTCACTTGTGTTTGCCTTCCATTTCACCTTGTCTGTGGGGTTCTTGAACCAGAATTCATATTTAAACTAAATTATAGCACAGTTCTGAGTTCATTAATATTTTAAAATAATTCAAACACCTGCTCTGAATTCATCAGAAAACAGTTTTCTCCAGAAGTTATTGGAGTAGAAGTTGCAAACAGAAGGACAGAAAAAGACTTTTCCTGATATAGTCAGAGGTATATTTGTATGAAGTGAATTGTCACTTTGATCTGTTTTAGATCAGGGTCTTTATCAGCTTCAACACAGTGAACAAAAAAGAATTGTCAATGGGTCTTGCAGACATGTTTCAGATAATAGAATCATTCCCTCCCTTCAGCTTCTCACAGTTTTAACTTTCAGTTCACTCATTCATTATAAAGACATTGGTCATCAAATTGCAGTTAAACTATATAGAGCTTACTTTGTAATTTCTTACTGGTTTTACTGTTCAGTTTTGAGCAATAATGTGAAAATTGTAATGGGAATTCACAGTTTGACTTTAACAGAAACTAAGAATTAGTTGTAGAATTTATATTCATTCTTGCTTTTAAAAACTTACTGTACTACAGAAAGTTTCAAATAAATAGAACTTAAATCAGTTCCCCTACATAATGTAAATAGTCTATTTTTCATCCTCACAATTACATAATTTCTATTTTTGCAACATCGAGCTTGAAGCTATTGGTTAGTCCTTCCAATAATTCAATATTTAATTCAATCTTGGATGCTGCTACATGCATCTTGTAAGTACAACTGTTACTAAATGGTATTGTATTAAACAAAAAAAAACCTGGTGGTGTTTGAACGAATTTCAGTTAGAACTATTTTCTTCAGACATTTATCTGAAATGTTAGGGTAATTCAAAGTCCTTGTCCATGTCGTGAAATCAATGTTTTGCCATCCATGAAATCACATGTGGCTCAGGGACACTTCTGGTTGTGCAAGAAAAGAGGAATATGTTTTGGGGAAAGCAGGGAACCTGTAAATCATGATGGAATTTATGCACAATGTAAAATTACATACATTTTTCACTAGGGAGAAAAAGCAATCATACTGGAAAAATGTACAATCTGATCCAAAATAACTTGAAATTGATATAATTTAAATTTAACTATCTTGGACTATACTCATCACTGAGTCACAGTAGTCGAAGGAGTTGATATTAAATGTGATGGAATAGCAACTATTTCTATTGAGACCAAAATACAAATATATAGATGGTTTTAAACAAGTCAAAGAAAGTGGTTAGACCTTAATATCAGCACCACATGCTTTTAAAGACACAGTAAGGCATCTGTTATCCAATCCAGAATACTATTTACTTTTATTTAACATAATTAAGCTTAAACTGCTTTTGTCCCAGAAAAAAAAAAAAAAATTGTTTTGTATAGAGAAAAATAGCATCTTGTAGTGTATTTATGTATTTATTTATATTTCATTGGGTGAGTTGGAGAGCATCATATGTTATATACATAACTGTGTTACAATGAGATGATTGATCTGAAAGTCAGATCTATTTGAAAAGCTGTTTGAGTAACAGCAAATATTCTCTGTAAAAGTAAAATAAGAAGATAAATGAAAACTTTATTTGCCTCACTTTACAGGAAATACAAGAAAGTTATATTTATCTTTAGGGTTTTGTCAGGAGCTCCTTGTCCTGCTGCCTTTCTGTTGTTTTGTGTGTTTCAGAATTGTTCATTCTTAAAGGAAATCATCCTTTAAAATTAGTGAACTCTCTTGGGCTCACTTCCAGGAGTTTATCTCACAGGCCTCTTCTGAGAAGGTGTCTGGACAGGTCAAAGTTTTTCCTCCTGATAATTAGGGTTGCAATCCTGCTCTTTGCACCCTTGCCTTTTCCCAGGCTTCTCAACACCACACCTCAACATATTCAGGTGGGGAAGATGATCTAAAGTATTGAGCCATTGCTTCTCCCTTATAGGTTAATATTTGAGGTACTGTAAGAGACAAAATCCCTGAATTTTTGCATCAAGACAAGGCTGGACCATTGTCATGGTACTTTCTGGGATGTTTATGATTCCAAGTCCCATCTTGAGGAAAGGTAGATAAAAGTTGAACTTGGAGTGTGTTTGTTCATAGTGTAGATGCTGTCACAGATGCTATAAAAAATTTTATCTGGAAGGTGGATAAAATTCCTTGCTTGTGAGGAAGACCATTTGAGGAGTTCAATTTTTACCAGCTCATAAGAATTTGATTTCTTGCTCTGTACGTATTCTTCATTTGCTCCACAATCCTTTTTACAACCCTCTTTTACAATAGTTACGTTCAATAATTTCCACATGATATGAAGTAGTAATTTGTGTGTGATATTATAGCTATATGGAACAGAAAATTTAATTATCATAATAATATTTTTTGGCCTTAACTTCTTTGAATATCCACTTTTACTCAGAATCTAAATTTGTATTTTCACCCAGGAATACTCTGTTTTCCCAGAATATAATAAAGTTGACCCAAAGCTCATTAAAATTACTGCAAAAATGCCTACTGCCTTCAGGCCCATACTGAACAATGAAATATTCTAGACCATAAAGCTCCTAAAAATGTGTAAAATAAAGATTTAAGATAGGGACTGAAATCTTCATTATATCTCTGCAGAAATACTACTGTTGAGCATATAAAAATTCAACCACTCTTAAAATATGTTCACCAGTAACTGTTCATATCTCAATCTAAGAAAAATCATATAAAAATAGTATTTACGTATCTCAAATGTGGCCTGCAGAGTTGAAGTAGTAGACATATATTATTCATATTTTTAGCAGCCTTTTTATAACATTATGTTTGAAGATCATTCAAAGCCTGATCCAGAAATCCGAGAGGAGTTTTAACACTGATGTATGAGAGAAACACAAATTGTATGGTAGAAAGAATTCAGGTCAGATCGATGCAAAGACTGCTGAAAGGTCTATAAAAATCTCTTCTTTTTCTTCATTCATTTTAAAAATAATAAAATTCCGGTAGTCTTATCTGTGGAAATGGAGTACATGGCCAACCCAAAAAGAAAGCTAATTATAAAAGAACAAAACAAAATACATTAAGCACTCTTTATAGACCACCTGAAATAATAAAGGTGAACTAGCCTTTCTCATTTTTATTTATTAAATCCTAATAAATATAAAATCCTTATATACAGACTGTAGTGTATTTCCTCAACATTATTTTCACAGACCGAGGAAAATCTGTATGCAACTACCTGTGACTAAACACATTAAAACGTCTGTTTTAATGAGATTTTTCTCACAGTGAACTGTGCAAAGATTTCTCTTTTAGAAATTACCTCTCAGGAAACTTCATTGAAATTTCACATTGTAAGCTTCTGGAACACAAGTGTTTCAATATTTACAAGAGCCTAGCAGTTTTTTAAGGTTATGGTGTGTTGACCCTGGTCAAATGGCAGGGTCCCACCTAGCGCTGCTCTATCACTGCCCTCCTCAGCTAGGGAGAGGGGAGAAAATAAATGAAAAGCTTGTGGGTTGAGATAAGGACAGGGAGAGATCACTCAGCGGTGACTGTCATGGGCAAAGCAGACTCCTCTTGAGGAAAAATTCATTTGATGTTTTATCAATTAAATCAGAATTGGAAAATGAGAAATAATAAAATAAAAAAATCTCCCTCTGCCCTTCCTTATGGACTCAAGCTCACTCTTGATTTTTCTGCTTCTCCCTCACAGTGGAGAACAGAGACAGAGGGGACAGAGAGGAGGGGTTGTGGTCAGTTCAGGACACATCTCTGCCATTTCTTTATCCTCAGGGGGAGGACACTCTTCCCTTGTTTCATTGTGGGGTCCCTCCCAAAGGAGAGAGTGCTGCACACACTGCTCCAACATGAGTCCTTCCTGTGGGCTACAATTCTTCACAAACTGCTCCAGTGTAGGTTCATTTAAGGGATGCAGTCTCTCAGGAACAGGCTGTTCCATCCTAGGTCCCCGTGGGGTCACAGGTGCTGCCAGCAAACCTGCTCCAGTTGGGCTCCTCTCTCCACAGCCACAGCTCCTGCCAAGAGCCTGTTCCAGGCTCAGCTTCCCTCAGGGTCACAGCCTCCTCCAGGCACCCACCAGCTGCACTGTGGGCTCCCCCTGGGCTGCAGGTGGGTCTCTGCTCCCCCCTGGGCTGCAGGTGGGTCCCTGTTCCCCCCTGGGCTGCAGGTGGGTCTGTGCTCCCCCCTGGGCTGCAGGTGGGTCTGTGTTCCCTCTGGGCTGCAGGTGGGTCTCTGCTCCCCCCCTGGGCTGCAGGTGGGTCTCTGCTCTCCCCCTGGGCTGCAGGTGGGTCTCTGTTCCCCCCAGGGCTGCAGGTGGGTCTCTGCTCCCCCAGGGCTGCAGGTGGGTCTCTGCTCCCCCTGGGCTGCAGGTGGGTCTCTGCTCCCCCTGGGCTGCAGGTGGGTCTCTGCTTCCCCTCTGGGCTGCAGGTGGGTCTCTGCTCCCCCTGGGCTGCAGGTGGGTCTCTGCTCCCCCTGGGCTGCAGGTGGGTCTCTGCTTCCCCTCTGGGCTGCAGGTGGGTCTCTGTTCCCCCCTGTGCTGCAGGTGGGTCTCTGTTCCCCCCTGTGCTGCAGGTGGGTCTCTGCTCCCCCTGGGCTGCAGGGGCACAGCTGCTCTCCATGGGCTGCACCAGGGCTGCAGGGGAACCTCTGCTCCAGCACCTTGTCATTACTTGCTAAAATTATCACAGAAAATGTAAGGGAAAAGTTAAATGATGTCAAAACCTGGTAGAAACGAAACTACCAAGTTATTTAATGGCTAGTTTTTAAAAAGAAAAATTGTGAATTGAAATATCTTTTTTGACCTTTGCTTCCCCTCCCATTCATCTTGCTAGATTTCTGTCTAAGCTTTGACTGGGAACAGCGAATCAGGAGTTTATTATGGAAGAAACCTTTGGAATTCAGAGGAAGCTGTAGGATAATATTATAGATATTATTATTGACAATATTATCTTGGAAATAGAAGTATGGAATTTGTTCCCACTTAACACCAGTCTCTGGTTTTCGAGGTGTATTAACAGTTGCACTTCTGGATTTCTGTCTAACCCTGGACACTACCAGTTTTGTCTTTTGCTAAGACTTTATTCCTTTCTTTTATTTACATTTTTATTCTCATTTTCACCTCCCTCTGAATTTTTAGGAGGATCATGGACCTTTTGTCTGCAGGAAGTCTCTGTGAGGGCTGTGCTAGAGTGCTCTTTTTTGCAGGCAGCTCTTCTGCAGAGCACTGCATGAGTACTTCTTTACAGGCAGAATTATTAGAGGAACCACCAGAATGTAGGTGTTACACTGATTTTGTTCCAAATTCTGTAATCTGCTGTTGTTTGGCACCCTCTAACTGTCTTGTAAATGCATTTTATACCAACTTGTTAACTGTTTGGGTTTTTTTTTTTCTAGTTTCTCCCCTGTATAATGATGTTTGAACCTAAGGCCTGGAGGATCTAAAGTTCACATATTCCACTTGTCAGTACAGAGAGTAGAAACGTCTGGCTAAAATTTTGTAACCTGTTGTGGTCTAGGTAATATTTCTCCAACTGTTTATTAGGCCATAGGGTGTTATCAGAAAAGTATGCAAAGGCTGGCAGAATTTTAAATTATTGTGCAATTATGTACCAGAACACATGCTTGGATGGAACAGAGTAAGAGGGGAGGATGGTCAAATAAGTGATAGATGGTCCTCACCTGATACTAATTAAACAAACATAGTTGTACTTGAAGATGGGGAAATTATCATGTCAGGTGTAGAAAGGGTTACTTCTGATGACTTGAATTAGATTCTTCTATTTTAATTTTTATGTTGGGATTACTGAAGACCAAGTAATAATGGAGTTCAGTGTTAAGGAACATCCAATAAGTTGCAAAGTTCTACACTACTGAAAAGAGAGGGGTTAATTTTTCCAACACTGTGATAATATTGTTTCCAAAGTAATGTGTATTTAAAAATGTTTTAATTGAGACTAATAATCTCCTCAAGAAAATAGACCAGGGCCTTGGAAAACAGCAGCTGAGTGGACACCAGGCTGCACCAGTAGTTTGGAGAATGTAAAATATTTGCAGGAGATACTGGAGCAAACCAGAAATTAGATATTTCATAGCCAGAGATTTCTCCAAGCCCTAATTTTTTGCCTGAGCAGAAATCAAATAATAATGGCACTATAGGCTTCACTTTTAATAAATACTTCATCAAGTATTAACCAATCTTTATCAACTTCTCTGTATCCACAACTCCTCATTTGAATGGAAGGCCCATAAATATATGATTTTAACATATACAGTAACAGATATTTCTAAAAATGTAAAAATTTTTGGCTTCTTGGTGCCCTGCATGTGAGACAAATCCTGGCAAAGGATTAATATATGACTAGAATAAAATTATATATACACATAATTTAAAAACATTTTTTTATTTATATTTTCATGTTTAGGTTTAGGCATTTCTAAAGCTATTAAGGCACAAGTCAACATTTTGAATTTACAATTCTTGCAGCTTTATTACTCCAAGAGAAAGTTTTAAATGCTCATTTTTTAATCTGATTTTCAGACTCTGAATGAAGAGCTACTAAGTTATCTAAGTTTAATAAAAATTATATGAAATATAAAGGTCGACAATGATGTTATCCTCACAGCATTATATTGATTTGAGCTTATAAAGGTATGCTATACTGTTATTTATTAAAGATTTAATAAACCACTGGCTATCAACAAACCTTTGAAAAACTAAAAGGAATAAAGGAAAACCTCTTGCTAAGAGTCAGAAAATACTGAATTTGTGTTTCTAAAGAGAAAAGTAAGCAAATAGAAAAAAAAAGAAAATAAATCCCTTTCTAAATTATGCCCTGATATACCCTATGCAAAATATTTAAATTATATGCCCTCAATGGATTTCATGCATTGCATTTCATTCTTAATGACATAAAAGACATAAACATATCAGGCATTGCTGACTCTTCACACTTCATGTTACTGGAATTCAGGACCAGACCTGTCAAAGACTTATTAGCATTTTCCATGGGTTTAAAGAACAGATAGTGAGAACTTTACCTGCATGGATTTACTCCCATTCCCATAATTGCTCCCACTGACATTACAAGCATTAACAGGATGATAATTTATGATTTAAGGTTTCAAATTGTATCATTAAATTGTATGATTTATGCTATGTAATCAAAATTTCCAAGCTTATTAAAAGATAAAAACTCTAGCACTTTTCTAACTAAAGTTCCATCATGAAAGAAAAGGTAGCCTTTCAGAATTTATTTTCAATTGGATAGATGATTAAGGTCTTTCTTAATTAGTTCAACAAATGAGTGAATAAAATTGTACCAGATATTTAAGCTTATGACATAAAATAGTTTTTGAACACTCAATGTGATTGAGTATCACAGCAAGATTATCTAGTAATGACCTTCAGAATTCAAATCAAAAGAAACCCACATTTATATCTGGTTCTGTAACACAAGTATTAAACTATTTTCTATTTTATTAATAAATCTTAAAAATGTAAGATCTCTAAACTTTTTCTTGCATTTTATTATATAAGGTCACATCTAAGAGGAACTGAAGCTTCAAATATTTGGGGTTCTTTGTTATTTTCACAGAAATGGAATTTAATTAATTTTATTAAATAGCATAGGTTCTTGCATTTAGCAAACATACCATAAGTATTATTGCAATTTCATAAACCACATCTTCAGAAGGTAAAAGTGAAGATGACTAAAAATAAGCTGTTATTAGGTAAGTTCCTCTAGCAGAAAGCAATGTTTTTTGCAAATATATGTTTCACAGTTGTTCAGAATGTTTATTTTGTCCTATCATGTTCTGCAGCTAGAAGTATCAAGTTTTCTGAATCCTTACCTCAAAAGGGAACATTCGATATTTAAATTACATTTAATGTGGAAGGAAAATAAAGACACTAATAATTTACTCTGTAAGTCTCTGGAATAATATTATTTTTGACAATCTTTGATTCTCAGAGAAAATTCTGTTGATTATAATGAAAAAGTTGTGAAGAGCTAGCTAAGGTCAGGTTTTTTATTTGTGTTTTAGTATGTAGGGGTGGGGGCAAACCAAAAGTTAACATGAGAAAACTTAAAATTGTGTAATTTTTCATTTTTGGGATATATTTTTGTTAAACCATTACTGAAATTGCCATTAAGACACCAGTGAGAGCTAATGCATATATGTTTGTGTGTATGTGAACAACTTAATTTTCACTTAAAATTTATGGTAACGGGAAATGGCATAAAAATCCAATGTATTCAGGAGAAATCTGAGTTGTAAAGTCATTCAGGTTAGAAGAGATATCAGGGGGCATCTAGACCAGCCACCAGCACCATTGAGCCAGAGCTGAATTCTGACCAGCTGCTCAGGGTTTTGTCCAACCAGGATTTGAAGATCTCCAAGGACAAATGCTAAATAATCTGTAAAGTACAACTCATTCTCATGCTTGATTGTTCTCCTGAATTCCAGTTTATGACCAGTTTCTAACTTTCTTACTGTACCCCTCAGTAAAGAACTTTGCTCTCTTTCTTCTTGACAATCTACTCTGAAGTTTTAAAAATTTGCTCTTCAGGATACCCTTTTCCAGGCTAAAGAGCCCCAGCTCCTTGACTGTCCCCTCTTATCTGGTCCATTAAAGAAGAAATAGTCTTTCATGCACTCAAGTGCAACTGGGCTTTGCTCAAATTATCCATGTTGATAATTTTGTGTTTTTCACACTTTACCCTAAGGATTTAAACTATGGCCCAGAGAATCCAGTGGCACAACACCTGTTGATTTCAAGAATTTTACATCAAGCCAAAACAAAAGGAAATTGTCAGGTTTTTTACAAGTTCTTGAACTTTGACTATGAATTTAATTTAGGGGTTTTTTTAAATCCCAAACACAGAAAACTGGGAGAACGTAAAGTGGAAGAGTGTGTATATATGTGTAAATACATTAATAAATTAAAATAAACTACTTTCCCTTCTTTTTTTACAAAAGCAGATCAGGGGAAAAAACAAAACAAATAGATGTTAATTTTTGGGGTTTTTTTTGTTTTTGTTTTTTCTGTTGTTGCTGTTGTTTTGTTTATTTGTTTGTTTTTTGTTGTTGTTATTTTATTTAGTTTTTGTTGATTTATTTTTTTAATTAAGCATAATATTTATAAGTTTCCTAGCAAACATGATAATTTCTTTATGGGGAAAAATTCTTCCCTAACCTATCAGAGTAATCAAATGAAAAGTTTTACAACAGAAAATCTTTTGCTGATACATGTGAACAAGATCTTTTTTTGTTTGTTTGTTTTGTTAATAAAGAATTCCAAAAGTATTTTGTTAAAGGAAAACTGCAAGACAATATGCAAATTCCACAAATAATGTTTGAGATGGCAGAGTTCAGGATCCTGAGAGGCGAGAGCTAGACCAAAAGCAAGATCACAACCCAGGACTTCAGGAGAGCAGATTCTTCCCTCTTCAGGGATCTATCTGAAAGAATCCCATGGGAAAAAGCCCTGCCATGGGGAGGGACCCAAGAAAGCTGGTTGATATTCAACAATCACCTCTTCCAAGCTCACAAGCAATCCACCCAAGAGGTACAGATGAGCAAGGAGCTCCTGGCAAAACTTAAACACAAAAATAAAACCTAAAAATGATGAACCCTCAGCAATATTAAACAAAGTATTGCCAGCGGGTTGAAGAAAGGGATGCTTCCCCTTTCCTCAATGGTGGTGGGGCAGAATTTTGTGGCTTGAATCCAGCTCTAGGCTCCTCAGTGCAAGAGAGAACAGACACCCTGAAGAGAGTCCAGCATGTACATAAAGATGGTTAAGGAACTGGAGCATTTATCCTGTGAGGAAACACTAAAAGAGCTGTGTATTTTTAATCTGAATAAAAGGCTAAGAAACGTTCTTAACAATGTAAAATTGTTTGAATGGAAAGAGTAAAGACCAAGACAGACTTTTCTTAGTGCCCAGAGGCAAGGCAAGAGGCAGCAGACACAAACTGAAACAGAGAGAATATAATCTAAATATCAGAAAACCCATTTTCTCTTAGAGTGGCTGAGTACTGGCACAGATTACCCAGAGAGCTGGTGGAGTCTCCCACCTGGGGGATACTCAAATGCCACCTGTACACAGTCCTGGGCAAGTGGGTTGAGCAGACAGACTGGATTGAAAGAGCTCTGGAAGTCCCTTACTCCAGAGGAAACTGGTGTCAACTATTCTCTCATTTTGTGTTTCTCTGACTCTGCAGTTTCTTGATCATAGGCACACATAAGGAAAATTGGATGTGGGTGTTTCATAAGGAATGCATAATTCATTTTCAGTACATCTGCCATATAATCTTAATTTGTTTTCTGAAAGAAAGTTCAGGGCTGAGAATAAATAGATTTGCAGTAAAACTGCATATACTCTCCTACAGTAATCTCTACAACAGTTGTTTTCTCTTTTAATTGAAATTTTTCTCCAGGGCCAGCATGTTATTCTTGGAAAGTACTTCAAAGAAAATAATTCATCATATTTTGAAGAAATTTTTGCAAGCATGACTTCTTTTAACCTTCTCAAACCACTGTTAGTCTTTCAGTTTCAATGACATGCTTTGCCTCATTCATCCAAACACTGTCCACTGACTCTTGCATGACAGGAAAGTGAATGAACCATTTTTGCTCAAACTCACACTTTCTTTTGCTGAGTGCAATACTTATGATTATGCTGAGAATGAATTTCAGTTAATTCCATTTGCTCTCATTAAAGATTCCTGACTTTGTTCATTTTGTTATGTATCATTAAATAATCTAAGTGGTACTACAGTTATTATTGGCAAACCCTAGACAGATGATAATATAGAAATATTATAAAAATAGTATTGTTTAGGGTTTTTTGTCTTCATGTAAGTATGACATTTCCTTTTTTTTTTTACAGAATATGGCATATTTATCTGAAATCATGAAATTTCAGAACTAACTGAATATAAAATAATTTCTCAAATGAAATACTATTTAATATTATATTATTTATATATTCACTCCTGAAGCCTATCAGTTTTTCTTTCTCCAGGGAGAGAATAGCTAATGATATAACATTTATAAAGCTTGAAAATATTGAGAACATCTAAATGTTACTTTGGGCTTCAAGCATAAATATAAAAGGTCTCATGGCCTTCTTGCTATTCAGCACTATACGTTGTTCAAATAGTTTCATTAACTTTTAATTTCTTTATTTCTTTATTTCATCTATTAAGATGAAATATATATACATGCAGACCCCATCAAGCTGACCTTTTATCAGTATTTAGCTATAACAGATCATTCTTCATGTTTCTACTGGGAAGTGAGTAACAGATTGCAAAGGACATGATAGAAGATATTTTCTATTTTATGTTCATTGTGACATTTTGAAATTCAAAACAGAAGTTTTCTACTGACTTAGTCTAGTTTAAATGGATTTCTAGAATTCAGTTCTTTAGAATGGCCTATCTCTCTCTTTTGCTTTCTTACTGCATAATACCAAGGCTTTGCATTGTTGGCATTCGTTATTTCTTCATCTTACTAAATTTACTTTGACACAGTTCAGGCCTTTTCTACTATCAGTGCTTAAATTTACATCATTTCATCAGCTCATTAGTTTCACTACTTAGTCCTAACATAGGATGGATCTTTGGATCTTTGTTACCCAATTTGGCATCATTTATGGCTGATATGAAACAAGACAGGTTGGTTAGCAAGATTTGCAAGGCCATTTGTAACTTACATAGATGATTCCTGGTTGTTTTGATTAATGTGTTGGATTTGTCTTCATTTGATTTACTTCTAAAAATGAATTTTGTGTATTAATTTGATAAAACCACTATTGCAAATAGTCTGTGATAAGTTCTCAAACTTTACTTTTTACTTTGCTTGAAGCTTGTAGTGTTCCCTTGGCATGTAAAAAGGTAAGTAATGGGATTGACAGTCTTTGACAGTGACTGGAGAGTTTGTGGCAGCTGTCAGAATTCCCATAGCAGAGATAGTCGTGCTGCACATCTGCTGCACTCAGTTCTTCAGCTGTAAAACATTTACATCTGCAGTGAAGTCTTGTCAGATTAATCCCTTTTACACTAGGAAGTGGCAATTCCACATCTCAAAGAAATGATTACTTCTCATTAGATTTTCTTCCTTAAAGAGAACTGTCTTTTTTAAAAGACTTAATCTCATTATTAATTTATGGGGTCTCTTTCTGAGAAAAAAAAGCTGAAAAAAAATGAAAGTGTTAAAGCACTAAGGAAATAGATACCAAAATTCTAGTTTTCAAAAGAAAGGACAACATAGCATGCCAGATAGACACACAGATAGATGAGAAAAAGTTGGCCTTTCAGCATGCCAGTGAGGCTCCCTTGCAGTACATACTAGACACTACACTTAGGGCAACTTTTCAGATGAGTCCTGGAAGGTGAAGGTTGGGAAGGAAATGTGAATCTTAATGTTCTCTTCCCCAAAGTAGCAAATCAAGTGTGAAATGATATTTTCCACACTGGTGATCTAAAGTATAATTTACAAGGAAAATAGACTGTATGTGCCTCAGCCTCATATGCTTTACCAAATATATATCAAATTGCTCTCATAACATCTTTGCTAATTAAGTACTTAGAGAATTATCTTTGTTTATTGATTTTGATAAGATTCAAGATGACAGATTAATATATGTTATGGAATATGCTGGTGACTCAAAATATACCCATCATATTTAGGAAATTCTGTACTGAGCATAAAAAGAGCAACACGAATAACCCATATAACATTATGTAATATGTGTTGTGCTCCATTTCAACAAAAATATAGACTAGGTATTGAATCAAAAAGTTTAGGAGATACTGAGAAGAGTGCAAAATTAGTGAAATAGTATATTAATAACAAAATTTGTATGGATCAATGAAGAAGCTTTTTAAAAGTAAGAAATATAAGAAACCTAAAGTCAGTTCAAATCTTAACTGCTAAAATCTGTGCCAAAGTGACAAAGGGGCAGACCTCATGATAGATTCCTACAATGCAGGAGTCTAATAGTACAGAGAATAGAAATAAAAGAAGTAATAAATAGATGTTGATCTAAAAAAAATACTTTTGACAGATTCCCAAAGGAGATTTGGGATAGATTCTTTAACTTCTCCATCCCTTTGTTACTAATGAAATATTATATGGCAAAAAATGTGTAAGGGAGAAGATATGAAGTGAAGCCATAAAGGAAGGGCTGCTTGAAGTGCTAGGTGATTATTACCAGGTTTATGTGAATCATTGCATTTAAGTATTTTAATTTTCATTTAAAAGGCCAAGGAAGTGGAGGCAGAATGACAGATATATCAGAAAGTTTGTAGAACAGAATGCTATACAACAGAAAACAGATGAATTAACACTTTTCAGGGTAATAAATCCCTGGCTTCCTGCAGTGGATTGACCCTGTCTGACACCTAAATGCCCATCCAGTTTCTCTCTCACCCTTTCTCTCCTGTCTAGGGGGCAGATGATCAGAGAGCTGGATCACTTTCCCTATGAGGACATGCTGAGGCAGTTGATGTCTCAACTCTGGGGAAGAGAAAGCTCCAGGCAGATCTTCTGTTGGTCTTCCAGTACCTAAATGAGGATACAAGAGAACTGGAGAGAGACTTTTTGCAAGAGACTTTTTACATGGACAAGTAGTGACAACACAAGGGTTAAGGGCTTTAAACTGAAAGAGAGTAGGCTTAGATTAGCTGTTAGGAAGACATTCCTTAACTGTGAGGGTGATGAGGCATGGGATAGGTTGTCCAGAGAAGCTGTGCATGCCTCATCTCTGGCAGTGCTCAAGATGAGACTTT
Source organism: Erithacus rubecula (assembly GCF_903797595.1). Classification (NCBI taxonomy): domain Eukaryota; kingdom Metazoa; phylum Chordata; class Aves; order Passeriformes; family Muscicapidae; genus Erithacus; species Erithacus rubecula. The sequence goes on along the minus strand of NC_136685.1, from coordinate 12,484,465 downwards.
GAGCAGGCTGGTTTAATGGAAGGTGTCCCTGACCATGGCAGGGGTGTTGAAACTAAATTATTTTAAGATGCCTTCCAACCAAAACCATACTATGATTCTATTATTTTCTGATTGTTTGATTTTATTACTGGTACGTTATCAAGCCTGTCTTAGCCATAATTCCCAAACACAGCATCATCTAGGGTCCTATGAAGGAAATTAACTCTTTCCCAGACAGACCTAGAATAATCTCCACCCCTTATTCTGCATCATTAACCTCATGCTGAGCAACACAAACTGAGTAGATTGGGATTGTGGAGTAGAAACCATTGTTCAGAGACTAGCTGGGCACCAGTCTTCTTGTTGAAGTCAATGACTGAATTTACATAATTTTATTTTGATGGGATTTTTTCCTTCTTCTTCCCTCTGTTTTTAGAATGATGTTTTTCTCACCCCAGGAGTTCCCTCAAGTTTTTTTGTTTTCTCTCCTTCATCTCTTGAAGGGTCTGAAGTGAACAAAGGGCTGAGGGATGCTCATCTTCTCTCTGGTGCCTGTCCATTACACCACTTTATTCACAGGCCTTGTTTCAAAGACAGTTGAAACTTAGCTGTAAGGTCAGAACAGTTGAGTGAAAGAGGTGGAATTATTTATTACATTATTATTTTAATATGGGTTACTGATAATGTAATCCTTTACTATGTTAGAAGAAGCAGCAAGTTTATAATGCAGTTAGCACCTTCCTTATCAAGCAGGACATCTCACCAGGAATACATAATTCTGAGAGTTCATCAGAAAAGTTCAACATGAACTTTATCAACTTTGAGCCTTGTGTGACATTTCATGTACAATTTTGCAGAAGCCTATTGAGAACTCATTTTTTTCAGAAATCATTCTTTAGCCCATTGCTAAATTACTCAGTCCTTGGTATGAGTACATCATCTTGACTCTGTCATTTGTAAAGAAAGAACCACAAGGCATTTGGCATGAGGGATTGTTGATTAAAAAAAAGAGATCCCTTTATTCTCAGATAAGCAGTTTATTAGCTTTCATTGTACACTGAAATTCAAAAGTTTAAAATTTTTCAGCTGAGGATCATGCTGCCTGAACCTCAGGATTGAGGAGATTTGTCTTTATATGGATGCACCATGGAGAAAAGAAAAATGAGAGTTCTAACCCTCTTGTTCACTCCGTGCCACAGCATGTCTACTTTCTCAGTCTACAGATGAAAGACAGAGGCTGGTATTGGTTATTATGATTAATAGAAACAAATAAATAAGGTAATAAATAATGTTACTACAGCAACTTTATGCTACGTTCCCAGCTCCATCTCCTCATTTAATTCCACACAGTGACAACTCTTGAAGCCATGAGTCTTAACTATCAGTCACAGGAACTGCATCTCTGAAACAGCCAATTTGCACAGGTAGATAGAAACCATGGCATGAAAATGAGCCTTCTAGACTAGTTATTAGTGAGGTATTGAAAGAACCACTGTAAAAACAGTGACTTGTTTGCAGTTCCTAAGTCCTGCTGTATTTCCAAGGTATGAGGTCAGACAACTGGTATTTCTGCCAAGGGCTTATTACAACCATAAACTCAGTGAGTGCAGCTGCTCCTGTGCCACAGAGAGGTGCCCAAAGCATTTACAGTGGGATATGCCAATTTTTGATGGGAATAAGAGGTAGATTCCACTTTACAATTCAGTGGTGAAAAGGCTAAATTAAGAGAAATTTTGAACCCTCACCTCTGAGATTTGATGGCTAATTTAACAAAACTTTGAGGGTCCCCAAAGCATATATTTATTTAGGTGTTTTGTCCATTAAAATCCAAGAAATATGAAATACAGTTTCTAAAATCTCTTTGGACACTCAGTCTCCTTCTCACACACAATTAAAATATTACAGAATTTCAGGATAGCACATTAAAAAAAATAAAAAAGCACTCAGAAATGGTTTTGAAGAGTATATTTTTTGTCATAATATAAAATGTCTCTTGTCTTTAAACAATTGAAAATATTTAAATTGCAAAAATGCTTTCTAAGAAAAACATCCATATCATATATACATGGTTTAAGCTTTGTATTTAACAGAGAGTAAACATAGCAAACATTAAAATAAGCATAGCATTCACCTTTATTTCCTCCCTCTTTTAATGTATAGATTTAATTTTATAGCATGTGTGATATAATTCTATGATTCTATCTGGTCTCCTCACTTCAAGAAAGAAGGCTGGAGTGTGTCCAGAGGAAGGTGGCAGAGCTGGGGAAGGAGCAGCTGAGGAACTTTGTGGCTGTTTAACCTGGAGAAAAGGTGTTGAATGGTGTGCATAGATCTCTTCTTTTATTCCTTTTTCTAGACAATGCTTTAAAAATAATTTCCATAGCTGTTATTCTAGGGAACAAAATTTAAAATTAACAGTCAAAATGTTGTATCGTTAAAGGACAAAGAAAGAATTCTACATGAGTAAGCCTTAAAATCTTCTAAGTTTTCATAACAGTTTGTTTGAAAACATGTTTTATTACTAAATCGGCCCCTGTTTTTTAGGCACAGAGAAAAAGAAAGAGAAGCATCAAAAAATCCCTACAAAAATTTAAAAGGAAAACTGGATATTTTTTAAAAAATGCATTTTTGCAAGTTACAACATTGCCTTCAACCCATAAGGATACACCCACTGATACATCAATCTAAAGTGTACTGAATGAATCAAGACAAAAAATGAAATTATTTACACCATGGTCAACAGAATTTTGAAATTCAATGTCTCACAGCTAGTGAGAGTTTTGATGATACAAGGACTGGAAAATGTCATTGATGAAAAATGACTACACAGATTGGTAGGATCATTTATAAAATTTTTATGAGCTCTCATGCATAGTGTTTGTTAAGAGTAGTATTTTTAAGCATCCAGTGCTTCTGACTTTCTGATTTTCTAGCTGCCTCTGTGTACTGTTAAATACCATTTTGAGCTATATTTCAGCTCTGCAAAAGGAAAAGTATCTCAGTTGAGAGCTCAAACCATCATCACAGCACAAGTTGTAAACCTCTGTATCTGGAAATAGAGGAATTATATCAGACTTTCAAGAGAAAGTTTTTCACCTGAGATCTCCTTGACCAGTGGTACAATCTAGGGTTTGACTTTGCTGTAGGAGATTCACCTGAAAGGCAGCATCTTTGCTATGCTGCATTGTGAGAATGCCTGCAGGCCATTTCAGAAAATGAAACAGGGTTGACATGTGGGTATAATGATGCATGGTTCCTGTCAGCTTTCATTGTGGTGTGGCAGCAGACTGCCTCTTCCAGCTGGGCAAACAGTGACCTCTTGAGCCACTGAAGTTAATTCTGACAAGAAATGTGCATCGGAGGCTTGAAATGGTGTGCTTCACAGTCCAATATATATTAATATAACATGAAGCAGGCAGTGATTTAGAGTAGGATACCACATGATGAACTGCAACAGTTCAAGGAGGAATAGGTTGTCCCTTTATGCACTGACCTGCACAAAATTTTATTTGTACAAGATGCAAGTTTTCATTGCTTTTTCCACTGAGATAAGAATATGTATATTCTTTGATTCCAACATAATCTCAACTGTAAAAAAAACCCCACCAAACAAAACAATCTCACTCACCTCAGGATATGTACATGACAGAAACTGTGGGAAATAAATCAATCAACATTTTCAAAAGTGACCATTTTCTGTATTTCCATTTTGGTGTATAGCTTGGAAATAAACACACAAAAGATCTGATCTGATGTCTAACAGTATCAAAAATATTTCTGGAGAATCAAAGATTATAGAGTTTGATATAATTCCTTAAAGTCTTTTAATGTTCTTTGTCAAAAAGACTTTCAATGCTTGGAAGTATCTTTGGGAAATTTGCAACATTACTCTGTACATCACAATTCAAGCCAATGTTTACACCTACACAGGTTTCCTTAGCAGAGCAATGAGTCTCCTGTGCTTTGTGGTGTGAGTAGCTGCCTCACATACATAATTTATGTAGCTCTCACATACTGTCTGTGAGATATAAGTTCTGACCATGTGGAAATCTGTAGAAATTCTGCCATATTTTCACACTTCTTCCTTAGGCTAAATGCTATGAAAATCATTTGGGGCTCTTGCTATCTGGAGTCTAATCCTAATCATCTTTAATTAAAGATAATCTGTTAAAAATCAGTTTGGCAAAGTCATGAGTAATTTCCCTAGTTATTCCTTCCTTCTAAGAAGAGCAGGATGTCTCTATTCACTGTTTGATGTAATTTCAGGCATTTATTCTGTGGTTGTTAAGCCTCTTTCAAATACCACAGGTGCCATAATAAATGTTGGGGAACCAAAATATCTATTTAAGTTTTTCTGGATAAGGATGAATGTCTGCTGCTATAAGAATAGCTGTTGGCAAAAAAACCTCCCAAAAAACCACCAAAAACATCGACAAGAAAACCCACAAACAAACTAAAAAAAACCAAGACAAAAATAAGCTATGATGCCATATATAGAACTCTGCTATTTTAATACCCTGCATTTCTCAGCATTTGTCTATTTATTAATTAATAAGTATTTCTAAAGACAGCAGCCTTTACTGATATCCCTCTGCTGTGTATACATGAGGTCTATTGGTACTAAATATGGCACAGTGGTTTGTAGTGACAGACTGTAGAAAGATTGAGGTTTTTTGTGAAGAAGTAATATTTCCTTCAAAGGAAGAGGTATCATAAACCTAAAATAGATCACTAAAAATATGCCTCTCTGGATCAGGGCAGTAGTGGCCTTCCTAGTCCTCAAAGTCCAAGCAACTCTTTTTCCTTCTGAACAACTGATGGGCAAAACTTTTTCCCAAATGACAAATTAAATTTACAAGATGTCACATAGCACATAGAACTGACAAATAACAGATGTTTGTTTTCAAGAGTGGTGTTAGATTGCATACAAACCCACACCACTTGAGAGACCTATTACATTCTTTCTTTCTTTCTTGGAAACTGGAAACAATTCTATCATCTGCAGTCAGAAGCAGTTTGTTACTAGAGAAGCGACCAATGGAAGAAAACTTGAATAATTTTACGGGGTATTTTTATGTCAGTTTTTTTACAAAATTGATATTTTATAAAGCCTGCCTTTAATTCTGCTTCTCTAATAGCTGTCTTGTTATTTTTCTATCAGCATTTTTAAAGTTACATGTCTCCCTTAAACTGTTAAGTGTACTTTTTCCAAATAAAGTTCAATTCTCATGATCAGATATGTGAAAATTGAATTTTGTATTAATCTGCTCAATGTTTTCAGCAGAAAGTGATTCCAAGATCCTGTACTACCAAATTCATGAAGTAGCATTTTGTAATTAACAGAAATCTGTATTCTACAGGCAAGAAAAGAAATAAGTGACAAGATGTTTCACTTTTCCAATTGGTCCTCCAGTGACTGAATTCAGAATGTCACCAAAACAAGTATTTTCTTCTTGTTTTGGTGTTGATGTGTATAAGGCACAACAATAGCCTAACATAAAATACTAACAATTTGAATTTTTGCTTTCATTTTTTTCTTAGAAATTATATATGAAGCAATTTTATGCATTTTTCCCCCTCTCCAAAGCATAGATATCTTGAGGTGATGATTTATAAGCATGGTTTACTATTAAGCCATTCATAGTACTCATAATGGTACCTTTTTATTTAGTATGAGTTTTGAAGATACAAGGCAATATTCTTATATAGTTCACCTGTAATTGGTCACCACATGCACACTGAGACATTGACCACAACTCTATGAGTACAAACATCTAATTAATTCCTCATCCACTGAGTGGTTCAGTCATCAAATCCATGTCTCTTCAGTTTAAAGATGAGTTTGTTGTGTGGAACAGTGTCAAATGCTCTGCACAGGTCCAGACAGAAGATATTAGTTGTTCTTCCTTTATCCAACACTCCAACTTTTTGGAGAAGGTCATCAAGTCTTTCAGGCACAAATATTTTACTTCATCACATTGAGTACATGCCCAGTTTCCTATTAAGATTTATTATCTTTTCACAGCAAAAAATAAAGATAGATATTGGAAATGATTTTTAAAGATTGATGCTACTGGTACAATTTTAGTTGAATTTTAGTTGAATTTTGCTTAAGGATCTGGCAAGAAGCATAAATTCACCAAACATGTTTGAATAATTTACAGCTATAGTGTCCTGGTTTAGTCTTAATTATAACCTTCCTCTGGCAGTAACCCCACTGGAATGATGGAAGAAGAGAAGTACTAATTACATTAAGTGTGGCTGCCAGAAAATGTGGATTACTTCCCTCTAGAATACCCATTTCCTTGGATAAATATATGAAAGACTTCCTTAAAATGCATTTTTTCCTAGTAGACAGCAATGACTTATTCAGAGCTAATGGAGGCTTGAGTCTTCTCCCCTGGTCTATCCCCCAGATAATTAATTAGCCTCCAATAATGGGAGTGTATCTCATGAATGAGATACTTGGGGACTTTGATAGGTTAATTATTGGATAGCAGCACCCTACCAGTTCTGGAAGAAACCATTGTTATTTGATATGTTAGTAGGGATTAAAGGGAAGAAAATGCATGCAGCTCAACATAAGTCTTAATGAAATATATTTTTTGCAACAACAGATTTTCATGGCTTCACAAATATTCCTGAAAATATCTGTCTTGAGAAATTATTTTAAAGGTTTTCTTCAGAATATTTAATTATTTTTGGTTCATGAGAAGCAACATTAAAAATGAAGTCACTGGTAAATATTGAGTTTTTCTTACTACAGCATACACTTTTTAATGTTTCATATCACTATAATTAATTACTGTTTTTTTTTTTTAATGAAAGTATCCATGCTACAAAATCAACACCTTTATTACAAAAAAGACAATAGCATCTTTCTTGTAACAGAAATTGTAGCAAAAATCTATTTCTCCTTTTATTCATGTTTAAAAATGGAATTGAATTTTTACAATCCTTTACCAAAGTGGGAAAACCATGGTTTTATGTTACTACACCATGCAGCAGCCATATTTTTAATAGCAAAACACTTCAGTTCACAACAGGATTTGTTATTTCCCATCCATCTGGGGAATCTCTGCTTGTGATGTACAAATGAGTCCCTATGACATGTAATACAAAATATGTCTGACCATGTTGAAGCATGAAATTTGATTTTGGCCCATGCTATGTGGTTATGCCATCTGCACAGGGCAGGTATGGATTGATAATTACACCACTTGGTATCTTCCTGCAGCAATGCCAGCCATAAGCTATGACCTCAGAGTGTTTGTCTTGGGGAAAATGGATTTTCCTGAAAACCAGATTCTTTGATTCTTTAAATTATGCAGCTGAAGAGTTATGAGAATTCTACCAATTCCAAACTATCTTGGGTAAAAAATATCTTGGTGTTACCATGTATGCTGCTCTTTGTGCACAATATTTTGTACATTATAAGATTTTATTGTTTTACAGGAACAATTAAAATTAAAAAATAATAGGAATGTGCAATAACTATTCATAAAGTGCATAAATTATAGCATAAATTATATGGCATCAGATAACAACAGATACCATTTTCTTTCATAGACACACATGCATATAAAAATGGTAAAGACTATTAAAAACCAAAATTGAAATCTTAAGAAAGCTGCAAAAAACTCTTCATAATTATGTCATAGAAATTATCTCTTTTATTTCTCAATTTGCTTACCTGAGATTACAAAACCTTTTGGGAAGTTTTATACACATAGGATAGACAAAGTTTAAATATTGGAAATGGGATAATCACTTAATATACAGTAACAAAACCTGAAGGTGAATTTCCAGAGCATGGCTTTTATTAAATTTTTATTGAAACTTCAAATAGTCTTTGAAATCCTCAACATTAATTTTATTTCTCAAATGGTATATATAGTATATTCTCTATTTGGAGATGCTGTTGATCTAAGATGAATGAATTTAAAAAGAGCAGCGGGATAGATAAATAAGAAGTTAATTTTTTAAGGCAGGACATGCATCTCACAGAAGTATCACCTTCCTAAATCCTGTTCTGTCTCATTAAGGAAGTCCTGTGGAGCTTTTTCTGGCTTTGTTCTTGTTTTTTGTTTTTGTTTTCTTCAGGAGGAGGGGAGGGAGAGCGATGAATTACTTTTCTTGTAAAACATAATAATAATTTTTGCAACAGGTTTTCTGGAACATATATGTCTGAATACATATATCAGGACAATTGCATAATTTGTTTCATTGCAATAAGAACTTAGTAGGAACGGAAGTACTACTGACAAAGACTTAATGTACACTTATTTCCCTTTATTCACAAGAATATAAAAAAGTAGTAACTACACTGAAATAATGAAAATTTTAATTCCCCTTAGTCATCTATATAGAATGTAAGTTAGACTGGTTCTGCAGCTTTTATTTCTTTTTGGGTAAGTTTTCAGAAAACTGGGCGTACTGACTGGCAGTTAAGCTGCAATGGGCAAATCAGCATTTTCTGATACAAATTTCTTCAATTGGAAATGACTTTTGACCAGCTCCTCAATAAGACTGCCTTAATTCCAAACCTGCTCGCTGTATAGTAAAATTGATTTTGCCAATTCAATAACCCACCTGCAGTCAAGAGGCAATTACAGTGTACCATATTCTTCATTGCTTTTCAAATTGTGAATCTTACTATGGATCACTGATGATATTAGCTAAGTGAGGGACAAACTATTCTGAAGTGGTTTCAGAAAGTAATCCTCACAGGGACTGAAACTAAAAATCCATTTTGGTACTACAATTGAAAAGAGTATAAGCTTTTCTAATCTTCTGGAGAAAAGTGCATTTACCTTTCAGTGATGACTGACAACCTCATGCAGAATCATGTAAAGATTTTGTCTTGAAATTCATGACAAGTTCAATGTTCCAGCTGAAGTTTCACTCTCTAACTGTCGCATTGGAGAAAATAGAACTAATTCTACACAGCACCAAACTTGCAGTGCAGCTTATACTCAATTCTTATGATTGTTAATAACTTGTTATGCTTAGTGCAATTCAGTTCATAAATTCTGAACTGTCAGTGCTAGATAAAGCATTCAATTTCCAGCAAGAAATCTTTCAAAAAATTCAAAGCAGGGATCTAGGGTCAGTTTTATGGACCTTTGAACGTCCAAGCAGAGAATAGGAAATCAGTAAGTGTCTCTCAGAAAATTCCCTTGTTAAAAAGAAATTTACAGCTGGAATGTATGTTTTGGATTGTGAATCTATTCTTCTCAGTTCCCAGCCAAAGTGACTTTTTGCTGGACAGTGGCAAGCACTTTGCGCTGTTGTGTGGTCTTGCTTTTACCCACACCAGATGTGTGCTGGGATTTTGACAGAGCTTAAAGACTTTGATATGTTAGGAAAGCAAAATATAACATTTCATTATGTCTTAGGGGTAAGAGAACCTTTCAAAAAGTCTTCAGAGAGAAATTAATTTTCTATATGCTTTCAATGTAATATAGTTTATAAGCTACTAAACAGAAATGTTGGAACTAACTGATGTCCCATTTTCCTTTGTGCCCCTGCTTCTACATGTGAATGGTAAATGGTCTTATAAAACTTATTTTCCCATGGTTACTGAAGTATGGAAGTGACATTTTAAAGATGTGGTTTTTAGCTGTAGTCTCATTGTGAAAGCTATTACATAGTCCTTATTGCCTCATCAAAGGATTTAGACTCAAACTGAGCTATGAAGTCCTGGTTGCCCAGAAGTATGGGAACTGCTAGGGAAATGAGACAAAAGGTATTTCCCTTCTGTTGTTTTAAATAAAAGACTAAATCCATAAGGCTCTGACATCAATTTTTAATATTAAACCACCTACTGAAATCTCTCCCCTTTCAGAAGACATGGACACCAAGTTCTGAATATTGAAAATACAGAAGCAAGGCAAGTCCATGAATGTGCCTTAACCAACAACGATTTTGGGGAGAGGGGTGTGTTTCCAACACTTGCCCAGATCTTTCAGGCTTTAATAGTTGTTATACAATGCTGCAATTGGTAATAAAATGAGGTAAATCTGATTCTGTCATTCTGCCAAATTTAAGGGCTTAAGCAGTACAAGCACCTAGTTCTCTTATGTACTTTTACTATTGTGACAACATTGCAACACCATAGTGTTAATTCTTCACTCTGGCTGATTTATTCTCTGCTGTCCTGTCCTGAGTTCAGCTTGAGCCTTGTGACAAGTTCATCTTATTCTGTGTTCAGTGTAGTTGTGACATAACTTGGTATTTCTGTCCAGAAATACCTATAAACACACAAAAGTTTCATCTGAACTTTCAGCATCTGCCTAGAGAAAAATATTAGTAAAGAGTTGAGGTGCTTGAAATTCCAAATCCTCTCTTATTCATACTTTTCCTTAAGATAATAATACTACGTATTTTACATGTTACTGTATCTTAAGTAAAATGCAAAAATACTATTTTTACATGGGTTCTTTCATTTGTCATGTGTGGTATTCCTCTGTTCCTCATGAGCAATTAGAATTGCTCATGGTCCTGTGGAGCTGAGGTGTTATCCATAAATATTTGGAGATGCCTGTTCATACATTTTAATAGTTCATGTCTTGAAGAGAACTTGAAGATAAAACTTCTAAGAAAATTCTGTGGATTTGTAGTCCTAGATATGGTGGTTGTATGCTGGGAATATTGCTTTCACAGAGGATGGAACCACGTTTCCTTTACAGAAACAACCTTTAGCAAAACTGTGTCCTGAAGTGTTGAGTTCATTGCATCTGGCTGACATTTCACTAGAAAGTGAATTTTTTTTTCCCCCCAATTCTTCTTCACCTGCTCATTCTCACTTTCCAAAACTGCAGTGCTCACAAGAAACTTGTGTTCTTCTTTTAATGGCACATGAAATCAAAATCTTACAGTCACATGACATTTGTAGGGATAGTGAATTTTTTTTCAATACCAGAGTGCATTGGGGTCTGGAGAGAGATGTGCCTTGCAAGAAAGAAAACTTGTTTCAAAACTACGAGAGCTACTGCAGATCAATTTGCCAGTGAAAACACAGAGGACAAGTGATTTTGATTCTGATATCAGCAAGTGGGAGGGTTGCCTATGAACATTTTTCATCTTCCTTTTTTAGCACACACATTGGCAAAATAATCAAAAGATCTAATGGAGAGAAGGTGAGTGATTTTTCTTATATTTGAAATTTGGACCTAACGACTGACTGATTTCTTTTAATGATTTTTTTAAATGAAACATCAGCCATGGTTAAAAAAAGCTACTTGTACAACTAATATGCCTCACATCAGAAAATGCTCAGTTATCATAGTCTATTGTTTTCATCTTCTGGAGAATTTTATTTCATATTTTTCAAAGGTCTGAGTGAAAAAAATAGGGATAAATATTAAATTGTAAACTGTAAGTATGCAAAATATTCAAGGAATCTATCAGAAAACTTGTAGTGAATATATACAGATTAAACAATTTCTTGTGTGCTTTGTTGATTTTCAAAATCTTAGTTAATATGTGGGATATGAAAAAACTACCTGAAATTGGAAAGATATTTCTGTTATACAACCAGATTTCTGCTTCAGCATTTCTATTTATTTTGGCTCTCAAAAAATCAAATTCAATAGAGTAGGAACCATTTCTGTAAAACCTTGAAGGCCAAATCATATAAAGTCTGTCAAACTGGATTTTCCTTATCACTTGTGTGAAGAATAGACTGCACATGATGTTGGATAACAGATTTAAATGTGGAATTAATCTGACTGGTTATATTAGGCTGGTAAGTAAATAACTAGAATAATATAATTAGGGAAATTCTGTAGTTGATTGAGAAAAAAAGCATATCTTAATATTAAGTTGTGATAGATGTGAGAACAGTAATGCTTGAATATTGAATATTGAACATTTCATTTTATTAGTTAGAAAGAATACTGAATATTGAATATTTTATATTGCATATTTTCATTTCATTAGTTAGAATGATTAAAAAGCCCACATTTCCTGGAATCTGTAGTTATATTACTATGAAAACAACAGAAAATAGAGAGAAAAATATGTTTGCTCATTCAATGAAATAGGCTTCATTCTGCAAGACAGAACAAATATAGTCAAAATGCCATAGCAAGAAACGAAATTAATAATATTATTGTGGAATTATGCACCAATTTATTTTTAGTAAGAAATATGTCAGATTCATTTGATTTGAAAATAAAAAAAATAAAAAAATATATTTCTTTTGTGGTAGCTGTGTAAATTTCAATCTGATCCCAATAAGAATCTTTTTTGGCCTTTCAGATAATTATTTAGTTGGTAATTTGATTCTGTCTTTCTTTGGTCTTTCTTTTGATGATCAAATAAATCTGCTTGCAAACTGCTTTGTGCTCTGTGCAGTACACGGCAAAGTAAAACCCAGAGTTTACTTGTAGCATGGATAAATGTGATTGCAAGCCTGGTTTTGAACATGTCAAAAAAAAGAAAATACTATTTTTAAAATTCCTTTTTCTTAGAGTAAGAAACTAAAGTACTACATTTATGATTTATGGTTTACATAATTCCTTTCATAAGACTAATTTATAACTGAGATTTGAATTCTTGTATATCATTGGGTTTTGAAGATACCTGCATCAATTCTAGTGATTTTAGTTCTACTTACACTCTACTTATTTCAGGCACCTCAAATGGAATTATTCATACTCTTAATACAACCTCTTGGTTATTTCTGTTATTTAGCAGAATATGAGCATATTTGCACCTCTGAAGCTAACAGGAGAAAGTGAAAAATAGGTATTAAACAGCATGTTGCCTGAGTAGATGAACAAGTACACTAAAAAGGGATGTTTGCCATATTTGAAATTACTGTGACCATTATCCCTTTCCATAAGAAAAAGAAAAAACAACCCAAAAAACACATAAAAAACAGAAAAAAAAACCCAAACCAAACAAACAAAAACCCAAGCCCAAAACCCCAAACAAAAAACCCCCAAACCAACAAAAACCTGTAGAAAGAAATACTAGAGTCACTAAATAGTGGCCTATTGCTTGTGTATTATGAGTAAGGGGACAACCTAAATTTCAGACGCTTGAATAATTCAGGCTCACCTTCTAGAATTATGCTAAAAATCAGTAATATCATTATTTGAGTAAAAAAAAAAAAATTAAAAAGATGGCATGGTCAAATTGTTAATTATCCTAAAGAGGACTTACTATTTGAATCCTCACAGGTATTATTATACAGTTAAGTAAATATTATGTATCAGCACAGTACGATGATATTATTATTCACTTATATTTGGTTGAGGTTGCTTTCTCAGGAGTAGAATTTCAGGCAGACGTTTGTTGTAATTATGTTTGATGTTTTCTTTTGCTGTTTCTTTCTGTCCACAAACATGTATGTAAGTCATAAACTACTCTTTAAATTTTTCTAATTATCCCAGCTTAGTATAAAGGATATTGGCAGTTAGGGATTCTTTACTTGAAGTACCCTATCCTAGCAATTAACTCTTTAGGGGCATGAATCTGCTGTTCACCGTTCCTAGTCTAATGCTAGGATCTTATCTGAAAAAGCTAAATTAACAACCCACCTGCCCTTGCCACCTCAAAGTATACTATTGGCATCTTCCAAAAACAGCTGAATTATTCATCTCTTCCCATCACCTACAAAGTTTTGGTGGCTATTTTAAGAGTAACAAGTGTATTGACCACAATCTTTGGAAAGTCAAGCTGACAAAGGCTCTGGCCAGTATATTATTTATGCTGAATTGCAACTCAACAGAAGTGATAACTGTGAAAAATATGACTTCAAATTGTCAGCAGCTGATCAAATGCCTCACATTGCACATAAAAAACCTCATAAATTTGAAAAGCCTTAAATCCCATCAGGAAGAGAAATTACTTTTCATATTTCTGAAGCCAAATAACTAAGTTGTTGCAGATTTGTACAAGAATAGATCCTCCTAGTTCTCATACATTTTACCCATCACTCTTCTATTCATGATCAATCTGAGTTTTTAAAGTATCTCTGCAGTAAATAGGATCACATCAAACTGGGTAAGCGTAGGCTGTGAAAGCATTCACTGTTAAAATGAACTTAGAAACTATTATCTAACATTTATACAGAAAAATTTCCAAGTACTAACTTACTGCAGTAAGAACTTGCAGAGTAAAATATACAGAATCCATAACAACTGCAAGGAAAGTCAAAAACTGATAAGTGGATGAAAATACTTTAATCTCTGTAATCCTGAATGGTGCTTGTTTACTGGAAGGTTGATTACTGAAACTAAACATTATTGCACTCATTTTCATATTTCTTTTATCTCATTAACCTTGCCAAAACTGCTAAAAAAAAAAAAAAAAGTAATTGCACTGAGCTTTCTTCTTCCTGATATCACTGACCTCACTTCTACCTATGAATTAATATTTGAAGAGGTAATATACAATTATATTTATCTGAAATCATGGGACTAGTTATATTGATGTTGATGTTGTCACTGATACTAGCAGTCATTTTCCTAGTGCCTAGTTATTGATGCAGCAGTAGGTTATCTGAGCAGCTAAATATTAGAGAGCATTCTTGACTGACCATGGCAAAAAAAAAAAGTATTTCTATGTAGGGTGCATTGACAACATCTTCCAATTTTACTGTTTCAGGCTAAATGTAAACTTTTGTTTAACCTCTTCATTCATCACCTGATCTTTCTTTGTATCTCCAAATTGCTGCCCAGTATCAAATATCCTAATACTGTTTCCAGGATTTTGCCTAAACTAAGAAATTCAGCTGGTTGTATTTATGTCTGCCCTGGTTATATTTTCTCATTTTTGATGTTGTTCCACTGGTTAACTTGACCTTGGAGATATGTCATCATGACAGACCACAGCAGTGCTGACCCTGATTGTTGTCTACACACTGAATCCTGTCTCTAACATTCTAACCCCACACCAAAGGTCCTTGCTAGTGAAGGCTGATCATGCTTCAGAACATATAAAAACAGATCCTAAGGAAAGGAGGGGCAACCTTCCAGCTTTTTTCATGATAGTCCCAAATCATCTAGATTTATCTGGATTCAGCCAGCTGAACTTCTAGAAGGTGAGATGTGCTCAGGGCCACCATTGTTATTGCCTTCCCATCTGTGATCCTGACCATGTCTTCATACACACTTCATACATGACCATGTCTTTTGTATGCCTATACAAATAAACAAAAATAGATTTTCTTTTTTTTTTCTTTTTTTTTACAGGGTGAGGTTTTAGGTGATATGAAGGATATTTTGTTCTTGTTCAGTTTATAAAGAAAGTAATCTTCCACCTGAAAAACCTTCACTTTACTAATAAACCATGTTTCTCAGGTTTGCTTTGCTAACCATGTTCAGAGGAGTCTTCTGGGCTCAGAAAAAGCTAAGGAAAATTAAGTGCTTGTGAGTTCTTATAAATTGAATAGCTAATGTGGTTTGGGGGCCGTGTCCTATTACTGCTGGTGATGTTATTTGTGGCAATCCCATTTAATTTGACTATAGAAAGACAATATATAACGAGTAAGTTAAAACATTTAGAAAAACAAAATTGTTAATATTGCACATATCAGGAGTCACAGGTCTCATTTTTCTTCAGCAGTAATATGTTGTACCAAAACAACCCTGTTTATCATGCTTCTCTTGATGATGAGAGATATTGCCTACTTTTTCTCATGCAGGGACAAACGTTTTTTATCATGCAGGGACATTTTTATACAGCACAGAAGAGATAATAGCAAATTTGTGTAATTGAAACATGAAAAGTAACTAATATTTGCAAGCTTTCTATTTTTGTTATTGGATGATCTCATTGCTGAAAAAAAAAAAAACCTCAGAGCAGCATCTGGTCTCTTAATCAGATTAAAAATGTGTTAATCTTTTGACAGTGAAGCACATCAGATGTTTCTGTAAATTTTTAGTCCCTTATTGTTTTTTACTACTGAGATGCTTTCTTGTTTAGGCCACTCAAACTTGAAAAACAAAAGGGATAGAGAGACATGCAGAAGTAAGAGTCAGGTGGAGAGCACATTAGCACAGGATTTGTACAGACACAAGTTTCCCCAAACCCGCTTGAAGACAGAGTGATGACTCTAGGATAAGGATAGCCCATATTGTCATTGTGAAAAACAAAAGTAACATGAATAACACAAGATGCTCCAGGATGGCAGATGTCCTCTTTAGCCTGTGTATGAGCTGGTTTCCTCTTTGCTTTAAAACTAACAATCCAAGTATTTCTAAGTCGTGGTTTTATTTTTTCCTTCCAGGAGTTTTTATTGGAGTGTGGCTTTGGTTGTTGGGTTTTTGGCTTGTTTTTTTCTTTTTTCAAACAGGATCTTAAAAGATTGAAATGCTTTCAAGTTCAGTCATCAAACTCCTTTTATACGATTTAGATTATTCTTAAAAATAATTTTCTTGGTTCTTTTGTCTTGATGCTCCTACTGAGAGGCTGCTATCAGTATTTTTTTTTTTTTAGAAAATTTTCTAATTCCTGATTTAAATATACTAGCATCCAGTAATTTATTCTTTAAGCTATGTAAGATAAAGAAAACAATTTTCTGATGAACAATTTTCTGATGTCCTATACTACAAGCTATGGCTGGAATGCTCCTCTGTATATTCTGAGATAACATTTGCCACTTCATTACTGAATTATTAGTAATTTTATAACCTATCATAAGATTATGGAAAAAAAAAACAGAATCTTTTCACAGTAGTCAGTTGCAATTAGTAGGCTTGTAGCACAATTTGTTATTAATCCCCAAGGTCAGTGATCTTACCCTCTATAATTTATCTGATTTTCTGACTCTGGTTATCATATTTATGTGGCCCTTCATGCATGGATCTTAACATCCCTCTAAATTAGTTCCATGCTTACATTATCATAAACTTCCTGGGCCACTGCAGGTTAATATGAATTACTGTTACTTTTAGACAGTCAAAGTTTGATTTTTGATTGGTTGTGGCTCAAACAAGAAATAAAGAACCACAGAGAGAAAGAGGAAACAAATGGAAATTCCTTGCCTTTGACAATAGTTAAGATTATTTTTAACTATATATGAATTATTATTTGTAACTGCCCACTGAGAGGCCTAACTCTTTCCCATGTGAACTGGCATTTTAAATTTTGGGTTCTTGTGGCAGAAGTGTTTATTGTAAGATAAAGCCATCGTTTTAGCCATAGTGTTTAAATGAAAAGTTTCCAAAAGTGTCCTGAATTATTAAAGATACATAACACGATGGCAATATGAGGATTTTAAAATAATAACTGAGCTCTGAAGAAAAGAATAGTAATCCAGACTTTGATCATAATTGAAAGCCAGGAGGTTAGAGATGAAACACAGACACTTCCATTGCCACTGACAGTTCCTGTGATTAGATCCTGGCAATCATATTATTTATTAATTAATTTATTTATTAAGCTCATTAATTATTGAGTCATTCTCAGTGTGATATCTAGCAACACCTTTCATGCACAAAGTTAGATATATCGATGTTCTCTTAAAAGAACTGCTAATTTGCAAATTATATTCCTGAGATTTCCATGTGGTGAGAGAATTATTTGTGATTTTCATTAGTGTTTCTTAATCAACAGCTGTTCAGCGTTTCTTCTCATTATAATTTTTTATTGACAAGACACTTTATTATTGTCTTACTAAATCATAGAAAAAGTGTTTCAATCAAAGTTATATGAAGTTTTTTAATCTAAACATCTTGTTATCACTTTTATTCTAATGGGTTAGAATATACTGTTTATATTTTTACTGAAAAAGAATATTTCACAGGAGAGAAAGCAAAATGCCAATGCCTTTGACACATGCATCATAGTTTTTATGTCATAGAAATGAAAAAATAATTTACAATGGTACTCAAATATGTCAAATATATGTTTCAATCAGAAACTTCTAATATGTTGAAATTTCAAGTGCTGCTGTTTTATTTTATCAGGAAACTGTCAAGAAGGTTCAAAATTCCCAAATAAGAAAACTTTCTTTCATTTTGACTTGTTTTAGGGATTTCTTTTCTTATTCTTTGATGGTAGAAATTTATGATTGATGTTGTAGCATTTGGATGGTTTTTATATTAGGCTGCTATTCAACAGACGTGATACAGATATCAAATAATCCAATGGTGGTTCACCTGAAAAAAATAGTTTGTTGTCTATTTCATTGTAAATCTCTTCTAAAATTTTGAAGTCTATGTAGTTCTTCTTACACTGACCCCTTATTTCAACATCTGTTGTTATATAACAACTCTTCTTTTCTTGCTCAAGACAATCATGAACATTCTGGAGAGCAAAATCTGATTCTTCACGTACACAATTGTTACTGTTGAGTTTCATCATTCATTCCAAAACCAAGCACAAGAGTCTTAAAGTCTCAGCAAAGATTATTCCAGGTTGTGAAAAGGTCCAGGCTTATTTTTTATCCTTCCACTATCCTTCTAATCCTCTTAATATTTTATTTTGTATCCTTTCCACTATTTATATGCAATTTTCTATTTCCAGATAGTCAAGGAAAAAAATAAATCTGTAAACCTGCAAGACCTGTAAGCAAGACACTAAACTTCCACACTTTCTTAAGTTTTCTCAGCTTTCCTGTATGAAGTGAGAGACAGTTTGTGGGTTATGCAAAGTTGTTTCCAAAGAGTAGATTATAATAATGCTGCTTAACAAGAACTTAAAATAACTTGTCCAAACAGTACTGACTTTATATTCAAAACTTTTTTCAGAAATTATAACTTTGGTAAAGAACAGAATAGTCTTTAAATGTGATTGTAAAAATTGAGGAATAAATCAATCAACTAATTTTTTATAAATTATTTCCCCCTTTTTTATGAAGACAGAACATTTGATCAGCATAATTTATAACAGAAAAGTGCATTCATATGACATTCTATGGAAAACACAGCAAAAATTTCCTTGCAACATTTTACAACATTTCGCTTTTAGGACACCTTTTTATCATGCCAATCTTGGATGATGTCCACTGATGAGTGATGAATATCTGTGAATCCAAATGTACAAGGCTGTCTAGGATTTGTTTCAATTTTATCTTGAAATTGAACCTTCAGATGGTAATATTACCACTTAAATATCACACAGTGGAGCTTTAACTCAAACATATTCTGAAAAATCCAGAATTTTAACAATTGGCTTTATTATAGTCAGTGTTTCTTTGACACTATGCCTATGGAACAGTCTGAGAATTATCTGAAAGAACTTGCACTGGTTATGGTTTGTACTGCCACTTCTATGAGTTGTTCCAGCAATTCAGGAGCATGTGAAATAGGACTTGAATGTATCTGTTCATTCTTGCAAATGGCCCCAAATTAGTGGAAAAACTTTAAAGATCGTTATTATCTTGATATGAAAATATGTGTAAGTGTGCAGATTATGAATTGGATACTATTAATCATTATTTCAAAAATTATCTATGTAGCAAGAATTTATTTTATTCCCTGTTTCTAGAACACTAAAGGACACGGCCTTTAGGTATATTATCTCCTCATAAAGAACATCACACTGAGACATCTGTAGTGCATCTTACATAAATATCCAGAATCACATGTAGGTTTGTTGGAGTCTTCTGTCCAAAACTTCACTGTGTTCACAGTTATTTAAGATAGAGATTCCTGTCTTTATATATTTGTGCTCATGTGTGTGTACATGTACAAAGGTGAATGCTTAATTTGATCACAAACCTTCCATACATCATGCTGCCCACATAGAATATAGTAGTTAACCAGAATTATGTAAGTAAGGATCAAGAACATAAAAATGAATAATTTTGGAGTAGAGAATAAACATACATACACAAGGGGGATTTACTCTGAATAACTGCAGTATCAAACAGGGTAAAAAGGTTACACTGAAGTAAATAAATTATAAAGCATAAAGGGCAAACACAAACTATAAGAGATTAGAGAAGCTAGTCAATCATACAGATATGTGCATGGAGATAGTTTAAAATTTATTTCCTAAGTCTGAAGCAAGTCCGAATTTGTAGATAATTATAATTTGACACTTCTTTAATTTAAATACATACCTGTTGAGCTCATAGGATATCAGTTGAACTCATATGAGCATGAATCACTTGTATAGATTACGTTTAATTCAGTGTTCTGATTTAACAGAAATGCTATTATTTGTGCACATAACTCTGTCATTCTGCTTGAAGTAGCTATCTGATGAATGACCTTCACTAAATTACTTTTATATCTTTGAACTGTTGTTTTGCCCTTCAGATGTATTATAATACGAGTACTTGTGTCTTTATTCAATTTTATACTGTTGAGTATTACTTACTGATATCTCTACAAACATACTCAATATTCTTATATCCTTAATAGATGAAAAAAATTCACTCATTCATTTATTGTTTAAAAATTAAAAAAAAAAAACCAGTTCATCAGCCTATAAATAAAAGAACATAATTTTTTTCATGGTTATCTCATGCTTTATGATTAATTACAAACAATGCACAAAAGTTTCCTTGGGTGTGATTCCACACTTGAAAAAGTCAGGAATCATGTTAAGAAACAAAGCATAGAGACCAACAAGTACTAAAAAAGTTATTATTTAATGAAATTGTTAATTTAAGATTGTTTTATCTCCTCTTTCTGGTTTGGGGGTTTGTTGTTTTTTTTCATTTTCTTGAATTGATTTCAGGTTCATTTCTTCAGTATTGATTTCCCTTAAAAATTCAAAGGCATGGTTAAAAGGATTCAAGAAATGTCTGATCCTCTGCCATAGTCTCATTTCTCATTTCACTCCAGCAACAGTTTTAGTCAGAGCAGCTGCAGCATACTGCAAACACACCGTGGAGAGGGAGCTTGTAACTGGCTTTTGAAAGCTGGCAAAAAAGCAGCATAACCACATGAGAGAAAAGATAAACACTGAGAAAAGAGCTAATACACGAGGAGTTTGTAAAAAAGGGTAAAGTTTGAATTTGAAACGCATATTGCAAATATTGTCCAATGGTGAACAGTCTTTGTGTGTGGATTTACCTACTAAAGGAATTAATTGCTCTTGGGAGTGAAGAAGACAACTAGTGGATTAAGGTGAGGTGGTTGCAAAAGACAACATTTTGAGTTGATAACATGAGAATTAAAGTTTATTTTACAGTTGTCCACTACTAGAAGCATTTTAATTATAATTATAATTTAAAAACTTCCAAAGTTGCTCACACAATCTGATGAAATCTGTCTAAAGACAAAACTGCAATTTTTCCTATTGTTCACATAGAATTGGAAAAAAACATGCAATTATGTTTTGGACCCAATACAGTGTCCTAAAAGAAATGTTTCAGCGGAGTTTCAAATTAGAATCTAAACAAATGTTAATTCTAGGCGCCTACAGCCAGTGCTTATCAAATCCTTGTTATAATGTCAACACCTTTAAGTGATACATTCTGTTAACAGCTAGCTTTAGATTATAAATTTAGTAATTTTAAAACTTTGATATTTTTATAAAGTTTGAAGCCACAAATAAGTTGCAATGATCTTCCAATTTATAGATATATAATTGCATTTACATTGCATGAATATTTACACTCAAATTTTTATTTTGCTAAGTATTTTTAACAAGATCATTACAAATATAGTATTTTTGCTCTTTGTTTCTCATACATGACAGCTTCTTTTATCTGAATTACTAAAATTTCCAACAACAAAACTTTTGACAGGAAATTACAGAAAATCAGATTATTTAACAGCATACTTTTTAAGAACTCTACTATCTCCTATTGAGCAATCAGTACATTTATGTTCCATATTCCTTATTGTACAACTTCTTAAGACCAAGTCTATTTATTTTAATAATTGCATCTTTGTAATTTTGTTTGTGAGCACAAACATTGAGAACTCTCCACACACTCGGCGTGTATAAGAGATTTCTAATTTCATGGAAATCACAGTGATCTTTGTTGTAAAAATGCTTGTGTTCTACAATCACTAATTTTAGGTTTTACTTTCTCTCCATTCAAGCCAGGATGTGTTTTGCCAGCTAAGGAGGTTCTCAGCTGAGATAATTCATCACATGACAAATTATTCCAGCCTAACCTAGCCATATGTAATGGGGAGATAAGCTTTTGCTGTGCCAAGGGTTAAAGGCCCTGCCACAGGTACCACCACCTAAGTAAAAATTTCCTCAATGATATCACTAATTTTTTCTTGCAGTAATGTTTATGTCAGTATCATGACTGCAGATTGTACCTCAAAAATTTATTCTTCCTTATAGAAAAGCTAACTACATTATGAAGCATGGAAGACTGAATATATTGCAAAGCTTAATAAACCTCAAATATAAAAAAAAAAAAAAAAAGCTTTATGTTGTATTATTTTTCTTTAGTAACTCAATGATGTTAACTGTTACTGTGGAGACATCAAATCTTTCACTCAAAATGAAAATGACATTGTAAATAACATTAATTCCATCCTCCTACAGGAGGTCTTAGAAAAATCTTTAAGCATCATAATAATGAAAAATAATCCCCAAGATCAGAAACTGAATACTGACTATTTTGTCTAAAGACTGATTAAAAATATTTCATTTCTCTTCACTCACATTTTTGCTATATGGCTACATTAGCTGTAGGTAGGTGTACAGAAGTAATGAGGTTACTTGTCTTCTAATCTTTCTTACCAGGTTGAGAGTGGGGTGTGAAGAGTGGCAAAGGTCATGCAGTCAGAGCCACTAACAAGTTGGGGAATATTTTTTAGAAATATAATCTTATCAGGAATATTTTATTATTAGCACGTTCTACACTATAGGTCCACTCAGGGTGTAGCCATTTATCTGATCCTTCCTAAGAAGGTGATAAAGGAAAATCAAAAGAGAATGTCAAGCCATTAGTGAGTTTAAGGGTGCACAATGAAGTGCAGTATTCTTTTCTTACTTCTGAGGACAACAGCCTCATGCAATGAAAAATGAAAATTGGTTATGGTCTGCTGCCTTCTGAACTGTGCTGTTGTAAAATCCCATCCTCTCCAGGGATCTACACAAACCAGAAGGATCAGTGTCCTAGGAAGGAGGATCATATGGTTCCATTTTCCCTGTTAAGCTGCACTACTGCAAGTTTTGATGAACCCAAAGCTTTCAAGATTTAGCTCTGGCAATGTTAACTTGCTGATACCCTAAAAGCTTTATTCCCTCATTGTAGAATTTAATTGTCAGAAATTGCACATGCTCAAGTGTTAGAAGCTCCCAGATTTTCCCAACACAAAATGACTGAGGCTAAATCTTTTATATTTAAAAACAAGTTGGTGAAACCTTCCAATCATTGGATTTTACTGTGCAGTCACCCCAAAGCCTGAAAATCCTCTACTGTCAGGTATTTTTCTTCACTATTTTTCCTGACAAACTTTTTTGTCTTTTGACATTTTTAAACAAATTATTATACTCTAGTGCTTGTCTTCAGGTAATACTTAATGTGGATTTCATTAGAAATCTTAAAACCAGCAGATCACAAGCATCTGTCCTGATTGTTATAAGGAAGTTGAGCTACAGCAGCTTAACTTCTCTCAAGATTTCCACACTGCTCGTAAGAACTGTGACCACACTTCAGGTGATGTTCCTGACACTTCACAGTATTCATTGTTGTCTTGAATTGGGTGTAGAATTTTAGCTGTACTACATACTCTCTGTACTAAAAACAGCCTTTCTCTGGTGTTTCTCTTTACTGTTTTTTTCCATTTCAAGAACAGTACAAGCGAGAATTTATGGGATATCAAACTTTCATGCTGTATTCTGTATTCTTTTAAACTACTGATTTACACAATTATAGAATTCATAAAAATGTATATAATGTATTTTTTACTCTAAAATGCAAAATTTGCAATCACTTGGATTTAGCTTTATTAAAAGGGAAAAGTTTTGTTAGTTTGACTTACCACTGCTTCCCTCATCAACCAGTGTCATTTAGCACCCATACTAGAAAGTCACCATGTCATATAGGTCATAGGTAAAAGCTTAGAAGAAAAAAATCCAAAATATTTTTTTCAAAAATATGTTTTACCACTATATTTCTCTTTTGAATTACAGGGAATTGTAGTAAAATTGTAATTTTAAATTACATCTACTCATTGATGTGATAATTACATATAGCATAATATTTTTTTAACAAAATCTAATATGCTACTCAAATACCTTGGAGAAATCAAAGTATATATCCTCACAGTAGTATTTATCAGGTAGACCAGGAATTCCATCTGTATAAATGTTTTGAAAAAAATCTTCATTCTATTATTATTTCATCATGTTACAGACTTGTAACTGGTTCGTAATTCCTGAGAAACTTCTCTCATATTTAAATACATCTATGAACTTACACTCTCTGTTTTCTTTCATGTTTTCCAGTTCTTCAGAATTTTCTCATATTTCTCAAACTGAATGAAAATTACTCTTGTTCATGTATCCTGTATTTTTTAATAACGAGTTTCATTTGGAAGCCTGTCAATCTGCATTTGTACAATGTTGGAACTAGGAAGTTCCTTGGATTTACTATATACCTTGACAAACCCCTTACCTAGTATGAACCTTGATATCATCACTGCTGTCTGTATAAGCAACAACACTGCTGTGACATTGGCAATTAAGACTGAGCAGATTATTTTTATCAGTATTTCAGTGTTACTCTAGTCAGTTTTGGCGATTATGATGTTGATAGAATGCAAATATTTTTTAACAAAACATTTTTAAAGAGAATAATTTTGAATACATTTGGCAGTTTTCAGTTCACTCCTAATTCTTAAACTATGAGGAGGTTTACTGTGGATAATAAACAGATACTTTAGGTAAGATAGCTCACTCTGGAAAGCCTTTGATTTTTAGATCTTTAGAACCATACACATAGTTGCACTACTACAGTCCTCAAGAGTAGGTAATTTATAACAAACTGTTGACAAACAATTCTACCTGTACTGTTATTATATGAAACAGTTATAATATTCATACCAAGTCGTAATCCTTCACTGACTTTGAAATGTTTGTCATATTTAGCACTTCTGTTATTCATTCTGTAAAATCTCTGATAGATTGCAATAAAAAAATGAAACTCGTACATCAAGATCTAATTTAATGCAAGGTGTGCTATTACACTAACATAATAACTTGAAGCATATAAAGCATCCTTCATGATTTTTTGCAGCTTTTCTTGAAAAGCAGTTCATCTTCTTTATATGAAACCGAAGAAAAACCTGTGGTTTTGACTGACTCCACTTGTGTAGGTATAAAGCAGACAACAAAAAAAATAAATTTTGTTCTTCAAAAAAAAAAAAAAAAAAAAAAAAATCCAAACAAAGTTTAGATGACTCTTTAACTCACCAATTTAAAGTGAATTTGAGTCATAGTAAATTTTTATTGACTGGAATACAGCTCTATGAGCTAAACTGACATTCAATTTAGAAGCTGAAAGAAATACACAGATGGAGTTCTTATGATAACTTTCAGAAGAAGTTATGAAATATGCTTGCAGTATTTAATCTATGACTAAAATTTTGTGAGACAAATACTTTGTCTAGAGAGAAACTCAATCTTATTGCAGAAGCTGCACTTTGCCAGAGATTAAAGACATGACTCATCATTCACCGCTTTGCAGTTTTCACAAACCTGCTGTTTCTAATATGTGATGATCATTTCATTAATATTTTCTAAACCTGATAATGGAGAAACTTTATTACAAACCCGTACAGGATATTCTGAGTTGGAAGGGACCCACAAGGCTCATTGAGTCCAACTCTTAAATGAATGGCCCATATGGGGATTGAACCCTTGACTTTGACATTTTTATAGCATGCTCTAAATGTACATCTCATACAAGAAACCCCCTCTTTCTCATAGTAAACCTGAACATTAGACATCTTTTTTCCACATTATGTGGCCTTTAGGCTTAACAATTATTCTTCCTAATAAATATATTCCTCCTTTCTAATGCTGTAAAATTCTTGCTAAACCCAAGCCTATATTTATTATTTGTTCAAGCACACAAATTAATGAATCTGAGAAATTAATTTGTCTTGTGTGTCCCTCTGTCTCTGCATGGCTAGGGAGTTACCCAAGACACTTAACTCTTTTAAATTGCTTTCGTCCAATGCAAAGGGAAGATGAAAAGTTTGGCAGTAACAAGAGGAGGTAACTACACAGACTTTATTTCACTCAGTTTTAAAGGAATTACTATCATTTTTAACATGCATGTGTTTGTTTGTCTGGGAGAAAAATACAAATACTGTTTAAAGAATGAAGCCTAGAGTTTTGTAGTACACAGAAAAAACAATGAATGATATGCAGCATCAACCCTAAAATTTGTGAAATCTAATGTGTCCACTTCCAGGCACTTCTAAGTCATGATGGAGTTTTAGATTTACCCAAGTCCACACTAAGCTATCTACAAAGTGGTCCCAAAAGTAGGTGGATAAATCTGGAATAAAAATTTTATCTACAATCTGAAGCATGGTACTAAAGAGAGTTTAATGCATAAAACTCCAGAAAATAAAAAATGAAGCATTAAAATCTTCAAGGCTTATGTTGTATTTGTGAATTTTATTTTCTGCATCAATTTAAGTATAAAAAGGTTGTTTAGAAAAGTGCTTTGTTTTTTGTGTATTATAACATGCATTTTGCTCTTTGCCAATAACAAATATGATCCAAACCATTCTAAAAATTGCCACCAGGATTTCACAGAGCAGATTTGGCCAAAATTTTAATTTAGCATCTTAAATACAGGACAATTATTGGGACAAAAACTTAGTTTGCAATTTAAACCGACTCCATTTTTTTTGCCCAAGAGAGCATTGTCTTGTTTTATGATATGATGAAAAAAAAAATGGATATTCCTGGGCTTGAGTACAAACCAACTTTAAATATTGGAACCTAAAAACCATGAAATAAAATATACAGTTCATAAACTCAAAGGCCAGTTACGCCAATAAATAGTGCATTAATTATATGCACTTGTATTTTTATCTAATAATAAAGTTTAAAAAGGATATCTCAGAAGTCAATTACCCTTTTATCTTACTTCCTATGTTTCTCCTCCTTCATAAACACTAGTTTAAAAGAGGGAAATAAACTTTTACCCTATGACTTCATTGTGTCAAACTGGGCCTTATTTTCTTGCAACTTTTAACTCACAACTTTGGAAGTTTCATATTGGTTTTCTCCTTTTTTCCTCTACTACTACTATTATTATTATATGCTGTTGTTGTTGTTTTTTATATATTTTTAATTATTAAACTGTTTTAATCTCAATTCTTTTCTTCCCCACTTTTAGGCTTCTGATTCTTTCCTCATCCTACCAGGGAAGGTGGGCATGAGCAAGTAGCTGAGTGCTCAAAGGCAGCAAAACTACATCTCTCATCCTCTTTCTTGGATGAAAAAAAAAAAATCTATTCAATTTTTTTTTCAATTCCTTTTGATTTTTTATATTATTTGAAATGCATCTAAATTTTCTCTTACACAATGCCTCCATCACCACAAAAATTATTAACTAAGTATTAATTAATCAACTCATGAAGTGTGTCTTCTATATTAAGATACTAATGAAAACATTTGAAAATCAGACATCTGCAAGCTGAGTTTAGCCAAATGTCATCAAAAAGCTAAGCCAATATTTGTTAGATAAATATATGAGAAAGAGAGAGAGAGAGATTAGATAGATAGAGAGATAGAGAGATAGATAGAAGATGATGGAGAGATGGACTGAATAAATGTAAGACAATAGCTCCAAAAAAAATGAAAAACAACCCAAACAACTCAAAACCCAAGAGACAAACACGACCAGGTTGTCACTTCATTGCTCCACAATGGAATGGGGTAGAGAATCAAAAGAAAGGTAAAACTTACAGGCTGAGGGAAAGACAATTTTTAGGACAGAAAAGGAAGAAAAAAAAAATAATGATAATTATAACAAATACAATTGTCAGTCAGTTCCCAAGCAATCACCACTACTCCCTGGCCAGGTCCTTCAGAATTTTTTTTGTTCTGTTCAGCATGAGGCCATAAGGTCTGGGGAATCTTTTTGGTCAGTTGGGGTCAGTTGTTTCAGCTGTGACCTTTTCCAAATCCTTGTGCATCCCCAGCCCCCTCACTGGAGAGGTGGAGGAAAAGGTAGAAACCCCTTAGCTTAGTGTATGGACTACTTAGCAAAATGTAAGCCATTAGTGTGTTTACCTATTTTATTCTCACCCCAAAATACAGCACTATACCATCTACCATGAAGGAAATTATCTTTATCCCAGACAAAACCAAGGGACTCTTATCAGAAAACAAAAAATTAATCTCTTACAAACTATGAATAAAATGTAATGGTGTGCATTCAGATGTTTACACTGCTTTTTGACAGATGGAGATGCTGGTTTCTTGTAGTACATAGTTTAAAAATGAATTAGAATTTCCTGGTTTCTGCCTTGTTTAAAAAGTTGCTGATTAATCTATGTGATCTATGTATTTTTAATTATTTCCTTTCCTCTTTTCTCCCTCTAATACAATTATGTGTTTTGACATGGTTTATAGCGTACTCTCACTCACTGAATTCTAAAATATAAGTGAATGCATCATAGAAAGTAAGCATTATTTATCGAAGATCATATTGAGGTTGTTTATTGTACAATTCATTCCTGTGTAAAGAGCAAAACCAAAGTCAAGCAGTCAAACAGCTTGACAGCTTTCCCTCCATTTTCCCCTAAAAAATGTGACCGGTTTAAATCATGGAGTCAAAAAGGAACCTTTTAACTTCTGAGCCTTCAAGAAGCAATCATCTCTTGGCCATTATTTCTGGTCATCTCTATGTCTGTGTTCCTGTAAATACAGAATATTGTGCTTCTAACTACTCAGAAGAGACAAGTACTTCCTTCCAATTGCCTTTTTCTATTGCTGTGTTTTTACAATGATTTGTGTCTTTTGTATTTTTAATTATTCTAACATTTTAGGCTCAACTTCCCCCACAGTTTTTTGTATATTCAATGTTTTGTTTTTCACAGAACAATCCCATCTTCTGAATCCCTTCAATATCCCTAATCCATCTTTTGGTTTTGTATTATATGCATTCTTCTGTTTTCTTAAAATTTGTCTAGTTCAGAATATGAAAGAATGCAACAGCCTCTCCTGTCTGCCTCTCAGGGTGGTTTGGAGGGAGAAAGACAAAACCAACAGCAAAACCTCAACAAAATCTAAACAAAAAGATAACAAACAAAAACAAAACCAACCAACAAACAAGAAGAGTCTTTCCCACTAAGAGTACATCTTTCAATGCAAATGAAATGATCTTGACAAAGATCACTTGTGGTTCTTTGAGATGGAAGGGCATTACTGCTCATTTCAAGAATAGTGAAACTTAGGACCTTAATGAAAATTGGAGCTTAGTAGTTCTGTAAAAACTATCCTAACATTGAAATCAGCATCTCTGTCAACTCTAATTATGTGGGGGTTTTTCCTGATTTTCTTGCTTTTTCTTACTTACTAAAGCTTCTCTTCATGTCCATGCAAACTGAAAACTACTAAAATAAAAATGTTCATATCCAAAGTTAGTGTTATTCCAGAATCTCAGGTCTGAAAGAAATTCCTGTAAGGTATGCAAAATTTGTAATAAAATCACTCAGCGAACACACATTATGGTCTTCATTTGGATTGTTTCACTGGCACAAATGAAATGCAAGTCTTCGAATCCATTAATGATCATTTAATAAGTATTATTTATTTAACAGGTCAATAGTATTTTCATAAATTTTAAAGTACACTTCTAGAAACGCCTGTATTAGTTGTGCGTGACCCCTTTCATAAAATATTATTTAACAGGACAATCAAACAGGTCAAGACTCATGCACCAAGAGGTTTCCACTTAATATTATTGAAAAAAATAGGGGAAAATGTGCTGCTGCCTGTAGATTTTGTAAACAAAACACTTCTGTGATATCTCATGTGGCCAGACATTAAGTTTCTGTTTAAACAAGGTAAGCTATATTACCACAGGAATTGCAGGGACATCAAACCCTGAAGTCCAAATGAATGCTACTTTAAGAGAATAAAACTGTAGTGATTATAAAAGGATATGCTAACAGTAAAAGCTTTAAAATAGAAATTACCACCAAAATTACAAAAAAAAAAAAAAAAACAAACAAACCAATAAAACCAATAAAACAAACAAGCAAACAAAAAAAAAAACCCCAAAAAAACCCAAACAACAAACCATGGGAAAAAAATAATTAGTTACATGATTTTTCCTAGACTGATTGTCATAGCAATGCCAAAGTGACTCTCCAGACCCTCCACCAGCTCCATTTCCCATCTCAGAACACCCCCAGAGCCTCAATGTCCTTCAAGGTACAGCCTCACCAGTGCTGAGCACAGGGGACAATCACTGCCCTGGTCCTGCTGCCCACAGGGTTGCTGACACAGGCCAGGTGCCACTGGCCTTCTTGGCCACCTGGGCTCATTTTGGTTCAGGTTCAGCAGAAGTCAACCAGCACCAGCTGGTCCTTCTCTGCCTGGCAGCTTTCCAGCCACAGTTCCCCAGCCCACAGTGCTGCGTGGAGTTGTTGTGACCCGAGTGCAGACTCAGCACTTCACTTTTTTGTACCTCATGGAATTTGCCTTGGCCCATTGACCTGGCTTGTCCAGATTCCTCTGTGTGGAGCATCCCTAACATCCAGTAGATCCCACCCAACTTGCAGGTTGCAAATGGACAGTCTGCACTTGATCCCACCCCAGGCTGACAATAAATTCATGAAACAGAGCTGTCCATTTTCACCCGACAAAGACTGTACCTACTCATCCAAGCCTGAATGTTGTGTTAAAGACTTTACTTATGTCCAGGTAGAAAACATACACAGCCTTTCCTCACTCACTAAGTGGATCTAGAAGGAGATAAGATTTGTTAACCCAGACATGCTTTCATGACCCCATGCTGGCTGGGCCTGATATTAGAAACTAGGGCATTTTCCAGAACTTTGAGACAAAGGTTTTATCCAATGAAGAGAAGAGATTGAATTATGCTTTCCAGAGTTAATTTAAGCATATGAATTTTTTTTGAGAAGGAATGTTATGAATTGAATGGAAAACAATAAATCATTCTCTATTTTTTGTCCTGTATATACATACATGTACCACTATGTGCAAAGAGCAATAAACATTGCCCCATTTTCCTGGGGAACAATTACCAAATGTTCTTTGACGTACAGGGTGTATTTTTCACATGGTTGGTATAGACTAGAGTGTCAGCAAAGGTCTGGGTTTGTGAGTATTTGTAGGAGAAAATGCAGAGTAACATATTCTTAAGGAAATAAAATTTTAGCTGTATGTGATCATGATGGATAGTGAGCTTTTCATGAAAGATCAGCTGTGAGTGAGTAAGGCAGAGGCTTCAGTTCTCATAAATGTTGTTACTTTGATGACAAAAATTGTATTTGCTTTTTATGATAAAGCAGCTGAGAGCCACAAACAAAATACAGCTTAAAACTGAAATATATGAATCATGTTAATGTTAAGTTACATTGGTACATAAGATGAGACAAGATCCCTCATGTAACTTTGCTTCTAAATATAGAAATACGCATCTTTCTCAGGTAAGGTCGTTGTTTTGGAATACTGAAGAGCTGAATAAACAAAAATCCTTTGAATGTTTCTTTAAACATCTGCAATCTGCTTTTCACTTTTTTGCTTCCTTGCATTTTCTGCCTGCATATGTTTTTTAGGATTTTTTTCTCTGGTATTTTTGAATTTTCAACACTTGAATGCTTGGAAAATGTAAGAAAACAAAACACCCATGGTTATTGACATAAAGGGCTTAATTTTCACTAGGACTTTTATGTAAATGAGTAAGTGAAAATTAAAGTAAAGCTTTCTGAAGTCAGTCACTTTCAAATGTTGAGATCATAAATAAGACAGTAACTTAGTTCACTCTTTAGTTTTGAAGAGGGATTATGTCTTCCTTCTGAAGACTTTTAGATTTTTTTAAACATAACCTCTGGAAATCCATAAAAAGTATTAAGTGATAGAACTCCAGTCTCCAATGACTGGGACAGACTGAATGTCTGGCCAAAACAGTAAATAAGAAGGTGCCTCTAACAGCAAATATAATGATGCCTTAAATAAGTGGTTCAGCAAATTGAGTGGGCATCACTGAAGCAGCAATGCAAAAAATTTCCAAAATAGAGAGGAAAGCAGAAAGTTTTGCAGCTTTTCATAGGGTAAGGTAATGATAGAAATGATAGAATTTTTTCCATGAGTTATTATCTTCCAGAGATGCAAAGTTTAGGTTCCAAACCTGAAAAAAATAGAAATTAATTGAGAAATGAATGTCTGAAAAATGGTCTGCTAAGATAAAATTTCAGCAATTTACTGATTTAATACTTTAGATCTACTTTATTCATTATACTGATCCCATTTTAAGATATTGCTGGGCAAACATGGTTTTCGTTGGATGCATTTTCATATTATTTGTGAGCTGTTAAAAAGTCTAGAAAAATGAAGGGTGATTATACTATAAATACTTTTCCCTTTTTTAAGGTTTTAAGAAGATGATAAATGATGTGTGCTGATGGGATCATGCCCTAGAATGAAGAAATGGGCTCCTAGAAGTATCATTTCACACTTCCTTTAATGAATTGATGAGATGTTATATAGTTTTAAATGCTATATAAGACCAGGAAGATGAAAATTTTACTAATGAATTATCATGTGTTCTTACACAGAAGGAATTTCAACTCTGTATTTATACTGACTTCCCAAATGAGGTACAAACCAAGGAAAGACATAAATGACTGCTCTCTGTCAGTTACCTCAAACAATGTATAAAAGTCTTGAGTTTTAGCAAATATAGCTGAAGGCTAGACATTTCACAAGGTGGAATTTCCAGTCTCTTAACAAAAAATCACTAGTTAGAGAAGAATTTCTCTCTCCTGGTGAAAAAGGGCAGTAAAATTGACTTGAAAGTTATATTTTCTGTTTGATCTGCTGGCTGTCCAGCAATCCATATAGAGCAGCTGGGAGTCTGGTGCAGCATGTGCTGACTTTAGCTGCCAGTACTGTACACCACAGAGGGCTAGGTGGAATTTGAGGGTGAAATTATCATATTGATGTAAGCTAGTCAATGTTAGGGGAAAGAGAGGAGAGATGAACCAAGCATAGCTTATTTCACAGGAAGGAAGGTCTAGAAAACAAATTTATGAGAAGCAAGTTGTCATGTCTATTGCTCATCCAATAATTCATTGATTTTAACTTTGTATAGCCTCATGGAACCTTTTTTCCTGAAGTATCAGGTCAAGTGGGCTGATGTACAGAAATAACTGTGTCAAGCTCCACATTCTGGGTGTTTGTATCATGTTGAGGTGATTTATAAAACCCTGAAATTTTCCTAATGTTGCCTAATGTCATTATTATCATAACCTGAAAATCAAAAATTACATGTGAGAAGTCAGATGCTCATCTTAGTTG
Source organism: Erithacus rubecula (assembly GCF_903797595.1). Taxonomy (NCBI): domain Eukaryota; kingdom Metazoa; phylum Chordata; class Aves; order Passeriformes; family Muscicapidae; genus Erithacus; species Erithacus rubecula. The sequence continues at coordinate 12,451,084 of NC_136685.1, read as the reverse complement.
GAGTCAAATATGATTTCTGCAGAGTTACTCTAGATTTATGGTGGCTTAATCAAGAAAAGATTCTGGTCTGGTGCAGCCTATAAATTACGACACACTGATTTTGGTGTTCTAATAGCTATAGGGGCACGGTTGGGAGAAAAAGGATTTTCATCTTGTTACCATATCCCAGTTCAGCTTCCATCATGATGATAATTCCCTGAAATGTAGTTAACAACCAGTGAGTTCTGTTCAGAGACTTAATTAATTTTTTTTTCTTGGCATCTTGAGGTTAGAAAATAGCAAGGTTTCCCTGTCCCAAAGCACTAAGCTGTAACTGTGGAGTACACTGCACTTTGCATTTTCATCTCGTATGACCTTGCCAGCATGATGGCTGACATTGGGAAAGGAAAAGGTACCCATGATGAGTAGGCATCTTGGAACACTCAGAAGGTGAAATAAATTCTTAAAGTATTAAGACAACTTTTTCTTTTTCATTATCTGTGTCTCTCTCATCCTCACTTCCCTTTCCCCCTCCCCCATTTTATTTTCTTGAAATACAGTCTTTTTATTTGCTTTTGCAGAAAGCCTTGATGAAAACCACACAATGCTATTCCAGGTATTCTATCTACAGGTTTAAATGAAATAGATCACATTTTACACAGCAGCTCAGGAAAACTATCATATCTACCCACCCAGCCTATGAAAGAAACAGTGATCAATAAAGACCATTTCATAGGAACTTCAGTAGGTGAGAGGAAAAGGCTGTGTGAGTAATGCAGTGGGGGAGTAATGCAATATGGGAGCAATACATAAATCAGTGCAGGAAAACAATAAAAATGTGCAAGGAATAGTTTGCTTACCAATAACTTCTGACAGAAATACGGTTATGAAAATAACTAGTATCATGAAAGCAGTTCTGTATAAGCCTGCATTAGCTTTCTTTCTTTTGTGTTAGAATATGAACTAAATGAAGTACGAGGGAATAAAATGATCATAAAATTAGTTTTTATTTTTAGTAACACTTGCGTTATGCATGTGCTTTACTCATGCAAATGCATTTTCCACTGATTCAGGTTATGATGAAGTCCAATTATTCTGTATATTTCTTTTCTTCTTTTCCTCCATCTCTAGTACAATCTTACACATTTCAACTTTATCAGAAGCACAATAGGGCTTAAGTACCCTTTCTCTTTTGTACATTTTGATTAATTCTATTTTTGCATTTTGTCCTTTCAGAATCTTGCACACACTGATAACAGTCAATCACTCTTGAGAGGTCTTTTAGCGGATATTCAAGCTTGAAATTTTGTACATTAAAGTTACAAGATTTTCCATCTTCCAAATTTTCTCTTATGCAAAAGAGTTTGAGTATTGAAAAAATCTAGTAAATGGATTTTGGTGTCATAGAGTTGTCATCTTTGAATCACGTACATAATTGTAGAAAATTAAAGGACACAGTTATTTCTACAGCTCTGTGGTATCTTTCCAAATGAGATTACAAAGTCACAAAGCAAAAATTTCTACTAGTCGTGAGGTGGGCTATAATAAATTAAGATACATTTAATTTCCCCAAAATAAACTGTAAACTATTCAAGGCAGGGATGCTGTCATCCTTCCTAGTTTTGAAATGTTTTGATAAATGAAAAACAAGTCCATGCATACGTTTGGGTGTTTTCCTGTATTGTGGCTAAACATCTATGTGTGGTTTTGGCATCAAATGCTACTTTCACAGAAAGGTGATGGTACTGCCTTGCCCAGGAATCAGGACCTGCCTCTATGTCTGTGTATAATTGTCAAAATTGTGCTGGTGTTCATCCAGTCGATGTAGACTGCTGTGTGCTGTAAAACTCTTGAGAAGTCACTTTAAGAGGATACAAAAATTACTTTGGCCTGACTGCATTATTTTATTTTCTAAGAGGTTCAGGCAATTTAATCACCCTGCAACAAATCTAGGACAAAAGCAACAAAAGGGAATAGGTTCCATCTAGTCACATATTATGGGTAGCCATCAGTCAATATTTCACATGGTCATATGTCCAGGTGGCAACTCTTTCTTCCTACTTTTCTTCTTATAATTAAGGGTTCAGATGTCTGATCTGTTGAAAGTCATAATTTAAGATTATATATCTAAAATGTATGGTAGAACTATTTTAAATATTTAGTGTCACTAGGATTTTCTTCATCTTCTTGTATGTACCCAAATCTATGAGCTGTGGTATCACTTTAATACAGAGGTTCTGCTTATAGTGGTCAAAGATAAACAAGTATCAAAGGAACTTGATAGGCACTGTAATCTAATTATAATATTAAATTGTTTAAAGTGTCACTGGTGCTGCCTTAGTCTAGGCCAACAAGAAATTCCATAAGCAAATCCTGAGTAAATGATGGGATCTATCATGGAGTGGGAACAGTTTCCAGAGGACAGTCTGCATGCAGCTGCTTCCCTTTGGAGGATGGGAGCTGCAGCTCAGGCATGAGGACCTTTCTATGCTATTTGTCCTCAATGCAAGCAACAGCCTGGGCACATTTCACACATCTACACCTGTAATGAATGTAGCAGGGCCAAGGCCTTTATTAATGGGGGGTCACAGGGAGTAGGCCCTACGCCTGCTGCTGCTGCTGCCAGGCAACGCCGGGAGGAGGTCCTGCCGATCCCGACGAACGTAGGGATGGGAGTCTCAGCCTCACGGACACGTCCGAGATCTCAATAGTGGCTCATTGGTCTGGGGGTGTCATTCTTCTTAACTGCCCTTAAGGTTGTGGTGATTAAACAGTTACAAAGGACATATTGCAGGTGACTTGGCTTGTTAGTTGAGATGATCTGTGAACTTGGGTTCGGTGTTGGTTGACTATTTTTGTGAATCTTTTCTTCAACAACAACTTCCAGTAATGGTGGTACTGGGAAACTTCTGGAGATTTACATATAGGGTGTGGCTAACTTGATAGGCAGGCAGCAGCAGGCCGGAAATGAGGTAAGGGAAAGGGCGGAAATGGTAAGGCCGGAAATGAGGTAAGGGGAAGGGCGGAAGGAGGAAGTAACTGGGATAGGGGAAATACAATAAACCAGGGTTTGAATTACATAGGGACTACATTTAACTGGGGAAAAGAACATAACAACTTGATCAACGAACCAACAAACGAATGAGTGGATAGAACGATAAGGTAAGCAACAATCTTTTTAACTCTTCTAGCAATGTTGTTTTATGGTTTTCAGCTAAGACTTTTTACCACAATCCCCCCTCTTTCTCTTTGATCGGGTCTTTGACCCGCATCAAATCACAATTTTCGGTTTCTTGGGGGTATAATTTTTGTACTTCTAGAAATTGGTTTAAGATTTCTTTAGCTGAATCATGTTCTGGGCTTTGGGTTCCGATCATCAAAATTTTAGCTCTCGTTTGATCAGTCATATTCCTTATACTGGTTTGTATAGTGGTATTTATAAGCCTAATTAGGCATGGGAGTAGGCATGGTAAAAATAAAAAGCTTATGACTGCACTTGCAACTAAAAAGACTACTTTTTTCCACCATTTATTTTTTTAGGGACCAGAAGTCATCCCACCAGCTAGTGTCCATTAGAGGGGTCCATTGTTGGTTTCCTACATATGCTATTTTTCGGATTTCTTTAGATATGTTTCGTATTACTTCGCTTTTATCATCAATTTCCAGGCAGCATTCGGATGTATTAAATTTTCCACAAATACCTCCTTCATCAGCCAATAAATAATCTACTGCAAGTCGAATTTGATAGACCACTGCTCGGGTCTGAGTTAACTGTTCGGTAATGTGGTCTAATGCGAGGGCTGTTCGATTAGATATTATTTCTAATACTGCTTGGAGTCTGATGATTCGGTTCAGCATATAAATGGGAGTACGGTATCCCCACGACCCATCCTGTGCCCACGTAGCTGGCCCATATACTTCCATGATGCGTTCAGGTGTCCACACTTGTCCCTTCCATTTTTGAGTACTTCTTAAATTAATCATACTCCTTTTCTTTCGGTTAGCCCTTTTCAAATCATCGTACAAGGGAATTCCTAATTTAGACCCCGAATTTTTGGGAAGTAGGAAGAATGAAGGTTTTATAATCCCAATTGTACAGCTCCCGGCCCAATCTCCTGGAAGATTGGTATATGCAGTGTCTCCGCATATCCAGAATAGATACTCGGGTGCTGTCCAAAAGGTTTGGTTGGTTTCGGTGGGACATGACCAATACTTGGATAATTCCTCCAATCCCCAAAAGGGATTTATTTTCTTTCCAGCACATTCATGTAAATCATATCCTTCGTGATAAACACATCCTTTTTCCTTTTGGTGTATTGTCCAATATTTGTTTGGCTCCTTAGGTATCCACCTTATAATTGACTTTTTTATAGTTAGGTACCTTTTGCAGGGCATAGTTCCTACAAATGTTCTATATGGGTTTCCAACTCTTTTAATACATTCTTCTCCAATAGGTTTATATTTTAAATTCCATTGTTCTTTCTTTCGTTTTTGCTTAGGTAATTGAGATGTTTGGTTAGTTTGCTTCCATTTTAGAATTTCCAATGGGCTTAAACTGATCCCTTCCCATGGCCAAATCTCAGACATTTGTGTATTACCGCATACCCAGCAATTGGTTATATTTAATTCTTTACTAATTCTTTCAACTAAATCTATGAATAAATTTTTCCCTAAAGGTATTTCCAATTCGTTTTCCTTTTTGGTATTTATTACTAATTGTTTTTCTTTGATCAAATCTATTAATTCTCCTTGATTATTCTCATGTTCAAAGCAAAACCAGGCTTCCCCTATAGGACATTCTCCGAGCAACCGCTGCCGAAAAGTGGCAGTATTCTTAGCAATCCAATACGTTTTTCCACTTTCTTGACAAGTGGAGATCTGGGAATGATTGAAACAGCTGGGATTCACGTTGGTGTGAATTCTTATTAGGGACTCTTGGGTCTCCCCATCATATATCCGATGGTAACACTTGCTGCATTTAACCTCTTCGCTGCTTATCAGGTTATTTGTTAGCAAGGCCAGCAACACTCCTCTCAAGAGTCCGGTATGAACTGCTTTCAGTCTCACCCGGGCTTGCCTCTTGGAGGTGGGGGTCCCCTTAGGTAAGATTTTACTTTCCCAGAGTTCTCTCATCCCCTTTTTATACTAATTTAGGTGTTTTTAGAAAGTGTTCTGTAGGGGAATTGGTCTTTATGGTTTGGCAAACTTCTAATTTGACGATTTCGACAGAGGATTGAATGATACTTACAATCGGAGAAGGATGTATGATACAACAATTTTGTAACAACAAGAACTTTAGTGAACTACTGGGAACTTGAAAGACTACTGCAGGTGTGCAACAACAACGTTATAACAACAACTAGAGTTAACATAAACTGCGTACAGTAACACTTTGCTTTCAAATTGGAACTGTCTAAGTCTTTTCAGCTGTCTTTTTCTTTTCGCTTAAACTTAAGTTGGAGGTCTGTAGTTCCTTTTGTAATGGTCCATTCAGGTGCCTTTGGCTGAAATACTGTGGAGTCCGATTCACCAGGGGGAGGTGGAATTGGTCCTTTAATTTGTGATATGTGAGTCCAACCTTTTTCTTTTGTTCTTACAGCAGTGTGTGTAGTTAGGAGGACTAGGAAGGGGCCTTCATACCTAGGAGATAGAGATGTGTGACTTAAGGATTTAACAAGAACCCAGTCCCCAGGGTTGATCTGATGAGCATTTGAATCTAAGGGAGAGGTTTGGGGCAGGTATCCTTTTTTCTTTAGTTGCTCTATTGTTCTTCCAATGATTCTTAAATACTCTTGGGTGGCAGCTTCTCCTTCTAGATAGTTTGCAGAGCTAAAAGGGGTAATTAAAAAGGGAAGCCCAAACATCATTTCATAGGGTGAAACTCCTATGTCTGCACGCGGTCTGGTCCTAATGCGTAATAGGGCAAGAGGTAGGCATTTGAGCCAATTCATTTGGGTCTCTTCAATTAATTTTGTTAATACATTTTTCAAGGTTTTGTTCATTCTTTCTACTCGGCCGGAACTTTGGGGATGCCATGGAGTATGCAACCTCCATTTCATTCCCAGTGCTTCAATGACTCGATGTAATATATGTGACGTAAAATGTGGGCCTCTATCAGAATCGATGTGATTAATTAATCCATATCTAGGAATAATTTGTTCAAGGATTATTTTTATGACCACTTCTGAGGTTTCTTTAATAGTGGGGAAGGCCTCCACCCAATGGGTAAGATGGTCCACAATAACTAATAAATATTTATATTTTTGAACTGGGGGCATTTCGGTGAAGTCAATTTGAACACTTTGAAATGGTCTTAATGCTAATTCCCTTCCCCCATATTCAATTTTTCGCATAACTTTTTGATTAGCTTTTTGGCAGATTAAACACCCTTTAGTTATTGATTTAGCCAGATTATATATCCCAATACAAAAATTTTCTCTGAGGAAGTGGTCACATAATCCTTGAACACCCCAGTGGGTCAGTTCATGGATTTCTGCCAATACCTTTCTGGCTAGACTTTTGTTTAAAAATTTGCGCCCATCTTTCATTACCCACTCTCCTTGATTTCCTTGATGTATTTCTAACTTTTTTATTATCTTTAACTCTTCTTCACTAAAAATGGGCTTTGTAATTTCTGATTTCTCTGGTATCTCATTTAATTTAAAGACTTCTATAGGCCCTTCGGAACTTAATGAGACTTCTTTGGCTATTTTGTCAGCATACCGATTTCCTCTTTCTTCTAAGGTATTTCCCTTTTGGTGCCCTCTTATGTGCACAACTGCAATTTCTGTTGGTTTGAGCAAGGATTCTAATACGGATTTTATTAAGGTTTTATGTACCAAATCTTTCCCCTTTGAGTTTAAATACCCGCGTTCTGCCCAGATTTTTCCAAATGTGTGGACTATTCCAAATGCATATTTTGAATCAGTGTAAATGGTTCCTGGTTTTCCTTCTAATGAGTCTAGACCTCTTTTTAACGCATAGATCTCACAACATTGTGCAGACCAATTGGATGGTAGCTTCCCCTTTTCTATCACTTCTAGCTCTTTTCCTTCTGCTCTTTTTACTACTGCATACCCAGATACCCTTTTTCCATCTACTACTCTAGATGAACCATCGGTAAACAATACTTCTCCATATGGCAACGGTGTACTTTGTAGATCTTCCCTTACTTTGGTTTGGAAATTTATAAGCTCCAGGCAATTGTGCTCTAGCTCTGGCAAGGGTTCCCCTGAGAGAAATTGAGCCGGATTAATACTTTTAGAGGTGGCCAATTCTAAATTACTTGCATTCATTAATATAATTTCATATTTTAGTATTCTGGCTTCTGTTAGCCATTGCTGGGCCCCTTGGCTGAGGATAGTCTTAATATCATGTGGAGTATATACTTTAAGTTTTCCCTGAAATGTCAGTTTTTGTGCGTCCTCTATCAAAATTACTGCAGCCGCAATTGCTTGGAGACATAGTGGCCATCCTTTTGCTACTGGATCTAATAATTTAGAGAGGTAAGCTATTGGCTTTCGACAACCCCCCCATTCCTGAGTTAGTACACCGTAAGCTACTCCCCTTTCAGTGTTCGTGAATAGTTCAAACTCCTTTGTGAGATCTGGTAAACTTAGGACTGGGGCCGAAGATAATTTCTCTTTTAATTCTTCTAATTGTTTTTCGTCTTGTGCAGTCCAATTTATGGGTTCAGGGTTTACTAATTTTTCATAAAGAAATTTTACACTTTGAGTATATTTGTCTAACCATAATTTACAGTATCCAAACAAGCCTAAAAGTTTTCGAATGTCATGTTTAGTTTTTGGGGTCGAAATGGCTAGTATGCCCGAAATTCTTTCGGGGCTTAACTTTTTGTATCCATTTCCAATTATATGACCAAGGTATGTCACGTCTGGTTCAACGAACTGCAATTTGTTCCGGGATACTTTTAGACCCTTTTCTCCCAGAAAGTTAAGGAGTTTTATACTAGTTGTTCTAACTAGCTGTTGTTCTTTTCCAGATATTAACAAATCATCTACATATTGGAGGATTCGTGTCTCATTTTCAGGGGTGAACTGGTCTAATAGTTCTTCTAGAGCCTGTCCGAAAAGATTGGGGGACTCAGTAAATCCTTGAGGTAGACGGGTCCACCTTAATTGTTGTTTTCTCTTCCCTCCTGGGTACTCCCACTCGAATGCAAACCAGTCACGGCATTCTTCTGCTAGCGGACACGCCCAAAAGGCATCTTTTAAATCTATGGTGGTGAACCATGCATGTTCCCTGGGAATTTTACTCAACAGAGTGTAAGGGTTAGACACCACAGGATGTCTAGCGATGATTTTTTTATTAATTTCTCTCAAATCCTGGACTAATCTATATTTTCCCTCTGCCTTTTTGACTGCTAAAATTGGGGTGTTATGGGGGGACATGCATGGTTCTAACACACCTTCCGCCAGAAGGTGGTCTATAATTGGGGCTAGTCCTTCTCTACCGTTTTCTGATATTGGGTACTGTTTTACCTTGACTGGGGTAGTTCCTTCTTGCATTTGCACTTTTATTGGCGTGATGTCTAAAAAACCAGTTTTCCCTTCTTCTGCCCATACTTGGGGATTGATTTCACTTATATCTTTTTCGGTCAATTTCATAATACGCACAACCATCCTCCCATTTTCTGGAATAACTGCTATTCCTAACTTAACTTGTAAATCTCTCCCTAACAAATTCTTTTCTAAATGTGGTAAATAAATCATCTCTGCCACACACTGTTTAAAGTTTCCTTTTAACTCTACTCCTTCAATTATTGGTGCTTTGAAGGGTGTTCCTTCAGCTCCTATTACTTCGCACGTTCGATTACTAATATGGACTCCTACTGGAAGATCTTTCAAACTGGACCGATCAGCTCCCGTGTCAACTAAGAACTCAAAACTTAAATTCTGGGGACCAACATTGAGGTTTATCAAGGGCTCATCTAGATGTTTCATTGGGTCCCCTAAAGGGAAGAGCCCCTGACATCCCTAATCTTCCCCTCTCAGAATCTTTTCTAAATTTTCCTGTTCTTTTTCAATTGCTTCATCGATGGCAATCTTTTTACAGTACCTTTTGAGATGACCCACTTCACCACAGTAATAACATCTGCCCTGAAATTTTCCGACCTTCTGCCAAGGGTTGGCATTAGAACCTCCTGCGCCTGGCGCAATCTTAGGTTCTCCTTCTCTAGATCCACATGGCTTCTCTAGCTTATTTCCAGTTGCATTTATACATTCTCTAGCTATCGCTACCATCACTCGGGCGTTCGATTTCGCTTTCTCCTCTTCCCTTCTCAGATACACCCTTAGAGCCTCTTTAAGTAGTTCATTTATCCCTTTTTCCTGCCAGTCTTCCATCTTTTCTAATTTCCTTCGGATGTCAGGCCAAGATTTGGTGACAAAATGTACTCTTAATACTGCTTGGCCATCCGGACTATCAGGATCTATACTAGAGTACAGCTGAAAGTTCTTCCTTAACCGATTTAACCACGCGGATGGGGTTTCATCTTTTTCTTGTACTGCTCCAAAGGCCAATTTGGTGTTACTTTGGCGAGGAACAGACTCTCTTATTCCCCTCACTATTAAAGCTCGATAGTCAATCATATTCCGCCTCCCCTCTTCTTGGTTTGGGTTCCATCCCGGGTCTGTGAGAGGTAGTTTATAGTCACCCGGTGGTCCTTGCCGGTTTTCCCTCTCCCATATGCGTAGGCCGGCTTCTCTAATCATCCTAACTTCCTCTGGGTTGAATAGTATATTTATAACTGAATTCATTTCTCTCCAAGTATAAATGCTAGGTCCTAAGAACTGATCTACCTGTTCGGCAATGCCTACGGGATCTTTCACTAAATTCCCAATTTCTTTTTTAAATCCTCTCACTTCTGAGGCCGTCAACGGTGCGTCTACAAACCCAAGTCTGCCCTCTATTCCTCCCATAGGGACTTCCCTGAGTGGAAACATCCTTTCTGCTTTTGCTGCCCTTGACCTCGTATTATAATATGGTCCCTCTGCTTGTGCCGGTACAGGGTTCTGTTGATTACTGGAGGAAGAGCTACTGTTGGATGGAGATAGACTCAGTTCCCAATTGGAAGGAGGTGAAGGGACACCTATTGGTGGAGGGGCCTGAACCAAGGCAGGAGGAATTGGGGTTTGTGGAGATACGAGGGGTGAAGGCAGGTTGGGAAGTGGGCACATAGGTAAAAAAAGCTGATTTGGAATAGGGGTACTAAGGGAAGGTGGTGACAGGGGAGTTATGCTAGATGCTTGAGGAGGAGGAGGAGGAGAATTGACAAGTGGAACAGAAGAAGGAAAGTAAGTGGGGGTGTTGGTGGGTGAAGAGGAGGTAGGAGGAGAATTGACAGATGGAGCAGAAGGAAGGTTATTGGAAGCATTGGTGGGTAGAGAAACAGCAGGGGGTTCGAAGGAAGTAATGGACGGAAGAGGAGGAAGAGGAGGTTGAAGGGGAGTGACGGTCGGAGGAGGAGGAAGTGGGTAATCGGGGTTATTGACAGGCGGGGGAAGAGGGGGAAGATAATCAAGGGGGTCCCATTTACTTTTATTTTTCTCTTCCTCGTTCCTTTGTCCCTTTTTCTCTACTACTTTACATATCTTTATTGGTTCTTCTTTTGCTCTACTCCCTCTCCAACAAGCTGCGTATTCAAGTTGTTCCACATTTGATCCTCCCCAAGTCTTTAAATATTGATTCAGCATTGTACACATCCATGGATCTTGGGTACCGAACCATGGCCATGCTCCTGGTAAATCTAACTTTGGCCATACTTCAACACAATAATGGATCATTTTTATTTTATTTAACTTTTTAGTAGCTTCACAAGTATCCCACTTATTTAACATTATCGCCAAAGGGCTATCAGGAGGGATGTTCTTTACATTTTTGTTCTCTTTCGCTCTACTCTTTTGACTCATACAAGACCCCATAGTGATTTTTCAAACGGGCCTAACAGAAACTTACTGTGCCTCTACTCGAAAGGAAACAACTGACAGGCAACTAAAGACACACTCAACAAAAAATTTGGCCCTTTCTAACTTAACGTATAATTTCTTTCTTTAAAAAAAAATATACGGTGCCCCTACTTCAAAGCAAATTTAATGACGGGCAACTAAAACAGGGCAAAGGAAAGAGCTGGTCACTACTGGGGTTTACCTATATCCCTCTCCCTATGCTCCTTCCTGGCCCACAGTTAAACTGAGATAGAGCCGGTCTCTAACGGGGCCCCGGTCGCCCCCTCCCTCTACTCTTCTCAGTTCCACCAGTGGGAGTCAGGTAAGGTCCCAGCGGGGCCCGGATACCCCTTCCTAAACCCTCGTCCCTGGGGGGCTCGGTCCCAGCGGGGCGCCGGCTGCCCCTTCCTGCACCCCCCCTTCTTTGAAAATAAACACAGTGGTGGGTCCTAGTGAGGTTCTCTCCTCTTTCCCAACCGACAGAAACCTGGGTCCTAGCGAAGGTTCTCCTTCTTCCCCAAGCAAGAGAAAGCTGGGTCCTAGCGAAGGTTCTCCTTCTTCCCCAAGCAAGAGAAAGCTGGGTCCTAGCGAAGGTTCCCCTCCTTCCCCAACCGACAGAAAGCTGGGTCCTAGCGAAGGTTCTCCTTCTTCCCCAACCGACAGAAAGCTGGGTCCTAGCGAAGGTTCCCCTCCTTCCCCAACCGACAGAAAGCTGGGTCCTAGCGAAGGTTCCCCTCCTTCCCCAACCGACAGAAAGCTGGGTCCTAGCGAAGGTTCTCCTTCTTCCCCAAGCTTGGGCCTAGGCCCCAAGGAGGCGCCTCTTTCACGCTGTAGGCCTTGGTAGGCCTCACTCGCTTCCCCCTTTTCCCGGCCGGCCCCCTCGCGGGAGTCCGGAACCGCGGTACTCAGGGGTCCACACTCGCTTCGGGGGTCTGAGCTGCCAGCCCCCGTCTCATCCACACCACACTCGCTCGCCTCCCGTGCCCGCCACCGGTCTACTTACCGGTGCTCCAGGCGTTGTCCTGGTTCCGCGCAGCTCCGGGTCCGGGGTGGCCAGCTGTCCCAGAGGGCCTCTTCGGGGTGGCGCCGCCCCCTCCGACGTCCTCTTCTGGGCGTGGCCTATCCCGGACGAGCCCCCAAGTTGTAATGAATGTAGCAGGGCCAAGGCCTTTATTAAACAGCTCTTTATTAGTGGGGGGGTCACAGGGAATAGGCCCTACGCCTGCTGCTGCTGCTGCTGCTGCTGCCAGGCAACGCCGGGAGGAGGTCCTGCCGATCCCGACGAACGTAGGGATGGGAGTCTCAGCCTCACGGACACGTCCGAGATCTCAATAGTGGCTCATTGGTCTGGGGGTGTCATTCTTCTTAACTGCCCTTAAGGTTGTGGTGATTAAACAGTTACAAAGGACATATTGCAGGTGACTTGGCTTGTTAGTTGAGATGATCTGTGAACTTGGGTTCGGTGTTGGTTGACTATTTTTGTGAATCTTTTCTTCAACAACAACTTCCAGTAATGGTGGTACTGGGAAACTTCTGGAGATTTACATATAGGGTGTGGCTAACTTGATAGGCAGGCAGCAGCAGGCCGGAAATGAGGTAAGGGAAAGGGCGGAAATGGTAAGGCCGGAAATGAGGTAAGGGGAAGGGCGGAAGGAGGAAGTAACTGGGATAGGGGAAATACAATAAACCAGGGTTTGAATTACATAGGGACTACATTTAACTGGGGAAAAGAACATAACAACTTGATCAACGAACCAACAAACGAATGAGTGGATAGAACGATAAGGTAAGCAACAATCTTTTTAACTCTTCTAGCAATGTTGTTTTATGGTTTTCAGCTAAGACTTTTTACCACAACACCCACTCCTTTTCTAACCCAAAGAATATTGAAATATTTCCAGTGGAAAGGAAGAGCTCCAACACATGGAGTTGTGTGTCCTGCTTCAGAGTACTGCAGATCTGATGCCTAGGTACATAGTGACTGGTAATGTGGATTTGAATATAGCTGTGAAAACACAGTTTGGTCCTTTAGTTTCTAATGCATTAACTAATCTGTTGGGAGAAATAAAGAGCAGTATGCTACATTTTCAAGTACTGACTTCCTGAGTGTTTCAAGTGTTTCTAACTTCAGAATTTAATTTGTTCAAGATGAAAAATATTATTCAGTAGTACATGTCCTCTTAATTTTATTCAGCTATGAGATCTTGTGAGGACCAAAGTTGCAGTCTTTTTCTGGCACTTTGAAGGAAATGTCTGATGCAAGTTCCTAATCATCATCTTGTTAGGAGTAAATCCCACTTTGAAATGCTCACTGGATATTGTGGTGCTTGGATTCATTACTTGAATATAATGAGTTCCAGAAGTTGTCAGGTTAATTCAAAAATGGGAAAAACCTAACACCTCCCCTAAGTAAAATAAAAAAAAAAAAAAATAAAAAAAAAAAAAAAAAGAAAAAAGAAAAAAAACCTGTACCAGTGTTAAACCACTCTTTTCAGATCTTAATTTCCTCATAGGTATCTAGCTCAGCATTATTATATAAAAATTAATAGGAAAAATCTCTGACAAGGTGAAAGTTCAGTTTGATTGTTTTATTCATGTTGCTCCTGATTCTTCACCTCACTGCACACGTTTTGCTTTGCTTTGACTGTTGACAGGAGTTACACTGGCATAGAACCAATTTAATGAGGCAGATGATTATGCTATCAAGATTCTTAAAAATATCTCTTAAGAAAGTAAGTTAAGGACTTTAATTAAGGGAAGTTAGAATTTATGTTTCTCAGAAATATCACCTAATACCTTTAGGAGTGTTTTGTGATAGCCTGTCATTTCCTGAACCCCATAAGATCTGTGATAACTTCAGTAAAATAATTTAGTGCCAACCCAGAACAGAGACTGATACATGTTTTTCCTACATCTTTTCAAGGCATTCCCACTGTATTTACTAGTATTCATTGAAATGTTGTACAATATAAATAGGTAGCTGGTTTTTTTCCTGTAATTTCAAACTGTGGTAGATTTGACATCTCTGTTTTGACTGCCCATTTTAGTGTAGAATGACATTTCAGAAATGAAGACAAGCCTGAAACAATAATTTCTTATGTGGTCCTGGTTGAGCAGCACATCTCAGACCCGTTGCCACCCAGCAATATGATAATGTGGTTTGTTGCCTGAGCAAGGTACTCACTCTCCCATTTATATCAGTCATAGGGGTGAATGCTTGTCACTAAACATATCAAGTTTTGGGGTTGTGCAAGATGTCATAAATGAGAGTTAAATCATTATCAAAAAGTAATGACAAAAGGCTTGCCATGCCATTCATAAGAATACCACAGTAAACTTGTGGCTGAATTTTTGTTGGTAGTTTTCTGGGGGGATTTTTTGTTTATTTTCTTTGAGATTCAGTTGTGAATTTTATTTTTTCTTGGCATTCAAATAAATTATGAGATTTAAACTTTTGCTTTTGCAGTTCTGCTTTATTATCTATGTAAATCTCAATATCTAGAGAAAATGAAGTATTCCTCTTTCCACCATCATCACATATGATGGCTTTTTACTCCTTTATCTGAAGCTGATTCTTCAGCATGTTGAATAAATCATGAGTACTGGCTTAAAGCCAGCAGAAACATCAAGTATTATAATGTTTATGTCCAAAGGATTTCTATCAAATATTGGTATTTTTCTACTGTTGTTTAACCTGAGTTGGCAGCTTAGCTCCACACAGTCTCTCACTCACTCCCCCAATAGGATGTTGGACACAATTAGAAGGGTAAAAACTAGAAAACTCATGGGTTGAGATAAAGACAGCTAATAGGGAAAGCAAAAGCCACACAATCCAGCAAAGTAAAGCAAGGAATTAATTCACAAATTCACACGTGCAGGCATCCCCAGGAGATCAGGACACCATCATCCTTAACATTGACTTGGGAAGACTAATGCCCCAGAGAAGCTGGCTTTAGTCACAGAGTGGACAGTGGTGCTGCATCCCACTCTCCCCAGCCTCACTGTGACCTTAGAAATGCTTGTTAGGCCTTGGCCTTGACAAACTACAACTGGACTAAGCCCCTCTAGAGCTTATGAGAAACACACTCTGCTCCCAGGAACTTGTGCTTTCTAATGAGAATATGTTTGGTTTTTTTAACTAACAGCCTTGAAAAACTTATTTTTCTCACCTGAATGACAACCCAAGTGGAATTATACCTTTTTTTTTAATTTTTTTTACTTCAGAGCAAGTTGCTGACTCAAATTGCAGCCAGGATAGATAATTGCTATGACTAAAGCCCACTCTTCTGTATTCCTATAAACAGTGATGCAAAGTGAGACCCATCTGATCTCTAAGTCCCCAAAAGGCAAAGGGGCTAATGTGCATATCTCAAACACCAATAGCCAGATGGCTGTGGAGCCAACAAAGGTCTTTTAGTAATAACAGACAAGAATCACTGATAGATTATTGGTATTAAGATGCTATGAAAAAGAACAATATTTGGCTGAAGAAGACAGAAGAAGGGGGGACACGTGGAGATAGGGCAGCAATTTTCTATGAGAAAGAGCCACAGCACAGTACATTGCAAGTGCAGGAATGAGTGGTTGGAAGTGGACATGGACAGCAGGGTAGAATTAAGACCACCAAAGTTCTTTGATCCATTTCCAAAAATACCTGAGAGAAAGGATTGCATATGATCACTAATTTACAGGGAAAGCACGAAACCTGCCTTTTGGGTGGAGAAACCTCTCCATAAAAGGGTACCCTCCCTTCCAAGTTCAGGCAGCACCCACTGGACCCTGGACAGCTCATTGGCCAGACTGATGCAGCTGGATCAATGCTAATCAGTTTATCAGTTGATTGTCTCTGAAACCAGGATGGACATCTCACCAGCTGGATTGATGCTGGAAACAGGACTGGTGATCTTTTGTTCTCTGTTTTCTCTCTTTTTTTCCTCTTTCTTTCTTTATTCTTCCCTTTTTTCTCTCTTTCTTTTTCTTTCTTTCCCTTTTTCTTTCTTTCTGCATTTCCTTATTTAATCTCTTCCTCTTTAATTTCTCTCTTCCCTTTCACCCCACTCCATTATCCAAAATACAGTGCTGTGTGCTTATATAGTAGATCAAGGATTAATATACCAATTTCCATACCAAATTTGTAATTTGCTAATAACAGTCTCTAATTGTGTGCAATTGTCTTTTGCCCATCCTTTCCACCAATGTACATTCACAAATCTGAGGTGCTTCCTCCCCTTAAGGATAGGTCATCTCAACACCATCACTCTGAACATCATTTCCTTCCTTCTTGCCCCAGCTCTACATGCTGGGCATGAAACCACATGATCTAGAATATCCCTTAGGTCAGATGGGATCTTCTGTGTGCCCTTCCCACTCCATGGGCACCCCCAGCCCTCCTACTGTTGGGGTGGGATGAAAGAATTCCTTGATTTAGCATAAAAAATGCTCAGCAACAACTGAAACATGAATATGTTACCAAAATTATTTTCATCCTAAATCAAAACCACATAATTATACCAGCAACTAGGAGAAAAATTAACTCCAATCCATCTCAAACCAGGACACCTAGTCTCAGCCATTATAATCTATATAGATTTTTGCAATTAAAGATATAAAACATTATTTTTGCTTGTTATATTGAGCTGAAAGAGGTAGATACAAACCAGTTTGTACAGCTTTGGTGGAATCCTGCACACTTTAAATTTTTTTATTTTCTAATGAATGCCTTTCCTTTTGCTGCATTGGCAGCTTGGTCTCAGATGATCTCACCTATGGACTATGAAAAATTTTCTCATACTCTCTCTCTCTGGTGACTGCTAAACTTGTATCTGTTTATGCAAATATGTTTATAATTTATTTATTTCTAATTTGTAAAAAAGAGTGCAAGCCAAGAATATGAAATGAAGCTTTTGTTAAGAAATTCTGTAAAGAATTTATGCTAATCATAAATCTATGTTATTCTCCACTTTATATCCTACTTTTTGCTTGTAATTCTGTTGTATTTATTATCTGCATGCAATAAAGGCACAGGTTTCAGCTGTCATATATTTTATTTTCTCTGCCATAGAAATCCAACTAAGAAATTCTTATTTGATAGGAGTACAGGTGCTACGAACACTCCATAACTCACAGCTCCCACTAATAAAGAATAAGATATTCTAAAGAATAAAAAGAGGCTACTTACTATTCAAAGCTATTGAATAATCTGTGAACACTCTGCATAAATTTCTCATCTTGAAAATGTATTTTTAATCATAAATATTCAACAAATTACTTTGAATAAGCTGTTGACTTGGCTCTTCTCAAAGCAGTTACTTGTACTTACCAAAGTCAACTCTATGTGCTTTACCATGTAAAACATGCTCATGTATTTTCTTTTTTTTTTGGATGAAGAGTCTGTAGAAATTGCATGCTACATACCTGCCATGATCTATGTGTTAAGAAAATTATTTACATGCTGTGCATACAAACCACATCCTATCATAATGACATATATTCTCCTTGGAGTCTGAATACTAAACAAAAAAATTTTAATTGACAATAGAATTTTTCAGGGTCTCTATTAATTTCAATTTTGGGTATGCTTAAAACATCTATTAATACAATGTTTATCTATTTTAATAGCAAAAATTCAAGAAACAGATTTTTATAGGATTAATTGCTTTAAAACAATTAAACAATGGAACTTATATCAACTTAGAACAAGAAAAAATACTGCAACCCTACTTAACAGTCTTTAGGTTTAGAATTCATATGGAAGGTTGGTAATAAGCTCTGTTTCAAATCACTACAGATTTTTAAGAGATTTTGAGCAAAACATGCATGAAAATTGTTCTCTGCTTTACTTGGTCTCCAGAGGTCAGAAGAAACTGGTGATACAGAGCATAACACAGGAAGAATTTGAACTCAAATACTTTTCTGTTTGAGTTCCTCATCAATAAAACATAGCCAAGCAAAGGAACACATTACCATGAGACTGTCATGATAGAAAGATCTGAGTATAGGGTGGTAGTGGCCCACCAAGAGCTGTTGGCAAGTGTGGAGTTTTGTATTTTCAGGCACAAAACAGCAAACCCATTTATTTGGTTTTGTATTTAAACCATAGCAAAACTCCTTTCAATGTGTAAATTTCTCTTCAAAGTCACCTCCCAGAGACAAAAACATGCAAGCTCTAGGAATTTATTGCATATCCTTGTGTGAAGCATATGTCTAGTTTATTAATCTCAGTTTAGTAGTAGGAAATAAATAATGAATGTAGAATGCTGCTTCTGAATCTAAGCAGAGCACAGTTGCAGTTAATCATTCTTCAATTTAAAAAATCTCCTGTTTTTCTCTGCTTGGGTTATGGCTTGGAAGTGGTTATCTTCCTTTCTCTTTTGCTTAGTTGTTCTAATTCTTGTTGAACTGGAGGTTATGAAGAACACTGGTATTAAATACAAAGTTTTTCTGTCCCCATGTATGGTTTGGTGGGGTTTTTAAACCAGAATTACAACAGGTCCTATCATATATTGCCCCTGACCATGAGGTTTGCAATTTCCAAAGATGTACTGTTAAAGAATTCTCAAGGGTCTAGAAATAGAAATAAGTTACATAAGTTATTTTTCCTAAAAGCTGCTCATGATGCTTTTTCAGCCTTTATATACTTAAGATAAATAGTGGTTTTGCTAAGCCAATAACATAAATCTAGATACTTGTATTTCTCTCTGCTGGTATTCAAATGAAGAGAACATTCTCCAATTTCCTAACAGAATAAGGATTTAAGTCCAGATCTAGCTGGTACAAGGAGGTTATTATCTCACTGTATTCAGTGTGGGTGCAGCTCACCAGGAACACTGTGTGCAGTTCTGGGACCTGCAGTTTAGGAAGGAAGTGAAAATCCTCGAATGTGTCCTGAGAAGGACAAGAGAATTGGTGAGAGAGCTGGAGGGACACCCTAGGAAGGGAGGCCAAGGGCTCTGGGTTTGTCTTCACAACTTCCTAGGAGGAAAAATTGTGGAGGGAAGAGCTGATCACTTCTCCCTTTCATTCAGCAATAGAATGTGTGGTAATGTTCAAAGTTGTACTAAGGGACATTTGGGCTGTAGATTTGGAAGAATTTCTTTTCTGAGAAAGGGGTCAAACACTGGAACAGGCTTCAGAGGGAGCATGTCAATGCCCTAAGCCTGTTAGTTGTTAAGAGGCATTTGGACAATGCCCTTAACCACATGCTTTGCATTTTCATGAGCCCTGAAGGGGTCAGGCAGTTGAACTGTATTATCATTGTACATTCTTTCCAAATTAAATGGATGAAATGGTTCTATTCTATTCCAACTACAGCTCTTCTATTTTTTTCTCTATCTTTTACCAATACATTTCCTTTTTGATAAAAACATACTGCTTGTTCCCATGTCAAAAAGAATACAATATTTTTATTTAAATTCTTTTATTGGGAGAAACATTCTTTTGGCACTACAACATATGAGATAGTCCCTTAGAAAATGGAAAAATCAATGGATTAGGAAATTTTGGGTTCTTAGGTATTTGTGCAAAAAGTTGGAACCATCATTAAAATTCTATCTTTTTCTCCCCACTAATATTTGACAGGATATATTTGAGATTCCAGTGTGTCTCTTCCATTTTTTTTCTTAAGTTCATGGTGATATTATTGTCATCCTTGGAGGCTCTATTCTGGCAAAAATATATATTTCAAGTTACAACCACCATGTAATTCAGCATCATTCCAGTGCATCTGAGAATATCAAATAAAGCCACAACTCACTGCATAGTGAGCTGAGTAAAAGTCCTAAAGTGGAGAACAAGGGTATCTGCCCATTAAAAATATTTCACTTGCTCTAATTCTATGTGAGACTTTCATGTGTCTGTGAACCTGCTAGAATGATGATAAAATGCCTTGAAAAAGCCACTTAAAAATTCTAAAGCTCAAAGATAAAAATTTGGTGTAGTTCTACATACCTCTTACCACGAGTGATTGTGTTATTTAAGCAACAAGAAATGACAGACTATGCAGCAGTGCTGATTAATGGACACCTTGGGTGTGCAGTGAGGTATGAAGTGAAGCTGATGCAAACATGAAATACATTAATCACAAAAAGTTCAGAATCCTGAAGGAACTTATTGTCACTCTGTAATGAATAGTTTCTACATATAGGAAAATATTGTCTATGCTTAATTTTACTGCTGTCATATGCATTAAGGTTTTATGGTCTTTTTTCCTATTTAAAAATGTGAATTATACAAGTAGTTTGGAAACAGATTAATAGTTTTGAGCTTAGCCATTTTATATAGGTAGAGGTTAAAATCTTCAAGCACTGTTGAAAATGTAATTTTATATATTTTCTATATACATATATTTATACATAGCAGTCTTGTAATACTGTATTTACATATATTTAACAACAACAAAAAAAAAAAAGGTCCCCTACATATGAGATCATGCTTTAAAAAAAATGTAAGCTTGGCTAAGAAAGCATTAGCAGAAAGGAACCTTCCTTTCTTTTTTCACCTTGAATGTTCTTTCTTTTTACTTGCCTATACATTTGTCTCCTACTAGCAAGTTGTGTTTCTTTGATAATGAAGTCTCTGCTTAATGAAAATCATTATATATATATATTACCAACAGAAGAGGAACACAAATTATTTCTTAATTAGCCAATTATAATATTTTAATGTTTTATTCATACCCTAGGGAGACCATTATGCTTTAACATATACCGTACATTTATTTTTTCAATATTTCTCTATTATCTCTCTAAATCTCTCTCTATCTCTCTGAATAAGAGTCTGCTATACAGTTTTGCATACTAAATTCATGTAAATAGAAATACTATTCTATTCATTCCAGGGATGACAATGTCTACCCCTAAAAAATAATTTCTCACAGAAAAGATCCTTAAATTCAGTCTCTCTGGCTCCTGTCTGATTCAGGAAATACTGAAAAATCAACTTTCCCCAGCAGAAAGAGCATTGAAAGTCTACAGTCTGTGCAATGGCTCATGACAGTTTCATTCTAAAAAAGTGCTTCATGATTTTACAGATGTAGTGTTCAAAAGTGCAGCTGACCATCTGCATGGCATGTTTTATGTAATAATGTTCCCTTAAATTCAGCTCATGACATTTTCTAATGTTCTCCCTTCCGAGACACTTCTGTGTCATAAAAAATGCTTTTAATTTATTCCTATTCTTTAGCAATGAAAAAAGGGATCTGAAAAATTTTAAAAGAAGCTTAAGTTTCTACCTGGGAGCACATCTGTGTCATTAATATGTTCCTGTTTGTATCAGCAAGGTTATAGGTCAACACAGAGTTCTCTTGAGAAATTGCAGTAGATCTCACTGAGGTCACAAAGTTCATCACTATGGCAAGACAGCATGCTGCATTTGGGGACTATATCAGGGTTCTTTCATTGTGCTGCTGATAGTTTTGGCTTGACCCATCTTACCCTTTGGCTGTGCAAATCTTTGTACTGCAAATATTTCTTTTCCATTCTCCTTTCACTCAGGTCAGTGTTTGTTTGTTTATTAATTTTTTATGATGTCTGCCTTAAAGATGAATGTTCTAAGGGAGTTTACAAATCCTCTTCAAACACTTCAGCAAAGAATATTTTTTCTGTCAATGAATAGCTCAGCTAATAATTTTGTCTTGGAATCCATTTTAGAAAATAAAGTTATTTATTTAATTATAATAGGGGTAGAATAAGACACATCAGGAAAAATATCAATTATAAAGCCCTGAAACAAATCCACTGTTTATAATGCAATTTTGTCCAGCTGCATTCAGCATTTTTACAATTCTATTAGAATTTTAAGTGTGTCGTCTGTTACCTTCTATAAGTGATGTCAATCCAATTTACACACTCATTAAAATTTCTATCCCAAAAAGCCTTAACCCAAATGACTTCACAGTTCCTTAAATTTATTACATTATTCACATTTTAGGATATTTTCCTTCTTATATTTTCTCTAATTATTTTCTTAACCTATTTTTTTTATTGTACCAGGGAGTTTGGAAGTTTGAGGACAACTGAAGACAGTGTTATAAAAAATTAACTTGCTTTTAGTGTTATGATGCTCTCTGAAACTTCAATGGACGCAGAAATCTGCAAGACCAAAAACTGTTCTCCAGTCATAAGAAAATCCTTTAGTGAGCTTTGGTCCTGTCCTATCTCATTCAATCTGCCAGAAATTGCACCTAGAAATTGCTATTATCCAATTGTGGTTTTTTGGTACCACTTCCAAGCATTACAACAGTGTTTTGATGGAACAGCTTTATGTCTAGCATATCTTTTTTGTTATAACTGCTCTGGGACTTTTTCCTTGCATTCAAAGAAAAGGGGTTTTATTCAAGTACATAATTGGTATTTGCTGGTGCTGAATTTAGTTTGATTTTATATTTTCAAATGTGAATTTGAAGCTAATTTAGCAAATATTGTCATGACTTTCCACTTACTATGACTTTATTAGTACTTTCAAAAGCAAAAGCCTTAGAACTCCCTGTAGATTGCCACTGATGACCTCTATACACTGTGAAAGCAGTGTAATTATTCCTATCCTTGATTTTCTACCTTCTAACTAGTAATTAACTTACAAGACTAATGGTTTCTCCCTTTATATTTTTTCTCCATTTTTCCAAAATCTTTAAGTGAAAAATGTTGTCAAGTACCTTTTGAGAAAACTAATTGTACTTTTTTAACATTATCTCTCTTGTCCTTTTTGACTCCTTTAAAAATTCTTTATATTCATATTTTCTTTTGTAAGAACCAGGATGATTTTCCCATAATATTAGCATTAATCCTTAGGAAAAATTATCTCATTTTTTCATTTTGTATTGCATAGATATGTCTTTCCTGTTACCATTTCATTATGTTCTCCTCAAAGTATTTTGAAAAACAAACAACCAAACACTTTAAACATATTGTCACATTTAAAATTCAAACTTTTCATCACATTCTTTGCAATATTGTCATTCCTACAGAAAAACAAGCAAGCATCCCTGCACATTATTGATGAGATATCACCATTACATGGCAAATGTTCAAACAAAGGCTCATGTCTCTCACAGAGATTGGAAACTACAGGCCTTAGTCAGAGAGCTGAGACTTTGGGTACCACCTGTGGTCTAAAACAAATACTTCTACTTAATCCATAAAATTATAATTTGGATGTGCCAACAAACCCCCATATTAATGCAAGTACAATCAAACAATTTTTTTTGTGGATGGTTGGATGGATGTGCTTGGGCACAAAGTCAGGCTCCACACTGATTCTGTCACAAAAATAATCTTGCCCCTGTCTACATCTACAAGAATAGTGCAAGATCATAGAATAGGAGAATGTTAAGGAATGGACTTTAAAAATCATCTCTTCCCAACTCCTTCTGTCATAGGCAGGGACACCTCTCACTAGACCAGTTGCTCAATGCCTGATCCAATCTGGCTTTGAGCATTGCCAAGGTTGGGACATTTGCAACACCTGGTGTCTCATCACACTCACAGAAAAGAATTTCTTCCTAATATCTATACTAAATGTTAGCTTTTTTCAATATGTACCCATTACTGCTTGTCCTATGCCCACAGTTCCTGATAAAGGGTCACTCTACAGCTTCCCTGTAGGTGCCCTTCAGATACTAGTGCTGAATTTAATTTTATTTTTGCTTTCAAATGTGAATTTGATAGTTAATTTAACAAATATTGTCACGAATTTCCACTTACTATGACTTTTTAGTATTTTTTAGTATTTTCAAGATGCTGGCAGGTTGCTAAGTAGTGTCCATGCAAGCCTCTCTTCTCTGGGTTGAACAGCTCCAATTTTCTCTGCCTCTCTTCCTAGGGGAGGTGCTCCAGCCCTCTCATCATCTTCATGGCTTTCCTCATTGCTCCAACAGTTCCATGTCCTTCTTATGTCAGGGCGACCAGAACTGTATGCAGAAATCTAGGTGGGGAAAGGAAAAGATTATTCAGAATATCTGCAGAGGAAGGGAGGGACCTTTCAAATGCTGCAATGAAATTCATACCATTGTGGGCAAGAGCTGAATCCAATATGTAGTGGACCAACAATAGTAAGATTCATTTATATGTTAGAAATTAATCAAGGTGAGTATAGATTGGTCCTTTCTTGGGTCAATCTTGCCTCTTAGTGAATTTGGATAGTGAGAATTAAATGGCATTTCTACTTCACTTCAGCAGCTTTGAGAGTTTTAGAAATGAATCCTACAATTTCTATAACAGCAACTCTACCTACTTTCATGCTAAAAGCTAGTGAGCCTTATGATGTGGAGACTGTTGAAGATATAAAATGATTACCAGCATTCTAAATAACAGATATTTATTACAGATATTAAAACATACAGATATAAAAACAGATGTTAAAAACCAGATAAATAATAAAAAAAATCTGTTTTTTTTTAATTGAATAAATGAGTCTTGATATAGTCTATGCTCCCTTCAGAAAGGTTCAATAGGAAATAAAAAAGTTGATTAAAAACAACTGCCAGTCATGTTTATAAATACAGCAGTTGTTCCTGGCACTTATTTAAGCCAGGACAAGCAAAATGCATTCAATCATAAACTTATCCTTTATAAATCATCCTCAGTAGGTGAAAAGCAAAGAACATACAAGTGACCCTTCAAGCCTCATGAAGATTTACATTGGTCTCCTGGGGAATCATATAGGAATGATACTACCAACTGATCTTATTTCTCCCCTGTGAATCTATAAATGAGGAAATAGAAAGGCATAGATTCAATTTTCAGTGAAGAGCTTCATGGTCAGATCAAAAATCACAAAAAGCTTCCAAAGGTGAAAGCTGGATACAGCACCACTACCAAAAAATCAAGGGATGCCAGTTTAATTATGTGTGTGTTCCAAGCTTTCTTGCTCTGGACTGTGACCTAGGCTGGATCTGTACTGTTTGTAGGAGTTGGGAGGGAAGATGTGACCTCTGCCCTTGATTTGTGTTTCATGCTATTGACAAAATGACATATCCAGTTGATCTATAGAGTTAAATGGCTTTATCTTATGAGGTGGCAATGTAACCTTCCTCAGGAACACCTTTGGGTGTAATTTTACTGTGTGCAGAGACTTTGCAAGCAGAGATTACAGTCAACAGTACACACAGGTAGGACAGGCATTCCACCCCTTTGCTGTTCACATCTCACTGTCATCCTCCCTTCCCTTAAACTCTCTTTAACCAGTAATGTTGTATTGTTGTTTTCTGTTTGTGAGAGTTTTTTAGGGGTGTAAAGGTTTTAATGAAGACCAGTATTTTCTTCATGAGTCCTTGAGTCATTAGTACCCTCTCAACATCTCTATATTGAAATTTATCTCATATGGCTCCAGGTTAAATACTCTTGCACTGCTCAGCAGCACTTTTTTCCTGTAAGAATGAGTGGAGATTACACAGCAAGGATTCACAAAATCAAACCATAAGTTACAGACAGGTGAACACTTGGGGTATGGTTAGCTGTAGAGCCATTCCAAAAACAAGTTTTCCTACCTCCTTTGGCCAGACTTGGTAGTGTGAGATATATCCAGTCAGCCCACAGTGCCAGTGAGGGCACACTTAGGCTTTTTCCTTTGTCATGTTTTAGAATTCAGGCACTGATTTTTTTCTTGTAAAGATTTTTAAATTGTACTCTGGTGATTTCAATATATAATGCAAAACTAAATCTGAACCTTTGCAAATAAATATTTTATTTTTACTATAATCTTAATTTTCACTAGGGATTCCTAATTAATAATTTGGAAATAATAATTTGTATCCTATTTACTATTATGTTTTGAAACTATTTTCTTTAATATTTCTGAAGAACTTCTGTTTCATGATGCTCAGATTCTTAGAGGAACCTGAATTGGTTTCAATTTTATCATGAATCAATAGCATCATGTATGGTGGGGGGAGTTATAACCTTCATATAAACAGTACAGAAATATCTATACCCCTGTTTTATTGATCAGCACAATGTATTTAAGTGTTTGGAAATATTTCAGCAATGCTGTAATATAAAAGATGTGCCAACCCCAGAAGAAATCTGTTCCTTCTAAGTCATAGAAGTGAAGTTACTTTCTGTAATAGTTCCCTAGTTGATATAAACATTTTGACAGAAAATATTTGGTGGTGAATGCAGTGTAAAACTATCT
Source organism: Erithacus rubecula (assembly GCF_903797595.1). NCBI lineage: Eukaryota > Metazoa > Chordata > Aves > Passeriformes > Muscicapidae > Erithacus > Erithacus rubecula. The sequence continues at coordinate 12,425,012 of NC_136685.1, read as the reverse complement.
GAGAATAAATGTACTGTGACTTGGAACACAAGATACAATTTTCTTTGCATAGAGGCAAAATGAGGTGATGACAAGAGTTCAAAAAACCTATTCTCCTCCTAAAATTGCAATTTGACCTTGCTTTTCAAGAGGAGTATTTCAAAAAGTTAAACTTGACAGTGCAAGAAATTTCACAGACTTTTGTCCATAAACTGTCAGTTGCAATAGGACAATGCACAAATTCTTTTTTAGTGTTCTGCATATTGGAGTTTTTTCCCTTTTGCTGTTCCAGTCTGTCCCCCATCTCACTGTGAGGGGAGTAAGCAAGTGGTTGTGCAGGGTCTAGTTGCTGGCTTGCATTAAACAATGACAGCTTTGTACCTGGTGACTCCCACTGTTCACATGAGTTCCTTTTAAAATGAAGTGCAAATATCAAAGCAGGATATTACAAGTATGCTTAACCTCTGTAGTGCAACAGCTTATCAAAGCAATATAAATAGAAGGCTTTGTTTCCATACATTTCTAAGAGCTGCTCATGCCATTTAGATTGTATTTACACAGAGCAAAAAATTTAGCATTGTAAATGAAGTCACTGAAGTATTGAATGTTACATCTCTCAGCAAGATATATAACCTGTAGCAACCTCAAGAAATAATGAGTAAACTGAGTGGTTTGCATTACAGCACTGAACTATGCTTAAATTAAATTATAAAATATAGGCTATAATAATCAAGCAGACTGCTTAAATCCAATAAAAGGTAAAAAATCTGAAGCTAAGACATGTATCTGTCTCCATCTCAGAATGTTAAATGTGTTGTACAAAACATATTGAGGCAAATCCTCACTTGATGTTAATTGGTGCAATTCCTAGAATTGAATTAATCTACCCCACCCAGTCAACTCCATCCACATATATAAAATAATTTTCTTTCCTCTGAGGAGAGCATTAAAATACTTAGACATCATATAAGATAAGAAAAAATTTTAAAAAAAAGCAAGAAAAATACTCTCAAGGAAATTAGCAAGCCCAGAGAAGGGTTGAAGAAATAAAATTTTAACACTAAAGAAAAAACCAACCAACCAACCAGCCAAACAAACAAACACAAAAAAGGGGAGAAAAAAAAGAGAGTTTTCAACTATCTATTTCAAAATTCAAAAAAACTAAGTAAGGGAAGGCAAATATTGTACTGAGGTTAGTAGATTCTAATGAATAAATTAAGGATCTGTAAAAGGTCATGCTGGGGTGACAGCTTTCTGATGGCACATTTAATTAGTTGAGTCCAGTATGCAGTGAGATTATGAAGAGTATTTAGCCACAGAACAACAGTACAGGAAGTTTTATAACTTCAAAGTAAGGCAAATTGGACAGAACCTATTGAGCTACTCAAGAAAACATAGGGGACCCTCTGTAGCTGTAAACCCTCTTCAATTTCCTGAATTAATTTAGAAAAAGTCCACAAAATAAAGGATGAAGAATGGTTTGCAGCAAAACAAAAAGCACCATCAGCTAACCACAAATAAAGAAAAAAAAGCTGATAACAAAAGCTCCCTGAAAAGGTTTTCTCCTAAGGTAGCATAGCTCATTCCAATGTTCCCCAGTGCAGTGTTTCAGTGATATATATTAGAAAATGTTGCTCCTGGCTATGTTTTAAGACCACATCTGTGACCATTGCTATCCCCATTCCAAGTATTGACTACTCCATGTTCAAAATTGATCTTCTGAATTGCTCAATGAGTGCTGTTTTTCACAGGTTATAGTATTATAGGAGAGGGAGATGAAGGGGCTTTATTTATAGTTAATAAGCAAAGACAGAGTTTGATATGTTATGATGCTATTGATTTTTTAAAGAACCCATCATACATCAATGAGTGATCTATCCTCTATAGTTTCATATTGGGACTTCTCAAAATGTGGGGAAAAGTCATTTGGTTATATTTCTATTGTCCCTTTTCTCTTTTGTCTGCATCAATATTTGAATTGGGTGACTGTAACAGGTGTTAGCTGTCCCATAAGGCATTTTTATTCCATAATAATATTTATTGTTATTTATTGCTATTGACTTGCTAACAAGATGAATGACATCTTCTATGTTCTTTTTAAGTTTTAGATTTTTTAAATTTCTTTTCTTTTCCCATTTAAAAAATATGTAAAACAGACAAAGATATTCTAAAAAGCTGGGGCATGGCAGGCTTTGCAGGTTTATTGTTTTGTTTGCTTTTTAATATATTCTGGGCTGGAGCCCTGAATGCCAAGGTTTAGCCTGGAGCACTTTTTTAAAACGTTTGAGTTATAAACTTCCACAGAAAGGGTTATAATAGAAACACTGACAGGCATTTAACTATAACAGTAGTAGCAGGGTTGTTATAATAATTGGATTTGGGGTAGAATACAAAGCTAAATTTACAGAATCTTTCTGCCTTGGGGGAGCCATTCATTTCTGTCTGAAACAGCTAAGGCAAAACCTAACATCAGCAATAGGAAAAAGACACTAGAAAAATGAATGGTTCCATCTCTATTAGCTCCAAGAAAACAATTTTTGCTTGATAGATTTAGTGATGCATGAAATATCAATGCCTACATCTGGGAATCACCACAAAAAGAACAAATTGATTTATATTGACTGTCTTTCATTGTTGTTTTAAGCTAAAATGTGGAAGTTCATATTTGACACTTTTTTTTTTTTTATTATTGAAAAGTTCACTGGAGTGTTAAATTAAACAAAAACACCCCAAAAAAACTGAAGAAATAAAGGTGGAAGCAATTAAGAGCTTAGCCTGCAGATCATCTGAGGGTCATATGGCTCAATTCAATTTACAGAAAAATACACCTTCTCTTTTTTTTTAATTGTCAAGTTTGTGAGATTGTGATAACATCTTAATGTTTATGCAAGTGAATGAAATTGCTTCCCTCTGTCAGATAAATAAATGAGATAAAGTCATCAACAAATTACAGCCAGTAGCATTGTCAATATTGCCTGAGATAACACAGAAATCTTGTAGAAGGTTTTTCACATCTCAGGATATATTTTGTTGTTATATCCTTGTCAAGCCTCTAGTGTTTCTATGTATCCCAATATCTCTTAAAAATACCCATTATGCTGCCTTGTTACTGACTCTCCTTTAACTGAGAAAGTTTAATTTGTATTTGAACTAGGAAGGTATGCCAGGTCATATCAGAATTCCACCCAGTGGACTTCACTGCTCCAGACATGTAAGCAGAATGCATTATGACTCCTATCAAAAACCAGTTTTGATCAGTTGACAGGAATAATTTTTCTGGAAATCTGTACTTTCCATGACCTAGATTATGATGTTCAGTTATCAGTTAGGCTCACCTGAGCACTTCTATTAAGATACAGTCAAGCGTCTTTAAACTCAGCTTAAACAGCAGGACTTGATGAGATAAAGCCAAAGTTAAATTTATATTTAAGTATGATGGCATCAAAAAGTATTTGTAATGACTCTGCATTTTTAAAGTGTCTTTGAGCAGAAGAAAGGTTGTTCAGTGACTGCCATGGGATCTGTCCTGTTTCCCTGGACTGGGCTGACAGCTTGAATTCCTTTCACTACACCACCAAGTAAAAGAAAATTCTTGCTAGGCAGCATATTCTTTCAACAATAATTAAGAATAGTAATATGAGCTTAATATGAGTCCATCTCAGTTCTATTCCAAGCTTTTGAGAGCATGGCAATGAACAGATACTTGATTACACTTTTAAAATTATTTGACAAGAAGAGGCATTTCTTGACTCTGTCCAGGTAATCTGGTACCCTACATGTGCTGACTGCCTGCACTGCTGCTGCCCATTACACACTCAATGACAGATGTGAGACTCAGCAAGGGGCTTCCTCCTGCTCTTGGACATGAAGCTGGAGCAAAGGCAGAAGGGAATCTTCTCTGAAAACAGTTTCACCCATTCACCACAGAAGTCTGCATAATTTTTATAAGTAACGTAATTCAAGTACAGGTAGTGAAATTGTGAGTTAAAATTTTACACATGAAAAATCATGAATTATGAATTCCCTTCTAAATACTTTAAGAAGTAAGCTAATTTTTTTAGGTTTAGGATTAGTTTAACCTTGGTTATAAAGGTGCCTTCTGGAGCAGCATTATCTGTCTTTGTATTGCATTTGTTCTGTCAAACTTTGTTTTTTAAATCAGTCTCTGTGTTTGAAGTATCTTTTTTTTTTTCCTTGCATCCTAAGTATATATTCATAATAATGACAGTGTAGTTATCTGTTAGCATCCCCATAGTGCTCATCATAAGTGAGCACTGCCTTCCATCTTGGGACTGAATAGCTGCTGCTGAGCACAGTAATTCATTAGACAAATGTTGCTACAGGAAACCTAACTAAAGAATTTTTTATATGGCATTTTCAAGTATCAAACTGCTAACATAGTTAATTAACCAGAAATAGATAAGAAATTATATTTATAGCCTATGTAAATATTGACTGCAAGCAAAAAACCAGAAAATTGCAAAAGTTCAATTATCTGACTGTTCATTTAAACAAGTAATGAAAATGGAAATATGTAAAAATCTTCCTGATAATTCTTTCTTATTTTTAATATTTTTCTATACAGATTTTACTGTCATCTACTTTTCCAGGATTAATGTTTTAAAATGCCATAAAATTTTCTATTAGGTCGTCTCCACTAACAAAAGTGAAATATGTTTCTATGTTTAATCTCTTTTATTTTTCTAATCTTCTCAGTATTTGCCAAGACTCCTTCCTGTCTCATCTATGTAACAATATCTTAATCTCTGATTTTTCTGTGGGTTTTGTGCTTGGCTCTTATTTGTCCACAGTGTTAACTTCTACTACAGCTGCTTTCACTGTTCTCAGAAACTATAACAGGAATAAGAAATATGTAGGCACTTTTTATTATGTCCTTTTATTTCTGTTTTGGGTTTTGTTTACTTAATTTTTGGTTTGGTCTGTTTTTGCAAAATAGTAATACTCAACTCTTCATCTATAGTTTTGTTTACTATTAGCATGGGCTTTTCACTTCAGATCATGCAGCAAGACCATTTGTACAAAAGGAAGATATGGATCTACAGGAAGAAAACTGATCGGTTTTCTACAATCATTTATGTTCCATCATTTGATTTGATTCCAAAATAGTTCTATCTCAAAGCAATTTCACAGTGGTTGCTTACCATTCTGAATGGCACATTTCAGTTTATTTTAGAATTCTAGATGAACAGAATATGGAATAGTCCTTGAGAAACGCTTATTCCAAAATATTAGGTAGATTTCCTGCATGTGCCTTGGCTTCCTAGCATTCTTTAGTTAAATGTAAGTTACACTGTGTGTGTTCTGGTTGCAGAGAGCAGGCAGAGCACATGGGCATGGCCAGGTTGTTGCTCTATATCCTGCACATCATCTCTGGGGAACATGGTTTCAGGAAGAAGAAAGGTGAGTACACTTGTGGAAATGCACCATTTTCTTTCCATCTCTTCCTAAGAGAGGTTGTCCTTGCACACCCTGCCCTTTCTCATCTCTCTTGTGCCTCTGGTCCTCTGAGAATACAGCTCTGCAAGTGGCAAACACGGCTGGATTGTGAATGCAGCCCTGAGATGCTGCTCTGAGAAAAGGGGCAGAGGGATCAAGCCCATCAAAATGTGTGCCCTGGGAGCTGGAGATAAAAAGGATCTGAGGCCTGCTACACCACAACTGAAAAAGAGATCTTGGCAGCTTATGGAGGGGTTTGATCTATTTCAGAAGTAACTACTGCTGAAGAACAGCTCCCCTTGGCACCCTGACTGCCAGTGCTGGGCTGGATGTTCAAAGGTAAAGTTCATCCCACACATCATGCCACAGATGCCAGATGGAGCAAGAGGAACTCTTTGTTTACACAGCAAGCTCAGATAAGAAATCCTAGTTTCCCAGGGATCCCTATGACCATCATGAATTTGCCTTAAGGTGAAAATTCCAGGTGATCAGAAAACGAGGAGAAGAAGGTGGTATGCTGAGGAGATCACACTTCATAATCACCTACCTGAAAATAAAAAGCAACACACTCTCCTCACTGACTTTTCCTGCCTAATCATAGGGGTAAATTGAAAATGGAAAGATGCTGTGGAAGGAGTCCTATGCAGTGAGTCACAGAAGCTGTGGAGGGACGAGGTGGATCAAATCAGGTTGCAGAGGTTAAAGTTGTCCACTTGGCCTTAGTTATTGCCAAGTAAGGGAAATGGCCAAGACTCTACCTCTAAGCTCACCCATGGATGGTACAAAACACTCTTTTAGCCTGTCTGAAAAGATGGAAAAAAAGCCAATTAGCAGCAGAGAAAAAAATCCATCTGGGCTGAGTGGTGAGGCATCACTGCCAGGGTAGAGAAGCTGGCTATAAAAGTCTGTGTTGTAGATGTGCACAAACCCAAGGGTCGAATTACCAAAGAGCATTGCAACAATGGACAGGAGGATCAAGCTGCCAAGATTAAAGTGTCTCAGATAGATCTTGAATGGAAATAACAGGGCAATAATTTCTGGCTCAGTGGGCTTGTGATGCCTCAGGGCATCAGGGAAGAGATGACATACAGCAAGCAGGTCGTGTGATCAAGGGGTGAGCTTACCATGGACTATATCCCAATGTTATTGTAACTGCTAAACATGTGCTGCACTCAAGCAGGCCAAGCAGGTAAAGTTCCTGTGGTATGGGGGACAATGGTCAAAACAGAAGTATGGGGAGGCTTGGCAGATCAATTGCATCACACTGCTGCAGACCTGCCAAGGCAAGCACTATGTGCTTGTTGGCAGTGGTGGAAACAATTACTGGATGGTTGAAGATGTACCCCATGTCTCACACCACTGCACAGAACACCATTTGGGTCTTGGAAAGAGAGTCTTGTGGTGATATGGCAGCCCAGAAAGAATTCACTTGGGCAGTGTGAATCATTTCTAAAACATAGTTTTCCTTCACTTCCAGATCACGTCTTTATTTTTTATGTTGTGACACTATAACTTCCTAGGAACACATACACATATAGCAAGTGAACGTTAAATTGCCCATGATTTTTTTTGCTGAATTTTTTTTTTTTTGCTGACATTTTCATGTAAGTTTTATTCCAGTGTTTCACTGCTTGAAATGATGAGAAATTAGCCACTAATTATGTAAGAACATACACATGATTGTATATGTTAAACTAGAAATTAAGAGAGGATGTGAATAAGGCTACAAGGATGTATTCTGCTATGTATTCACATGGTAGTTCTGTGGAGGAAGAAACTCTTTAGAGAGTGAGCCCTAGAAGTAAAAAAGTAGTTCATTCCTGAGCAGGTTCTTGGGAAGGCAGGTAAGGCTCACACTGAGCACTTAGATGCCTGCACTTTTTCTGTAATGATGGAGGAAGAAAGTCCTCTTCAGAGAGGGATCATGTCTTAAATTTTCTCCAGACCAGTCATGAAGCACACTTCAGGGATGATAGGATACCTTCTAATGATACGATTCCTAAATCAGGCATCTCAGGTAAGTGCTTAAAACACAGCAGGATAGATAGCTCTTCTCTTGGATGATTAGATAATCATCCTGGTAAGAGTCCAGAGGGTCTGTGGTGCCCATGGATGTCCAAAAGCCCAAAGCTCTGGAAAATCAAGTTCCTCTGTGCTTTATTTCTAAAGGGAGAGGGAAAAAAAATCTCCTGCAGAATAAGCAGCTGAAATTCTCAGAGCAAACTCCCTGTGGATTGAATTTTCCTCTCCTGTGAGAATAGCAGGCTGGGGGGGTCTAGAAGAAACTGAGATATTCAACTTCTCACATGAAAAAAATCTCATTTAAAAGAGTAGGGATTACAGATGAGGAGAAAAAGAATTTGAAGAATTATGATTCTGAGTTGCTAAATGTTCGGATTGCTTAGATTAGAATTTATAGCTTTTATTAATCTGCACAAAATTGGAATATAAAATGACTCAAGATCTTTTATACCTTCTGACTAATTTTTTACTGTTTTCTTAATATAGTCTTTTTACACAATGCATTTTCTGACATTTTTAACATGAAATTGAATGGTTCCGTATACAAGAGTACACTTAGGAATCTAGTTTATCTCCAGAGTCTGGGCATGTGGATCTGATTTGAACAAAGATAAATGGTCTCATTTTATTACAGAAACTTTCATTAATAATACCAGGTATGTTTTGTACATTATGACAGGTTCATTGCATTCAGTTCTTTGACATTTTATGAGGCAATGGTAATGAAAGCTGTGAGCTGCTATATAGCTTTGTGTTAAAGAAAATAACACTGCAGATTATTTACAAAAGTCTATTAAAAATGTCAGATAAATAAATGAGCTGTTTTTGTAAGATGTTACAAATTCAATAAGGAACTGAGAAGAAACTTTCTTAAAACTACGTAACATTTCATAGGACTTCTGAAAATTATTCATGCTAAAATTTTATTGCTCTATAATGAAGACATTTGTTGCAGTTATCAGTAGATATGTAATAATTATTAATCTGAATTTTGTGAATCACATAGATGAGATCTTAAGTTAGGCTTTAGTGTGTTTCTACTTTCTCTTCACATGAAAGCAAATTTATTAACTGGTAGCTGCTCTGGGATTTAAACATTGCAAGTTTTGGTATTTTTTGTTATAGCTAAGTTCTCATCTTTGGTAAAATACAACAAAAAGAATCCAAGTCATACCCCTAGGAATAGTACTAGTGGGAAATCTAGTCCTTTGAAATTGACACAGTAATTTGTTCTTGTAATATTAGACTAAATCATCAATTGGTTTACATTCATAAGTAATGTATAAGTAGTGAAAGAATGAGGGAAAGAATATATTTAACATAAATTTAGGAGGTAGGAGTCTAGTTTTTAACATGGCTGACTGGAGAATTATATTGTACTATATATAGGATAAGGAACATAATCTATCAATATGCTATAATGATTTTTTCACTTAATATCTGTAAATTTCTGTTTAACTTAAAAGTGTTAAATTTCAGGGAAGAATTTTCTGGGTTATGACAAAGCTCAACAGCTCATTCCATAAAAGAAGTATGACAAGGTATTGTCATGGCAATGGCTGCATCATTACAGATTGTGGATTAATTGTGCTTCCACTGCCACTTTAAACAAACGACAATAATTGTCTGGTGGGAGAAAAAATCTTTGCTCAAATCTTGACAGCAAAAGGAAGCTATTAGCAAAATATAGAAGAGGAAATACATACACTACAGAAAATAATTATATTTCAGTTAAATTATGGTGTGTGGATTTGGAACGTTTTCTCAGTCAGAAAACCTCAATTTAATAGACTGAAGAAGAGCAGCAGCAGAAGGGTTTACAGAAATGTCTCTAATGGGAACTGATATTTGAAAGCAAAGGCTAGTGGGACTGATTACTTTTCTCATTAGGCAGCATCACTAACAAAATAAATCTAATGTTGCCATATAACATTTCACATATCTGTCAAACTGAAGGATATAATCTGCAAACACGCCATGAAATTAGCATAGAAACATACAGAACTGGAGTCAACAAACATTTTTATCTCATACTAATTGACAAAAAGCAGTGTCACTGCTGCACACAATTTCATCTGCAATTATTATTAGAGGGAAAAGCGGAAAAATTATGAACTACAAATTTCTCCTCATCTTTTAATGACAAATTCTGCCCAAACCAACATCTGCAGGAAGCTGAGGGGTTTTTTTTATACTGTGCAATATATTCTTTGGTAGCATCTTCCCCTTCCCAGAGCAAAAGGTTAAATGAGATCATTTCCCTTCATAGGTTAGCTGTGCAAAGAGTGTAAATGTTTCTCAGGAGGGAGTGTGGAATGGTCTCACATACTGCAGAGACTCCAGAGTGTGTCTGGGTTCTGTGCCCCAGAGCCAGGTGAGGACAGGACACAGGCGTTTGCTCCAGGGTCTCTGTGTGGGTAGCAGGGAATAACATCCTCTTCCAGAGGTGGCTGAGGTTCCTGATCTGAAAATGTTCTGTTCTGAACGAGTAACACAATAATCACAGTGAGGTGATGTTACATTTGGGGCTAGGAGATATAGCAACAAACTTCTTCGTGCCATGGAGAAGCAAAAGCCCTTTTATTTAAAAAAAAAAAAAAAAAAATACACTTGTATAGAGTAGTTTGTGGAGCTAAGCATAGACATGATCTAATTGGTGCAGGGGAGGTGACACCCCTAGTAAACATGAAAACACCACGTCTCTCACACACCCTGCAGGTGCATAATCATTGTTATAATTATTTTCTCTTGTGTCTTCCTTGAGCAGTGTGAGAAATCCAAGCTGCCTCCCTGGTTCCCAGCAGTATCCAAAGATAGGGTGAGGCAGAGAGAAAGGTAATAGAGCTGTGCATGGGGCTGCTTGTAGCCAAAATGATCATTTAATTTTTTCAAGCAGAACAGCATTGCTTTAACTGGCAACATGGAGAAAGTCTCTGTGATAAGCTATTTTGTTAGCACTACTTGCATTTTGGTAACAAGACCTAAGTTGAAATCACTGCATTAAGTCAAGAAAAGGAGGAAATCTTGCTGTTTCTTCTATATACCCTATGAATGCTCAGCAAAGTACTTTGTTTATGTGTGGCAACACCAATTTGGCCATTTGGGAATGTAGCTACTTTATTGGCACTAGTTCTTCTGTTCTCAGCAGTGTATGAAACACTCAGGAACTCTGGGCAAATGAACAAAGTCTCTTTGTTATGTTCCATTTTTTATGTTCTCACCAAACACAGAAGTAGTAGCAGCTCTCTTCTCCTAGGCTTTCTTGAGTCCCTTCAGCCTCACCTCTCCTTAAATATCTCCAGCTTTGGTAGAAGACATTGGGAATTGAAGCTGGGGCTAGTAATTACCTCATTGTAGATGGATGACATTTGACAGATTTTTCACAGTTACTGTTTATCAGGCTGGCACATTTTGTACAGATGTACCTTCAGCAAAGCTCCTAGCTCCACCTGAGCCTTATGCAAGCTTTCTAGGTTGGTTGAGGATTTTTTGTATTTTATTCTCTTTGTTACATGAAGCATATCTTTCTTGATAAATTAACTGTAAACAGACAATACACTACACTCTCTCCATTATCAGGCTGTCCAAAGAAGCATGACATTCAGTTTCCTTGCAATTTCTATTTTAGCATAATTCATACTGAATAGTCACCAATGTTTAAGCCTTTGTAACATTATCCAGCTTTCCTCTATTTCTGCTAATTTATCCACCTTCTGTAGCAGAGAACAGTAAAATTTACTATGTACTGCCCCAGGGGGCATCTTTTGCAGTTCTCTATGAAATTGGACTTGTTTTGTTTTGTTGATCTCTTATTGAAAAAAGTTCTATGGCAAAACATCCTCCTCCATCACAGCCCAAAGCTTGTGTGGGTTTCTCTTATAGAAGTGGTCACCTAAGTGGCTACAACCAGGAAGGGAAAGGCTGCAGACATAATTTATCTGGACTTCTGCAAAGCCTTTGACATACTCTCCCACAGTATTCTTCTCTCTAAATCAGAGAGATGGATTCAATCAGTAGATTGGTAGATGGATTACAAATTTATTGAATGGTTGCATCTGGTCCATAGCTCAGATTCCCAATGGCCACTAGTGACCAGTGTTGTCCCTTAAAAGTTCATATTGAGACCAGTGTTATTTAATATATTCATTAATGTCATAGGTGAAGTGACTGAGTGCCCCCTCAGCAAATTTGCAGGTGACACCAAGCTGAGTGGTGGTGTACACACATCTGAAGGATGGGATGCCATCCAGAGGGACCTGGACAGGCTCAGGAAATATGCCCATAGGAAACACATAAAGTTCAGCAAGGCCATGTTCAAGGTGCTGCACCAGGGTCAGGGCAGCCCCCTCAGTCACTCCAGGCTGGGGGAGAACAGATCCAGAGCAGCCCTGCCCAGAAGAATTTGGGGGTGCTGTGGGTGAGAGGCTGGACATGACCCAGCCATGTGCCCTCACAGCCCAGAAAGCCAAAAGTGCCCTGGGCTGCATCCAGAGCAGCGTGGGCAGCAGGGGAGGGAGGGGATTCTGCCCCTCTGCTCTGCCCTGCCCTGGTGAGACCCCACCTGCAGAGCTGCACCCAGCCCTGGGCCCCAGCACAGGAGGGACATGGAGCTGTTGGAGTGAGTCCAGAGGAGATCACCAAGATGATTTGAGGGATGGAGCACCTCTCTTGTGAGAAAAGACACTCTCTCATGTGAGAGAGTTGGGATTTTTCAGCCTGGAGAAGAGAAGGCTTCAGGGACACCTAATTGTAGCCTTCTAGTACCTGAAAGGAGCCTACAAGAAGGCTGAAGAAAAACTTTGTACAAGAGCATGTACTGACAGGACAAGGAGGAATGGCTTCAAACCAAAAGACAGTAGGTTTACATTAGATATTAGGAAGAAATTCTTAAATGTGAGGCAGTGGAGTAGGTTATCCAGAGAAGTTGTGGGTGCCCCTCCTTTCTGAAAGTGTTCAAGGACAGGTTGGACAGGGCTCTGAGTCACCTGGTCTAGTTGAAGGTTCCCTACTCTGTTCAAGGGGTTTTCAACTAGGTGATCTTAAAGGTACCTTCCAACCCAAAATATTCCATTAGGGTATGATCTCTTATTCACTGGCAAGGGGTTACTGAAAGGTCAATCCCAACTGCTTCCTGTACCAATATTCTGCTCAATGCATGCAAAGGTTCATAATGAAAAAGAAGGCAATTATCAGGGTAACATTGCAGATTATAATAATTCTCGCTAAATAATTAAACACTCTATTTACTCTAATCAGTGACTTTGCTGGTGGTATTCTACCATAATGCATCCTGTGGTTTCAAAGAAAAGATCTCCTAACTTAGCTAACATTTACAAAACATTGGCACAAGCTGTGCTGCAGTTCAAAAACCATGTGTGTCCTCCTATGTAAAGGAAAAGATACAGGATAGTAGCTATATATATTTTCACTGGTAGGGCAGCAGGATAATTAAAAGATAACTAGGAAGATAATTAAATGAAAACAGAGACTAACCTGATGTGCTTTAGGCTAAGTGCAATAATTAATCTTGATAGATGGTATATAATAAGGGCTTTCGAATAGTCTCCTACACTAGCTTGCTATTGTGAAATCACAGTCCTTTGTGCAGGAAATAATTGTTCTAAAGTGAAATGTTCCTGTTAGATTTAGATCCTGTTAGATCTTCTGTGGAGGTGCATTTTAGAGAGTAGGCAGGAAGAACTGAACCACTCAATTAGCTATGCAATTCCAAAGCTTGAAAACACACAGGAATCCTCTGCACCTTCCTGCTCCTGGATTTCAAAGACTTTAATGAAAAATGTTGGGGTGCTTGGTCTGGAGACTGGAGAAACTCTGTAGAGGGAAAGATCCATTGAACAGAGAGTGGCTGGGCACTGAAACAGAGTCCCCAGGGAAGTGGTTACAGCACCAAGTCTGCCAAGTTCAAGGAGTATTTGGACAAAGCTCTCAGGCATGTGGTGTGATTTCTGGGGTGGTCCTGTACAGGGCCAGGAGTTTGGCTTGAAGATCCTTCCAGGTCAGGATACTCCATGATTCTATGTTTCTCTGAGCTGCAAGGTTATTTTAGTCTTATTTTAGAAGGGAACACTTCTTGGCAGGAACACTTTTTTCTCTTCCAAAATATTAAAATATGGGCTTTGGGGCACTTTGCAGTTTGCTTGTTTATTTAAACAGATTTAAATATTCATAATCAGAATCCCTAGACAGGAGAAACTGAGTTACACTCTGCCAGTTTATACCAATATGGAATGCAGTTATACTTGACTGTCTTTGGCTTGCCTGGTCTCCTGCAAATTGCCATTTTTCAAGTTGCAGTGACCCACACATGCCACTTTACCATCTATATGGCATCTATATGTAGGTATCCATATAATGAAAAGCAAAGGGAATGCTCAGATGCCCTGTTGCAAAGGAATGAAGGGTGCAGAATTCTGTCTGGATCTCATTCAGAAAGGTGCAACAGCAAATACTGAAATCAAATTGATTTAAGGAAAGATAAGAAATAGGAAGAGAAATATAACTAGCACATCAATCTTATGTCCCTCCAGATGCTGTCCTACTTGTGAAGCTTCGGGGAAGTTCCACAGTTTGCTCCACAGATTCCACGTGTGGAGAGGTTCAGTATTCCTCACATACTTTTTTGTGTGTTAAAACAAGCATTTATCTTCTGGAAAGGTGGGACACTGTCCACCAGAGTGCCACTGAGCAGCCTGGGGCATGCCAGCCCCTGCCCTGCTTGCTGCATGCTGGGGCTGGGGATACACCAGCTACTCCTGCTCAGGGTAATTCAGCCTTCACAAGCCTGAAAGAAGCACAAAACCAAGAGGACAGGAGTGACTTACCTGAGACCATCAACTCCTCCAGTCCAGGGAACCCTCTACAGAGAGCTGGTTAGCTAGTACAATATTGGGTGGGACTGATATGTGTATTACAGGTAATTTAACCTAACAAGATGTAGAAGACTTCTTGACTAAACAGATTTAGGTGTAAAGATTTAAAAAATTGAAGGTTTTGCAAGCAGGTTGTGCTTGTATATCAAAATATGATTTCTCTGAACAAGTGAGGTTAGGGTGAGAAATTTATCTGGACAAGATACAGATTAGATGGAATAATCTAAATCAGACACCTAATATAGAGCCTCACAGACTCCATATATAGTCTCATGAGCATGTTTCCTGGCAAACCACTTCTTCCATGACTACAACTAAACTAGACATTAATTAGACAGTTTTTATTTGTTTATTTACAGTGCTTCACTAGAAAACATCACAACTGTGATTTTCAAGGCCACAGGCAAAGTTCTAAATTCTTATTCTGTCATAAAAAATAAACAGAAAAGAATGCCTGACTCAGAGTAATTGTTCTCCCGCATCTGATGGACCAAAATAAGAAAGAGGTGGAAAAAGACAATTGAACCTGAAATGACTCCTAACATTCACTCTTTGAGAATATGTCACCAGTCAGTTACCAGAAACCTCCATCAAAAACACTCTTGTATGTATAGAGAATGATTTTTACTTCCTAGGGTAGGTATTTTCATTAAGCAGTCCTTGCTCACCTCAAAGACACAGGCAGTCTATATCCATGGAAGAGGAAGTATTATCTCTATGAAGCTAAAATGCTCATCAAAATAATTGTCATGATGCACAAACTGTACTTGAGATACACAATGCAACCCCATTGGAGCCAACATTGATGCATTTTTTTAATGACACACATAGTAATTTTTCTTAGATAGAAGGGAGAGCCCTTATAATGCATTAAATGCTTTGCATTTTTAGTATCAATATGCCTCAGTGCCATTCTGCAGGTAAAGAACTGACACTTATTCAAGTCAAAAAGATAAATGTAGGGATAAATACAGCAGCTGTAAGTTGTACATGCAATGGTATTTATTACTTGCATTATTGTATCATGAAGGTTTGTATCATGAAGACATTATTGTATTATGGAAAGATCCATTAGCTGGAAAAATAGAGCAACCAGATGCAGATGATGTTATAATTTCAATATTTTTAGATGCTATAATTTCACTTGACTTTACAATGCTCTGGAACAATTTCCTTTTTCTTTATTATTCCATTCACAATTTTCCTTAAAAAAATTAACAAAGAGTTCATTTAGACTGACTTGTGATAAAACAAAAATGATGAAAATTAATAAACTAAAATACAGTGTTGATTACTGATTTGCAGATTTGTATATTTGTTAATTAATTACTATTTGCTTAATGTTTTGAACATGACACACACCATAAAAGCACTAAGAAAAATTAGTCATGCTTTTGAAGACTTTAGTTGAAAGAATTAACTCAGAAGGATTAGAAGGGAAATAATCTGACTAAGTAGATGGATTAAAAACATGGATTGGATTTCATGAATCGTGAGGATAAAAAGCAATTCTTGCTTCTTAAAAGTAGACATAAGGATCGCAGAGGCAAAAGGAGGGACTGTGTTAAGGACACTGTGTAAAATTGTCTTTAGCACCCTCATTAGTAGATGTATCTCCCCATCCTTATCTTGACCCACGAGCCTTTTGTGTTTCTCTTCCCCACCCTGTCCATGAGGGGAACAATGGAGAATCTTTGCTGTGCACCTGGAGTCCAACCAGAGTCAACACCAACATTTCCCTGCTATGTGACATGGCAACAGGGATGTGGCTGTGCAGCTTTTCCACTGTGCCTTCGCATGTCACACCAGCAATTTTCACTGATCCTGTCCTCTCTATTCTTTCATTAGTCATGTTTCTGTGAGTGTTGATCCCTACCTCTACTAATTCACCAACTCAGAGCAGTCACTGACATTTGGTATATGTAAGAATAAAATTCAACACCCTTGAGTTTAATCTCCTGCATCCTACAGCCCAGAGAGTTTTCCATGACTTGCTGCAGCCACATATTGCTGAACTGGATTTCCTTCTTCCTTACTAAAATTGTGATAAAGAGTATGTCTTTATCCTGTCCTCAGGATATTCTCAACAGAATACTTACTTAGCCTTATCACCCTTGTAAAAAAACAACAACAACAAAAACCAAAACAAACAAACAAAAAACCCCAAAAAACAAAAACAAACAAACAAAAAATTAGACAGATTGCAGCTATCCCAGTACCAAATAAAACAATAAATAAGTGTATTTTCCTGCAATTGTTAATCCAGAGTTTCTACAAACTCATTGTGAGAAGGATGTGAGATGAATGGCATGCTCTGGATGTTATCCTGGGTGGACAGTGTTATAGTAGGGAAAAAAATCTGAAACTACATCTGTATTTAAGTGTACACCATTCTTCTTTGTTAGAGAGAAAAGAAAGAGGCATGTACAAGGAATTGAAGAGAAAAAGACAAACCTTCCAAATACCCAAGACAACCACTGTGATTTTGGTTTATCTCTTTGTTTACTGAAACTGACTTATTAATGTTTAAAATGCCCTTATAATGTCTGCAAGCAGTTCACTAGAGTTTTAAATAATGTATATGGTATTTGGCTAGAGCTATACCCCATATTTCTATTTGATGAATCTAGATTATATTTCCTTCATGGTGAGACCATGGCTGAAAGTACTATATTGATCGACCAGAGAAAAAGGGAATTAAATAGTACTCACCATTCAAAGAATGTGAAATTACTGATTGGTGTTTTGCATCTTCCTACTTGTAATCCCCCAGGCGGTGGGATTCAGTGCTTTCATATAAATTTTAATCATCTGTTCCAAAATTACAGATTTATTTCCTTTTGGGGAAAAAAATTTGAATGAAGACCTCAGAATATTCATTCTTCTGGGCAGCCCCTAGGAGTCACTATACACTAAATGCTGCATTAGAAATGGTATCAACCTGCAAATCTTTTTCAGGATCAAATGCTAACTCATCCATGTTGATAATCTGATCACTGTCTGGTGAGCCTAAAATAGGACAAAGGGTTTGTCTCACAAGAACATGCCACCAGGCAGAAAGGTTATCACAGCTAATTAAAACATTTTTAAGAACCACTTTGTATTTGAAAAGTAGAGTTATATGAGAGTTAGGTAGACACTGCTACACTATCATATGTCTACAACTAGGAGGATTTTGTATTAAGTGCTTCTGAGCGAGTGTTAGTCACAGGAAAAACAATATAGTAACATCTACTTGAATTATTTTTGCAAATTTTAAAACAATTACTTTGATTTTAAGTTGTTTGTCCTGACTGTTTCTTCTAGCAAAGATGTCATTATTGGCTGACAGATTGCTGATGTGTCTCTAACTCAGGATCAGCCTGCAAATTCAGCTTTTTTCCAGCACAGACAACTGACCTTCCCCTTTCTCAGCACAGCCTGTTCATTTAGAGATATCTATAAACAAAGCTGATAGTGGGAGGCAATCTCACTTAACTGAAATTACCTCATGATAATAAAACTGTCTTACCAAAGCAGCCTTTGGAGTTGTCTCAGATTTAAATATATTTTAATTTGTTTTATTAATCTTCATCAGAATAAATGAAAATATCTGGTAACAGCTTTCTTTGCCTGGTACATTAAGTTGGTCTGATGTATCTCTCATTGAATTGCTATAACATCAGATCATGCAAACAATATACATCAGTGACTGTCAGTAACTGGTGCAGCACAGGGAGCCCCACAAAAAAATTAGATGTGTTCTTATGAAAGAGTAGAAGCCAATAATTTACTACTGTTGTTCAGTGGGTGACAATAGTGCAAAGGAAACAAGAAAACAAGAGAACAAATAAAAAAATTACTTACTAGAGCCAGTTCTACTTCCAAGTACTGGTGCTAATATCACAGTTTATTTGCCTTGCTGTGGCCAGTATCTTGCTGTCAAACTAATTACCTTAGGTATGATTTTGTGTACATGTGCTTCATGGATGGAAATTGCTGTCTTTCCTGATGCTGTAGCATAATTTACAAGGATTTTGCAATATTATTAGCAATTCTACAGTGTAGTAGTTATCAAGTAAAACTGATCCCTTTTCCCTACTCTCAAAAGTCTGTTTTACCTGAAGAAACTGCACAAGGGTCATCTGATCCTTTAGAGGACTCCTGGAGACAGCTTAAGAGTGACAGAGTGGATGTTAACATCTAGGAATAGGCGCCTCAAATAAAAGTCTCCACTACTGCTTTGTTCATAAGAGAGTAAGATGATTATTTTAGATAAGAATAAAATTGAAGGAAATTTTCCATTTTTTGAAGTTTGATATGTTCACATAAGAATTTTCTTATTGCTAAATATATATAAAGAAATTAATGTTCAACTGCACAAAACCCCCCAAAAATGGTTTAAAATATATATGTACAGGCATATTTGCTACCCAAATGGAAATAATTTTGTTCATTGTTTTCAATTTGGAACAAGAACATCTAGCTGAGAAAAAAGTAGCATACAAATGTAATCAAAATGGGAAATCATATTCCAACATCAGATCAGATACACGTGGCACTTAGAGACATGGTTTAGTGGTTGACTTGGCAGTATATTTTAGCAGCAGGTCAAAATGATCTCAAAGGTTTTTTCCAACCCAAATGATTCTCTGATTCTAGTAAAAATAGAATGTTTCATCCTCCTGTGATTGTCTGTTACAGTACTAGAGCTAATGGGATGCTTTGCATGCTCAGTTTGCAGTATTAATGCAGTGTAGCAGCTGTAATATGTGAAGTGGTCTGGGACTGCACCTGCCACCTGCAATGGGCCAAGAAACACATTTTGAAACAAACATTGTTAAAGTTAACTGCTGGAACTGCATTGCAGACTGGTGACCCAGATGCATCAAGACTTCTGCATGCAAGTACAGAGTGCTCTGGCACGGAACTACTTTTTCTTAAGAACTATAATTTAAGAGAAAAGTCCATACTGAATTTGGAAGATGATGAAAAATGAAAGGGAAAATTCACTGCACAGGGAAAAGGGGAAGTAAGGCAGGACAAAGTGGAGGCCAGTTGAGAGGTACAGAATCAATGTTTTGCCTCATGGCTCCTATTTGCTCTTTACACTTGTCAGCCAAGCAGTGAGTTCAGATTCCTGGATCCTGATTAATGTGGAGCTGAGAAGAGGGACAGCCCATCTGGAAAAGCAGCACTTCAGGAGTGCCAAAGAAAAAGCATGAGCAGCCTGGAGAGCTCTCACAGTGACCAACAAGAGCCTGTGTAAGCAGCTGAGCTCTGCAGTGCTGTGTGCTGTGACACCTCCCAGAACTACACCACAGCCTCTAAAGAAGCAGGAGATGATCCATCAAAAGAGGGAGAATGAGACTTTTGTTGCCAGTGGCAATTCCTGATGCTGGAAGGGCACTTTGGCAGGCTGTGCTGCCCTGCAGAGCAGCAGCTCAGCACCAAGAACCAGGTGGGCACACCTGCAATGCTGTGCACAGGAGTGAGGTCAGAGCAGATAATCATCACATATTCCTTTTAACCCATAAAGGATATATGCTCTCAGCCTATAAAGGACCTGACAACAGAAGTGTCTGGGCAGCTAATGTACAGAAATGTACATGAAAGTGATCCAAAAGGAAGTAGAGGATGCTCATTTGCTAGTTAGAATGAGTATGCAGAAAAAAAGAAATTACTTTTCTGGAGTAGATGTAAAAGGATGACCAATGGTGACAGATAAAATTATGTTACATCTGAAGATCTAATGAAGATGCCATCAGAAATTGTTAAGAGATGAAACACAACTTGAAGAATGATAGCTAATTGAGAACAGAGAATAATTGCAAGTTGAGGCTTAAGATACTCAAGAGCAGAATGATGACCTCCATCTCTTTTAAAAGAATATAAATGGCTCAAACGCTGTGTGTGCTGATGTTTTTAAATCAATCAACATTTCAGGATATAGAAATCACACTCTTGAACTGCCAGCTAATTAATAAACTGATTAGGAAGAGGAAAGTAAAAAAAAAAAAAAATAAATAGTCCTTGAACTGAAGGAGCTTACATTGTGAAAGATGGCCAGCTGGAGAGCCATGGTAACCCGTGGATGAGCTAACTGTAGGCATACAAGTTTTAGCCCTCCAGTTAAAAAACTAAATTGGTAGCAAGCATCTGGAGATGCATTGTTCCTATGCAAGGCATAGTCTTAAAGAGCAATCTGTTATTCCCCAAGGCTGTTCAACAGAAAGAAGATCCAGAGACACCACAGATGGAAAAGCAGATTGCTCTGGGTGTACAAAAGACATTATACTGTTGCAGCATGCAGTGAATCTGCCTGCAGATGGGTAAGGCCCCAGAGAAAATGTATGTTAAACTATCCCTTTGATGGAGCTCACAGTTCATTAATCTGTGACTTGGTTGCATCTTAGTTGAGGTCATGAGAGGAAAATATCAGCAGAAGCTCAGTGTGTTGGGGGATACACAGACAGACCATTCCCTGCTTCAAGGAGCAGGACTACTGTTATTGCAGAAGATAGAAAGATTCTGAAGAGACTTTATCAGGATGGTAATAATATCTTTGATTATAAATAGTTTTCTAAATAAGAATTAGTGAAGGAACAATATGTTAACTACTTCATAATTAATTAATTTTTCTAGGAAAAATACTGAGAAAACTGACCACAAAACAATATTTGTCTCAAAGATGTGAATGAAACTTAGTACAGACAGGTTTAATATGATTTGCCATTATTAGAATTACTAAGGTGAGCTATTTTTACTTCGTTTTACATTTCAGATTATTAATATAGCTTGCTAAAAATAGACTAACATCTGAAATTTACACAGACCAGATTTTGTAAGTTTTTTGATCTTGGCATGTTTTTTAAGATGTTCTAAATAAGTTTCTGATGCATATTAAAATGGACAGGTATTCAAGGTTTCCAAGAGACCTAAAGAAAAACCTTTTAAAGGTCTTCTCACATTGATAACTAATGTAGCATTTTATAAGTTATATTAACAAAAGGTCCTTTCAAATCTTTAGAGAAACCAAAATTGTTCTGCAACGGTCACAAAGAAAAGGAACACTTAATTTGTATGGAACTAACAGAGATAGTTCAGATGGACCCCACAGCCAATCTTAAATTAAAGATGAGAATTTAAAACTCCTCAGGATCCTTTGCACATTTTTTGCCCCAAATAGCTGAACACCACAGCAAATGAAACTTGGGTCAACAAATTATCTGCTTGCCTATTTGAATGTTAATAGTTTTCCTATATCTGTGATTTTTAAGTGTTTCAAGCTTTAATAAAAAGGAGCATTAGTTGGCCAGAAAAATCCACATTTAGCTCATTTAGTAATCCTGATAGTAATTTTGCCAAACCTGCAGCTTTAAAAAAGTTCATACCTAGTAGATATTGCTTAATAGCTTTCACAGTTACTAATGGTCTGGAAAGTCATGCTTGTTTGTTGTAATCAATCATCCTGTTATTTCTTAAATTTTGGGGAAAAAATTATTGAGCACTTGTGACTTTTTTGCAGTATTTTAAGCAATCTATGTCCATCTACTAATGAACTCAAATTGTTCTTAATTTTTACAATTTAATAAACAAATAGCAACAATTCCTCTTATTGTCATTATCTCTATTAGTCGTGGATTTCTTTGTTTGTTTTCTTATTATGGAGAGATGACTGGGGTTAAAATTAGAGGAAACTGAGAAATTATATTCACATCCTAACAGAGGTCATAATGGTACAGAAATTATGGGGTAAATTACAGCTGCTGCTCCCTGGATGGGAGGCAGTTGCCATGCTCCTAATCTATTCCATCCTCACCCCTAAAATCTGCAGCCACAGCTCCTGCTAAAGGGGATGGAACAGAGAGTGGAGCAGAGAAGAGACACCACGACCAGGCTCTGCTGGAATCCTCACAGGGGGAATTCAATGGCACTTTGAGCTGAAAAACCAGCACCTGTCAGCCAGGGGAGAGAGGAGGAGATGTCCTGCTGCTGAGCCAACAGCTGGGAGAAATCACTCTCCTCAAATGGACTTGGTTCATTATAACCTGACTGTGATATGAACACACACCTCCACCCCAAAGGTGCCACCTCCAAGGCACAGCCACCCCTCACGGGGCTCTGCTCTAGATTTTATTGTCTGTATGTTTCAAAGCCAAGCAAGAGAATCTTACAGCAATCCTTAACAAAAGTAGGTATTACTAGGATCATACAAACTCTACCTAAACACAAAGAAATAGGATAAAAATAAGCTGAGAATGGAGAAAATTTAGGCAAGGCTCCATCATGGCTGCCAGGATCAGTCAAGGGGCTGAGCCTGTTTTCTCCCTTGTAGGGATGCCTGTTGAGTAAAACCCCCTCTCTGTGTGTGCTGAATGATTTTATTGGGGATTACAGCTTGTCTGTGTGTTCCTTTGAATACGTTTTTGCAGTCAGATACTGTGAACAGCAGTCCTTGAACCCTAACCTGCCACAATTTTGTATTGATAAAGAGTGTTATTCCATAAACTGCTGGTGTGAGTTCTTCACGAGTCCTGGCAGTCACTGGCAGCAGGGCACACTCAAATGAAGAGGAAGACCTGCTGAGGGGTCATAAAGGAGAAAGAGCCTCTAAAGAGGGGTCATAACCCTTATGCTGTTGGGGTGTGCCCCTGAGCAATTCAGTCCAGCCACCCTCCCACTCTGCAGGACTGTTCAGTGACGTGTCCCCATAATGGGACACTGACAGACTGGTCAGGCCCAAACAGTCTCAGCTTCCCTGGGGTGCTGACAGACACATCAAACTCTACAGACACAGAAAATCTTTCCACACTAACAGTCAGGGTCTCCCCTCTTCACATGGCATGTCTTTCCTTATCAAAATATTAAAATCCTTAACCTTTAATTTATATAACTTGTTGAACACATTGCTGCCTATTTATTGCATAAAATATTATGATTCCTTATTGATGCTTTTGTTTAATAAAATTTTATCTCATGTTATCCTCTCCCCCAGTTATGGAGTTTTAGGTATGAAGACATGCAATGAACTCTATCTAAAAACCTGCAAATTCATAATTTTTTCTATTTTTCTTGGTTAAATTATCTCAAGATTTAGGAAGTTTTTCTTTTACAAGCAATGAATACATATTAACAGATTATTAGGATGTTTCTCTGTTAGCCCATTTTAAACACAAGTAGGTGAGGATCCCTTATTCCTAGGCAATATTGAATTGACCTTCCAAGCTATTAATGTGGCTTGACCTCTCATAATGAGATCCTGAGAAGAGATTTGGTGGCAGAATGAGTCAATTTAGGCATATATCAGTTCCCAATCAATATAGAAAATACATGCATATTAAACCTCCAGCCAGCTTACTTTTGTCTGTGCATGTGCACACTTGCTGGGCTACAAAAAAGTAATGAATTTCAACAGAGAAGTCAAATTTTTGTATTTTTGGGGTTTTTTTTCCACCCCCAATACATCTTATTCTGTAATCTCAATCATATTCTGTGATGAGTAGTCATGAATTTTTATTATCAATAATTCCACCTATAACATTTAGACATAATTGCAAAAAGAGTGTTATCATTATAAGGTCAAAGTTTCATCTCTTACTGAAAGGAAATATGTCACTTTATTAAAGTCATAATAATGATGGTTTAACCTACATAGTCTTGAGGTAACTCCATCATGGACTGCCTGATAGTTCCTGGCAGACTATTGTTATTAAAAAAGTATTGAATTAGAATATATTAAGGACTACATCATGCTACATCAAATGGATATTTTATATGTATAAAAATATAAGGATAAAAATAATATAGGAAGGTGCAGTGCTTAACACCTCCAAAACCTTCTCAGATGCAAGGAACAAGTGATGCAATCTCTCTGTGCTTCATTTCCTCCACTGCAAAGATTTTCTTTTCCAGTTTGACTTGTCTGCTTAGATGGGAAGTTCTTCAGGGCAGAGGCTGTTTCCTGTGTCCTGTACTCACAAGCACAATACACCTTGATTTTCTGTATCTCTAGGCTCTCTGATAACACTAATAATTAACTTATTCACCTGATGTTCATTAAGAATGGTTTTGAGTTATATAACATTGTTTCTGTTTAAATTAGTTTACTGTACTTAAATAATCATCAAAACAACTTTTTTCCTATGTGCTGAAGTTTGGGATAGTTAGATGCCAAATTTTCAGCAAAACTAAGGTCTGATTTTTACAATAGATTAATTGCAGAGACACAGTATATTAGAAGTGTTCTAAGGCAACTCTAGTTTGGTTTTTTTTCAAATAGCTTCACAATGTTTTTAAAGGTTTTTTAAGAAGAGCTGCTATACTTTCCTTTTATTAGTAACTTATTGCCAAGTATTTGTGTAAAAATTTTGGATTTTTAAATTTAATTATATGGCTAGTATGCCATTTCAATATAAGGTATAAAATTTAAGTCTATAATTTTTTTTTCTGTTTTCCAGTTTATTAGTCATTATTTCCTTTCATCTAAGATAAGCTAAGTAGTGACTTTTCAGAAAAAGAGCTGGACCCCTGACTTATGACTTGAGAATGATATTTGCAAATCTAAGAATATTTCTCATATAAAGTGCCAATTTCTAATGGTGTAATGATGTATTTATTCTCTTGACCTGGTACACAAGTCTTCTCAGATGGGTTCTGAAGCTTAATAGTGTCTTACTTTGTTATTTTGCTGCCTTTAGCTTCTCCTATGCATAATAAAGAGCTTAAGCTGTGAATAAAGCTCCAAATATGAAAAATTTGCTCTTGCTGAAAGTTACTTAGCCATATGAATATATATGTCAACAGCAACAGAACTGTTGCCACAGTAAGGATGGATCAGCATATGGAATTGCTGCACTGCTGGCTCAGAACTGCATTGAGAGTGTTCTAGTGCAAATGACTAAAAACATATTTATTTTTTTCAGAACATCTGACTATATTACTTTGTCCAACTCCAAAATTTCAGAGATTTTTTGTGAGATTTTGTCATTAACAGATTATGAATTCTTGCCAACTTTACTTAATGGTTGGGTCAGAGAAAACACAGAACTGTAGCAATAGTTCTAGACATTTGATTGACAGAGCCCTTTATTGTGCTGCTGATTTCAGGGAGTGAAAGGAAATATGCTAGCAGATGATACCAGATGTCTCTGCTTTTTCCTACTGAATATTATTAAAGGTAATATAAATATTTCTTTTAATATTACTTTCCCAACAAAGTAATTGTTGTAATTTCCTTTAGGCAGCGATAAGAATGAAACAGAGTAGATGAGTTCAGGGAACAATCTCCCTTTTAAAATATGACCCTCCCCATAGATAATGTGCCTCTGCAGCATAGATGGAGAAATACACAGTTGTAAAGTTTGAAAAAGTTTAACAGTTGCACAGAATGCTCACCTTCCAAGTGTTTTTACAAGGATATTACCATTGCTAGTCACCTCATTGCAAACTTAATTACTTCAACAGAAATTATTTGTTTTGTCCCTTTCTAGATGTATACAGCTTCTGCCACGTCTGCACACACAATAAGGTGCTTAGAGAGTGCTCATGCATTTTGAGAAAGGCCTGATTAAAACTGCAGAAATAATAGATGCCGCTGTATAAATATTTAGTATAAATCCTATAAAGTATATAAAGTCCTTCTGTGTCAATATAATAGCTGCCAGTATGGAAAATGTCACAGTTGGAGGTGAACCAGCAACAGCCTGCAGCAGGTCTACAGACCTCCCAATCACTCATGGAGACAAGACAAAATCCAGTAAAAAAACAAAAAAACAAAAAAACAACAAAACAACCCAAAATGTTTTAAGGGGAAATAAGGCAACATCCATGCTTTACAAATGAGGTTTTGCTTAAGGATCTGGAGTAATGATTCATAGCATCCTGGCAGGAAACCTTCAGGTGATGCAGCATGCTCCCTGCACAAGACTGAGAACAAGAACTGCTTTAATAGGTCTCTGAACTAAGAATCTTAGTTTTAAGACCCAGACCTCTGAATGTTTGGAAGGGGCAAACAAGCAGCATGAATTATTCTGTGCAGGCAATGTTACACTCCTAAGCAGATGGCAAAAGGCTCTTTATGAGATTTGACACAAATGCATCACTCCCAGTGAATCCATGAAACCTCACAACAGTGTGTGTGACATTGGTATGAGGATGTGCTTATCCTGATACTGTCTGGGTAGATGTCATTTGTGAAAAGAGCAATGTCACAGAACAGCAGCAGCAAGCCAAGTGCTCTGTGCTCTTGTGCTCTCCTCCTTTGTTGGTGCCTGTGCTCTCTGAGTGCTCTGAGCACTATGATGGGTGAATTCTGTGCTTCTTCTGAAGCCAAGTTAAGTTATTACAGTCTTGAACATGGAGCATCTCGGGACACACACTGTGAACACAGATAGGACCTGGCCCTTGTTAATTAAGGACTTGATACATTTTCCTACTTATCAGGAACATTTTGGATCAGTAAGCAATATTGTCCCTTTCCTTCTCTTTCTATCTGACTGTATTTGTAGGCAAAGACCTCTTCTCTTTCACCCTATATGTACTGCATCGTTTAATTTTGGGTAGTTACCAAGTTTCTAATTACCATGAGAGTCTGTGCTGAACTAATTGATACATTTTATTAGATATGTTTTTCAGATATTTAATCAGAGAATAGTTTTAAAAAAACAAAATGTAAGTGTTCTCAATAGCCAAATTCAACAACAACCCTTTTAAGGTAAGCTTTATCTTCTATTTTCCCCCTCTACATTTATCTTTATACCTCTTTTAACCCTCAATGCCCAAATGATTCTATTCTACTCTTCTAAACTGCTGCAGGGATTTCAATAATCAATTTTCTCTAAGTGCTTTCTCCTGTGACACCTGCACCTTTTGTACACAGCTCCCAATCTTTCCTACTGAAACAGAAGGTTTGTGACCATTCTGGCTAACAAAAGCACAAATGACAAATCAAACCTCAGCAAACCTCAAACCAGCAGAGAATACCAGTCTTGGGACATATTTCTATCCCAGGTTCCCAAGTGGTTTTGAGAGTTATATGGCAGTTTTGGACTTGCTGTGTATGAAGATTGAAATATCAGCCTGGATTATTTTGCAACAGCCTAAAAAAGACTACTAAAAAGGCAAAAGTGTACCTATAAAATATATTTATGACATTATTTCTGGCAACAACTGAATTTCCACTATAGAAATCTACAGTATTCTCTAAGTATTAGTAAGAAAGTTAAATCAAACCATATTTCTTTCAAATCAATCAGGTGTTTGCATTTGGATCTAACCGGAATATTAAACCTCGAGGGATACCCCTTGTGCCAGCCTCCAAATCAACCCAGTGACACTGATTAGAATCCTTTGGGATGTGCCATTCAGTCAGCTCTCCATCCACCTCACTGTCCCTTATCTCATTCACTTTCTGAGTTTGCCTGTTAGGTTGTTGTGTGAGCAGTGCTGAAAGGGTTGCTGAAGTCAAGGTAGACAATGTCCACTCCTCTCCCCTCAGGATAGATGGCAATGGTTGGAAAAGTATTCACCTTTAGTGAATCCATGCTGATTACTCCTGATCACCTTCTTATCATTGATGTGGATAGAAATGGCTTCCAGATTGATTCATCACATTCTTAACTGACTGGAAAAGAATCTGGATTATTTTACAAATGCTGAATAGAAACTGACAGGTGTAAATTATTAACACCTGATGGGAATGACACTAGGATAATTTTTCAGTTTTTTATATTATTCTGTATTATTTCGTGCAATTTTAAAGGCTGAAACACTGGTGAAAAGCAGAAGATTAGAACCCAAATTACCATCCTTATGTTATATTTAATGTTCTGATCCCTCCCAAGGGAAATAGACATAATATGTAATAATAGCTGACTTCACTCATAGTTTTCAAATTGCTTTGAATGTGGGGGTTTTCTTGGAATTATTTGAATCTAAAAGTATTCAAGCACATAATTGTGCAGATGCAGATTTACTGGAGGAAGGGGAGGAGAGATGGACAGGACAGGGATATTGACATCCCCTGCCATGAACAGCTGGTTCAAGCTATTTTGCTGTTGTCACCATGTGTCACCATCCCTACTGTTGTGAAGGTCACTAGTAGTTGGCCAGTAGGCAGACAAACAAATCAGAAAAGTTCATGCTATTACACAGTCACATGATTTGCTGAATCAGGAACTTCAGCAACAAACTGTGCAAAACAAGTTTGTGGGAATGTGGGAAGCCAGAAATCAATGAGGCTTGATATGGGTCATAAATATTTTTGTAGTTAATATAATAGTACCTTGCAATAAAGCACTAGGCTGTGGTATTTTATACTCTACCACCATGTGCTGCCACCTGCCAGACATTGCCACATTTATCCTAACCAGCTGGGCATTTCTGAAGCTGCTAAACACAGACCTGCTTTTCAAGTCAAGGACTGCTTCCTTTTGCAGGTGCATTGACAAGACTGTGAAATCTCAGAGAATGCAGAAAAAGGATTTTTTGCAGGTTACTGGTCTTTGAATAAGCACAACACATGCTGTTTCCTCAAGTGTGTTTAAAAGGTCAGTGTCAAGTTAAAAACTGAGTCAGATTCTTTATTTTTCTACACTGTTTCATTCACAGTCTTAATCTCATATATCTCTTTGAATGTAAGAAGGTAAAAAACTGTAGGGATAATTTTTCATCTTATTGTGATTTTTCTTCCATGTGCCTTCTTCCACTCTTCATTGGTGAAAGAACCAAAAAATTATAAGTACCAAGCAGAGAAGGGACTATTACATTTCAAGTACACACAGGACACTATTTGCAGACACTGATTTGCCTTCTGAGAAAGCTTCATGACAGCTGTGAAAGAAACTTCCTGTCCCTATTCCCTTTTTCCTGCCCTTCCTGCCTCATGCTCTATGTGAAGAAGGAACAGAAATGGGAAGTCTTGTGCAAGTTTCTGTAATTCTGCACTGAATTCTGATGAGATGGCAACAATGGAGCTCTCATAAAGTGTTTGCAACACTGCCACAGGTATACCTTGGAAGGGACCTGAGGATAAGTGCATTCTGGAGAAGATACATCTCAAAATACTGACAGGTCATGTTGCAGCATCTTGAAGAATCAGTGGCTGTGGTTTTAATGGATATACCTTTAAATGATTGCAATCCATTATTTGATTCACGTCAGGAGATTTACTGTAACAGGAGCCACCTGAACCCGTGAGGGACAAGCCTTACATGAAAGAAATAGTGCAAATGCAGCAGAAATTCCATCTGAGATTGCTTTGGTAAAACATGGTAAAGATGTCTACATGGTGCCTCTCAGGTGTTCAGATATTATGCATGGGCCATAGTTCTCAGGAGGGAATGTTTTGGGTTGAAGGGTCACAGTTCCAATGAGTAGTTTGATGTCCCCAGTGACTGAGAGAAACAGCATTTTGTCATGGTTTTGTACAGTGGACTCAAGAGAATTTTCAACACTATGTGCTTTCTTGTTTTGGTTAGCATTGGGCAGGGATTATAATTTAAAGGCATTCCAGTCAAATTTACCAGTATAACTACTCAATACTCTCTCACTTACCTGAATCTCATTGGTGACAGAAAATTCTTGTCTGTCCTTCTAGCACCATGCTCTGGTACATCTAATACAATCATTGTAGTCTGCCTCTTGCTCATATCTGAGGTTCACAAACCCATAGCAGTCCAATTCAGGCTGACAAATTCACAGCAGGATGAACTGAAGTCTCTTGTTTATCCCTGAAGCTACTGTGATTCTGGGAGAGTTTGCTGACATCTGAGAGACCAGAGGGAGCCTTTTCCAACTTCTGCTTACCCAGCACCCTGCAGCACATTATAGCCCTCTGCAGTATCCATACACCTTTTAGGGAGAAAATTACCATTGCAAAGGAGCTGGCAATTGGGAGATCTTTAAGTGGAACACCAATTCAAACCAGGCTGAATTTCAGTCTTTGAAACATTACTATCTTCCAGGTTGCACAGAGAACTATCAGATTCTTTGCTATCTGTCATTTATTGGAATAGTGTCTCTTCCTTCAGGAAGTTTATTTATTACTTTGGCTGAACCTGCTTTATTGTTGTAAAATTGTATTCACTTAATGTGTACCAGCAAAGAGAACCTCTGCTTAGATTATATTAAATAGTGGAAATTAATCCCCAAGGGATAAATTCTAGCAAAAGTCTGTTGTGAAAGATAAAACTTTTGTCTTAGAGACCATACATATAACCCATTCATTACAGGGAATGAATTTTGGAATGACATATTTCCCTCATCCGTGTGACAGAAAAGCAAAGTTTTCTGAGATTCTACTGATAGCTGGAAAACCTTTTGTGCATCTTCAGGAAAAGGCAAAAATTGAAGCATTAAGAAAGGATTATCTCTTCAACTGCCACTAAATTGCTAGTTCCATTTGCTGTCAAGTTCATTAGAAGTCATGAGTCAGGCCTGCTAATCTGGTCTGTATTGCTTTCCTGACATAAAACATCTGCAAATCTGACTAAATTGATACTATTCCATGAATTATTGTTGATTAATTCAATGAGTGACACCAACATGCTTTAGGGAAAACAGAATGATTTTCTCCTCACTGATTAGTGAAAAAATATGTTATTTGCTTAGCTCTTCATAAATTAAAATAAAAAACAAATCCACAAGATCCCCTTGTGTTTCTATAACATGAATTTACCTCATTCCACAGACACTTATAAAAAGAGAAGAGCATGAATTTCTGATGAATTCTAGTACCAAGCTTCATTCATGTTGTATTAATCAGCATAACAAAGCTATCATTTTATGTGATTGTTAATTATTTTCTACTCTCATATTTGAGACTATTCTCCTCTCCTCTTTGCATACGATTAAAAGAAAAAAATATGTTATTATTTTTCACTCTCCTTTTAAAGCCTTTCACAGGAAGAATGCCAATATGATCACAATTTAAATGAAATGTTCAAGCAGAGTTCCTGCCTTCCACATCTCTGAGTGGAGTGTGTAGAGCTAGTTGCTTTAATTGAAGTAATGAATTCAGCCTTGAGTATCCTGAGCAGATATTCCTTTACTTTAACAGCTATATTAAAGGTTTCCCATCAAAAATCCCATTACACTAAGAAATTTATTTTTCTGCATATTCTGAAATATCCATGTTGATTTCTCCACTTATGTGTCTGACTGTATCACAGTTTCTATTATTTACAGGAGCATGCACCAAGTGCTGAAAATCACAAGGATTTGTAGACTTTGGTTAGAAGAGCAATGCTCTTTGAGGTAAAATAATCTATTTATCCTTTACATTGAATCTTATTGTGATTTTTGTTTCTTTGCATACTCCCTGCTGGTATTGCACTAAGCACCACTTTGCTGGTGAGGTTCACAGAATGTCCCAGGGCTGAGGGCAGATTCAGCTGCTATTAAAGCTGACATGATTTGGACTGTGGCTGAGATGAGCTTTTTCTTTCAGAGTTTGATACAACTCATTTTTAGTCAGGCCTACCCTTAAGGTCCAATTCAACTACACACTGAATTCCATCAAAAACCAGACATTGTCTCCAGCTGGGTTGGATTGGGTCCTGAAGGGCCTGCTAAGCATGTTTACACCATGGGCACAGAGGCCATCTATATTTTCCTTTGAAGAAATAGAGGACTTTAACTTTCAGAAGAGGTAACTAAGACTGATGTTCAATACCACTGTATTAAAAAATAAAAATGTGAAATTTTTCTCTGAATAAAGTTGGAATCTGCTTGTACTAGGGTTTTTTCAGATAAGCTTCTTATATAGATATCTATATCATTTATATTTATAAATGGAACTATTTAATTTGGTTAATTTGTTGAAGGAAAGAAACATCAAAAATCTTGTAAAATGTAAATCATGCAAGTTTCTTAGCACATTTTTTAATGTAGGCAGTAAACACCAATTAATTCAGAGCAAGATAAATTTATTTTTTGGAGTACAATGTATCTAGCTGACATAATGCTACTAAGGGATTTTATTTGACTTTACATTATTTTATATTATTTGGCATCCTGTGCTGCCTAAAGGCTATAAATAATCTCAAAGCTATGGTTTCTAGGAACTATATAACAAACATCAGGAACCATAAGGCAACAGAAAATCTTTGAATCAAGGAGAATCCAGTATAAATAAAAGGATTTTTTTATTTTTTTTTTTTACTTTGTGGAGTGCACAAATTTCTGCTGTGATGTATGGGAACTAAATACACCAAAATTACTGTAATTCACAGTCTTAAAATAGAATCATAGAAATGCATTGCTGCATTTTTTCACAGCTGTGTAAAACATATCCCACCCTCATCCTCCTACCTAATTCTCTCCAGATATGGAGAGACATGCATGCCTTGTATATTGAGTTAGGTATTTGAAGAAGATATTAAAAACTTGATCTGTAACACTTCTTTTAAAATTTTATGTGATCCACAGTTTAACTTGGAAACTTTTCTTAAATAAAAAATAGATATTTATTAAAGAGTGCAAAAGGATAAATGAATCATGATAAAGCTCTAACCATTTAAAATTTTTAATGGAAGACTGAAAATTAAATTATTAATCATGCTGTGTTTTAATATTTATTGTATGTTCATGAACTACTTCTTTTCAGTGTGAGTGACTACACTTAACATAAAAAATATTCTCATTTTGTGATATGTGGGGCTTACATTCAGCTGCTTTTGAAAAAACAATGTTATTCAGCTTGAGCCATTACCCTCATTTGCACCCAAAATTTTGTCTTTCTCAAATAACTTTTATTTCCATAAGGTCTTGTAAAATAAAGAGAGTAATATGCCTACTGTATTAAATAAGGTTTGTTGCTCTTTGATTGATCAAATTCAAGAGTTTCTAGAAATTCTCAGTGTCCAGTATAAAAAATGTAGGATCTCATCTGGAAGAGTGTTTATATTGCATTTTATACATTCAAAGCACAATTTCTGTTGACTGCATTTGCACTTCAATAAATCAGACCCTACAGACTCAAGTTAGACAGCTAGAAAATGAGAAATATGTAGCTGGCACTGTTCTTTGAGTTTCACTGACTTAGGTACAATCAGCAAATTTATTCCCATGCAAGTTCTCAGCTGCCTTGGTCACCAAGTTACTGCTTTAACTGTGAGACTCTTCTTGCTTTTTATGCAGAGTTTTAAAGGTGGAAAATTTAGGTCCACTCTGTGGATCACATAAACTGATACAAAACAGCTAAAGGCACCTGTGGGTTGTCATCCATTATGAAAATTAGCATGTTAGACAGATGTGACAGATGCAGACTCTGAGTTTCACAGGTATTTGCTTACAGGGGAAAGATGCTAAAGATGGCCAACAGTTCTTAGGAATTATGCAGAAATCTAAGGACATTTCTGTGCAAACTGAGTAATTTCAAAATTTTAGCAGATTTTCATGGGGAATTGAAGATATTTCATCAATTAAATTTCTCTATTAATACAGGCTGTCTTTAAAAAGAAAAGGAACCTGTTAGGAGAATGATATAATTGTTTCATTGCTTTATCTTTGTAAAAGCTGTATTGCTTAAGCTTCCTGTTTGGGAGCAGAGAGTTTTTGCTCTTTTTAACAGACAGAGATAACATGCATTGCAACTGTTAATCAGGTTTGGGTTTTGCTTTATTTTTTTTGTTGTTGTTTTTTTTTTTTTAACTGTAACCAAATATAAATACCTAGAGATCTAAATTTTTGGTGTGCCCTAATGACAAGGTATTGCTGATGTGTGCCTTCCATGCTGGAAAGTTGGATGACTCTAGCATTAAATTAGGAGAGATGATTGGCAGTGCACAGCTTCCAGGCACCATGGCAAGCAGTTTCTAGCTCTTTCTTGAAGTTATTAGGAACAGCTTGATCACAGCTCCAAGTGGCACCTTATAAAGTTTCTTTTTTTGTCATTTCTAGTATTTTCTTGGGAAGCGTGTCTGGAGTAGGCAAAAAAAAAATGAAGACAATATAGCTCTTTTATAAAAGCTACAGAAAGTGCAAATGAAAACCTAGGACAGTGGCATGAGGTTATATGTGTACTGTTTTTAGTTAAGTTCAAATTTTCTCAGCAGTCTACATATTCCATCAAAGGAATATAATCTCAGTATGGAAACTTGGTCAGCATTGGTCAAGTTTAAGGGAAATACTTCTCTCAGAGCTCTTCTTATCTAAATTAATAATAGAAAGTAACAGTTAATATGATAGATTTTCAATATACAACTGGAAAATGATGGCAATTCAGCCACTGAAAACATCTGGGGACATTTTGCTGCAAACTTAAAATATCAGGTGGCTCCTAGCTTTTACTTATATGAAGCAACATCATGAAAAATAAATAAGATTATAATTTTATCTTATGTCTTCTGTTTTGTTGAATTTTATGCACTGAAAACACAAATATTCTTCATTTCAGATGCTTTTTGTAAGAATGTAATGGCAAACTAGAGTCTAATAAGACTATTACTTTAGGATAGAAAATAAATAGGATGTTACTCTTAGTTTCTATCTGCTGCCATTTTATTGTCAGACTAGGAACCTATTGTTTGGAGTAGTGCACAGACAATAGTTAATTTCAAACTAAATTGCTGATCCAGAAATGGCTTTTTTATGTAATGCCTTAAAATTTAGGATCTTTAGTTTGATTTAAATATTGTGGGGTAATTAGGAAAAACCTTTGGTAATAATAGCCACTACCTACTGAAGTTTAGTCTGGTGAACTATTCGTGCAGTGGCTTCTGGGAAGAATCAAAATTGTCTCCTAATATTTACTGGTAAGGACTTGCAGAAACAGCCTTGTGACCTAAAGGTTTACTTGTCATAAAGCATTGGGTCATGCACTGCAGGTCAGTGGTTTATTTTGCTTTTTCCTATGGTCCCATTACTGGTCTGTAATTAAAAAAAAAATTTAAAAAAATTTAAAAAATACTTATAAGAGTAAGTTTATGTTCCTGTATTTATCAGCCCTATCTACATATAGTCTACCTGTTTCTCTCTGTGTTCTGTGTACTCATTATGATGAATGCCTTATGCAAATTAGGAATTTCTAATCTCTTTACTTCACCCAGAAAGGGTAACGCTTCAGAATTCTCATAATTAGTCATTTCAAACCTCATAAATGGGCACATCTCTATTTTTACACAAAACATACTCAGCTTTCTGGAATTTACCCACCCAGAACATGTTCTTGAGGCTAAGCACTATTTATACAGGATCCATGCAGTCCCTGACTTTTGCACAGCCAACCTTAATACCCACAGTGCTTTTAATATATCTTTGTAAAAGAAATGCTCTGGGGAAATTCTCATTTTCAGTCCTTTATTATGAATTAAGGTTTTCCTCACTAAATATTATTCCACTCAGTCCTGATGCAACATCCTGAACTTTCTATGCTTCATCTGCTGTGATTTCACAATTAATAAGACACCACAGTAATGAGACAGTGTGAGAACACTGGTGCTTGCTGATCCCAAATTGCTGTCAGAGCTGTGCTAGTGAGCACACAGCTGTCCTGGCAGAGAACACAGATCTGTGCAGAGTAGAGGAGGATGTTTTGTGCAGGGGATGGGAGATCCATGTGGTGTGGGAGCTAACAGGAGATCCTGTGGATGGTGATGGGGTTATCATTGAATGAATACTGGGGATGGTTAAGCTGGAAGGATGCAGAAGCTGAAGCTCAGGAGAGTGGTGGTACAGTAAATAACATGTGCCCTATAAAAATGCAGGAAAGAGTACAACTAACCACTGTATTGAAAAAATCAACAGGAGGATGAATAAACATCCCCCACTGCCAGGAGGTGGCTTACATGTATGGTTTGAATGATCAGTACTGTGTGCCAGTGTCCAGAAGGAGCAGAAGCATCATCCCCTATGAACAGCTGTGTGTGTGTATGGAGCTGGGATTCCCTTCTCTGCCCTAGGGGTGTGCCCCAACTAAAGCTTTTTCTCACATTTATTTTTTCAGTGCTTGTAAAAATCTGGAAAAGGGTAGTTTTGCTACTGGTAGCAACTGAAGTTGTGACTTAACTATTCCACTGCACATGAATTACATGCCCTATCATGTTTGTTTCTTTTCAATTATTTCTCTGTAAACATTAGAATTATCTTAATGCAGTCCACCTGAAGTATTTGCCCTTTCCAAACTGTTCTGAGAAAAGTCAGAACTGGTCTAATAAGATCCTAGAACCCAGTCTATAAATCATGCT
The DNA here is from genome assembly GCF_903797595.1 of Erithacus rubecula. Lineage (NCBI taxonomy): Eukaryota > Metazoa > Chordata > Aves > Passeriformes > Muscicapidae > Erithacus > Erithacus rubecula. Next base: position 12,388,498 of record NC_136685.1, on the reverse strand, counting down.
AACAGCTATATGTGGTGTGATTTTTTGTTTTGAATATTTCTCAGTGTATTTCTAGAATTAACAACCTCCTTTCAACAATTTAGACTGCTGTTAGATGTAACTATACTCCTACTTAATACAGAGTTGCTTGAGCAAGCAAGCACCCCATTAATGGAGCACACTCCTTGTCAGAATTGGAACAGAATGTGCTTTATTTGAGACAGAAGTTTGGGTAATGCTGACTGGCCTACATTTCTGCATAGAAAACAGTGAAAAGGATACTGTAATAATTTGTCTAAGGGCTACATAGACTTAATCAGAAATTTTTAGTCCCCCAAGAGCCCAAAACAGGAATCAGCTATTTAAATATTCATTTCTACCCCACAAAAGGAAAGAAAAAACCAATCTAATTTTATCAAAATTTTCACATCACTGGAAAACAGATGATCATAAATTTACAAATTGTCTGTGGTTACTCCACCAGATATTTTAAAGTTAAACTCACCCTCTAAGTGGCCTTGAATAAATGAATGTGAGCTGGAAACAACAAATGTGCTTTACTGTGAGGCTGAGTTTTTCTTTCTGGATTATGTGTAATATAAACCATACTTAATTTGAGAAGGGAAGGTTTTGTCACTTTAATCCCTTTAGGGGATCCTTTTGAGCAATAACAACTTTGGTATGTAATAATGGCTATCCATAAATGGCTGATTTTTTGTTCTTCATTTTCTTCATTTGAGTTTTTTCTTACAGGTGTTAAAATAACCATGTCTGGTTTTCCTTTTTTTTTTTTTTTTTTTTTTTGGTTTTCCCCCAAATTCTCTTTGGTGATGCAGACTAAACTGAGAAATTGGGGTAAAAAAGTGATTTTTGAATCCTTTTCTATTATTTGCCAACAGCAAGTTCTTTTTCTTTCTGGTGATATTTAAAAAAATAGTAGAAAAAAAGCATGTTACTTGATACTGAATGCTGTCAAGTAAAATTGAGTAGAAGCTGACAGATTCATGTCTTCTACTAGTTAGTAATCATACAGTCTAATTCAGCCACTAGAGTTAAAAATGCAGGTAGCAATAATATTGGCCTTGGTTTAATACTTCTATGACTACATTGTCATCATTTAATATAAGACACTGTCAAATCATTCCCTATCATCAGCCTATTTCTCCCCCCTCCTTATTTCTTTTCCTTCCAGGATATTTATACTTTCAGTAGTGACAAAAATAAAAGGTAAAATGTGTCTCCATTTCTCTCTTTAGAATAATCCCAAGGAAATTTTATTATGCTTTAACTCAGGAGGTTTTGTCTCCAAATTCTCAGTTTAAATTTGACCTCAGGCTTAATGGGGCTCACACAACTGTGAGAGCAATTACTATAGGAGTCAAGCAGTTTTTTGTGATGCTGTTCATGGTGCTGGTACCACTAGGGGCAACATCCTTAGAGTGCAGTACTTCAAATGGCTTTGTTTAAATGCCACATTTTTCATAAGTCATGCCATCCAAATGAGGAGTAAAAGGAATTTTTTGGTCAATACTTTACTGACAAAAAGCTATGTCAGTGAGATCTGAGGGGGTTTTTAATGCACTGTAGTTATTTCACCTTAATGCTGGCACTATGCCTGGGGTACAAACTTCTACATAATGAGGTGTTGTCTTATTATTAATTTCTTCTTCTTCATCATCATCATCATTATCTTCCTTGTCATTTTCATAACCTTCTATTATGATTTGCAGATGTTAGTTAACACTTTTGCAAAAAACCAGTGTTCTTAAAGTAATCTTTGTTTCCCATCGTTACATGTATTGCTTTCCATTTGAATTGACTCAATTTAGAAAGGATTAGATATGCTTGCAGTTTGTCTATAATAGCAACATCTCAAAATTTGCTGAAATCTCTTATTGACATTTTACTTTGTATTTCTGGTACAGTTGCTTGCTGAATTTAAAGTACAGGATTACACATGCCTGCATCAGAACACATTTGAAATTGTTGTGTATATTTTGAGAGGTTTTTGGAGAAAACTGCTTTCTTCCAAATAGATTTTTCCTTCCCTTGAGACCTTTAAATTTTCTCCTCAGAGATAGTCCCAAGAAGAATCAGGCTACAACTTCACTGGTAGCCAGAAAAATGCCAGGGCATTGGTGCAATCTGGGAACTGGACTGTCTTGTAGGTGTTTACTATCATTTTGGCACTTTAAATAATACTCCATGCAAGGGTCAGTGTTGAGAGATCAGGTAATTTTCCCAGTTTGTGATTTAAATGCTGGCACATTCAGAGGTTAAGATACCTCTTTAAGTAGGCCACAGGTCCAGGAATACTTCAGTTTGCCTTTAAAGCTATGGCCCTTTTCTAGCAGAAACACAAAAGTCTGGTAAAGTTTTCTACCCTTTCAGATATGGGAACTGGTTACTGATGTATTTAGTAATAACAACTGTACACCATATAATGATATGCTCCAAAATGTTAAGAGTCTAACAATCCTCTGAAAGCATGATTATGTATTTCCTGCTCCTACACCCATATCTTTTAAGGAAGGTTGAGTTATTCTGCAGGACCCTGTAGAAGCCTGAGCTGTCTGCTCTGTGAGTAGCTCTGCTCAAGCCACAAGAACACCTGCTTTGCTGTGCACTGTAAATTGCAGCATGGACCAGAACACATCCTCCTCTTCCCAGCTCTTACTAAAGCAGCAAAGGAATTGATCACAGGAAAGAGCTTCAGCTTGAAGAACTTACAGATAATTAGGAAAATTACATGTGTTCATGGATGTGCTGCAACCTTGATCTCTTAACACATGATCCAAACAGCTTTATAGAAATGAAAAATGGCTACATTCTTTTTTTTCCTCCTTCCTCTTCTTAACAGTGAATTCACAATGTCAATGCTCAGTTTGAAAATAGAGGAATGATTAGTGCTACTAGCAACAAGTATAATGAGAACAAAATATTGAATAGAGCAGAGGTTTTTTGTGTGCAGCACCTTTGATAGACCAACTATAAAACAGGGCTCTTATTACTGTGGCAACTATTTTAAGAAAAAATGTTCCCCTGCTGAATTTGTCTTTTGACTTTAAACATAACAATAACATCACACATTCAGCAGAATTCACCTCTCAGAGCCACAGCCATGATTTCTGCTTCCAGAAAATAATGCACTGAAGTGTTCTCATGGACTTGGCAATCAATTAGAAGAGCCCATTCTCAGGGAATATATAAATTTATATATAAAAGCCACTAAGTTACTCCTTTACTGTTCCTTTAGAAAAGTGTTTCATTGGTTACACTCTGATACTATGACAGGCAGCATTTTCCTTTTTTTCAGTGTATCTACTTTTTTATAGACTTCACTTGCACATGGCACTCAGGTAGAATGCCATTGTAAAAGAGTACTTTTTCAAATAAGAACTTGGGTCATTAAATTGTGCAGAGAATTCCACACCACAGAATTTGAGTGTAATGAAAACCACTTGACTGCAGATATTTGGTGGCAATATTCATAGCTAGAGATGGACAGCAAATTAGGCCAGCTGTGTTACATGCATTGTCCTGCTAGAGTGAGGCACATTAACTGAATTCAACTGTGCAGTCAATAGATGTCTTTCCTTCTCTTAAATGTATAACTCACTGGTGGGCAACAGAGAAGGCAGGAAGCAGGAGGACAAATGGAAAAAGGATCTAATAATTAGGCACAATACATTTTAAATGTTTATTATCTATGAATATTAGCTCATTTTAATTTTAGATCTCAACACCTACTTTTGTAGTAAAAATAGGGTTTAGAGTTATACTTAAAAGATATATCTATTGATTATGATGTTCAGAAAAATATAAGTAATTATATCTATCTAGAAACATTGCCATTAACAGGAGAGCAAAAAAATCTGTGTAAGAATAATATTAAAGCAACAAAAATTTCATTAAGTGGCTGAAGATTATTATTTTCTTTTTATAACTGACTTAGAGAAGAAAACCTAAATTCAAATTTTTTTGTTCAATTACATTTAGTAACAAATGATATTACATTTTGGAAGTTTCTAGAAAATTTCTCACTCATATATTTTCAAAATGAGTTATTTTAAATGTTTATAAATTTGTTAAGTTTGAGAAAATTTTCATGTCAAAGCAGACCTCACATTTCTTATGTCAAAATGGCAGCCAGTCTCTCTTTCAAAGGCTATGTTCCTTCTCTAAGAATACACATACTTTCATTTCTTATTGCTGCTACTTTCACAGTTTCAAATCAGTTTCACAAAATCTCAGATGGTGACTTGACAGTATCTTTCTATATTTATTGTTGGGCAAAGCAAACAAAAAGAAATAGCCATCAGAGTCAGGAAGCTCAGATATAAGAGAGAGTTTACAAGATTGCTCTGCAAAACTCCATTGTGAAGTTTATACCAGCTTCCATCTTAAGTATATTATCCTGCTAGTGGTTCTTTCACATGCCATTTACCCATCCCTCTTGCAGTTAAGGCCCTTGAAAACCAGAGTGCAAACCCCTGGGACACAGGGTCAAATTGACAAACTGTCAATTTGTGTGCTGCTCACAATATTGGCAGCCATGCCTGGCTGGGACTTCCAGGTACTCCAACAGTGGCTGTCAGCATATTTTGAAATAAATAAATAACTCATTAGGGATTATTTAGTTATAACATTGCAGACAGAAATCATTGTACTTTTGAGGTCAGTTTGCCCACGTAACATTCTCCTAAACAGCTTTCTTCTTTCCTCAGTGCATTTTTCCTTATCAATATATTTCCTGCAGCAAGATCCACATAAAAGTATATATGAATATATGAAATCAATGAAAGTACTTGTTTCATATATTTGATTGCTTTTCAGTGAACAAATAAATAAGAAAAATTTTTCCAGCCTGACTACTTGTACTATAAAACTAGATTTTAAGGTGATACAATTTGTGTAACATACCCAGAATAAAAAATATCATTCTTAAAATAAAATCCTGGTACAGGCATGCTTTAAAAAGCAAAATATTTTCCACTTATCAGATTCTGGATAGATGTTTAGAGGAACATATCAAAAGAAACATTTTTATTAGTTTAATTTCTTTTATGAGTGCCATTTTACAGCATTTAATTATTCTAGTGAAGGAACCTTTAAACATTCGGTTTACAGAATGAATGGTGGTCTCAGAAAGAATTAGGGAGAGGGGAAAGCATGACTCTACAAGGATTGGTCAATCTATTATAGAAATTGAGTAAAACATGATTGTCATTTAGCAGAAATTCGATAATGTTGTTTGGTGACCTAGAGGCTTCTAAATTAAGGATATTATTCGTCACATAATTTGAGATATTAAGTATAAAGCTAAACCTATTTTGTTAGCCTGTCTTTAGGAAAGAACTCATTCAGGACACGTGGTCATTTGTATGGTCATTTTGGCTCTTGAAGGTTTTGGAGCTCTCTTCTACAGACATGAGCCTGCTGCAATTCAAAACGCCCTGGGAACCTCATGGTGTTCCATCAGCAGGAGGGGGAAGGTGATTCAAGATGTACTCTTAAAAAATAGGGGTTTGTTCACCTCTTTTTCATCTTGGTTTCATCTCATGTGAAAGCAGGCACTTCTATCTGACTTCTTGTATTAATATAAACCCACTTCATAAATATACTTGAAGTACAGGTCTGTCAAAGGAATATATTGCTTCACCTCTCACAGTACAAACTGTTAATATTGACCATAAATCTTTTTGTTTTTTCAGATTTCCTAAGGTATGATTTTGACGTTCATGTTGTTGCTATTACTCTAGTGATTTAACTATGGTTGTGGAAATAAATATACTTATGAGCTGCAACTACTGTTTCCAGCTTAGCACAGCAGTGTCATTTTTTCTGGCCAAGGTGTGGCTGGTTGTCTTCTGTTGAGGTGTTAGAGACATTTATAATGAATGAAGGCACATGTATGTCCTCAGTCTGTCTTCAAAAGCCAGAGTGAGGCCCTCAAGCAGATGATGTACTGGGATAATTTGCTCTATATTAGGTTTAAGTGGCTAGAGAGCAGGGCAAAGCACGTGATAGCATGATCAACACATGGTGCTAACAGTAATTATGTGACTGAACCAATTATTTTATGAGCAAAATGTGAGCAATTTTTTCTTATCTTGATGTCACGCTGCTCCATCAGAGGAAAACTAGGTTGAGTTTAAATCCCTGTTCACAACATTATGGACTTCCTCCAGGATGATTACTCCCTGCTGACTATGATGAATTACTTCAATGTATTCAGAAATTAAGTTAGGTACATTCCAGACTCAGAAATGAGCTGCTTCTCTATCACAATCAAGTTACAGATTTGCTTGGTTAATGGTCGAACTCAATGACATTCAAGTTCTTTTCCAACATATATGATTCTATGATTCATGAAAAAGTTGTTTTTTAAGGTCAAACTAAAAAGTAACCAGTTGCCCTTCTTATTTAAAATCAGCCAGACTGCAGCACCAGAGCATCCTAATTTACCCAGCTGTGATCTAAACACAATCATCTTTCAAGTGGAAGAAAGACAGAAAAATTTCTACTATGGTTTATAGTTTAAACTAGCATTGACAAGAGAAATACTATGCCCCTTCCTTCCTACCCCTTTTATTAGTGAGGGATTGAAATAGCAGAAATAGGCCTAGGTCAAGAACAGCAATCCAGCTGTATCAGCATGATGTCTACACAGATATATCAGCCCAGAAGGGGTGCCACACAGATGCCAATGAATTGCTTGTGGACACTTGCTCCAGTGTCCCTGTGCTCTATGCACATACAAGCAGATTAAGCATCAGAAGGGACAACCCACTGCCAGAGCAATCCCTTACTGCTCCTGCCTCAGGTCAAGTCTCCTAAACAATTCATAGGCACAGGGACAGACTAAAAGTCAGCTTCAGAGACAGAAAATTGGCCTCTCAAACTCTTTATTTTACTATTAGGTATATTTACATAAGCTTGTTTAATGTAATGAGAACTTCTGAGAATCAGATGGGAAGGATTCCCTCATTTACTGATTCTGGGAATACTTCTTTAGCCATAAAACTTCCCTGTGGCTCTTATCTGTTAATGCCATTCCCAAAAAAAGGAGAGTTCTGTTTGAATACCAGCAATCAATTCGTTCCTGTTAGTTTATGAAAACTGTTGTTTTAGAAATCCTCTGAAGGGACTCATGCTATTGAGATGTATCAAGAAAATAACCTTACCAGCAGCATTGTTGTCTGGGCTTGACATTGGATGTGAAACCAAAAGAGGTCAGGAAGTCAAAACTCAATTCACTGGGCTGTAAGCAAATTCAATTCAGGCACTTTGATAGGGTGGTGGGTCTAGAGATAGATCTGCTCCTGAAAGCTTTCAGCTGTGCATTTTAATGCCTCACACATGCAATCAGACTCACTGGACATTGAAGAAACTCTTACCTTTCCTTTGAAGTGAACCACAGAGAGCCTCACCATCAAGGTCTAGCAAATGGCACATGAGTTATTGAAAGACTTGATATTTTTCCTTCTCTTCCAACTTACTTGAATCCTGGCTAAAGCAGTTATGTATTCCAACCCTTTATCTCTACCCGAGGCCTTGTCCTTTATAATTCTTAGAAATCTGAAAGCTCCTATGGAACTTTTCCCTGTGGTTTCATTCCAAAGCTTACTTGTGACTAACCTGCTTTAAGAACCCCCTTTTAAAAAAAAGCATTAATTTTTACTACAAAGAAAGAAAGGTTGAAAAAATATTAATACATTCTCAGATATTAATTCATTCTCAGAAAGATCTGTATAAAGCTGTAGGAATATTAATGAAATAGTGAACACAAAGTCTTTAGTTTATGCCTTTAAATGTGAAATTAAAGTAAATTTGTGAAAACAGGTCTGCAACTCATGGCAAGATATCTGTTTTTCACACTGGAAATCTGTTTAACTGGTAGAAGTCATTGCCTTAAAATGTTACTGAGTTCAAGAGGTTGGAAAGCTTTAAAACAACTAGCCATTTACATGGATAATGAGAACACCCACTGTTACATTAGACAGAAAATAGAGATTTTGTTCAGAATGGTAATAAATCTTCATGTTCTTATACTGAAACGTGTCATTAGCTGTCAAGCAGTAAGAACAAATTTACACAAAGCCCAGTTATTTTTAAAAAGATGTCCATATAACTAGGATTTTGGTTTGTTGATGGTTAAAATACCCTAAAAAACAACAGAACCCCAAAGTATATCTGCAATAAGTCAAACATTAAAAAACGTTTGGTGAAATGAAAAGAAAATATGTGTGTATCAAACAGGACCTCCATTTTTATTTTTTTTTTTTGCAGCAACATTTTAAATGAAATTGATTGCTTAAGAATATTTAAAACAAAAATAGTATTAAAAATATATATATACAAAAAGCATCAACTTCTAGAGACCCATCTCTGAGGCTGGCTGAGGTGATCACAAAGTCTATTTATTGACAGAGGATTCAAACAAATACATATTCATAATAACAACCCCTCCCATTTCCCCCTTCCTATGATAATTAGCTTGAATGGCTATTAAGCATGCGTGATTGACTTCTTAAATTATGTCTGGGGTCGTTTTCTTGGGGAGGGGTCTCAAAAGGAGGAAGTAAGGAGAGTCTTCCTCACCCTGAACTCTCGACCTTTTCTATCAATGACAATACAAATGGTTTCTGGGGATAGTCCAGTTTTTCAAGGAATGAGTTTCTGGTTGCATCGCCTGTGTTTCTTTGGGTCTGCTCCCTGGTTTTTTTCTTTTCCCATTGTAAGCACAGCTGAGCAAACATAAGGTGATAAGCAATCAATTATTTAAGTTTCAGATAACTATCTCAAGCGAAATTTTCTTCTAACTTCAAACTTTTAATTATTTTCTGCAAGGCCTATCTCTCCATTTTCTTTTCAATTAATTCTAGTAAATAGCTAACTTTTAACTAAAATCCTAATTTTTCTGAGATTAGTGTTTCAATGTCATCCCATATTAGGCACCTTAAGCAGATCAGTAGGACAGATCCTAAATATCCTTATTCATCTGTACCATTTATAGAATTTAGGGTTACTTTAGAAAAGTATAAAAAGAGATTTACAGATATCCACAGTGTATTGCATGGCAATGAACATACACATTCACTTTAATGTCAGATACTCACTTTACTTTCTGCTAAGTATTACTCCAGCACTGGTCTGGTTCTGTTTCAATAAGGTATCTTCAACCACCATCATGCATTCACCACAGTTTTGTCTGCATGAGAAGGCTGCAATATATAACATTTTTAAAATGTAATTATAGGATCATCTGTTTATGGGTCATAGAACAATAATGAAGTTTTCTTCAGTCAGATCAGTTGATACAATTTTTAGAGATGATATTCTGCCTGATTATTGTCTGACTGGTTACCTATAGCCAGTGTCCACCTGCATGAGGTTGTCTCCTGATTCCTCAATTTTCTGTACTTGCCTTGGAAGACCAGAGTACAAGCTCAGGACCAGAATTTAGACATTTAAACATAATTTTCTTTAAGAACCCAGAGTTCAGTCAGGATTGTATTGTATTGTATTTCTGCTAAAATTGTAGACTAAAAACTTCTAAATGTTAAATAATCTATGATAAAGTAATTTCTTCAGCCATGCATGTGTTTTTTTATAATTCTTATTTTAATTGCTTTTTTCTTCCTTTTCTCTTTTGATCATCTCAAAAATTGTGTGATTCATGAGAAGGATGTTTATTAAACTCTCCATAGGAACATAAACTTGCAAAGGATCAAGCTTGCTCTTCTGGCATCTCTCTGAAGCTTCGCCAGTTAGATATTCACATTAAACCATAGTCATTAAAATAAATTAAATGTTATTGTGTTGTGTGGATTACTATTATTATTATTATTATTATTATTATTATTATTATTATTATTATTGAAATATGAGGTAAAACAAATTCTACATTGTTTCCTTTAACATATTTTAGAGTAATTACACTGAGCTTAAAATAATTGTGAAGTTTGTATCCATCATTAGACTGTTTCTCAAGATGCAGTTCAATTTACTTTAAAAAGTGAACAAACCAAACTCATTAGCATTTTGATGAAATTAAGAAGAAAGTTCAAAGAACTTGATTGTATTCTAATTTAAAATAGAAAAAAATAAAGAAGAAAAAATGTATTAGAATAAAAATTAGTACAGATTCAGAAACTCAAAATTTGCACTGGAAAGGATCTATACTTCATTGTGAATGATATACTAAGTACCTTTTTGATAAACTGTTTTATAATTGGGTTTGAGACCAGGAGTCAGAACAATTTAAAAAATTAAACTAAATTAAACAAATGACAATCCTAACCACCAAAGTTATTAAGTATAACTTAATTTCACTTTTGAAATAAAGTGCACATTTTAAAATCAGAACTGCTTCAAATAAACTCCAGTTCAGCAATGGCTACATGCACAGTCCAAATCAAACATTAAGGAAATCACATTGTGAGAATGCTTACATTTCATTGCATACAAAGATAAACAACAGTGCACATGAGGGTTTTTTTGCTTGTTTGTTGAATTTTATAAATGGTTAAATTTCACAGATGAACTAAGAAGTAAACAAAACATTGCACTTTCATTTTTATACATTTTTCTAGAACTTTTTTTGTTTTTCCCAAACAGGAGAAAGGAGGAAAATTCTAGTTTTGTATGACCAAATTTCCTTTGTTTCTTTCACCACAAAGGTAATTTTCAGCCCATTGGTTAAGACATTTTTCAGAGTTGTTGAGAAGCAGGCAATACTTCCCTTATCTTTTACAAATCATGCCTGATCTGATCATGGCTGTAGCCTGAATTGGCTTGTTTCACGTTCCCAAACACTGTTCTCTCTTCTAACTCAGTTTAAATTCAATATTAACTTCAGGCAACTCAAAGATACATTTGTTTTATAAAATAGTCATTGTAAAATATTTGTTCAGACACAATGCTGAGCCCTCAGGGTTCCAACAGAGCTGAAGACAAAGCAAGAAATATAGACAACATTAGTAACTCACTCTGCTGTGTTAAAGAAACACCCAAATATATATGAATGGTTACTATAGAGATCTATTCTAAAAGACCTGACTGGTCTGATATAGTCTAAGCCTTCCTTTATTCTCATTAAAGGCAACAGAAACTTTGGAGTCAACTCTTTTCAAAGCAGTATTTTAGAAATCCCCCTTTTAAAACAGAAATCTAAATGTATATGGCAGCTGACTTAGCTGACAATAAGGTGTGGTGCTGAAGAAGGCTGAGTTTCTTGAACAGCTGGCTTCAGACTCAAAACATTCTTTTTGCTCCTGCACTGAACCATTGTTTGGGCTCTTAAATGGCAACTGCTAAAGAATAGCATCAGTCTGGACAGCCAGAAATTCTGATTTATTTCAGCCTGTTCCCTTTAACTGTGCACTCATCTGGAAATAATTTTCAACACAATCTCTTTCCAACTTTGCTTTTGAGTCTTTTAAGCAGAGACAGCCATTGTTCATATTCAAAGAAATCTGACCTGACTGAAGATTTATATATTGATATGAAGACACATATATCCACAAACTCAGGTTGACTCAGGTTCCTCTGGGGAAAAAAAAATTATTTGCAAGATTTAGTCGGTTACAAATTCATATGTACAAGATAATATTTAGACTAGAAATAGGAAAAATAATGAACATTCTTTCAGGATATCAAAAGCAAAATCCACAGAATGACATAAAAAGAAGGAAAAATAACTTCTGAAAGTATGTAATGAAAAATTACAAATAGGGATTTGCTACAAAAAGCTGACAGATATAAATCTGGTATGAATCAATTCTCCTTTCCAGTCATATTCAACCTTAATATGATAGTCTTAATAGGCTCATACCTTTCTGGCAATTTCAGGAAAGACTTCTACTGATCAATAGGATTTGTTTCAAAGGAGGGAGCAAAGTGAGTGGGACATGCTGGTAACTGGAGGCACGTTTCTCTCAGAAGATGGATGAATAATGCCACAGAATGGTGTGAAACAGAGGCAATATACCAGATCATGTCTGCCACTCATGAAGCTTTCATTTCCAATCTACACTTTTGTTTATTTTCCTGTTTAGTGCCTTTAAGAACACAGACTAATTCCTACTATTTGGAACATTGTATTTTCTTGATTTTGGGATAGCAAACTTTGTACAGGATTTGCCTCAGAGGAAATTTCAGTAGCATTGAGATATGAAGACAGGACTCAGGACACAATACACTACAGAGTATATTCCCTACTGTGAGAAGCCTTTTTGTCTCAATTCCAGGTGACAGACTGAGGCACTGCAAGTCCTGCTTTTATGTCTGGCTTTCAGAAATGAGATTATATTGCTTCTGGTTCTGATGCTCCAGTCCTTGGGATCTCTGTTTACACAAAAACCCCTGTGCCTTTAAAACAGTTTTACTTGATTTCTTTTTTTTAAGATTTTTCTTTAAAACATTCATTGTTGTTATTTATTTCTCAGATCATGCTTCAAATACTTTGTGATCTAAATAAAGAAATAATTTTATGGGCTTCATTAACTACTCTCCAGCCAGTTCCCATCGCTTTCAACATTGTTTTCTTTTTTTCCTCATCCAATATTTCCTTTTATTTCTCTTCCCAGGACAAAATTACACCATCACTCATTATTAGCTCATTGAATTCACAGCTGTACCAGTAAATAAAAGAGGGCAGGGAGAGCTCCCTGGCAGAGAGGTGACTGTTCCGTGTCATTAAAATCCTTTATATCCAGAACAAGGTGGCCATACTCAGGCTCGTTATTGAAAGTGATTGCTGGGCTAGGAGCCTGGGACAGTCCTAGCTGTAAAATGAGGTAAGGACCTCCACCTCCCTGAAGGATCAAGTTCTGGGTCCCAGGCCAGGGAATTGTTAAGATTAGAGCCTCCTGTTCACCTCCTGTTCACATGGGAATGGTGGTGGGATTTGGGTGTTAATGATACTTTTTTTTTCTTTCCATTATCCATTTATTAATGAGTTCAGGAAAAGTGAAATACTCTCCATGACCCAGCCACCACTTTCTGCCCTTCCTGGGAAACAGATGGTGCTGCCACCTCTGCTCATTCAGGGATTATAGTTGAAGGAAAGCACAGATCAAAATAGAGTTTATAAAATTCGTAAGATAGGATGTTTCTTACGTCCAGGACCAGGATTCGCTCACAGATTTTCTGTAATGGGTTTTGCAAAACCTGGGAACATTGTTGTGTGTTTATGAGATTTTGCACTGCCTACAGACTGTAAAAGAGGCAGCAGCACAAATGCTGTGTCCAGGGCTGGCCAGGCACAATCCATTTTACTCTCCAGACAACCTAGCAGTCATTGATTTTGAGATCACATACCCTGATTTTTAAAGATTGTACTAATCACAGAATCCTCGAATTTTTTGGGTTAGAAGTAGTTTTAAGATCATCTAGTTCAGCCTCCTGCCATGGGCAAGGGCATTTTCCACTACACCAGGTTGCTCAAAGCTCCATCCAGTGGCCTTGAACTCTTCCAGAGATGAGGCACCCATGGCTCCTCTAAAACTTCTCTGGGCAAACTGAGTTGCCCAGTTTGACCTGAAGATGCTAATGTTTCTCCTAAACTGAAGCTAGTTCACATCTTGGCTACTTTAGAGTCAAAGGAACTCGGATTTGCCTACACTTGCTCATGTTGCCATGCATCTTCAAGCAGTTAACTCAGGATACCCCCAGCCAGTACCTGGCTCTGAGAAGTCAAAGTTCATGGCATGTGTAACCAAAACAATGTTTGGAAATACCTTGGATTAAAAACTTGTAAAATTCTCATACTTAGTTGCTGCCAAGCAGAATCTGCTGAAATGCTAAATAAAAAGCTATGGGTGAACTAAATAACATTTTCAGGGACGTTGAGTATTAGTATAGGTATGTACTAAACTTTTTTAAGCTTTCCTGCTGGCAGGTGCCTATTTTTCCCAAGCTTTTTTTTTTAAATTTACAATTAATTTTTAATGCCTGTTTGTCCATCCAGTGTTTCCATTGTTGTAGCATAGTTGTTTGATAATAACAGTTCATCAAAAAACACAGTGTAGATATTTATAAATAAAAAAGCAAACAAACAAACCAACCAAACAAAAATTTATTCTAAAGACTAAATGTAGTTAACTCTCAATGAGAAGCAAACTGTGAGATTCAGAGGGGAAAGTGACGTGGTAAAATATGGCAGTATGATTATTCTTCAAAAATATTTGAATGAGGAATGAGAAGCAATGTACCCCAAAAACCTAAAAAATTAATCTGTTGGTAACAGGTAGCAAAAGCCTTTGGTGTGTATGCTACGTGCAGCAAACAGATTGCACTTTTTCTTGTATAATTTGTAGCATGAAGCAAATGCAAATGAAACTAAAATAAAAGGCATGAATGAGTGAATAAACAAAAATGTCTTATGGCTTATTTTGAAACAGCTGCATACAATAACACTGGAACTATTTTTAAAAAATTACCTAACCATCTTCACTGATTTCATGTCTTGATAAACAAACTTTCATATCTTTATACATTTTAAGTCTTTCAAGTTTCAGAGCAATCTAAAGGTATCCTTTTAACACTGTATTCCAAAGTATGGTCATAGCCCTCTAGCCCAGATGAGTGAGTGACCAAATGCATGAAAAAATGGTCAGATGTCTGGGCTTCAGGAGTAGTGGTTAGTGGATTAAATCCAAACACAGAGACTAGTGGTATAACACAAGATTTTGATATAGGATAAAGCACTTGCACTCATTAATCTCCAGGTCTAAATGTTCTTTTTTTTCAAATTTTCCAGACACAACTTGTATTTAAATTGTGTCTTTGTTAATGTTCCTGAAAAACTATTCAAAGAAATCTATAAACAGATATTTCTCTCCCTGAAAAATTATGCTTTAATATGAGAGATCTGCTTTCCTACTTCAGGCAATGTAACCTTGTGCAACTCTGTGTTCTTCCTGTGAACTCCAAGTCAACAGTATTTGTTCAAGCTGCAAAGCACACATTGTAATTTATTGCCTAAGTGATTTACCAATGTGTTTATATCCTGTCTTTGCCTAGTTTAGAGGTACAAGAACATTTAGTAATTATTGCTATTTAAAGATTAGTGGCTGATGGATGATGATGGCATTTTAGTAAATTGCTTCGTTGCAGGAGAGTGATGGTGTTGGTGTTTTTGTTCCTCAGCTAAATAGGGTTTGTTTTCCTTGGAAACATGGACTGTAGTAACTGTCCTGGAAAGAATGGGTAGCTGTCCCAGTGGCTATGGATGAAGTTATATTTATCAGATGATGATTAGGGCAGGCATAGATATTTCCATAAAGGATCCACTATTTATAAGTAACTTCTGTATCAGTGGAACTACACCCATGGTACATTTCTGTCCAAGCTATTCTTGCTGGTGTTGGGATCTGGCATCATAAAACAATTGAGGTTGGACAGGACCTCAGGAGGATTCTGGCTCAGCCTCATGCTCAAAGAAGAGACAGCTCTAAGGTTGCTTAAAGCTCAAGCTAGCTGGATTTCAAAAATTTCCAAAGATGGAGACAGCCTCTGTTCCACTTCCTTCCTTCCTTCCTTCCTTCCTTCCTTCCTTCCTTCCTTCCTTCCTTCCTTCCTTCCTTCCTTCCTTCCTTCCTTCCTTCCTTCCTTCCTTCCTTCCTTCCTTCCTTCCTTCCTTCCTTCCTTCCTTCCTTCCTTCCTTCCTTCCTTCCTTCCTTCCTTCCTTCCTTCCTTCCTTCCTTCCTTCCTTCCTTCCTTCCTTCCTTCCTTCCTTCCTTCCTTCCTTCCTTCCTTCCTTCCTTCCTTCCTTCCTTCCTTCCTTCCTTCCTTCCTTCCTTCCTTCCTTCCTTCCTTCCTTCCTTCCTTCCTTCCTTCCTTCCTTCCTTCCTTCCTTCCTTCCTTCCTTCCTTCCTTCCTTCCTTCCTTCCTTCCTTCCTTCCTTCCTTCCTTCCTTCCTTCCTTCCTTCCTTCCTTCCTTCCTTCCTTCCTTCCTTCCTTCCTTCCTTCCTCCCTCCCTCCCTCCCTCCCTCCCTCCCTCCCTCCCTCATCTATTTTCATGACACTTACAATTCCTCTGCTTTTTTCACAAGTTTTTTCTAATTACTTTCTCCCAATAACCTGTCACTGCTTATGTTTATTGTTATATAACAGTAACAACACAGCCATGCTTCTTGTATCTATCAGACATATTATGTATATTGACTTTCAAATTATTGCATTAATTTAAAAATCTGTCACTTTTTTGGAAATTTGAAAACAGCATTATGAACAGTTCTCAGCATTTAAATTATTTTTCTTGTCTTCCTTCTTTTCTGCATAGATTTTTGAAATTTTATTTTTTTTCATACTTGTCCTAAGTAGTAGCTGAAATAATGGTGCAATTTTTCCCTAACCATGTATGGGCTGCACTGTTTTAAACAGAAATGTGAGAATTAAATTCAGTCAATCAGAGGCCAAGCACCATAATTTTGTCTCAATTGCAAGTGGTTTTGGCATGTTTTTGGCCTGGGCCAGCAATCATTCTTCCATGCACTACATTTGCATGTTTCTGGAAATATTGCAAGCAATTGTGGATTGGGTTTGCATTGCAAGGTTTAGGTAGTGAGGGAATACAGGGGTGGCTTCTGTGAGAAGCCCCCCAGAAGCTTTCCCCATGTTCCCTAAGCCTCAGGGGGCTCCAAATGGGATATGCTGCTGGCCAAATCCATCAATAAGAGTGGCAATGCTTCTAGGATATCAGTGAAGGGAGAAAAATCTGCTGCAGAGCAGTAGAAGGAGAGAGGAGTGAGAGCAACACTCTGCAGACCTCAAGGTCAATGAAGAGGGAGGAAGAAAACATGCTCCAGGTGCTGGAGCAGAGATTTGCTCCTCTTCAGCCTGTGATGCAGCCTTGGTGAGGCAGCAGTGCCCTGCATGGGGTCCAAGGGGAGCAGAGATTCACCTGCAGCACATGGAACTTTGTGCTGGAGCCTGCATTCCCCACCCCACATTCCCCTTCGCCACTGGGAGTGGAGGAGGGAAAGTAGAGAAAATGAGCAGTGAAGAAGGAGAGGGACAGGGGGAAATGTTTTAAGAGTTGTTCCTGTTTCTCTTTATCCTGCTCTGACTGAATGGCAATAAATTGAATTTAAGTTGAATCAAGTCAAATCTGTTTTTCCTGTTGCAGTAATTGTTGAGTGATCTCTCCCTGATCTTATCTCAACCTATGAACATTCCATCATATTCTCTCTTTCCTGCCCAGTTGAGAGGGGAGTGATAGCATGACTTGGTGGCCACCTGGAATCCAGACAAAGTCAACTACCACACAAATTATTAATTTTCCATGGATATTTTGAAATCTATCATCTTATTTTAGAAGGTAAGAGCATCTATCTATGGCCATCTATCATAGACATGACCAGAGCTTGCCTCCTCTCTACAAACTCAAGTGATACAAAAAGTGCTTGATATGTTAATATTGACACCTTTTAGAATCTTGGGTTATCTCAAGAGAGAGTAATGTGTATTTGTCTCACCTTCCATCATGGAAGGCCCACAGAGAGTTATTTTTCTGATGGATGCTGTTTCCTTGTGCTCCTTCAGCTGCAGTGCATAAGGTGCTCACACTAATGGGGACTGTGTAGACACATTGAGTATGGTTTGGTTTCTGATTCTAACTCTAATGTTTTGTTCAACTCCTTTTGCTTTTATGTTTCTCATAAAATTGTATCTCTGGAAGCTTGTTTTAGTTTAAAATCCCTAGTCTGTCAAGCATAAGGTTAGCTGCTAAATTAATTTTTAAAATTTTGAATGGTATTTCATTCCATTCATTCCATTTAATTTAATTCCAGGTCTTTATTATTTTTACTAGAGCTTACAATTGTTTCTAAAAAGGTTTGGAGGTCTTCCTTAGGCAAAAATTTGCTGATTTGATTAAAAATATTTTCTGTCATACTCTCCAAAGAATCAAAACTTGGAAAATACATGATTTGATCCACAATAATCTTTAAATTATCTTAGTTTCTTTGTCTATGAGGGTCTAGTCATACTACTATACAAACATGACAATTTCATTATAATCACAGGATAAAATTAAATAAAACAAAATGAGATTTCTGCAGATATAACTTCATTCAGATGTTAACCCACAAATTACCTACAGGTGTGCACATGCAATGCATGGAGAGAGGTCAGATTCCCTCTCTGAAGCACCAAAGAGTTTTTTGATAAACTGATCAGCTCTGCTTGGGGATCTAGCAATATCTTTGGAAGCATCTTATTCAGAAAATGCTAATAAACCATAGTTTGTGAAAGCTGAATTTGAAAAACACCTCTAATTACATTGACACTAGGAAGGCTACCCCAGTGTAAACCTGCAGGGAATGTGACTCAAATTCACATTTCAAGGCAATTTTTATTTGACATTTCTAGCATGCCAGGTAATATTTCAGGTCCAGCTAGTTTAATCAAGTCTTTCACAGGAACTGTCAATACATTATGTCACTCTAGATGTGTTTTTATATTAAAGAGCAATGTGCTTTTCTTATTTTAATACAGCATGTAGGCAACCTTCTCCTAAACTTGTGAGTGAGTAACTCCTGTTACATTCAGTAGAAGTTATTTATCTCATGGAAATGAAAATCAGGATTCTCTTTGTCTGTTTCAGCCCTCATAACTGAGTTCAAATCTGCTATTGGTTGCAAAGGTCAATATGGAATGTGTCAGAGGACACAAATCACTTTTACCTTCCTAGCTGGGAACATAGAAATTACTGCAAATAAAGAATTCATTAGTGCCACCTATTTGTGAGAGTCTAAAACTGCAGATAAACTGTGCAAAACTGCATCCAGTTAATAAGAAAATGCATCTACTTCTGTCAACTCAGGTGAAAGAACAAGACATATAGGCCAGATCTCAAAGACCCCAAGGAATTTCTTGCAATTCTATGTGGTTCAAAATACAGCAGATAAATATTTATATGTAAAATAGACACAAACACAAGTGGAAATTATATGTATTTATTTATGCAATATAAGAAGTATATACTTATATAAATATATAAGGTTTCTACTTACAGCTTAATGTACATCTCATTTACAGAAACCCTGGTGAAAGAAAGCCAGACAGGACAAGCCACTCAAGTTATGGGAAAGTATTAATATGTAAAAAGTAAGAATTCCTAAGCAAACTTATACACTAAAGAATAAGCTGGAAAAACATTTTAGAAAGGTTTTTTTCTCTTCTTTATCATACTGTATTAGATGAAGAAGGATTATGCAAAATGAGATGAAAAAAAATAATCTAAGAAAACCCTTGGAGTATTAGTAATGCACTTGCCTCATCTCACTGTTGAAGCAGGTAGATATTGCTGACACTGATGTATTTTTTGTTTTGGTAGTTAAAGTCCAGCTGCCTAGAGAGTTTTTTTTTATTAAGTTATCTTAATTTCATTCTGAAATTCGACATTGTATTTTTGAGTTCCTGAAGAGATCTAAATCTTTGAATGATAGGAGGGAGATTTATCATTAATACAGAGTAAATTTTAAACATCAGTTGGACATCTTTAGCCTGAGGGATAAGACCTGGAAGCATAATTGTTATATAACTATTTGCACACATGAAGCATTTTTAAGTATGAGTTCAAAGAGGCACAGATTTTTCAGAAAATAGATAAACAAAGGACAGATTACCAAAATATTGTTCATTATCTGTTGATTCCTTTGTTGTCATTGACTTCCCTATGAGAATGACAGTTTAATTTGAAAACACATACAGGCATGTGTTGCAAAAGTCCTTTGGCTGACAATATGACTGCATTGGCACAAGGATGTAAATAAGTAACTATGTAAAAAGGAATGAGGCTTTGGGGGCAAAAATCAATTTTAAAACAATCTGTAATTTCGAGCATCTTTCCATTGAATGATTCCTGTAATACAGCTTGAAAAGAGCAGTTCAGAATTTGAATCCATATAGAAAATTGTACATAGCTCACGTGTTGTTTCCAAGACAATGAAGATACCACACAGAGGGAAATGGAAACAGATGGTTTATAAAAAATGCTGAGAATTTTGCAGGTCGTTTCTTTCAGAAGTTCTAACTTTGCCATAATAATGACTCTAGCCTGTGACAAAAAGAAAAAAAAATGCAAGAAAAAGCACCAGTATTTATTATTTGTAATTTTTGTAATTATTTTATTGTATTTGTAATTATTATAATTTATTAGTATTTTACCAGTATTTAAAAAATATTTCAAATTCAGATGTATAAACAATGCTAGATTAATTTCATTTGAGATATGCAAGGTTTTTTTTTTATCTTTGTCCCATAAATAGTGTGCTTACTATAAAGCTTCAAGACCAGTTTGGATGGGTCCATTCCATCCTATCCAGTGGAAGTCCAGTGGAAGGTGTTCCTAGTTTGGAACTAGATGATATTTAAGGTTCTTTCCAACTGAAACCATTCTGTGATTCTATGGTTCTATAAACTTCCATAGCCAGACTTCTGTGGAGACATTAAAAATTGCTTGTGCATCTTTTCTTCACATATCTGTAGATGTGTTGAATATATCAAATATAAGGGTTTATTCAGACAGCCATACTGTCTCTGTAAATACATTTGACTCAATGGCTTATTCTTTCAAGTATAAATAGTATTCTTCAGTTGAATTAGCTGCAATCATGTTATTTTATATCCAGGACTGGTTGATTGTGGTGTCTGATCTAAGGCTCAAAATCCTGACTGAAAACTTTGTAACTAAGCTCAGTCAGATGATTGAGGAAAGCAAATACAAAATGGTGGTATATATGCCAAAATAAATTCATTTTAAAAAATATGATGATGATGATCCAAAAAATATTCAACGAACTTAATATGTATAAGTTCAGCATACAATGAGAAAATAAACACTGACAGTCCCACAAGGATCTGTAGACATAGAATGTTGCAGGTGGTTCTATATGCTAGCAATAATGTCAAGGTATTTGATAGAAGAGATATAAATCACAGTAATATACCCTAAAACTTAACTAGGTTTTGTCGTACTGAAGATAAAAAGTACAAATCAGAAATTGGGATAAAATTGAAAGTTTTCAGTTTCTCTATGTGTACTGAGGTTTAATGATATAATCAAATTGTGATTGTATTTCTCAAGACCCCTGATTCATTCAGTGAGTAGGTTTGCTGATGATCATTTGGGAGCAGCTGTTCAAGATTTTGTTTCTTTTCATTGTTAGCTATGCAGTTCCATGTTTTATTGTTATATCCTAATCAAGCTCTCTTTTGAAGACATGATGCATACTCATGGCTTCAAAGCATTATTCTAGTTTTCAAGGCTGTTTTCCACCTCCAAATTTCATCAGAAATAATTTTAAATATTCATGTCCACTATTTTTAAATGCCCTTTAAATACCAGCTAATTATTAATATCTTTTAATATGTAGTGGAGATATATATGTCTTACCATGAATTTAACTCCTAATGATATATACTTCAGTTGGAATGTTGGATTTTTAAAATTTTGTTTCCTCAGCTTTAGTTGATTGGTTATGTGAGAAAAAAAATTGGCAGATAATTTTTTTTTTTTTAGAAAATGGATTTTATATTTTACCTTTCCAGATAGAAAGTAAACACAATGAAGATGCTGAAAAACCTTTTTCCCTAAGACAACTTAGAGAAGACATTGACATCTCTGAAAAAAATTAACCTATTAACACATCAATACAAGGACTGTAGCATTATTTTAATGATCAAACACTTAATTACTCTCAGCTGTATAGAAATAATAGCAATGGCATGGCCTACAGGAGTCATGTTAGTTATGAATCCAATGTCTAGCATGGGATAAGAATTTGTCTCTTTCAGCACAGTCAAAGATTGCTTAGATAGAACATCGTTTTAAATACTCTAATCATTATCTGCCTGCTTCTTAGAATCTCTTTGACTCTTACAGTGCATTATCTATTAGAAATTCCTAAGATCATTAAAATTATCTAGTTTTTACTACTGTTATTGGCACTCTAATAATTAAAGAGCCTTTTGTGGAATTTTTTCCACTATGCACTCTGATCCAGGAAGATACCTCTATTCAAGCTGATCCATACTTGAATTGCCTCTGAAGATCAAAATATACAGTGTGGCTGTGGTAATTCATCAGTGGCACACCTTCATCTAAATTACCCTCACCCATCCCTCCAGCCTGAAATAACAATTTGTATTTTCCAAGCAGTTGTGCCTAACATTTACAGATGTGTTTCCTACAAAGAATGAAAAGCTGCAAGAACCTGATGTTCCAATGATGTTCCTATAATTTATGTAGATGGAGAAAAATAATTTTTATTTTTGAAACTTTAAATGAACTGGTGTAAGCTTATTTATTTATACAATTATTTGCTCATTTGTATACATTTATACAGAGCTGCAGGCTGCCAATCTATCAGATTACCTTGCAGCTCTTTTGAAACTGGAAGTTATGTAATGAAAACTTTTTCATCTTTTGAAAAGCTGCTTAATTTCAGAGCAGAATGAAGTTGGATTTCCTAGTTTCTTTCTAAGTTAATTAAATAGTTGTTAGAGTTCTGGTCTGCTCTGAGAACCTCTAAGAATAAAAAGTTCCACACAACTGTCAGTTATAGTTTGTTTAAAATTAATTTATATGGTATTTGTCTTGTATTTAAAATTCAATATTTATTTTTTATTGTCCTACCCTAGGGAACAAAGTTTAGCATGAACAAATAGCACTATAATAAAGTCAATTGCGTTTATTATTTTAAGCATTAGAAGTGCTATAATCAAATTGCAAACATGAAGTTACAAGAGGGGCCATTATACTGTTTTATTTTCTGCTACATCTATCACAGAGCAGCTTACTGAAACAAACTGAATAGACTCCTCCTTAGCAAGGGTAAAGCTCTC
Organism: Erithacus rubecula; assembly: GCF_903797595.1. Taxonomy (NCBI): domain Eukaryota; kingdom Metazoa; phylum Chordata; class Aves; order Passeriformes; family Muscicapidae; genus Erithacus; species Erithacus rubecula. The sequence continues at coordinate 12,365,659 of NC_136685.1, read as the reverse complement.
CCACTGTGAAGCCCACATTTTTTCCCAGTACAGTGTGTTTAACAGAAACAAAAAAATCCTCTGCAAATAAAAGACATCTTTGTTCCATATCACTTGTCTTTTTACCAGTATGTTTTACTCAGTGCACAGTCAAGGTTTGAGACTGAACATTAAGGACAGTAAGGCAAAGGAGGATGGTACCAGAGAGCCTGTGAACTCTGAGATGTATCTCTTGCATGAATGCCCCACTATAATCTTTAACTTCAGGCAAGTCTGTAGGAAGGTGATAGCAGAACATACATTGTTATTTTGTACGCAGATTTTTGTGATTCCTTCCACTCTGGTATGTTCTGCCAATCCTTTTCTCAATAAGTAGATGGTCACTACAGAAGCTGTTCAGGTGACACAATATAAAAATCTTACCTGTTAGACATTCATGAATAAATCCCCTAGTCATGCAAACTTCAAAGAAAGATGCTGTCTAATCTGTGATTTTATCTGCTGCCAAATTTACAGAAAAACCTTTGCAATGTCACACACTAAATCAGAAACTTCAAAGAAATGCCGATTGCTGGGAACTGCAAAAGAGGTTTTTTTAAAATATGCTTTAAGTTTTAGAAATAAAAACCAAGGTTGTTATTTTTTCCTTCAGATACAGTCAGGAGTTTGATATTTAACCACAAAGTTTCTGTATGAGTAGTGCATATGTAAAATGCCAGTGCCCAAGTGTAGGTCATCACAGAGGGAAGTCTGCTAATTTTTCTAAGACAGGACCAGATAAAAAATAAGACACAGTGGTTATGGTTTTGGCACGAAAATACTCTGGACTGTTGGAAAGAAGGACAAGGGAATGAACAGCAAATTCATTTTGATATTAGGAAGGCTTAGGTAGGATGTTAAATCCTTGTTTGTTCAACTGTAGAACTTTAAATTTAATTTGATCAGCTAGAATTGCATAAATTAGATAGGCACAGGAGGCACAGTGCTTACCTAGAATTTCTGAACGTGGTCACCATTTTTAAAAGATGTGTGCAGATTTCTTGCAAAGATTTCACTTGTTTGTCAGTTCCCACAAGCAAAGTTTTCATAAGATTGCCACTACAGTCACAATACAGAAAAGGTCAAAAACATTTGATTATCATATTTATTAGTGATACTAATAACCTGGGGAATTCAGCTAGATTTCAAAGAAATTAAATAGCAAATACAAATAACATCTGATTCCTCTTTTCCAAATTGGAAATCAACAGGCAAGCACTAAGCAAAAGGTCATTTCTTGGTTTATATTAGAATGAGACAAAGGACATTTTTGCTGCTTGCAAGATATTTGGAAGAGATGATCCCTTTTGTCAGTGGGATGCAATCAACAGGATTATGTGATAGAATACTTGTAGAATTTGAAATATATGATGAAAATGTGCAAGATGTGGGTACAAAGTTTCTATTGTGCCTAGGAACAAACATGATTTGCCTTCCTGCTTGGGCAAGAGTCAGTGAGAGTGTATAGCAGCAACAAAAGAACTTCCAAAACATTACAAGGCAAGTCTTTATTCAGTGAGAGGTTTGCACAGGCAAGATTTGCCAGGTCAGTTTCTTTGAGACAGTGAGTTTAATCATAAGCTGCTTTTGTCCTGCATAGGAAAGTGCTGAGCATTTTTAGAATGAAGTAGAAAAAGGAATCTATGTGTAATAAGCATAGGAAAACTTGATATTCAGTTTAGGTGACTGAAAAGAGAAGTTTGCACCTATTATCAGAGACCTGACACTCAGAATTAGTTTATTTGATGCCACATGTTAAATTTCCTACAACATAATCATTTATTAAACAAAGTTCATTGAAATGGCGAAAGAAGATCAACTCTAAGTTGTAGTTTCAATTTTACCACTGATATCACTTTTATTTTTACAGTAAAAATCAGAGTCTAGTATTTTTTCCAATATCAGAGAAACACTATTGCCTTTTTATCTCAGGGTAGAATGATCCTATTTGAATGGACTAGAAAAAATATAATTATTTTCATAGGTAGCTGTGAAAATGTCTGAAAATGTGTTTGTGATTTTGCTTCCTGTTTCCAGTGCAGAACATAAGATATTTAGAAAGTGAAAAACAAATCAAACAAATAAAACAGCTGTACACCGAATTACATTTTTTTACTCTGTGCTGAAATAACTGACATTACCCAGACAAAAAAAAATCTGTATTATAGCTCTTATGATAGCTCTTAAGTTAGCATTCAGCTTTTTTCTGTAGCATGACTTGCATTTGATACCTTTTTGTAAAACCAGATGACAAATTGTGTTGATGAAAAAAGGCATGCCACTTTATATACCTGAAACTTTTCAAAACATGATTTGAATTTATGATAGTTTTTCTGACAAGCTGGAAGACAATACTGCATCTTATTCTGCAGAGCAAATATTTTCAGAGTTTAGTCTCTGCTCTCTGAAAATCTTGCATAAGAGTTTTAGAATTTGGAGCTAAATATGAACTTATTGGAAATTCTCTTTAGAAATCTGATATTTATGCTAAAAAGTTGAAATTTAGCATGACATTCAAAAGGTGTTTTGACAAAGCAGTAAAATTTCAAAAATAAAAGAGTGAAATAAATGATCCCTTTAACAACACTGATCAAATCTGCACTAACCCATACAAATCAAAGCTGGATATTGCTGGAATAACTTAGCAGTTTTTCATCTTTTTTTTAACATGCAAACATTAAGACTAGTAATTTAAGCAAAAGGATATTTATTTCTAACAGATTAAGACTTCATATGTTTGGAGGTAATATATTTACGTTTTTTAATGGACATTATTTTTGTGTAGATAGCAGAATAAGTATTCAAAATTAAAGGAGATTTACTCCAGACCTCCATGCATTTGCAATAGGAAAATAGCAAGCTGTGTATTTGAAGAGTGTAATTGCAGTCAGAGCAGCCTGCATGGCCCTCATTGGTATTCCTGTGTACATCTGCATCTCTGATGCACCCTGTGTGTAATGGGTATGTGCAGGCTGACTTATGGAGGCTGCCCACTCCACTCTGAATATTTTCAAGGCATCTTTAATCTTTGACCTCAGAGACAGTTGGTCAAGACAGGATCTTGAGTGAATTTTTATTTCATGAAAGAGTAAAATATCTTACCATGCAGCACAGGCCAGTATCTCCTTGGGGCCAGGAGAAGCAGGGATGTCCCAGAGGCAGAATCTCCCCAGGGATGTCAGGGCAGGTTCTGGCAGCCAGGACCATCCATCCCACCAGCCAGACAAGGGGCATTCCCAGCCTTGGGAATCATCCCTGAGGCTGGGGACAGACTGAGGCCAGCAGGATGTCAGCCCTGGGCTTGAGGCTGGCTTGCTGGTACATAACACACCATCATATCATCACAGATATCTAGCACAAATGTCTGTAGACAGGACACAAGGAGAGCCAAAAACTGACAGCACATCTTGAGTACTCAATTTCAGAGTGGTACAGACAGAGCCATGGTGCTCACTGATGCTGCTAAAATCTGGCTGTGCCCTCAGTGGCATTAGTCATTTAATATCTTTCTGTCAAGTGACATTGGTTTGAGGGGAAGGGAATGATTATGTGGGCAAAAAGAAGAGAGGAAAATTTTAAAGCTGCACATAAGAGATTTGGAAAAAGGAAGGAAAAAACAAAAGCCTCCAAAACTATGGAACAGAGACTTGTAGGTTAAAACCAAAATGTCTCATGATGGGATCTGCCCTCTATAGAGTGCATTTCCTGTGGCTGTCATGACAGTTCCCTGTATAGGAAACTAAAAGATTTTCTAGCTTTACATTTTGAACCCAAAGGAAATTCTCAGGAGGATGGCCAGGAACTTTTGCAAATTCAAAATCTATGAAATCAAAATGCTAGTGTACATTCCATGGATTCTTGTCAGGAAGAATTGTTAGAAGAGATAAAAAAAGGACGTCAACAAAGTTCTCTGCTGGCCCTAACTTCCATGGAACTAAAGTACTTTGTAAATTGCTGATTAAATGCAATGATTTGCAGCACTCTGAAGTACACAAAATATTATTTTCTATAAGATGCTTTATTCTGTTTGAGAGCTTAATTATCAGTGTTGGATAGCAGCAATTTTAACTGGAACAGTAATTTTAGCTGGCATAAAGTTTATTATTTTTTAAATACAAAATTACAATTATTTTCCATTAGTGTTTTAATGCCAGGGGACACAAATTACAGAGTTTATGGATTCTAAGGCAGATGCCCTGGGTTTATTTCTGTCCTCTGAAAGAATATAAACTAAAACTGTAAGGGTGATTGGGAGTCTATGAAAGGAATACAGAGATTAATTTATGAGTGGGAAACCTTAGGCTGTATTTCACAGATATGGAATAACTGAAAACAATTAATATTAGAGGACAGCTGCTTCTTCTTCCCCTCAAAGAATAAGTGAAGCATATTTAGCAGTCAAAGTCAATAGCTGAAATTATAATGCATTACTAATTTCATAGCCAAAGGCAAAACTTACACTAATAAAACTGTCTGGTAGAAATTGAACAGCCTATTTTCCTCACATTATAGTTATAGTCTTTAGTCATATTGCTAGTCTTGTTTCCCATTACCTTTTGTCTTGGATTTATGACTGGTTTTCAGTCTTAAGTTTTAATTATCATTCTATTCTGAGGAAAATTTATATTAAATAAAAACAAAACATGTAATGAAATATTTTTAAATAACATTTTCAGATTTTCTCTCCATAAATTTTGTGTACTTATGTGTGTTGTTTGATTTGTAGGCTTTTTTTCCACAGCCCACCTCACAAACTGAAATCAGACATTTCCTTTGAGATCTGATTGCTTCATACTTTCCAATTTCATACTTTCATACTTTAGTTTGAAAATATGACAAAAGTTCCACACTTTACTATCCCAAAAGAGTGAAGAAATTGTTAAATCTTATGATAGAGTTTGAATTAGAGTTTCTTTCAACCCTTTCACCCTATTTTTCTTCACTATCAGGATTTAGCCTGTTTAGTATAATTATACACCATTGCTAAACTCACCATGAAATAAAATGTAGATGCACTGTCCAAATATATTCATATAAACAGCTCCCCACCTGCAAAACATTTTTTCAAAAAAGCTATCACAAAGGGCTTTAACCTTCTGCAACATCTATATTTAATGACATAAATGAAAGAGGATGGCATTAAAACTTCAAATAGCAAAGATGATACATTTCCAATCATGCTGTCACAGTGATCTACAAACAGCAGATTGGTACTCAAAGAACTGCTGTTTCATTTACTGGAGCTCAAGCATGGCCTCAACTAAAATAATATCTTATTCTGGTACTTCAAATCCAGCAAAGTTCATTAAAGTGCCATGACAAATATAAATGGTATTTTGGTAGATTGATCTCTTAAGACAAGAGAGTTAAATTGTTGTTTACTCTTTGTCTCAGTTTGCTGATCTAAATTTACAAGACTAAGATGTTAATATTGTTAATCATCTGATATGTCTGTATCTCTATCAAAAAGACTGCATGTGTAACAGAACACCAAACTCAATTTAATTGCTTCAAGTCAAGATTCTAAGTAGAAACTGTCCTCTATCTTGTCAGTAGTTGAGGCTAAGGGTTGTTTAGAACCACTTAATCTGATTGGGCTGAAATTTTGAATTGGCTTCATCTCACATAGGTGTCTCAAGAGATGTTGTCTGAGGCAAAAAAGGTGGTATGAGATTGCCTTGGGTTTAATCTATGTGGAGAAGCAAGGACTTCCAGATACCAATTCAAGTTCCCTTAAAATGGTGGCGCAGAATAATTGAATTGATCCTCACAGGTGCTTTGGTCTTCTCATTGTTAATTAAGAAGCCAAAAGTATACAATTTGAAATTATACACCCAATTTACAGAAGTCTGAAATTAGATGAGATAAAAATCACTTTTAAAAATCAGGAAAAAAATGATGAGAACATTCTTAAATAATGCTGTGATGGCTATGTATCTTTGAAAAGGGAGTGCCATGCAAACTCTTCAATATGCTTCACTTTCCATTTTTAACCTGCCTTTTGTTGGGCAGAATTTCAACCTATTTCTTGTCCATAAATTGATCTCTGTACAGCATTTTATTACCTCTGCAGTGCTCAAGTGCCATAATTGACAAAATAATCACTCTCAATCTTGTATTACTCTCTTAAGTATTGAGTGTGAGCACAGTGGAAGCAGTTGAGAGTATAAATTGGACAGAATCATCTAAGGACTGGCAAGCATCAGACTTAACAATGAAGGCAGTTTCATATAAAATGACGTGTTTTTCACCTAATGGCTTTATTATTTTATGATGTTCCTCAAAACCTATAAAATACATATATAAAATAGGGCAGGCTGAAATAGCACACTTTTCTGAAACAGAGAAATTCCCTATCTGGCTGTCTGAGCCAAGTGTATCTTGTGGATAATCCTTCTCCATTATTCAGCACTGCATTAACTTCTGTTAATTTTGGCTTCCTGTGTCAATGAAAGTTGTGATTAACAGAATAAACTTCAGAAGAAAGATCAGAATTCTGGAGAATGTGAGCAGTGAGGAAGACTGAAAGTTTTGCATTTTCAAAGAGAATTCAACGGGGAGTGTGACCTGTAAAATGGGGGTGATGGAGAATTAATAATCCTCAAATACACATAAGAAGTGTTTTAAAGTGCATCCTCAGACTTTTGTGTAATTGACAGTTTGGACAAGAATAAACTGATTTAAATTGATATATAGAATAATAATTCATATAGAGATAAAAACTGGTAAGACTATTGGTAGATTGCTTTAGGGCATCATGGGACTTCAGAAAATATGCATCTTAAAGAAAAGTCTGATCAGATGTCTATTAATAATGAAATACATGGAGCAAATGATACTTTAGCCTAAAAATAGACTAAGTTACATATGACATTCCTCATTATATGATTCTGTGATTCTATGCAATTTAAGTGTTGTAACTTTATATATGCAATTTATATTTAAATATTTAACATCACTTACTAAACATATTTTAATTCCTTTCCAGGTTTTCAAGGTCAAATGAAATTATCTCTAGCAAAGAACCAACAGCAAACCTTTCTCTGATAAAAGACTTTCATCATTACAGACTGAATTTGATCAATTTAATAAGTATGAAATAGAGAACACAAAGGGGAAAAGAAATCATATGGATTTGCTCATAGAGTAAGGTGCTTCTCAGTAAGAATAACAGAACTAGGCTCAAGAGAGCTTTTCACTGAGTCACTAGATTTAGAAAGCTTAAATTTGCAGTTAAAGGAACTATTCTTAGGAATCTCTTTTCACGTTTGGTCTTCTATGATTGCAAATAATTTTAAGAATGGTTATGAAATTTTGAGGAAGAATCAGCAGAACATATATTGGATTTGAAAGCGACTACAATCTGAAAGTGGGAAAAATACATAGGGATATCTACGAATAAAAAAAACCCCATTAAATAGGAAATGGTCCCTTTTCTATTTAATTTCAAATGCAGAAGCAATGTATGACCCTTGACAAATTCCAAAGGAAATCATTAATGGACACATAAATGCATGAAGGTCATTGAGAGGGAATATTCTTCCTAGAGAAGTGTAAATAATGTGATATGACTAAAGGATAACACGTTCAACTGGCAGTCAAATTGTTTCCAATGAAGAAATCTGATGAAGCAGTTGCCTTTTCTTGTACTGCTGTTTACATTGTAGTTTATTTATATGTTTATATGTTCATGGACTATTGTCAGTATTATTTTGCAGCACTATCTCTTTTGTTTTCTTCTGTAAATTTCAGGAAGCACATGCATTGTACATCTGAGTGACACCTGGCTAGATTTCAAGGCACTAACCTTCCCCTGTATGCTAACTACTGTTCTCCAAAGATTCCAAAGAAAAGTATATGAAACACTGTTCATGTTATAGCCACAGACATAGAAAACATTACAGTACAGATCCTGAAGCAGAAGGAGTTGACCATTCACCAAAATTGTATGCAGATAATAGTTGTTCACACACAATTATTTTCATCACAGAAGGAAAATATTGAGTGCATTTCAACAGCCTGCCCTACCCAATGGGTCATCCATCAGGTTCTGTGTGTGCATACACTATAAAATCAGTCTCTCACTTGTTAACATAAGAGCTCTCAAGACAATGTAAGGGCTGAAACAGAATTGTACACAGAGTTAGACAGATAAGTACCTGAGAGCTGCAGGCATACACAAAGACCAAAGTGAGTAGCTTTTATAGATGAAATTTCTGCACCCAGGACAGCAGCCATACTCACTCCAACTAGCATGAAATCTGTTCCCAGACAATGACCAAAATAAATGCCTAGAGTCAAGTGTAAAATGAGGGCAAGGACACTTCTACTGAGGACTATACTATCTTTGAATAATGTGCAGCTTAGGAATTTCCTCTTCAAGAATGGTTTGTCAGTATTTAATAACCTACAGTAGATTCCTATTACTAGATCCTAGTAATTTTTCCAATCTTGCTATGAAAAGTATAAGCTCCTAGCAACCAGACCACCCAGAGATAATGATCTCTACAGCTGTGCATTACATTAGAAATTGCCAATACAGCTAATGCCACCCAAAATCACAACAAGGGTCAGCATTTGGTATGTTTGCAAAACTCAGTCTTACTGCAGTTTGGCTATTATTCAAAACAGTTTTGCACCATAAATCTTAGAACAATATTTATTTAAATGAAATTAGAGGCTGTACTCTGAAATTATGACAGTTTATGAGAACTGTACAGAATGCAAAATAAGCAAATCTTTCAAATGAAATTGCTGTTACAAGGAAAACAGCCCATTTATATTGTGTATATTTTCTTTATCATCTACCCTTGTACAGCAGCTTTATTATTCTGTAGTGAGCATTTAGGCTGTAGAAACACCTAAGGCTGTGAAAAATCCTACAGGAAAATGTTCTGTCACACAGTAATATTTATAGAAAAAAGCCATTTTGCAGACGTGGAATTTAATATATCAGTAGTATTATTCTTGTTATACACTAACTATACATAAGTTATAACAATAAGCCTTCTTCACCTGTGGTGCATCTGACTGGAGACAGCATCAACATCTTGTAGCACCCATAACATATAGAATATAATGATATATGGAATATATAATACATATAGAGTTACTGATCTCCTAGCTCTCCACAAGGGAGAAACCCTTGCCTGACACTTTTAAAATAATTGATAAAAGTCAGCTTGGAAACATTTGAGGTCAGCTACCTCTACAGAAAAAACAGGATTTCCCATTCTAATCCTTCCTCTGATATTCCCTCATACAAGGCTCTTAAAATATCTTTAATGCAAGTGAATTTCACATATTAACTGCTTCTTTGGCTTGCCTGAAGGGCCCTATCTTAAATTTTTATTCAAGTCACATTTTAGATCCCCAAAGATATTAATGGTGCAAGATGAAGCATTAAAAGTCTTACCCTTTAAAGTAATTTCCTAAAATATTACCTAAATATTTCTCTACAGTGCATTCAATTTCCAGATTTTTTCTGATTTTTTTTCTACTCAATTTATATTTTTCAGAGTTAATAGACTATGTTGATGGTAGAAGAGACACTACAGTAAATAATGTTATAATAACCTCTGTAACTCTCATTCTTTACCTCTGAGTTATTTGTATGCAATCATATCACTCTTTTATAGTCTTTCCTTCAAGCAGCAGCATAGTATATTAAATTGTCTTAATCTCTTCTCACATGTCACAGCCTCTAATCCTTCTCTCTAGATTTTTTTCTAAATTTATAAAATATTTACATATTGTGCATATTCACAGAAGATTCAAAGTGCAGTAGCAGCAACAGGCTACAGCTTACTGGGACCTATAAAGGTTCACATGTTCATCCTCATTTAAATTCACTGAAGAATGACAGTTACATTTTGTTGAAGCAACACACTGGAAAATAAAGTCTTATCTGCCAGTCACAGTGTCCATGATTCTCTTCTGCTCTTCCTGCACAGAGTGTTCTCTGATATGGCAGAGGTACAAAATCAGGTAATCATTCTGCCTGGCATCCACCCACTGCATTTTTACATGAGATTCATCTAAATCCATTCTTGTGAACAGAGACTTCCGTTTTTCCTAAAAACAGATGTCCCTGCCCCTGAAAAGAAGAAAGAACACTTCCAAAAGTGATCTACATAATCTCCATACTTTCCCCCCCTTTTCCAGTTCCTTGAAGACATTTAAGAGTTCAAAACTTGATTTCTGGCACCATTAAATACATGACCTAAAATAATGTTAGTAACAAAAAAAAGACATGATTATCTCTAGAAACTCTTCTCTTTTGCTTATAGTGTTATTGTGAGGTTGGATTGGGTGGTTTAGAGTGGCAGATACTAAAAGCAGTATTGCACACGAAAAGAACTGGGCAAATAATCCCCAGAGATATTGAGAAAATAGTTGGAAAATATTTTAGTGAAAAAATCCCCAGCAGCTGTCCTCCATGAGGCAACACCCAGGAAATTGCAAGGTTGTTTAACCTGTGTGACATCACTGCCCAAAATACTGCAGCTGCAAATTAAGGGTCACCCAACCTGATGTGAAATTTGCCAAAACTTGCTTGCAGCAGTGCTCGGTAATTTCTGATGCATCCATCATCAGAAGGATATAGGACAGTACCAACACTTTCTCTGTAATTGTGGTCTTCCCTATAAACAAACTAACTTCAGATGTCTCGATAATTTCAACTGTCTACAGATTTTCCTGTACAAAGAAATGGAGAGGCTTACAGGGCTGTGTTGGTGACACTTGCTAGAAGTCCTATGTCAACTAAGAAACTTAATCTTAATCTTTAGCAGTACAGCGAGAACATTGAGCATTTTAATAGAAAATCAATCTGATTTCTGTAAATTCCAGAATTGGACCATGATGTGGTTTAAAACCATCTCAGAATTAAACTCAAAAGATGCTCCCCTTCACCATGGACTCCATCTGGTAAGAGAGGGACAAAGGCAGAGGTCATGGCTTGAAATGATAATTTACTGAAAACAAATAGGAATGGAATAAGAAATGCCTAGTAGCAGCAACAATATTAATAACAAAAGAGGAGATGTACAGACAAAAGGTTTTCAGCACTTTTATTGCATTTGAGGCTGTAGGAGAGCAGCGAAAAGGATAATGCAACTTAGTTCCTCGTGTAATGGAGAAGCAAAAGAGACCTTTATTTAAAGAAACACTACACTTATATAGGGTAGAACATGTAAAACAGAATAGAAAAGACTCATTGATGCAAGAAGGCAACACCTCTTTGAAAACATGCTTTCTGCAAAACATCACATCTCTCGCAGGTGTTTAATCATTGTTATAATTTCTTGGCCTTGAGCAGCCTGAGAAAGAACTGCTTTCTTGGTTCCCAGTAATATCCTAATGACACACTTGATTCAGTTTCATGTGTCCAAGACACAAACCAAGATAGCAGCTAATCCTGCAGCTCTGCAGCAACACGCGATTATTCTTGGGACAAAGACAAGGTGATGGGTGCTCTCTGCAGCTGGTGCTCCCCTTCCCTGAGCCCAGGACAGCAAAAGCATTGAAGAAACCCTCCCTATCCCAGAAAAAGCAGATGATGTGCATTGAGATTGATCTGCTCCTCTGTGCTTGGCTGCTCTGAGCTCCACTGAGCTGGGCTCAGTCTCAGCTGTGCTCTCCCGAGAGCTGGGGAGGAAAGGGCAGCAGTGGGAGAGGGGCAGAGATGCAGTGTTGGTCCTGGCAGCCTTCCTGAGGAAGATGCACTTGTGGTGTAGAGCCACATTTTTATTACCTGAGCCCTTGCCCCCAGCAATGATGTGGATGGTGTAAAATAGCAATTAAGCCACGCTCACAAGGTTCACAGCCACCTCCCTTTCTGCAACCAGGAGAGACCACATCCCTGTAAAGCATCAAAAGACAAACTGAGTTTGCTAACAACACCCAGCACATGGATAGTTTCTTATTTCACCCATTTTACAGTCCTTTTGTTCAATTCCTGATTTTAGTCACCTGAGTTTCTTGAGTAGCCTGAAAATATGATTACTTTATAGTAGGAATAAGGAATGTAACTTATTTCCCTTAAAAGTTAGATTTAATTTAATTAGTGTCATTCTTTATGTTCCTATTTGTGTTTGATTATTTGTGGGGAACTTCCAAAGAAACCTTTACAGATGCAATAAGGTAGAAAACAACTAATGAAATTAATGTTTTCTTTTCTACAAATAAATTTCTGCTTTTCATGGCTAGTTTGTAAACAGAAAACACGTTATTTTACTCCTAAAAGTCACTAAAAAGTGTTACTACTTTTAATGCACTATTCTTTTTTACCATTTTACCTTTCACTTCAGTTTTATGTCAGTGGTTCAGAAGTAGTCTCTTCTTTGTATTGCTTGTTTTTAGCGCATTCATTTAACCATGTCTGTGGTTATTTCTGTCTGTCCTGATTGAAATATATTTTCAACTCCATTATTCATAATTTTTAGCAGCTTAATGTCAACAGTGCATTAAGTCAGTATGAAACTGTGGTTTTCCTAATACTCTTGTTTGCTTCCTGTGCTTTGATTGATGCCCCAATGGTCTGTTGGGTTCTCTTTTACTTTTTCCATTCTTTTCTGTACATACTATATATGCCTCCCTGTCATGTTTCAATTCTTTAACTCTCTCTCTCTAATACTCCCATGTTCCTCCATTGCATATTCTTAGTGGATTGCTTTATTATTCTGTCTTCCTTGTGAGTTTGTCCATTCTGAATTTATCTATTTATTGCTTGACATCTCTGCTCATGGGATTTGGACCATTTTTAATGTCTAACATGATGAAATGTATGCACAATTAAATGGAAGTATTGTAAACACCACATCAACTCCAGAGACAGTCCAATATTTACCTCATAATGTTTTATGGATTTGGGCTCACTGCCTCTCATCCTATGCATTCCTTGTACTGACAAAGAAGTTTTGGATTTCTAATTCTTTATCTTTTAAACATTTTGAAGAGAGAATCAGATTAATCCTATCCTTCTCCTATCCTGCCTTGTACAGGGGACAAGGATGGGTAATTTTCCAAAGGGAGCTGCTCACTGCCTAAAGCATCCTCTTTCAGCTGTATTACAACTTTACTTACCGACCAAAAGGCAAAAATTAACATTATACCAAGAATCAGAAACGGCATAAACTGGAACCACATAGTTCATTTCTTCTGTGAGAATCAATTATTTTTAATGATCTCTAGTTTGAAAGCAATCTTTCATATAAGTTCCAGAAACCTTGGGTTTGATCAATAGGAAAATTGCACAAGAGAGATGTTCACCTCACGCTTTGCTCCAATTATGGAAGCAGCTACAGTTCACTGGTATTTTATGGATTTAGTTTTATCATGTTTTTATCTCAGAAATGCCCCTCTGTTCTACAGGTGAGCCTGTTTTGTGCTCATCATCAAAGGCTTTTTGTAAGGAGATAATGGCTAGAACTAGACAAGCTAATATGCTGCAGCAATAAAGCTGAGCATTCACAACACATGAAGAACTAAATGTCCCTATCCTATTGAATGCATTTTAAATGACCAAATCAAGGAAAACTTCTTCACCCTTTGAAACTCCTGCCATTGTGTTTGCACATTACTGTTATTACAGAATTCTCCTCTTTTATGACTTAAACTTCATGTTTTCATTTATTTTTTCTTTGAAAAAAATCACTTAATATCTATTTATTAATAGAATAAGCCTAAATATTTTATTTAAGAAATGAGATTGAAAAGGGAGAGTGCAAATCTGGATGGGAATAGTTTTTCTAACTTTTCTAACTTCCATTGTTTTTATTGTTTTATTTTTATTTGTGGAAAGGAATGAGAACCATATTTTATTAAATACTGTCCAAGCAGGTCTACTTTCAGTTCTCTGCTGCTTCTGCTTAGGGCTAACATTCATTCTGGACAAAATCTGGCTGCAGAATCATTTTGGGCTTGGTTATTACCAATGCTTTATCTCTAAAATACTTATTCCAAAAGAATGGAGAATTATTAAGGAAAATGATAGGTCTTTAATATTAATAGGGTTGAAAATTTAGCTTATGACTAAATCCTTTACCAACAGAAGAAACTGTCATAGTCAGCTGAAACTGTGAAGTCTATCTGGATTTAGATTTTTTATCCAGTCAGAGCTTGTTTTACATATAGCAGCAGCCACATACAGTTTTTGTGGATCTGAAGTCTATTTATGTGTGGGTTTACAACAGCTAACAAATGGATGGAGAGACAAGAGATTTAAAATAAATGGATAAATATTTACTGCAAATTATTGAAAAAATTAAATAATTACAAGCTTTTTGAAAACCTTTATTCTTCCACAGAAATGGCCAAAAAAGATCTTTGCCACAAATTGTCTGGATACAAACATGAGTATTTATGTTGAAGGCAACATTTAAATTCATCTCAATCAGAAGCCTGAGCAATATGCCTATGGTTTCTCCAGCCAGGAGGAAGCATCTCCTCTCCCCAGGCTGGAAGGTAAAGCATGATGTGTGTTCCACATTGTTCACTTGCCCACATGCACAGCCAAAATCATTGCCAATATAGAGGAAATTGCACAGTGATGCTCCTCAAATTCTTACTTGGTTCTTGGATAAAGGCCAGATGCCCAACTCAATTTAAGTTCTTCAAAAAAGCCTCTGAGATCTCTTACTTCTAACATTGTCTTTTAGGATGGAGACAAAGGAAACATTACTTAGTAGAGAAGGATTTTTTCCAAGGTATGATTTTTAAAAAATTAAATTGTTCAACATAAAAGGAAAAAAATAGTTTTGATTTAAATATCATATTAAGGGCTGTGATTGAGCAGGGTCTATTTTAAGGTACTATTGATCTTTTCAGGCTTGTGTTTATATCTTGTTGACTCTTCCAGTCTGTGTAAATAATATCACTTAATCCTAGTTATCAGGTAAATTTAGATCTCTAAAGGCTTGTACATTCGGTTTGGTTCTCAATAAACTCTAAGTCAACACCATTTCTATGATGAGCTAAAATAGATAAGAAGGCACTGAGACATTACTGAGACATTAAAAGTATTCCTGTTCAGATAACATCCAGGTTATTAATCCAGGACTCTAGATAAACTTTGAAAACGTTTGAAACTTTGAAAATGATTGAGGTAGATAAGAGCCCTGAAAGGCCACATTCTGATATGGGGCATGATCCAAAATTAATCCAGGTGGATATCAGAAAGACACAGAAATAAAAATGAAAACTCTGTTACCTTATTCAAATATAATTTTGAATTCTTAGGCACCAGAAAAAGAAAAAATAAATATCTTTCTATGGCCTTCTTAATTGCATAGTGTGGTATAGAAAAATATTTTTAAAATATTTTTCAAATATTTTAATTAAGAATTCAGGCTTAAAGAAATACGTTTTGACTTATTTTTCAGAAAAGACTAGCAAACAGCTGGAGAATCTACATATGTGTACTCTCCTGTCACTTTTATAAATTGCTTTTGAAATAATTTATAGCTGGTACATGTTGCTACAGAAATTTTCATTAAATTGCCTTTGGGTCAAACTGTTACATTATTTTTTATCTTGTTTCTTAGTGAGAATATTCATACTTTTAAAGCTGAAATGTCATGAGGAGAAGTATTCATCTGAGATTTAATGTGTATAGCAATATCCTGATTTTCCTTAGCATTTAGGAAAGGACTGGAAGATCTACTCAGATATATTTATTTAAATCCTTTATAATTCACACATATAAAAAAGGCATTTGGAATTTTTACCTACAGTGTTTAAGAATAATTTTGTCTTCTTTTTTTTTTTTTTTTTTGTCTTATAGCTAAAATACAGGCTAAATAGCATTATTTGATCCAAAGCTTTTTACTCTGGAAAGTCAAAACAGAATCATTGAATATAGTGTCAATAAACAATTTGAGATGCATAGCATATATTTTTATGACTCTGTGAGAATATTTTATAACTACTATAACTCATTTGGTTATAAAAATTGATTGGAAAGAATGTTTTGTATATCTATCAACACTGATATCAATTTATATCCTTCACATTTATATGTATGTATGTATATATATATATATATATCTAAAATTTACATTTTTATAAAGTACTCAAACCCTTGAAACATGTATCTCATTAGCTGCTTTATATTTAGAACAAAAATTGTACATCTTGGAAAGAAATGTCATACAGCACAGTACAGAAAACATTTAAATGTGTTACTTTTACAGATATGAATCTAAATAAGGAGATGAGAACATAAAACTCCGATCAGACAAATTTATAGAGTCTGGACTGTCTGTTTTTGACAGTGACCAGTCAAGTTGCAGAAGAATAGCACAAGTATTGTTTGATACACCCAAAGTACCCAAATTCTGACAAATTCCAGTTTAAGTAGAGAACAACATTTTTCCTTTATTAAATTAAATTGCCCTTAATAACTTTGACACTGTAAATTGTCTTAGTCGTTTTGTAAAATTCAATTACACATTTGGTGTCTGTAGCGTTTCAATGGTTCACTATAAAAAGATTAAATATGCAACAAAATATTTTATTTTGTGTCTTCTTGTTGTTATTCCTACCTAACTAGCTAATCTTTACGTGGCTTACCAACTGTGGACACAGTAAAGGAACTGGAGATTGATCTGGCATTCAGCATATTTTATTTGATATTCAGCATATTTATTTCTTTATTAGGTAAAATGTCATGGACTTAAAGTCAGCTAGAGCTGTAAGTCTCAATATCTCCATAAAGGAATGCACTGATGTCATCCTGCCTCTTCCCTGCATTCATAAAGTGAGATAATAATGATTGTTTACTACACCCCCTGGAAGCAAGGTATGAAGCAGTCATTAACTTTATAGCAGGAAAATAATGAATAGCTTAGTTGTGAGGAAAACTGAATTCCACATAAAGAGCTGCAGAAATTAGAAAATAAGGAGGATGCAGAATGTTTTTACAGAGGTCCACAGGAAAATTGTAGGAAAAAGCTGAGTCCTTTTCTTGGCAGACCTATGCCAGAGCACAGAGATTGTCTCAGTCACCCCACAGGGTCTTTTTCAATCCCACAGACTTGTTTCATAAAACCTTTTAGTGAGCTCAAGTTGTTGTTTTTCATACTCTTTAACAATCAGCAGTAAAGGAGTTATGATTATGTACTTTGATATTCCAGAAACCCAGTGAGGTGCCTACAGAAAGGGAAAGTAATTTTCTATTAAATCAATAAGGATTATCTATAACATTTTTCACAACTGCGTAATTAAAAACCTGATGTGTGTTCACTCAGCATGGAATGAAAAAAACCTGATCCTAAACACCTCAGCACAAGACCAACATTAGTATCTAGTACAAAATTAAATGAGGGCAAATATAAACTGTTGTTGCTACTTTACACTATAATATTGGACTGTCTTGGCACGTTCCTGCAGAATCATAGTTTTGAAGGTGAAGATTAATCAGAAAGTGTTGCTGAGTCATATTTCAAGTGTTAAACATGATGTAAGGGTATCAGGGTGATGCACAAAGCAAAAGTATTAGATTGAATGAAGGTAGAGATTAGGAAAACTTCATGAGTGTTTATCTTGTGTTGTAACCAATGTTACTCTTATTTAAAGAGAATAAAAAATTGCATTCCTGGTTTATGAAAGCAACTCTGCACATGCTTTGCTTTAAATTTGCATCCAGACTCTTTGTTGTTTTACACTCACTTTTTTGGCAGCATGATAGTCCCTATGTGTTCACCTGCTTTGAGGCCTCTGGCTCCAAAAAGCAAAATTAATTGGCCCATGACAGTTTCTTTACAAAGAAAATGAAAGGTTTACTCAATAGTCTCACAATTAGTATCATTAGTAATCATTGTAAAATACCAATACATAAAAAGTAGCAGTCCACAATAAAACAGTTCTCATAATTTGTTAAGTTCTTCATCTTCAATAAGAAATTTAACACCAAATTAGTAACTAATGCTCAGTCTACACCTTTTCATAATGTTGCTTAAGTGATGAAAGTAATCAGTTAATATTAGAAAAAGAATTGTCAAATTCTCACTTCATCCAGCTCAGGTAAAAGTAAGCAAGAGCCTTCTGGGCAAGTGTTGTGGTTTAGTGTGCCAGGTACTCACAAAAATCATTGGCTTAATCTCTTCTGCTACAGCTGGGCAGAGAAGGAAAAACAAAACTTAAGTTGAGATAAGGACCAGGAGGAAACACTCCAAGGGCAAAACAGGCTCAAATTTAAAAGATATAAAGAAAAATATTGATAACAGAATTAAAGGTGGATAATGAGAACTAAAATAAACTTTCCAAACACCTTTTTTCCCCTCCAACCCCTCCCTCCTTCCCAGTGAGAGCACAGGGGGACAGGGTGGGAGTTTTGGTCAGATTTTCACTCAAAATCTTTCTTCAGTTTGCTTAGGGAGAGGAGTTTCTCGTGCTGTGCTTCCCATGGGAGATAGTTCTCTGTCACCTCCTCCAGGGTGGTTCTGATTTTCATGCACAGCAGTCCTGCTTCCATGGATGGCTTCTTCCCTCCTCACCAAAACTAAGCCATGCAAAAGCAACACAGACAGTTAATTCTTCAGGCAACCAAAGGAGAGAAGGGTGGCAAAGATTATTAATCAAGTGCACTTTATACTGAGTATTTATAGTGCACTTTATATTGTGTAATTCAGATATTTTTAACTAACCCTTTATTTTGGCTGCTCAAAATGGCAGTTTTATACAATCCCCTAAAAATATTTTACAGATACAGTCCTAATGTCTGTGATCAGAAACTTACATTGCTATTGTTAGAGCAAAAACTTTAACTGCTGCTAATTTGGCTAAAATTATGCAAAGCTTGCAAGCAAAATATATGGTTCAGTTACAAACACAAATGCTCAATTGCCCACAAGCTATGGTCATGCATGTCAAAAAAATAAGCATATTGAAAGCTGAATGGAAATTGTCAAATAAGCATAGTGGCAACAGATTAAAAATACATTCTTTTATAGGCAACCAAAGTTCTGTATTGTAAAATCACATAAACCTTTAGAAAACTTATTAAAAGAACATATTTTAATATCTTAATTTCAGGGTAGATAACTGGCTATTTAAGAAGAAGTTACACATTGTGGCACACAAATAAGCATAACAATACAAGTAAACTGAGGGTATGGTGAAACCTGCTTTTCTGTATGACAAGTAAATTCAAAGTAAGCTTATTTATCTGTTTCTGGAATTATAAAGGCTAAGATCAGGTCACTGATGGGTCCTAAGTAGTGCTACTAGAAAGGCCACACAGCTTCTATCCTAATTCTGATATTAAACTGTTATTGACATCCCAAGTGGCTCAAACTGAGGAAGAAAGCTGGCACTTTTTTTCTCCTGCCTCCACACTTGTTTGGCCTTAAAATGGATTTCAGGTACAGAGTGGTTTTAAAATCCCTTGAGCCAGAAAGTTCAGAAAAGAAAAATTGAGTTTTATTTTCATCTACATGTAGAAGATTAAAGAAAAAAAAAAGGCAAGAAAATTCCGTATGAATTTTCAGCTTGTCTGAAGATTTAACTTTAAGTATATGCAGTTATAGTCCAGCCTTGTGAACTACAGCTGCACTCACAAATCCCTAGTCAATACCAGCTCACATGTCTAATGAAATAATAAAATGACAGTGCAGTGATTTTTTTTTTATTTTTTTTTTAATGTACTGGAAAAATTCTAACTTGCTAGCATGGACAGAATTTATTCTTATATAAATTTATATAAACTTATATTCCTAAAAATAAATCTCACCTCACATCAGATGTTTTTAAGCTCCTCTTGCTCTCTACCAACTATAATCTCTTTGTGCCTCTAACTGTTTTCTGGGACACTGGGGATTGCTTTGGTCCCAATGCCTTAGTGTTTCAACTTGCACAGAGCTGATTTGGGGTGAGACTGCAGTGAACATGCCAGATAAAGCAGAACATGCCTCTTTTCCCTTCTAAAAGTTTTGATATTCAGGGCAATTGCTGCTGTTGGAGTACTAGAAGGGCTAAAAATTGAGAAAAGAAGATTTATAATGAGACTGGAGGCATCCAAATCTACTTGGGGAGGGTCAGTACAGTAAAATGAGTTCAGCAAAAGTGGATTTGACTTCTTAGCCATTCTTAGAGAAAAAAATACTTATTTTTCTCTGTTTTTAGACAATAAAGTTCATTGGACAATTTTCTCTTATTTCTTCTCTTTTATCAGCTTCATGGAAATAATGATTACACTGCCACTGCAAATGCAAAGACCATACATATAAAACATTCCAAATATCTGATAAACTGATGTAAGTACATGGTATTCCATTTATTTCAGAGGAATAATGGTAGGTATCTAATATAGGATTAGTTCAATCACTTGCTGCATTCATGTAGAAACCAAAATCTCAGAAACCAAAAGACTCTCAGGGTCTGAGATATGTACTGAATGCATGATTTTGCTAAAAGCATGTACAAATTTATGAAACACTACATCAGAGACAGCAGAGAAAAATTAGCTGTTAATGACCATTTTTCAGTCTTGAGGCATATGTTTTTCTCTGGTATTCCCTTCTGCAATCTGTCTGTTAGCCTGATTTGCTTGGGCACAAAAGAATTTTATTTCTTTCTTTACTTTATGTTAATGTATTGCACATTCTTCTTGATGATAAATGCAGCTAGATTTTAATAGCATACAAATTGAAGGAGAAAAAAGCCAGGCCATTAAGGGATGCTAAATTCAGATACAGGCTGATGATATAACTAAAGCCTGTAACTAAGCACTGAATCTAAGGACAACAAGGAAACCAATTTCTTCTGTATTTACTTTGTGCAAGCTTTGCCCTTATCTGCTGTGAAGAAAATTATTTCATGTAAATACTGTCATACAGGTATACTTGCAAGAAAAAGTTAAGTCTGAAAAGAAATTTTACCATAACAACAAAGTAATGTGGTGTTAAAGAAAAAGTATTTCTTGTCTTGAACATAAACCATAAAGACTATAGAATCATTTTTAAACCATAAATTTTTAATGTATAAAATACTTATTTTAACCCTCATAGTTTTATCACAAAAGTGTGGGTTTAACTGAATTTGTGCAGTTTAGCATATTAAAATATTAGCCATAGGATTTATACTTGTAGAAATAATTAAAGTGCTGCAAGATACTCTTTTTGTGTTCTGCCTACTCGATATTTCTCAGGATGCCATGAAAAGATAGAGCTTTCCTGCTAAACCAGATGTGCTTAAAATTTATTTTTTTCATTGGAAGGGAATATATAAGCAGTAAATATCCTGGGTTATCCTTACCACTATCTTGAAAGAATACATATGTCTCCAGCAGCCTTATTTCAATATAACCATATGCACACATTTGTATATTTACTTGCCTCTTCTATCTAGATTCAGTTTGTTAGATTTCTTGGAAATGGAAAGGTTAGAAAGTAAATATTTAGCATTCTGCAAATATTTCCCCCCTGTTTTTGTAGAAATTCAGATTTCAAATATCTCTCATATCCCATTTATCAAAATTTGTCCACTTAAGCAGCTTTCAGGAAAGATAGTGACCATCAACATTGTGAGGAAATGGGGATTATTTGGTCCTACTAAAATTGAGAAGATATGATCTTTCTTCAAAATGGTCACTAAAATGGTCACTTTTGACTTCTCTTCCACAAAGGCTTAGAGAAGTGGAACAGTTATTTTTTTTTTAATTCAATTTCATATAATAATGTTGTTCTTTGATATAGATATTAAAGATAAAAAAACTTTGTCCAGACTATTTTACCAGTACTTAGTTGTACAGCTCTATGTCATCCTAATGCTAACATCATAAAAACTGTATGATTTTAACAAGTTTCCTTTTGTCTTCAAATCAAAGAACCTAACATAAATTAGATGTATAGGACAGGTAGCACAGGTCCTGTGGTCTAGTTTTAGACCACTAGTTTTGACTGCTACAACCTGAAGAAGGGGGATCTCTCTCTCTCCAGGACCTGAAGTATAAATCTTATGCACAATTTCATGCACTGGACTTACAGTTTTCAGTATGCAGTTATCAGTATGTTCATCAGTGTCAGACTGGAAAAAGGTAAAAGCTTACTGAAATGAAACTTAAATGCCTGTAATGATAAATTTTCAGATAATTCCTTAATATAATTTTTGGCCTGTGCCAGTTGCTTCCTAAAAAAATATTCTAGACATAGTTCAGAGGTTAGCAGAAATATGCTGGTTGCAGACTAAGATAATTTCATAGTGTGGATGTAGTGAAATTCTGCCAGCTGGACTCAGAACTGGAGAAAAACTCTGGCACTTCTCTGATTCATATAAATATATCTATGAAGAAATACTAATAATCTCTTTTTCCTGCACTTTTCAAACCTGAAAAAGGAAAGAGTATAGTGAAATTATATTCTTGGTACCGTGGTGCCTTAATTCTAAGGGCAAGTCTTAGCAAGATCTGAAAATGCTGAGAACTGCATTGGTATGAATTGTAGGCAATCAGGAATGACCCTTCTCCACAAATGTACCTGGTATGATATGATGTAAAGCCCTGCTCCTTTCTTGGCAAGTTTATTTAAAACAGGCTTAAGGTACTACTTTTCCTTCAGGCAGTGCAGAGGAAAAGTCAACAAAAGTTCTCATGACTTTAAAAGAGCCAAGACTTTACTGACAAGCTTTTAGAACATCAGAAACTTGGCAAAATTTAAAGCAAACATTCAATTAAGATAAAGAACCCATCCAACCTTAACTTATGCAGATTTCAAGAGGAAATTATAAGTAGAAAAAAGAGAAAGAGAGGAAAAGAGAGAGGCAAGATACAGCTATGGCCTTGAATCCAGTCTGGTGTCCACTGCCACAAAATCCAGGGACAATAAGGGTGTGACCATGTGAGTTTGCAGTGGTTTTTATCTGCTCTGGACTCCTGTGGGATGTGGAGCAGGGCAGATCCCCCAGCATGGAACCTGCCCTGCCTGCTCCCACACACACACTTTGATTGTTTTGAACAAATAATCATTTCTTCCAGTCTCTCACAGATGATAAGAGGGAAAATTTCTCTGAAAAGGCTTTCCTTTAAATATTACCCCATCACATGCTTTTTTGTACCTTCTTAATAGGGGCTCTTGGGACCATTACTTTGTGGTGCTGCATTGAAAAAATGTAATGGTGTCTTTTCCAGCTTTCATAACACCTCGAGATTTCTAAAATTCTGAACTCATCTTCTTCATTTATGTTTATTTAAGCAACATATTTTTATTTTAAGTAAGCAGAACTCAGTATCAGCCAAGAGGGAAAACGCTTGGGTTTTTGTTTGTGGGGTTTTTTTCCTAATCCCCAAACATTTTTTTTATCAGTTGTACAGCAGAATAACAATGTTTCTTCTACTGGGAAAAAACCAGCATTTACAGTGATTGCTAGACAGACTTTTGTTTTGTACCTCCTAGTATTTTATGTTGGTAAAGATGTCATGTCCAGTGCATAACCAAACCACAAATCTGGTCTGACCCCTCTTTGAGGTTAATCAGATGCTCTGAGATAAAGAGGATTGGAAATCATTTAAACCCTGTGATAGAACATGGCAAAGACAGGGTTGCAGTCTCCAAATAGAGACTGAGGTATGGAGCAAAGGCCATGTCAAGCTCTGTCAGAACAGAGATAAATAGATGGGTAAGTAAGGCAAAGTGTAACAGCCCAAACTATTGATGAACAAATCACCATCTTGGGCTACTAAAAACTGCTCTGTAGGGGTGGGATTATTTTCAGTTGTGGTACCTGCAGTACACAGAGACACCCTCAGACTGGCTCTGTGGGGCTCTGCTGATCCCTTAGGCTGGTACTAAAATGTGCACACTGGTTTCAGGCACTGTGCTCTCACACTGGTGAGCTCCCATCACAGGCAGCAAAGCTGGCTGGCTGCACAGAATGATGTTATTTATGGGTTCCTGGATGGCAAATAAACATCTCAGTAAAACGCTTACACAGAAATCCTTTTACTGTACCTGATTATTCTGTATGTGGAAGATTTTGCAGCTTATTTTGAAATGGAGAAGGTTAGAAACGGGCACATAACAAAGTCATTTTTCTTCCCAATCTTTAATCATAACAATGAACAGATTACCTTTGACCTTGAGTGTGCTATTTTCCTAATGCTCAGCTTTTTTTTTTTTCTTTTCCCATGTTCTATTAAACAGCTACTATATAAGGCAATGATTTCAGAAAAAAAGAAAGTAACGACTTTGAAAGGCACCCTTCAAAATGTTTCCCTCCCACTGAATTCAGAAAACATTTTTGTCCCAGAAGATCTGAACAGTGCTGTAGGCTGATGCAATTTGTTTTAAAGTTACTGAGTATCCAAAACAGTTCCTTGACAAGAAGGAAGGGATTTACCCTCCTGTCTCTCTTTGCGCTCTGCGCACAATAGAACCCTTTTCTCTTCACCTTTGATCCAACCTTTTGGGAGGCTTTTTTTTTTTTTTTTTTCTTTTTTTTTGCTTCTTTTCTGCTGTGTGATTTATCTGACACCTCCCTCTGTGCTCTTCTCACACCACATACAAATCCAATACTGACAAGCTAGCACAGTTTAAATTATTCACACTTCAGTGTACGTGAGCTGCAGCGCAACAATCAGACGAGCAATCATTCCTCTCATTGCTCTCTTCTGAACTTATTGACAAAAAATTGCAAGATAAGAATCCTGTTTTGCTAAAAAAGGCCTGAGTCTAAGTAAAACAATTTCCTTACAAATTATTTCCTTCCAAAGCAAACAGCCAAAAAATCCTTAGCAAGAGTTGTAATAAATGCATGAATATGTAAATAAACAAAAACTTAATATTAAAAGACTGTGTAGCAATTATTCAGAACTATTCTGCCTATCTCATATGATAGCATAAATCTCTTTTGCTTTCTCACAAGTTGCAAGATCATCACAGCAAGATCATTTAATTGACTTCTGGTATACCTGTCAGAGGTAAAATCAAGCTAGTAGGGATAGTAAAGGAGAGAAGGAAACAATTCTATCTTTTGTGCTGTTTCCTAGAAGAAATAGAACCTTCCCCTTTCCCCCTTTCTCTTCCCCAGTTTTATAGTTGCCTTTTTATTCTAGAAAGCCATTGGCAAGGAAAACTCTCTTAATTACTTTATGGTTACAGCTTGAAATTTAAAGTATTGCAGATAATCACAAACAGTTATATAGAACTAATTTCCCCAGTAATTTAAAAAGCTGAAGTTTAGTCCTTTTACAGGAAATGTACAGTTTTCGTAGCTTCTCTCTGTGTTTCAGGATTGCAAGGAAGTGGCAGGTGCTGATTGTTCTACCTTCAAAGTGTAAAATCACTGAGTTCCTTGTAGGGCTCCTCTTCAATCTTATCTCTTACAGAGTGTTCAGCCCAGACAGACAGCAAAGGATATTGTACTGCTAACATTTCCTTCTCCCCTTGCTAACCCTACATTAGATCACTGTCAGGTCTCCTTGACAGCCTTTTAGACACAGAAGGGATCAAACTCACACAAATGTATACAAAGTATTTTAAAGTTATTCAAAAATTATCATACAATATTTTCAGAAAATAGGATTCACTTGCTTTCAAGAATTTTCATTCACTAATGAATTATTTCAGGAAACAGGAGAGAAGGATGGATGACAAGGAGGTTATTTTCAAGCAGTTTGATATGCTATCTTTAAGAAAGCAAAGATATTGACTATTTGACTTGCTTTTCACAGCAAGATTTGGAAATGTTTCTATCCAGGTTTAGATTCCATACTAAATTCCATGCTAGGTAGAATGTCAGAAGTCTAATTTGAGTACTACCCTAGGTTTCCCTGAAGACCAAATATCAAGTACCAGATACAGGCCTGAATACTCTTTTATGTATGGACACAGGGAAGCATGAATCACTTTTTCTGGAGTCTGAGAGCACAAGCTAAGCTGCTGCACAGCCAAAGGGTTTTATATTTTCCCAATAGATCTGAGCCCTTCTGACTGAGGCACTGTTTGGCAACAGAAGGAAATACTTCTGATCCATATGTTTGTAGTTAACAAATATGTCACTGGATTCTCCTGCTTTGACACAGATCAGTTCTCCCAGGAATGCCCCTCATGAGAATAGAGAGCTTGCTTCAGAAGAACCAGGTCACATACTAGAAGCTGCCTGGCCTTGGTAACATGGAGCACCTCTTAGTGTGGAAAAATAGCTTCTCTGCTGCAAAGAGCAAAGTTAGTTCATTTCAACTTAGCTCTGTACTGCTGCCTGGGAATCATAGGTTATTTCCAGCTGTGCTTGATGCCAGCAGTAGCTATTTTAAGTTGGTTCTGATATATTTCCCTGGGCCTAACTCTTTCCATTTTATAGAAAGTAGGTGTTCTAAACCATCTGTCGAGAAAATCTGATAATGATGGCTTAAATTCTGCTCTTAGACACTCACAAATTATTGTACAATTATCATAAAGTATTTATTGGCTGTGTTATCATCTACATTGTGCTGACTTCTTTCCAAGCTGATCATATCTGAAGGGCATTATTCCTTGGTAAACAAATGAGAGACTGAATCAATGGTGTTGCAGTTGGGAAGTATCTGACCCAAATTTCACTGTGTCTGTTATCATCATGAATACCTTTTGGTTCTGCTCAACAGAGAGCAGAATGCACATCTTCTAAAACCACTCAGGAAAGCATGGGAAGTCATCCTGCTGTCTGGCTTGGCTGAGACATCTCAGTCAGTAGCATGAGACTCATTTAGAAGATGCAATATCCCAGAAAACTGGAGTATATTGCATAAGGGAAATAAGTGCAATCTAAGAAGATTCAACCCCGTTATCTTAATCTGGTCACAATTTCTTTACATTGCTATCTGTGGAAAGGAGTATATGTTTGCTTAGAAAATGGCTGTGTGGATGTTTGAGTCAGTCCCTGAAAGATATAGAACACATGTATATAATCTCAGGCTATTCTACAAAAGAGACTGAGACAGGTAGGATGAATGTGTTGAGACACCAATCAAGACATCTAAAAATGAAGTCTAAACAGTCAGGTAAACTCTGTTTCTAATCTTTGCATAGAAGAATTTAGTAGATTATTGAATCCTTTTTAGATTGAGGCAGGTCTGGAGTTCACTTTCCTTGACTCATCTTAGACAACATTTTAGCTCTCCTCCTGTCTGTTTTAAAAATTGTCTTACAAACTATTTTCAGACATAACTAGGATGGAGAATTTGTTTCCTATAGAGAGAAAAACTGTCAAGGCATAAGGATTCCCACCTGTTTAAATCTTTAAGTGCATAGGACTGTCTATCCCTCACACACATCCCTCAAAGGCATGCAAAGATTCAATATTGCCCTATGTATTTATCTGAAAATTATCTGATTTATCTGAGGTAATTTACATTTATATTTACAGGTGAGATGAAAAAAACCTAGGAATTTTACTTATCTTCCTTAAAGAGAAACTATTTTCATTCAAATATAAAGTCCCTTACAGCATTTTTGTTTTATTTCTATAGCTACTTATTAATTGGTCCTTATTAACATGTGATATTAAAATTAAGATATGCAAGCATTTTTTTTTCTATAAATATAAATACACAATATTTGCTGGTATAACACTGAAGTACTATCTCAACAGAATGAATTATGCTGTAAGCCATCTATGCTAGCAGATGTAGACTGGATCCTGCCTGAGTCAAGCTTCCTTTGACTTCACACAGGCTTGTTGTTGGGAAAACCTGGTTGTTGTACACAGATGCATCCCTGAGAACCTGCTGATTATTGATGAAAAGAAGGGGAAAAGAGGAAGGACTGAGGTGACAATGTACAGACCTTCTATGCATGAAATCATTCTAAATAGTCAAAAACCTCAGCTCAGAAATGCCAATCATTGTCACAAAAAATAAAAAAAATTAAAAAATACACTTGGGAGGAAAAAATAAAATTAAAAATAAAATTAAAAATAAAATGTCAGCTTATCTTCTGAAAGTGACAGAAGTGAAAAAGTGCAACAGAGTAAATATCAAACACAGCCCACAGAAAAAAGTGTTCTATTCCAAAGCTCTGTTGCCTGAAACAGTGGGTAATGTGGAATTTCTTAGCAGAACAAATTGTTGTAGTATAAACACAATTGAGCAGGTCGGTCAAATTGCTATATTGGGCAGCTGAAGTACAGAAAACAATCTAATCTTAACTCCAGAAGAACAAACATGCCAATATATTGGTTGAGTCAGCAGTGCTTTGGACTTGTGCTTGAATGGCAAGTTAAAACACATGACAGAAATCTGGTCAATTTTGTTGGTACAAATCTAT
Source organism: Erithacus rubecula (assembly GCF_903797595.1). NCBI lineage: Eukaryota > Metazoa > Chordata > Aves > Passeriformes > Muscicapidae > Erithacus > Erithacus rubecula. Next base: position 12,337,403 of record NC_136685.1, on the reverse strand, counting down.
TTACTAATATTTTATGTCATGAAAAAATCAAAATTACCTATGAAACACTTTTTGTTCTTATTGGAAATGTTCTCTTTTTTTCTTATTTGTATAGTCTAGACACTGTGTTCTAAGAGCTCAAGAGCCACATTTTCAGGGTTTTATGGCAACCTATTAATTTATTAAAAAAAACTGAGAATCTGACACAATCACATGAACCCAGGCTTTAGAAAAACATTGAATGATGAACAGCTTTATACAGAGTCCTGTAACTCACAGTTTTGGCACTGGCATCAGCAGAACCATATTGGTGTACATCCACAGACCAGTTTGACACTCCACATGTAAGTGCAAAGATATAACTGGAATGATTTTATGAGGTGGAAGAGGGAAAATAAAAAATACAAAAAATTTTAGAAAGGTAATTTCTGCAATACTAAAGAAAATAACACCAGGCCTTCCTCTTTTGTCCCCAACTGTCACAATCTGGTTATGTCCATTCTGTGAAAGCCTCTTAGCCCCCTCCCCATCAATCTGGATGCATTTCAGCTGTGCACTTAGCCTGCAATAAGCCCCTGTACTACACCTGGAAAATAATTTTGAGAGTGTTAGTCTGCCAAAGTGAAAAGCAGGGCAGGGATTACTGCTATAATCAAAAAAGGAGCATAAGCAACTGATTTCTAGTGCCTGCATAAGAGGAATATTACTGCAGTTCTTCCCTGGCTAAGATCTGCAGATGATGCTGTTGTAGTTCACACAGCAAATGATGCTCCCATCATCTGAGCAGCAAAGCAAAGAGAAGAAACCCAACTACAATGTGGAGATGGTGAAGGAGGGAGAAAGGATGGGAATGCCTCTTATGGAAAGGGGAAATGTTGATTCTGCTGAGCCAGTACTGTCATTATTTGCTTCTGCCCTCCCATGGCTGTCAGGGAAGAACAAAAGAACTCAGTCTGCACGTGAACAATTTTCCTAATAACTGAAGTTAGGGTTAAAAGGTTGCAATAAGAAGCCAGCAGTTCTTTAGGGGACCTGAAACTGAGAAGCATCTTTGGGAAGGGAAGAAAACAGGAGTTGAGAGATCCTGAAAACATAAGGGAGCAATGAAGATGGGATGGACTTTAGGACTGGGGAGATAAACTTTAGATTTGAGCAGTAGTTGTTTGAGATTTGGAGGGTTAAAGGGGCATTGAGACACAGTCAGAAGTCTTGCTCAGGAAAAAAGAAGAAAACAAGGAGTTCAGGAGATTGAGGAAAGAGGCTAGTTGTGACTAAAGAGTTCTTAAAATAATTCATTATATAAAAGAACTCTCCTACAGCTTGGAATTTCTTCCTATCCAGGACCTAGATGTGTGGAGAAAACAGAATATCCCCAAAATCATTCCTACTACTAATATTCTACACAGACAGACTGACCAGTCTGATAATCTCATGTATTCAACACAGATGATAGAAAGTTCAGTCAGGGGCCTGGATGATATTTTTAGAACCAAGCAAAACTGTGTTTTCATTACTCTGGTACGTGGTTCTTCTCTGGTGGTTTGGCCAGACAGGAGGGAGGTTTTTAAAACAAAACAAAACAAACAGATTATATTTCATGTCTTGAAGAAAAAGAAAACTTAGTAAAAAAAAAAAAAAAGAATAAAAAGGATTACTTTCATTGCTTGTGAATGTTAATATATAAAAACATGGGAATAGTGAAACAACCGAATCAATTTGAAATGCTTGGCTGCAAAAGTTATTTTCAAGCTGGATATACAAGAACCCAATCCCTAATCTCCTGACAAACTCTCTTCTGACATGGGCAAGAATATGCTTTCATCAATATAGAAAGCTTTCACTGAAATAGTTGAAAGAAAAATCTGGATCCAAGCAGTAAAGGAAAATTGTAATGTGTACATTCAATGCAGTCTTAGATGGGCTCCCACAAGTCCTCATGTGTATTCACATAAAAGCTGGATATTTTTATAACTGTCTGTATGCTCAAACGAAGCTGCCTTTGCACCTAGCTCACTGCCCAGATGGGATCAAATTATACAGCTTTTTCAATAGAGCTAACTCTACCTACGACCCAAACCAGGATAGTGCAACCCAGTTCTGGTCCCAAAGTAAATGTGTTAGAAGTGCAGGAATATGCCTGCAGGCTAGTAAGCCACCTGAGAGACAGAATGCATTAACACTCTTCCCAGTCATGCCATGTTATGTCAGTGTATGCAAATTTATCTAAATGGTATCAGTGCCAGGTTTGTCCTGTGTCCCAGTGCTTTGGGACACCAGGGAACTGACCTATGACTGTCAGCACTTAACAGTCTAAACAAACTGCACAGGGTTTTCCTTATCTAATTTGGGCACCTAAACATTTGTGTTGGTCAGTAGTAATTCCCAGGGATGATTCAATACACATATTTAGGAGCCTAAGGTAATTAGTTTGAACTGTAACAGCTAATGCTTAGCTACCTAAATTAGATTAAACAGTATGTAACTGCAAATATCTTTTGAATATAAAACAGTTTCTTGCCCTTCTAATAGCTATACTTGCATCTGAAAAGCCAGTGCTTTTTCTTTCTGAAGGAATTATCACTTTGTATGTATTGTAATGAATTTTTAATGGGGGTGAATGAATTTATAGGAAAAACTGACAGCTTTAGAAGTATCTGATAGTACATAATACTATTTTCTAGAGTCATTCTCTCCAGGGTGTGAATCTAACTCAGGTCAGATAGTGCTTGGCTTCTCTAAGGAAGGTTGCCAATTTACCATGGTGTCAATTAAGGTGATTTTTACTAGGCATATTCTTTGGGAACTGCAGCTCATTTCCTCAAAACTGAAGTCAGGCTGGAAAATCATTTCATTGCTCCATCAGATTGAAAGAACAATCTGTTAGGAATAGCCAAAGATATCTTTAAACTGGTGATCTACCAGTAAAATTGCAGTGAAAAGTCATTATGCAAATGGAAGAGCGGAAATTTTTAACTACAGGCTTTGAAAACTAAGAACTATGTGAGGAAAAGTTTTAAATCTGTGGATGCCTAATAACCTGAAACAAGGAATACCTGGCTTCTATAAGGCTGTCTGTCTACTTTTCAGGTGTCCTCAAAATGCAGCTCATGAAATCAGCTAAAAGAGGGTTTCATGGGGTAAAATAAGGACAGGCATTGCTGAAAATACACATTAACCTATACTGATTGATCCCATCTGCTTAGGAGAAAAATGTTCTTCTGGTTTTGCATCCTTCACAGGAAAATATTGGCTTTGATTCCCCATCTTCTCTTGTATAAATAGTACGTTCACGTAATAGTTCCAAATGTAACTATTTATAATGGTGACATGAATTAGGTAGAGAAATGTCAATGGCTGCTGCTTGCAACAAAAAAAGTAAAATTGCGTATCAAGTCCCTGTGACAAGCTGCATCACAAATGGCACCTCCAGAAAAAAGAGAGGATGTGCTGAAGTAACTTTTTTAGAGTTGTGCAGGAGAAGTTCCCCTTAAGATTAACAGAAATTACGTGCTTAGGCTACCATAAATGCTGTTGAGATTTCTTTCTGTGTTATAAGGCAAAAGCCATTGATTTCCACTAAAAAATAAAGCTCCACAGTCAAAGGAGTGGATGCAGAATGTATTCTTATATTGTCAACAGTCACAGATTGTGAGCACCAAAACAGTCACAGCTAAAGAGAAAGGAAAAACTAGCTTTTGCAAGCATGGCTATAACACCTTTTACTCACAGTTTACTATCATTTACAATTGAGTTAGTGCTGTAACTAAATTCCCAGCCTTCAAGTAACATCTAAGTCCTCATCAGGCCTTCTCAGTTCTTTAAATATAGATACAAAGCTAAACTGCAGAAAGTAATCATATACCAGCTATAAATTGTGAAGACTTTTTTACTAATAACCAGCCTCTCAAATGAAGCCTGTTTCAGGAAAAAACCTAAAAAGTGCAGTATAGGTGAAAATCACATTTAGAGGCTCTATTGCATAAGATGTATAATCTTACATTTCCCTTTTTAAATGCAGTTTGTAATGGTTTTCATCACAGAGGTATGAAGATGTAACAAATTTATGTATGCATTTAATTTTCTAAAAACTCCTGATTTGAACAATATTATCCACAACTTTTATTGATGGGAATTTGAGCAAAATCTGCTTTCTCTGGGGAAGGTAGGAAGCCTGCCAGAGCTACCTAGGAGCATGGATCAAGGTCTGCCACTTTAGCCTGGTGGCATTTAGACTCACAGTAATTTTCCCTTTTTTGCTGGCAGTTTCTTGGGTTTGTGGACAGTTTTGGAATGCAGCTTTGACTCCTGGAGATTAACTGTGCTGCTGTGACTGACATCTTCTTTGAAAACCTTGCAATCTAAAGGCAGAGCATGATGGGTGTGGCACACTGGCATTATATGTTCTCAGAGCTTGTATTGATCCTTCTGCTGAAAAAAGTGCACAACTATATTTTTGGGTGCTATTGCTATGTGATGTCATTGTTTAGTTGTTATCTGTTCTTTTGTTCTGTAAAAAGGAGCTAATCTGCAAGACCTGTCCCAGGTGAATAAGCATTTTTGACATTCAAGCAAAGAATAATTAGGAATAAATGGCAGTGTCACACAAAATACTAGTTTTTATATTTTGGTGATTAGTTTTCTTTATTTGATGATTAATTTACCAACACTATTGTTACAATTGTGACACAAGAGGAGTTAGAAATGTACACTTGAGGATCTCTAGTTGATCCTTATCATTAATTTTGTGCTTTTGAACATAATCAGGTTCTTAACATTACAAAAGTGTCATTTCAGTTGTTCTGATATGCTAGTTTCTGGATTTATAAGCAAAACTATAGAAGAGTTAAGATTACTTAGTGTATGCCTCTGAAATGTGCAAATAAAAGTCATAATCGTTCTGAATGGGTCTTCCTGTCGTACAACGTGGGAACAGAAAAAAAAAATCTCAAAACAAAAAATTCACAAAAAGGCAGGTAATGTTATTTAACAGTAATTAACGAGAGTGGTGAGGCACTAGAACAGAGAGGTTGTGGATTCCCCATCCCTGGAAGTGTTTGAGGCCAGGCTGGATGGAGCCCTGAGCCTCCTGGTCTAGTGGAATGTGTCTCTGCCCATGGCAGGGAGATTGGAATGAGATGATCATTAAGGTCCCTTTCAACCCAAACCATTTTATGACTCTATGATTAATTTAAGATAATTTTCATTCCATTATTTTTTGTGGTTTTCCAATAAGTCAGGTATGAATTTCCTCAGCTCCTCAGAAAATGTGCCTGCACAAAATACAATGTAATTGTGATACATTTACTACAAATTATAGAGATCTTCTTGTTCAGTGATGATATATGTTAAATAGCAATCACTTTTTAATTCCAAACTTTCCATTCACATATGATATCATCTAGTCCTTCTGCATATAAGTTAATACTGTCACAACATAACAGTACACATAAGTAAGAGGAATAAATTCATCTTCCTAACTGTCCTTGCAATATTCTGTAGCCCTGCCCCCTTTGATGTGCAGGTATGGCAGGAAAGAAATCCACAGGTTACTTAGGAAATGAGACATTCCATTTAATCTTCACTCCTAGTAAAATTCCCATTACACAGGTCTAAGTCATTTGCCTTGTCTAGCTTGTTTCAATTAAATCACAATTTTTCACAGTTTTAAAATCTGGGTTAAAGATTGTGCTACTCCAACATAATAAATTGCCATTGTTTAGATAGCATAACCTCAGCAATTCTGTTCTAGTTACACAGCATCTGATAATAAAGCCCTAGACTTCCCATGTAACTCAAAAATTTGCCAATTTCACACTTGATTTTCCACCTGCTCTGCTCTGCAGTTTTCATGCATCTTGTTCATGTTTATAATTTTTTCAGAATGATTTTTTATCAAACCATTAAGAATCAGTCTTTAAAAAGTTTCATGATGTAAATATTATAACCCTGAAGTCAGATTCTAATGTTTCTGCATTTGTCTTTCTTTGGATCAGTGGTTTCCAGCTATTTCCATGCTATAAAGAAGTTTGAAATCTTTCTTGTTTAGCTGTAAAGAGCTTTTGTTCTGACAATACTACACTCTGTACAAGTGGACATGCAACATTCCTGAAAATACATGTCCTAGGAGCTCTTTTTATGTTGAAACACATAGAGATCTGCACTAGTCATCCTTGTGCTTTCCACTCTGCTCTCCTCTGCTAGAAATCCTAGCAGAGAAACTAAATGATAAGGAGGTTTTAAGCTAAACATACATTTACACTGTCAAAGAACTTAGTCCCCTGGCTCTGTCTCAGAAGTCATTCACTTGTCTTGGAGTCTCTTATGGAATGAACCAACTAGTTTTTCCTGAGATGAAACTCAGGTGTGCTTCAGATAATAATACACCCCAGAGCCATTTGATTGGTAATTTGAATGCCTTTCTTACTATTTCAGTAACTTTTGGACCTTTAAATGGTTGCATATGCCCTTGTGGGTATTCAGGAATTGCATAAAATGATCTAAGTTTCAAAGTATGTATTTTAAAAAAGGCTCTCGGAGGATTTCAGACATTATGGAATAGATAAAATATATAAGATAATAACTGTTTCTCACACATCAAGAGATACAAACATATGGTGCAAAGCAGACTTCTGCTTTCATTGCTAGCTTTGACAGCAGCAGTGCTTTGGAAACAGTCACAGCATCCCTGAGCACACTTTTGACCAGAGTGTCCTTGTACACAAAATAAAGAGGGTTGGACTGGATGGATAATCTATGAGTTGGGTTGAACACTGACTGAACACAGGGCTCAAAGTGTCATAATCATCAGGAAGAACTCCAACTAGCAACTGATTGCCAGTAGGACTCCCTAAGGGCAGTGTCTAGGGATAATATTGTTTAACAGCTGGGTCACACATGACCCAGTTTGCAGAGGACACAAAACTGATGTGGAAAGTGATCAATACACTAGCAGGCAAAATGCTGTTCAGCCTGATTGGCTGCACATGGCAGAAACTGACTGCCAGTGACCTCATGACCTCTGCAAAGGCAAATGCAGAGTACAGCACCTGTGATGACAAACCCATGGAAGAGAACTGGTCAGAAAGGGGGTTCAGTTTTGCAGCAAAGGAACTGGGAATCTTGCCAAAGAGGATGAACTAGAATCAAGTGTTCCCTTCCAGCAAAAGTAAACTGCACAGAGGGCTGTTAGCAGAGGTGAAGCCAGAAGGTTGAGGCTCATTCTTCCCTTCTATTCACGCTTACAGGATGACATTTGGATAGTTTTCCTCAGGACTGCTCTCAATCTATTCTCAGCCCAGATCCACTTGTGACTGGGATTGCCCCAGGCAGGTTCAGGACCTTGCACTTGGCTTTGTTCATAAGCCCCTCACAAACCCACTTCTCAAGCCTGTCCAGGTCCCTCTGGATGACATCTCTTCCCTCCAGCCCATTGACTACACAGCTTGGTGTCATCTGCAAGCTTGGTGAGGGTGCCCTTGATCCCCTTGTGTCACCAACAAAGATGCCAAATAGTGCTGACCAATTACACATTCCAGCAACAAAGAGGTCAAGGCTTTGTGGGATTACCAGGAAGACACCAGAATCTGTGGGACTGATAAGGCAAAAAATGAAATATTTCACACAAACATAACTGAGTTGGCAGATGAAAAATGTATGAAATAATAGGCCTTTGTAGTCATCAGTGAAAATGACATGAGAAGGAAACTAGAACTTTTGGCAATCAACATATTAGCTTATATTTCCTTATAGAATACTGTTAAAATATTTGCATGTTTCTTAACATTTTTTTTTTATCTCAGCCATTTTTTAACATTTTTTATTATCTTCCAAATGAGTCCTTAGAGTAATTCAAAATTTAGTTAGGGTGAGGGACATATTTCAGTTGATTTCATTACTAGTAAACACACAGAATCAGTGCAATCATCCTATATTTTTGTTCTTAGGAGAGTTTATTGGCATTTATTCAAAAAGTATTAGTCCTGCAAAAAATGAATACCTAAAAATTTAGTCCCATATGCAGTTAGTTGTGGGAAGAAAAAAAAAAAGCAAATTAAAATCACACCACAAAACAAACTAACAAATAAACAAAAAATCTCCTTTCCAAGGTGTTTATAACTGGAGTACAATATTTCTCTTCCTTCTTTAAATAATGATAATGGATAAGTGTAGTTAAGCACACGAGCAATTCTGCAGACCTACCCTCACATAAATGGAAGCAGGAAAGGTTTTGCAGAGGGAGAGCAGCATAAAATCACAATTGCACCCTCTGCACTATCATAGTTAGAAGGACTGGTTGTTTCATTCCCATGAAAGCCCTGGATTTACAACAGTCCCCCATACATAATTTTTATGATATTTCAAGTCCTGAATTATCAGTCTTGCAAATAGCACATATTTTAAACAAATTCTCCCTGTGGGTTTTAAGCCCTGTGTCTGGGAGTCCAATAGGCCCTAAGAGTCCCTCTGAGCTTCACCTAAATAACACTAAGATCAGCCTTCCCATACTGGCAGAGCACAATCTAGCTGCTGAGAATTTTGGGTATGAGTCACTCATGTTGGATCTGCAATTAATTTTTTACTAGCTTCAGTCCATGAAGCAAAGTCTTCTATAGTATCCAAGACCTTTCCACTGCTATGTCTTAGAACTGTTAAGTTTGAGAAAGCAGAGAAAGGCTTTTAATTAGAAAGTTTTCACAAGGTTTTTGAATATTTGAGAACAATGTGAGACCCCCAAATGTACTGAAAGGGCTAGAGTCTGACAAATGTGAATGCCTTTTATATATTCACATGCTTCATTCGCAAATGAGCAATATTGACTGAAAGTGTTTCTTTAATGACAATGCCAGGCACTGGAGTAGAGGTGACATGTAAATTGTCTTTTCTTCACTTGATCTGAAAATGGATTTTTCCATTATGAGCCATTGTTTCTATTCAGTAGGCAGTTCACAGTTGAATGCATTAAGATAACTGAGTTATCACAGAATAATGGTGACATGAACGTTTCACCTTTATAAGATGGTACATTTAAGATTTTTTTCTGAATAAGTTGTATTGATTTAATATATTTCACAAATGTTCAAACTTTAAAAGATTCATGTAGTCAGTACTTCCATGATGTGGGTTAACTGAAGGCTTTTTGCTGTTAAAATTATAGAAGTGACCTTGGCTTTCATAGACCTTAGCTTTTGAGTGCTTATTACAAGGTAGAGAAGGTATTTAATAGGCAAAATTTAATTTGACTGGTTTACTCTTAATAGTTCTACAAATCAATTGGCATTTTGACCTTTTTTTTTCCTGTTTATTTCTGTCTGATTTAATTTGCTGGAGGTTCTTTTGATTTTGTTTGGTGGATTTTTTTTAACCTAAGATTGAGGACCAAACTACATAATTACTTGTAGAGAGTTAATCTTTGTGTCACGAGAAAATTTATGGGTCAATTAACTCACAATCATAAGTTATCAGTGCAAGGAAATGCTTCTTCTAATGGAACAATACTTGTTAACATATGTGTTTCTGTGTGTCCCTATTTTTGGAATATTTTCTTATTGTAAGACCTAATTTGTTCTAAATATTGTCAGTCGGTTGGCAAAATGCTTTGCACCCCTACTAAAACACACTAAAATAAATTACTTGGTCTTAATTGTCAAAGCCTGCTCTCAGACTTTGACACTGTTATATGTCAATGTATTGTTGCCCAGAAAAAAAAAAAAAAATCCACCCATGGAGGTATTTAAAACAAGGTCACAAGCAATGTATTGGATCAGTCCTCATCACACAAATTCCATTCTGATTCTTTCAGAGAAACCCACATCAGTAGGGTTAATGTTTAAGTTAATGACTGAGGAAGAGTAGTTCCAAACATTTCTTTGGAAATGAATAGCCAAAACTTCCTGATGAATTCTTCTTCCTATTTTCACCATAATTCTCCTCAGAATTACAGTAATATCCATAATTTACACCAAACTGACAAGCACCAACAAGAGAACTGAGAGAGCAGTTTACAAGAAATTTAAAAAGAATTATCCAAAAGGAAGAGGAACTATGATAAAACATGATGCAAACTGAAGAGGTTTAAAAAATGAGGGGTAGGGGATATGACAGGCAGAAAGGGTAAGGAACATGAAGCTGCAATAGTTGATAAATAATAGTCATCCAGCTAGAAAGGAAGAATATGAAGAATTGAATGGAATCTGCTTACTGTTATCACCTTTGCATTCTAATCTTAGTAGCTGCAGAACTCAGAATTACAGCACATTTCCCTGTCTCTACTATCATCACTCTTTCAATCCACTTTCTGCTTGGTTCTTACCCTTTCACTCAAAAACTTGTCCCCTGACTGGCTCATTTGGCTTTGTCTCACTTAATATGGCCCTCTACCTTTTTCATCTTTTCCCATGGACCAGATATGTCAGTGTGTATGGCAATAAAGGAGGAAGTATATATAGTTACTGAGTTTTACCTACCTGCCTGTTCTAAATTTAGTATGCACATTTCAGAGTCTGAAATATCTGAAACATCATTCGGTATTGTCTGGATCCTTAATGGTATTCATAGAATATACAAGATGAGATCTAGGAAGTTACTGTTCAAACAGCTGAAATATTAAAAATTCTAGCATGCATCTCGCTCTTTTTCTTTACCCCATTCCAATTCCCTTTTTGTTTTGATAGATGAAACATATCAAACACATTCCCTGGTTATATCTCCACTTACCTGAAACATAATCGCATTAGAAGGAGATTTACTTTCCTGGTGCCTTTACTGCTAATCTCAGATTATCACACACAGAGAAATAAAAGAAAGTAACATTAGGGCTTGCACCTATCTAAGTAATATCTGCCACAGGAAGCCATATAACAGTCTTATCAGTACAATACGTGACATACTGGCCCCAAAGATCTTTCACTTAATATGCCTAACAATAAACATTTACTTGCAAGAGAAGGGCTCATTAAAAATATGTTTAAAGACTCAAATCCTAACTAAGAAGAGGAAGATAGCATGGTGTTACTAGAAGGGAAATACTAAAATTTATTTGTGACTCCAGAGACTTAGTACTGTGCACTTGTCTCCAGCTGATAAAGTCCCCTTGAAGAACAGAATGGATGCCTTTCACTCCCTGGCATACATATTCTGGGATGCAATGTAGATATAAAGCACATCCACACTTGTAAATTAAACAATCCTGCATTTGTTGTCTTGCTCTTCCTTCAGGCTGCATGCTGACTCCAACTTTGTACCAAAGGACAAACTGGGTAATGCCAGCTGGCCCCAGTCCTACCCATGCTAAGGACTGTTCAAATAATTTAGCTGTCTAGATGTGGGTATTTCACTGCTCATGCAGATGACTAGTTTAATTTATTAATGCAATAGCTATGGATTTGACATCAATTTGGAACATTATCAGCAAAAGAGCATTTTTCTGACCAGATTCCCTGAGCTTCTCATAGCAAATCAAGAAATAATTTCTGTGTGTTGTGCATCTGATCTGGAAATAGACTTATTAATGTGCTAAATTGATCAAGTTCTAAAATGTTTTCTTTGAGTAAAAAGGGAGATAAAGTTGGGGGTCAGAAAGTCAAAATATACACAGCAGATTTCTAAACTGCAGTGGAATTAATCCTATTCTAGATGTATGATATCACCCACACTTCATTCAGAGTTAGAAAGAAACTGCATGAGATCATGAACATTTTTTTGCTTATTCTGGGAAGTTTGAGGGAAAAGCTTTGCTTATTTGCATTGTTTAATGTATTTAAACATGCTGAATTTAGATAAGCTGTCTGTTTGGTATAAATCAAGTGAAAGCTATCATCTTATTCTATCACATGTGATGGAATGGAATGAAATAAAATGGCAAAAAAAGCTCAGAAAAAAATCATTGCTGTACTTTAGGAGGTCCTTCTCAATGATTTGTAAGGCAATCCCTTCTATTCCTATAGACCAGGGTATAACACATTTGCAGTGACAGGCCACTGTCAAAAGAGTAGTTTATGATCTCCTATCTCAGTGAAAACAGTTCTACAGCCTACAACTGCTGTAACTATACCAACAAAATGTTTCTATAGCAATTTGTTGACTATATTCCCAAAAGTTATATCAACATCACTTAAATAAACCTCAGAGTGAAAACCAGAATTTTATTTGGTGTCCATAGGTGTATTCACTGAGATATCCATACTGTATATTGAGTACACAGAACTATTTTCCTCAAATTCTGTTTTACTCTCAGGAAAAAGATGGATAGGGAGCCTACATTGGACTGCACAAGAAAAGTTAGGATGACAGGAAATTAAATAAATCTCTCATGCTAAATGGATTATGAAAAAATAGGCATAGGACTCAATGAATTGGAAATATATTTTGCCCACATTTTTCTTGTATGACTCTTCCAAGTTAAATAAAGCAGTCAAGAGACCAGGTAAACATTACATAAGCAATTTCAAATGTTATTTTCCTGCTTCTTAGGGAGATATAAATTTTAGCCAAAAAGTCATAGTAGTTTTTGTAGCCCAAATTTTTTAACAGAAAAAGAAACAAAGAGAGGAAGGGCAAGGAGTGAAATAGTCAGAAGTGCATAAATATCAGTTTTATAGATTCCAAAGGAAATATAGTGAGATGTCTTTTTATATTCAGATTTTGATGCAGCCTTTAATTACAGGTTCACATAGAGCTTTTTTCTTTGCTGTTGCTGTCAGGGCAGAGAATGGCAACTGTCCATGTAATGAGCAACTATTCAATTGCTGTTGTCTCGTTTATGCCCAATGAGTGGTTCAACAGATTACTTACTGCATGTTACTTAAACATGCTCTGAATACAGAGTTATTCATTTCCTGTGGCTTTTTTCTCTGGTACTTCTCAGTGTATCTCAGTATCTGAGTGCTCTTCTTAGGCTAATGACTACTTCCACAACCATTTGATGAAATTATCGTCCCCATTTTACAGACTGAGAACTGAGGCACACAGATAGAAACGTCCAAAGTGCCCACTAATTTTCTCATTCAATCAAAGACACACAGAACCTGATTTTTTGAAGTACTAAGAATTACACAGCAGTTCAGATGTTCAAAGCAGCCTCCCACAGACAGTCATGGCAGCTGTGAGTGTACACAATTTCTGCAAATCAGACTCTAGAGTTTCAATAGAGGAAGTTAGAAAATAAGGATCACACAATTATGTGTGTCTACATGGTATGTTGCAGAAATTTGAGAGATATCTGGGGCAGCAATGAACGATTTGGATACAACAAGCAGCATAGTTGTGCTTATACAACATCCTAAATTAACTATTTAGCTCTGAGAAGTAGGATATTTCAAGTCTGCTGCATAATTTTGCTGCTTTCCTCCCAAGACCTTCTCACCCCAGCTCATGGCCTCCTGCCTCACTCACTGTTCACCTGACATCTTCTGCAGCAAATGACTCCAGAGGGCCTGTGACAATGACAAGGAGGGGTTTTGGAATTGCACAGTCCTGGGCTATTCCCTGAGGGGCCTCCATACTCTGCCCTTACACAAGGCTCAGTGGAAAAAAAACTAGTGTGTAGTTATGTAACTCTATCAAAAAAGTTTAGTCACTAAGAAGACAAATTAAAATAGCACTGCCATTTTTTGACTGCTTCATGGGCAGCAACTCTGAGCAAAATACTCTGGCTTAAAAAATAAAAATAAAAATATTCCCTTTTTCTAATGGAAGAAAACAAACCAAACCAAACCAAACCAAACTGGCTGCATGAACACCTCTGGTTAATTTTAGCCCAACCATTTCAATCTTGGCAAAATTATCAGCAACTGAAACAAAGCCCAACATTTAGCAGTCTTGAAATTAAACTTTTATTAAGTATAATTTTTAATTAATAAAAAATAATTTATATTTTAATTCAATTTTTAAGTTTTAGAACAGCATTTAGTAATTTGGTATATTAGACATAGCCCTTTGATATGGACTAATGCTTATTGAGATGGAGCAATCATCCTTACAAACTAAGGATATGAAGTACAGTTCCTTTGCATCCAGTTAAACATATGCAATTGTTTGGTTAATGATGGTCTAAAGAGGAAATTAAAGAGGTAATTAAATATGTGACCTTCTTAAGTACATTTGTATGAAAGTGCTCTGAACAGTGCATAATTCAGAATGATTTTTTTTAAATTACTATTTTTTGTTTTTCACCTAAAATTTGGATTATAAAAATACAGAAATAAGTAGCAAATACAATATTCCGTGGTTTATTTTTCATTCACATTTATCTTAGAGTCTCAAAACACATTAACCTGGAGTTTTCAATCTTGCTTCTTTTTTTTTCTCACAATCTTAAATCAGGAAGCTGGCAAATGTGCAAAGCAAATTCATGAATTTTAAACAGGAGATAGATCAGGAATTTAGCTAAAGTGCTGGCCTTTTTATTGTTTGAAATTCATCAGGTATCTGTTCCAGAGCAGTTTTACACAGGAGGATCACATGGATTATCTAACTCTAGAGAACTTAATAAAATACCAAAAAACTCAGCACTTAATAGCACTGTTAGCTTCAGTGTTTGGGACCATTAAGGACAAATACTTCAAAAGACATGTTAAAGTATTAATTGTCACAGCAAATGGAAACAACACCAGATAAACACATTTTCAGGGAGGAAACAAGTGAAAGGAAAAATTACAGGTGATAGAAAGCTATTTATAAAACCTATTTATATTAAAATCTACTCAAAAGCAGATTACATTTTGGGGAGAACTCAGCCCAGGTAATTCAGACACCAGACTGGCATGCAGTTTTACAAAATTCCTAGGTGCCTGTCTTGAAGGTGAGTTTGGTTTGATGCTCCAGCCTCCCTATCATATTCTCAACAGATGGGGAAAGAAACTGCTGAAAGAAAGAGGATCTTCCACCCCATTTCATGTTCTTTCCCTTTCCCTTTTATATCAGAAATCTCTGTGTATATACATCCACTCCTTCTTGGGGAAGTAATGGAAACAATAGGAAAAATTAGGTTCTTCTGTGTGTTTGGGATGTTTGAAAATGGTATTTTTTGCGTCTTAGTCAAGTTCCAGATTAAATAATACTACTTAAAAATAGACCCATTTGCCAAAGCAACTGCAGAAGACCAAATCCACATCATTCAATGCAGCCATAGTGACAAAGTGTCTGTGCCACAGTGCCAGTGTCTGTACCACACCTTTCCTTGGAACTGGATCCCTGTCCAAACAAGCAGCCCATTGAGTGTTCAGCCTAGATCTGGGCTCACTCTCTTCTCTGTTAGTGGCACAGCTGACAGGTTAGCTAATTCCTCAAGGAATGACCCCCAGCACAGGCCAAGTTTTGCTCAAAAAGCCACTCATTTAAGGAATGTGTCTACAGGGTTTAGCCCTGGAGTGCAGCAGGTAGGCTGCATTATTTTCTGGGTTTCGAGTAGATTTCACAACTATAGCTCAGTTTTTTCCAGCATTCAGGAGATACCACATTTGTTTGCAGTTAGAAACACATTGATAAACAAAATGGTGTTTGATAAATAATGAGCAGGATTATGAAATGTAGTCAAAAGTAACAAACATCTGATGCCAGAAAAAGGTCCAAAGAATGTACATAAATATGCCTCCTGATATTTAAAACTCCTTTGTGCTTCCCACAACCTTCCTGGAAATGCTGTTTTGACTGCCCCAGCTCATGGGGATGTGGTGTAAAATAGGCAGTATTCAATTTCTCATGTTCTGCACCTGGGACTTAAGGGAGCAAAGAGACAGAAACTGAGCTGAGGTTATGGATGGGCCTCGAGGGGCTGCCTGGGTCATGAGAGTGAAGGGGAGGTTTTATTGCCTGGGAAGGACACTGGGAAATTGGAGGAGTTCTGTGAAGAAAGTGAGAAAGAAGGCATTAAAACATATTAAAAGAGAGTTTATAATCTGAGTTTTAGAAAGGCTGGTTTACCTGGGGGAGCAGGGTATGTGTCAGAGAAAAGAAGGTGAATTCTTCATCTCTTTACACACGTATGTGCACTGTTATTAGTATTCCCTGTCCCCCCAAAAAACCCCAACAAACAAACAAATAACAAAAGCCACCAAAACCCAACCAACACAGCTTTAAATGGGAATATACTAACTGCAAGTTTAGTCCCTGGGGGTGACTACATTATAAAACAGAGTTTCTTTATGAATTAAACCTTCCTGGCTCAATGCTATAGAAAATTACTCTCAGATGTGGTGAATCTTCTGGAAACCTGCTTTCCACCCACTGTTTATGACACTGTGAAAATGCTGAGGAAGCACTCCTTTAAAACTGGTATGTCTGTGAGCTCATCTTTGGCATACAGCAGTGCTGAAGCAAATTCATTCATAGATATTAAATGTACTGAGATAAGGAATATATGAGATGCACTGTAAGCAGTATTAATCGGATAGAAGAAACTAAAAGTAGATGTTTAGAGAGGTGGTACAAGGATGGACCAATACTCTTCTTCCCAAGAGGGAAGAAAATATAAATTAAGTTTTAAAAAACCACCAAACTTAGCATCATTTATCTGACCAAAATTGAAAGTTATGTGCTCCCAAGTTGTTCATGCACTCTGGAAAATTCTACTCCAGTGTGTCTGTGCACATGTTAATATTCAAATAAATAGAATTGTTATCAGAGTGAAGTCAACAACCAAAAAACCAAAACCAAACAATAATTAGAACTGAGCTTTTTCCTAATCTCAAAGGATCTCTTTTGTGTGTGTTTTGTAGATACCAGACATATACTTTCTGTAATACTAATCAGTTTCAATTCACTTTGAATTCCTCAGGACATTTCAACTTCTTTTGTCATTCACATACTTGGGAAAAAAGGTCCTAATCATCTGCAGCTGACAAAAACAAAGCCACATTTTAAATTAAAACAAAAAATTGAAATATATAAGAATAAATGAATGTCTACTCTAAAATTAGTCAAAAGTCCTGTAATGGAGTTACAGCAGGATGGACATTACAGGTGTCAACAGTATCAGGGTCTGAAGTTATGGTCCACCTTTCCTTTATTTCTTTAATCTGTAGAAGTTTTCCCCCACACAATCTGTGCTGCAGTTAAAAAAAGCAGTATGTTCTTGCAAGCAATAGTTTGAGTAGACAGCTGTTTATTGAGCTGCAGAGTTTTCCTACAAAAAGCATCCATGGCATGGACCGAGATTTCTCAAAAATCTAAAAAAATATTCCCTTTAACTTTTTTCTCACCCACCCCTTCCCTTGCTCTACTTTTCTTACAGACCATTGATTGCCTGTGCTGAGTTCAGCATAGGACCTTTGAAGTGAAATGCAACAGGTGTCAAATTCCTGGGGGCTGTTTGGCCAACTACTATTCTAGTGTCAGAAAACCATCCCACTGTGAAATGGAAGAGAAGAATTAACCACTTGCTGATGCTACTGAAAAATGAGCTCAGAAACCCTCTTATGAGATTAGGTAAATTGGTGCCATTTTTTGTTCATATTTTTGCTTCATTATCTTCTTAAGTCCATCCCATTGCCAATGAAGTCTCACAGATACATGGAGCTCATAAAGATGCTGAGTTTTCTTCTGCTGAGGTGTGCCAAGAAAGCCTGGCATTGGCTCTGGTTTTGATGCCATCATTTGCCATTCCCTCAGCACCTGTTGGATTAGGAAAAATACCTTTTATTACAAATGAAAAACATTTAGTAACTAACTGTTTTGTTTTCAAACCAATGTTTTCCAAGTGTTGCTGAAAAACCTTGCTGTAGGAGACACTTTCATTGATTGTTGTGTATCAGATATTGAGCCATGGAAAGTCTCTTGATAAACGTATCAAAACCATTTGGAAAAAAGGCACATATAGCTGAATTTGAATAGAAATTTGTCAAGCATATTATGCACTGATTTTAACATGTCAGACTGTGTTCTCTTAAATGTGAAATGTTTAGTACTGTTGATATGGAGGCTATGAGATTAAAGAATGGATTTCAATTAAAATTCTTTTTTTTCTGATTGTATAGCTACTGGTATTGTGAATGATTTAATGCATGCTCCAGTTTTGTAGCTTTATAAAGCACTGCTTTTGTATGCACTCCTACACATATACCCACATGCACAGCCAACACTGACCCTTGTAGCTATGAATATTTGACATGGAGATGTTTTATGACTGCGTGATTCATTTTTTTTTATAAACTAGAAAGCTCATTTTGATAAATAGCTAATTTACAAACTTAACACATTTGGTCTTATTCTCCAGAGAAATAAAATGAAAAACTTCAAAATATATATTTATTTTCTCCCATTAAAAAAAAAAAAAACCAAAAAACAAAAAAAACTCCACTGAAGACAGGAATCTTGGTCACACTTACAGTTCACTTACTGGGCTTTAACCAGCTTTAAAATCCCCTCAATAAAAAGCTTATTGCAGATTACATTATGACATTCTTAAGTCAAAGATGTTTTCATGAACACATAAGAAGGCAGTAACACAAGAACAAGCTATTCTAGTGAATCAAATTGCACTGGTGATCTACTATATGATATGTCTTTTGCAACAGAACATTCCTGATATTTAATAATGTCACATAAAATTTGTGGTAAAAAACAGGAAAAAATGTTAAGTGGATCTATACCCTACATTTATATGTAGAGATAATAACATCAAGCTGGCTGGATATGCATATTTATATATCTACATCTATACACAATTGTTAATGTACTTATGTATAGATGCATATGAATATATATACATCAGTGTAATGTATGTTTCTCAATATTTCTGTTTGCTATAACCATAGAGTTACAGTTTAGGTGGCTGTACTCCAGAATTTGGGAAGGTGAGAGGTTATTGCAGGAAAGCATTATAGTGTGCTCACTCTATTCTTACATTTTTTTACTAAGCATCAGTTTCTGGCTGCTGTCAAAGACAGGATATTGGTAGATTCTGAGTCTGACCCCATGATGCTTGTGCTTTCGCAAGGAAATAATTTTTATTTTTTAATACCTCAAAGTAAAATCCTGTTCTATAATAAAAATATATATATTACTCAGTGAATGTGCTCTTCAAGGGCTGTCTCAGCATTGGACAAATGTTTCATAGTGGTGCCTTATACTTCACATCTTGAAAACCAAACCTTTGCTTATGTAGGTCTTCAAAAAGGGATGATCCCTCTTCCTTCGTGGCTTTAACACTACGTGACATTTGTTCAGCCATGTATCAGGAACAGTTAAAAGTTATTTCAGGCATCTATGGAACTTGTCCTTTCTTCCCCACTGATGTCCTTACCACAGGAACATATTCTCACAGATCGTGACATGCCATTACTCTTTCAACAAAACAGGTTCTCAGCAAGAATTCCTTCATTTTCCAGCTTCACATGAATTTTGCTTTGACAGTTTGTCCATAAAAGGCTCATAATTTTTTATTTTGGCTGCTAATAAAATAACCTGTTTGCCTCAAATTGACACTGCCCATTATTTAAAACAGTTAATTCTCTATTTCTGACACAATTCAGCACAACTGATCACCATCTTTCAGACTGCTGTCTGATTTTCTATTCTCTTTTTTTTTTTTAATTTTTTTTTTTTTATTCTTCTGTTAATTAAAATGGCTATGGAATTCTCCAAGTCAAAATCATGTTTGGGTTAAGAACTTTTTAAAATTTCCTTAATTCTCTATTAAATTCACTGGTAATTTGATTAATGAAGATAAACTTTACAAAGATGGCACTCCTTCGGCTGATCCATTTTGAGCTGGAAGATCTTTTCTACACATACAGAGATCTTTTCTATTTTAGCAAGATGATTAATTAGATCTAAATATTTTCTGCATGTCATCTAGCAGTAAAGCCCTTATATATATACATGCACAAATAAATGTCTACTATTTGTGTGCATGCAACTGTTATGATGCTACAGACTTTTCAACAGTATTTTTTTCAATTATTCATAAGCATTCTGGTTGACTAAAATAGAGAAAATTTGAGATAGAACTTTAAAAAAATTTGTACACAGGACTTTTCATCCTCTGACTAAATTGGAGCTCTGTGTTAGAGACTGCATACTTATCAGTATGCAATATACTTTGCTCTTTTCTTTCTAAGCCTGAGTCAACACAGTCATGCTGCCTTCAGTCAGTGCTGCAAACATTTCTTATTTCATAAAGAGACCTTTTAAATTTTAAATAACTTGCATATTCTTAAAAGCTAGCAAGATGAGTGGTAATTACCATGTAGAATTGCAGACATTAGTTGGAGACACTGGTCTTTACTCCTGCTGATACATGCTAATTAAAATAAAAAAAAAGGAGAAGTGATATTGTTAGCAGTAGTCTTGAACTCTGTGTGGATATAATTTGACATTACTGGGTCTTCTTTGTTAAGCTTGAATAGCATGTTGTATCAGTAAAGGCAGCCATGCCTAAGTTAAATAGAAGAAGGAGATACTTTTAGAAGAACCTTGCTGGATTTTCATCTGTCTTCAATACTTCATCATGAGTAGACTCAGTTCCACTTTAGCTAGTCACGCGTGTGTCCAAAATGAAGATTACCTTATCCCTTTCATGACAGAATCATAAAGAATAGCAGACCTTAGAAAGGAGCTCTGGAGACTGTCAACTTCAGCTCAAAACTGGACTTGTTAATTAGCCAGATTTTAATATTATGAAGGCCATGTTAATTTTGTATTAGAATGCAGTACCTGACCGAGGTGAATAACTCATAAAATTGTAAGGAAGTTATTTGAACCCTGTTGCTTCTATCAATCATGTTTGTCATCTCATCTTCCATAAGCCCATGCTGGCCACTCTTCCTTTCCCTTTGTGTCCAGCACATGTTCATTTCTTGTTGCCTGGGAATACATGTATATCCGATTTTATTATTTCAAATATTGTTGTAGACATTTTTTCACTTCTTAGTGATATGAAATTAGTGGCATTCAAATTATGCTTTAGGATTAGGTTTCCAACTTGGCTAACTTAAAATGCTCATTTTTTAGGCAATTTTTCCATTTGCATATGCAGATTTAGCGGCATTTCTAAAGAGGGTCTTGTTTGCCCCACAGTACCACCCAGAGCAGAGTGCAAGCTCTAAATCCTGCGACACTCTTCTGCAGCTCTGGCTTGCCATGAAACCTCAGACAGCATCCTCATGAGGGAAACTGAGTAACTGGAAAGGTGATACAGCATTGCAACTTGCTTTTACCTTATCTTGTTTTCATATCAGACTGCCATCATCTTCCCACTTCCATAACAATAATATCCACAAAGTACCTTGAAGGCAGAAAAATATCCAACTGCAAGCTTCCCAAAAGAAATTTTAACCACTTAAAAAAAAGAAAAAGTAAAAAGAAAGAGATTGTAGACATTTCCCTCTGTAATTTCTGCTGTTGCTTTTGACTTATGTATTGTTAAATTTTCTTGTATTAGCCGGAACATACTGAAATTTCTTCTTTAAGACAGTGTTGCTGCTTATTTTCTCATATCAGATTGATAAGGACTAAATTAAAATCACCAGTCTCACTGTCACCTGAAAATGCACAGAGATGCTTCTCACAGAAAGTCTAATCTTTTTTAGGCTGTGGAAATACTAAAAGTCTCAGCTGTGGTCTCTGGGTCACATCTAGCTTAGTTCCACCATGACCTTAAGTCATTATCACCTGGCAGATGTCTTCTGACCTATGGGAAATCAGTTTGTTTTCAAACTTCATCTCCTATAAAATGCTGGATTTCCTATATATCCATGTCCCTGATGCAAGGCTCGACAGCTGAGCAGACAGGCTGAGAACTGAGTGAGCACAGACACTGCACACCTCTGCCCTGCTAGAAATGCCTTCCTCACAGCAGAGGTGAAACATGGTGATAGAAGCTATGTATAAACTGCTTACTGAAATCCTGGACAGTCTTGTGTTTTGGAGAGGCAGAGGGGGAAGATTTCTAATACTGGCATTAAAAATCACCCTAAAAATGTCACTATATGAAAGAAATGCAAATTCAAGGCTTGAGGGGACAAGGGAGAACAGCCTTTCTATTTTGTTTCATACCCATTTTGGAAATGTGAGGAACTGTTTCAAAATTAATAGCCCGATCCTAAAAAAAGCTAATAATCACCAACTGCTACTGAAGCACTTAATTCTAATTAATTCCTCATTAACACTCAGTTAGGATGCCACTCCACATATACCCAATAGGAAGAAATAAATGAGATGAACAATTGATATTCTGCACTACTGTACAGGGTATTTTTTCCATTAAGCTGTGTTCAGCATCAAGAGTGTCTCATCTAGTAGTGTCAGAAATCATCTCAATGTCCTCGTTGTGCTGATCAGAATAGATTTTTCTTATATCTTGCAAAGAAATGTTATCTCAAATCACCCTATTCTCGCTTTATAAGATAATCAGATACTTTGAAATTAATTTTAAACTCCAACAAAGTGTTATGAATTTAGGATAATTATTTGTTCTTTAATTGGAGGGATATTGTACCAATTTCTGTTAATTGCATTTTGTGTATGAATGGAAAACAAAGTGTTTTTGAGAATAAGCACTGAAGTTGCACTGTTAATTTAATAAACCTTCATTTCAGATGTAATTTAGCATTCCCTTTACCATATTGCTAGCTGCTGTGATTTTACTGAGAATCTTACAATTTAGTTTGTCTTAAATCAAGCTACAGCCACTGGAATCAAATATGCTTTTACTTGATAAAGTTTCTCTCCCCAGGAAACAAGAATTTAGTAAGGGG
This sequence comes from Erithacus rubecula, assembly GCF_903797595.1. Taxonomy (NCBI): domain Eukaryota; kingdom Metazoa; phylum Chordata; class Aves; order Passeriformes; family Muscicapidae; genus Erithacus; species Erithacus rubecula. The sequence goes on along the minus strand of NC_136685.1, from coordinate 12,314,733 downwards.
GTGCTTGTCACAGTACATTGGGTTAGTAGCATTCTTTAACATCAGGACCAAAGTGATCTTTACAGATATCTCTTTAATTTGTTTTTTGTCTCTTTCAGTGGTTAACCATAGTTTTGGAAATCTTAGTATATGTCTGATTCCATTTTAGCTTGGTTCAAAGATTCAAAGTTGGATTTCAAATTCAATTTCTCAAAAACAGGAGGCTTGGAGTCTCCACACTGCTGGGAGTCTGGAGGCACCATCACTGTCTGATAGGAAACAGGTTATGATGGTGCTACATGAATCATGTCTGTGAATGGCTGATTGTCCATATCCTAATGCATGATAGACATATATCATTGTCAGTTTATAGAATATGGATTTTATAGGTATGTGAATAAATATATAAAAGTTTATACATGCATTAACCTATATCTAGCTACCTTGATAGCTATGGACACATATGCTCATAAATGTCATATCTTATAAAATGGATGGCAAGGTGAAAAAATCAACCTCATGCTCAGGAATATCAGTATTATTAAAAAAGCTTGTTTGTTAGTTTAATTTTGTATTCATACTGTTTTCATACTGTCTGTGTTGGTTTTTTGGTCCAGAGTTAGTTAGAATTTCTCACAATTCATCATACAATATTATTATCAAATCTTTTCATTAAATTTAATTAATCTTGTGGTTTTTGTGCTGTGGACATTTTGAAAACCATCAGACTACCAGAACCTTTGAGAAAAACCCATGGAGGAACATATGACATAGACAGTTTTTAAAACATCATACTTCTGACAGTGAATGTAAATTTATTTCATTCAAACATTTATTCTGTGATAGTGTACCTGGAGCCTCAGAGATGTGGTGCATGCAAAAAATGTGGAAAATTATCATTTTCTTCATGGTTTTCTTGTCACTCTGCACAAGAAGTCTGTACATCCTTTCAAAAAACTCTTCTAGCAATTAATATAAGTAGACCTTCTCACAACAATTACCACAATAAGGACAAATTTTCTAACCAGATGGACCTTTCCAACTGCCTGGAACCACATTTTACAAGGACTAGTAATTGAGTCTGTTGTGATTAGATAATTAATACAAGGAAAAGTACTTGATGAAAAGCATGGATTTAAATTTTTTAATGATGTATCATAAATTAGCTAGCACAATACAAAGGTTTTCAGTACAATTTCCTGGTCTTAATTAGAAGTATAATAAAACATTTTCATGGGGTGTCAAACATGGAAATGCATTACTTCTCTCAGCAGATATGAGTTCATATTTAAAAACAATACATCTATCAGATGCTGCATTTTTCACAGCTGCAGAAGTCTTAGTGTAATAGATTTCTCCTTTTCTTCACAACCTTTTCAAACTCATATCCCTATGAATCACTGTATGAACTCCAGTGGTTTGTGTTGGTTACACTGATGCAGACCTGGAGGATAGTGTAAATTGTGCTTCTGTCAGGTTTTCCACTAAGCAATTCCTTTGACAGCAGCCTGGATTTGATGGAGTAATTGGCCAACTCAACAGCTGTGACTGAAATACCTGCCCAAAGTCAAGGGCAAATGGAAAGGTCTCTGAGACACCTTTATCCTAAGAGAATTGTGAATTTTGCACTTTGATGTATTAAGGCTTATATTTATTATGTTTTTGCTCTGAATGATTTACCTGTTTAGATATTGAAGGTTTTGTTGTTTGTTTTTTTTTTTTTTATATATGAATATAAACTTTGGAAGTTCTAAAAATGATTATTTATATACCTTTATACTTTGTAAGGAACATACTTATGACAAAAACCAGTGTCATTTCTATTAGCAGTCTGCAGTCTGATTCTGTCACTATTTCAGAATGGAACAGTTGAGGCAAATACTTTATAAAACTAGAATTACATGTTTTTAGTTTTTTAATTTTTATTGGTAGGATGGAGATTTTTTTTAATCAGTAAGATTTATAATCCAAAATCTTGTCTACATAACAGAAAAAAACCCCTGTTCTCTGGTTCATGCTGAATGGTCATGATAGAGAGTAAAGGAAAAGGACTGGATATATTTTCTGAGGTCTTACATGATATGCAGAGCAGACTGCAGGGGCCTTTGAGAGTGTCAGGTATGCTCAGGAAGCAGGGCATGCCTATTTTATGTGCACTCTTCCTTAACCCCAAAATTTCCTGTTTGTTTGGGTTATTCCTGAATGCTACAGTTCATCTTCCAGTCCAAGTTACTGACCTGTGTGAATTAAGGAGTAAGCAGACACAGATGGCATGCACACACATGGATGAAAAGACATATAACCTCAGTAAAGTCTTCTGTCCATTTCAGGAGAAAATTAAATTTCTGATATTTTTCTACAAGTTATATTGGAACATTCAGTCTTAATTAAAGTACACAACTTTATTACCATCGTGGTATAGCAATAATATTTAATTTCTCCATGAAAATTATGACATAAATTGGCCACATGCTCAAACAAATCATCAGATTGCCCTTCCATTCCTGAACAGACAGTAAAAACCCATTCCAATGCAATATGAGGCTGTCACTGATGTCAGTAGAAGATCAGATAGAGTCTGTATTGCACAGCACAGGGAAAGAAAAATGGGGAAATAAAGGCCTCTGGGAACTGCCATCTAGTTAGAGCTGCTCAAGAAGAAGTACATATATGAGCTAGGGCATCTGTCCTCTCTTCTCCTCCAAACAATCTCTGACAGTGTAAAGCTTCCCTTAAAGAATATTTCCACAGGAGGAGTGATAGGAAATACCCAAAATCCAACAAAATGCAAAAACAATTGAACCAGTAGTAGTTGTCTCCCCCTAACCAGCAACCCTGTGGTTAGCTACATTTCAGTGAGCCCTTAGTAGACAAAGTTTTTTTTTGTCTTTAGGAACCAGCTTTAGGGCTTTATGAACAAAAGTAGATCCTTTTCGAATTTTCACCTTTCTGAAGCCGCTCTTCTTTGCACATCATGCTAATTTTGTAGGCATGAACAGTCAATCCAATCCTGCAGGGGAGAAAAATGCCTCTTTCCCCACAAAACACAGGGAGTGCAGCTTACCCAGCTGGAAAGTCTGTGCATCACTGATCTTTATCATTCAGAGGTTTTTTTATGCTTTAGATTCCTTAATTATATGTGGTATGAGATCAAAATCTATTTTTCTCTCACTCGGCTGGGAGATTTTGGGGGAACCTGACAGATCCTTTCTGGGGCTTTTATAGCCAGTGAAGATGACAGGGATTAACAACTCTTTGCCCATTAATAATTTATATCTGCTAAGATGCACTTCACAGTCCTCCAAACTTTGCAGTGAACATGTTGCCTTTCCTCTGAGTCAGAGGCACACTCCTGTTGGGGCTTGCACTGCAGAAATGTTGTCAGAGCCAATGTGTTTACTCTTGCTTGAGCATCTGCAATTGCTGCAGTCATACCATTTTGACCTGTCATCCTCATTCATCAGACAAGTTCCAGATTGCTGGGACTATGAGAAATCTTAGAAGGCTCCATTCTAAAATACACTCCCAAAACAAATGCCAAAGAAGAACAATGAGGGTGAAAAGTTGATTTAAAGTCCCTGGTTAAAGTGCCAGCGCTGAGTAAATTTTCTATCCAAATTTCTTGTTCTTTACCTATAGCAAGTATTTATTGTAGCAGCTACTACTTTTCTCATTAATGCTATGGTGCATCTAAGACTCAAAATACCTTCAGTTCTCATTAGCCTCAGGAGAAATCTGTGATTTAAGTGACTTTACGTAGAGATTCATTTGATAAAAATTGATTTGATAAAATCTTGGCAGTGGTGTACTTTTTCTAATTACATTATGTTTAAAATAAGATTTAAAATTAGAAGGAAATAATTTTGGCAATGAGAAGAATGCCTCAGATTACTTTAGTGTAGAAAAAATGTAGAGAAGTTTCATTAGCAGTTTTGTTACTTAAAATTACTAGAAATACAATAAAATCAAGTTTCTAAGGAATTTGGACTCTGTTCAATGTCAATGAAAAGCATAAAAAAAATCAAATGTATTGATTGAAGTTGGGGTTTAAATCATACATTTTTTATTTTAAATTGTTGATTGACAGCAACCTATGCTATCACTACCAAATGTGTCCATATCTTTTCAGAATGAAAGCTGAGCTACATGTCTTAACAGGAATCTTGACAAATAACATACAGTTAGCTGTTGCTTAACATAGAGCAACCATGCCCTTGTCCATCATTAATCTGCCTCTGCCAAGTTGCATAATTGTGCCTGGGAAAACACAGGCACACCCAGGCAAGAAATGAAAACCCAGTGAGCAAATAAGCTTCTGCTAATCATGGAATAAGAATTAATTTAGAAAGCATGATGACCTGAACTCGTCTAAGGAAAGCTCTGAAACTCCATACCTTTAGTGGGGAGATGGAGACAGAGGAAAGACATTAGGTAAAAAATAAATTGATTTAGAAGCCTGCCTGAATATAATTCTTCACTTAGTGGGGTAAATAACACTGGGGAATACAGAAATACTGTAGAGAACTGTGTGAAAATGTGACTGATCCAGAAGGAACTTGTCACATTTCAGAGGAGGGGAACTGTGCAGGCACCCTGAACTCCCCAAAGAAGGACCTGAACTGGTGTCAGGCTTGCACAGATCAGCTGGGGAGTGGCTCTGACTCCTTCCTACCTATTGCCTCAGGCCCTCAGCAGGCACAAACTGCAGGGCTGGGAACAGCCCAGCCATTTCCTTCACTCTGAAAGCTCAGAAGGAGCTCTTATTGGAGCTGTATTTTCAGTGGCCAGCTCAACTTCTGCCTGTAAGGCAGTGGACATAAGGTCATGATTAGGGAGATTTTCAAAAAAAGGCATGTATCTCGCTGGGACAACAGAAAATGCACCATTTTCATACTTCCCATCAAACTTCTTGAAATCATAGGAAATACAGCTAATATAACACACAATGACCAGCTATAGTTCTTCATCTAACTTCACTTCCAACCTTAAATGAGCTTCCATAAAGTCTGGAAGTTACCTTAATATTCCCTAGTTTGTATCCTTATAACTTTAGACAGTTGCAGAAAGCCATCCAGGAAAATGAAAATTCCCCCTTAGAAGTAAATCTAAGCTAAAAACATGTGGGTAACTGCAGATATTAACAGAGTAGGAGTTGACATCTGAGCTAGACTCCCCTGGCAGTGAAGAGAAATAGGTATTTCTTGGTGCCATTCATTATTCCTGATGTTTGTACATAAAACAGGAATGAGAAACTTTGCATTTCCAGGGTCTTTTTCTCCCCACAAGCTACACCAGGAGGTAAGGCTGCTTCCCAAAATGTAGGTGCTTCTCTAAACAACTAACATTTGGTGATAATGAGATCCATCTCCAGTGAATGAGGCTAAACTTGATGCCTTTGCTGTCCATCTTCCTTTTTACATAGTCCTGTGCATTGCTTGGATGTCATTCCTTTTGTTTGGATGGCCTATTAAAATATAAAATGCTTCAGAATCTCATGGTATTCCAGAAAAGCAGTGAAACAGAAGAGCCATTACACTTGTTTTAGCCATCTTGCATCACTTCGGGAAGAGATTACACTTCCATGACTACTTGGTGTCCAAGAGCAAGGCATGGCAATTACACTCAGTTTTGAGCTGTGCAGCCCTCCTGTTTGATTGACACAAGTACAAAAAAGTGAAAAAATGTGACCTTTAAAATGCATTAATAGGTCCATTACTACTGAAGGAAAATGAAAAAAAAAAACCTTCTTCACTTCTTCATGTGTCTAAGAGAGCAATACGAAACTTAAAAATTCAATATTTATCAAAGCTTTTTGGCTGTTAAAATAAATGTTGATCTCAGCCATGTGGATTGTTTGTTTCTTTGGGTTTTTTCTTGAAAATTTATCCAGAAATAAGCATTATCTTTTCCCAATTAAGCTCTTCAAAACTAACCCAGCTTCAGTCAATCTTCACAACTAAGTAAAAACCATGACAGAAAGGTTTTAAAAGGAAAGCTGACATATAATGTCTGGCACTGAAATTAAAAATTTTATAGTATCTTTTAAAGTTCTTGGAAATTACTTCATTATTTATTTTTTTCTATCTTGGATTGAATTTTTGACAGACATATTACCATTTCCTTTGTTCATACTTGAGTGCTGAATTATCTTTAATTACCATGAACATTCTGCCTACATAAAAGAACTAACAAACCACTGCTGTCAACTTTTGCATACATATATGTTCTGCTGACACGTTGTATCGAAAACTGAGAAGAAGAAAAATTGAATGTAAGTAAATTAATATAAGTGGATCCAGGAGCCTTTTAGAATGCAGAATGGATTACAAGTTGAGAAAAAAATATTCATTTCCCCATGGACTTTTCAGAATCTTCAGCTTCTTTTCTCAAAACTCTGAGCTTTAACATAATGACCAAAATAATGTACTATACCTTCTCTAGGACAGAAACTGTTTTTCGAGCTCTGTACTGGGCAGGGTGTGTATGTATGGGGAAATCATTTTACAAATCTCCTTCTGCTAACATGAGTATAATATTTTGAATAAAATTTCTCTTGATCTACCAGAAAAAAAAATATGAAACCAGCCAATATCCATATTATTCAAATACTAGTTATATATTTTTCAAATAATAATTGCAGGTTGTTATACAAATAGTAATTACATGTTGCAGACCTAATCATGCCATGTATCCTCACATGAGAGTTGTGTGAAAATATAAAATACAAAATTGATAATAGGGTAGTTTGGCTGTGCCAGCCTATTTGAATTGCTGGTCACAAATAACACACCACTTTCACAAGTCACCTGAAAGGACAAATTCCAGCTCTTGTAAGCCCAAGCTTAAAGTCATTGCTTACTTCAAGACACAGCAGAAGTAAAACTGCAAGCAGCCACTCTTCTGCATCTCTGTGTAGAAGGGTTTAGGAGCCACACACTGCACAGGAGAGCAAATGGAATGATATTTGAAATCTGTATAACAGTCTACTTTCAGTGTATCAAAATTAAGTTTGGTAATAGCTCTCACATTATATCATTTACTTTGAGTGTCTACATACCATGTAACTCAGTCTTTGCTGGCATGTCATAATCTTCCTCAAGCCCAAATGCATGACCTTTGTTCTTAAAAAATCGTCAGAAACTGCAATTTTAATAGATAAGAAATCATTTAACAACTTAGTTAAAGTACAGCAAATAATTTCACCTAGAAATTTGAAACTTTAGAAGGAAAAGTTTCTCTTTAATGAAAGAGTTTTGCTAAAAAGCTTGTTATGCTAAATTATTTTTTTTTAAATTTTAAAATAATATTGATTCTGACACAACTAATGAATAAGAAAAATCTTAATAGCCCTTAACCAACAGATCAACACTAAACTATTTTTTGACAAATTTTTTAGATCAACTACTAACCCGAAAAAAAAAAAAAAATATTCACAGATATAAGCAGAGTGTCCAATATAATTTGTTTGGAAAAGTAAAATATTTTTTCATGCTAGTGCTACATTTGTGCCTCTCAAAGTGTCTAGAGTGTTAGCAGCTCTCCTCTCTCCCCTCCATCCTCCTCTCAGGCTGTGGGAGCTGTGGAGCAGGGGCTGCCCCAGGGCTGCTCCTCCCTTGGTGCCTGCAGCTGTGCCAGGGCTGCATCTGGACATCTGCAAGGTCTCTGTCAGTCACCCTGAGGTTTGCTTCACTGCCCCCTGAGAAGCCACCGACAGAAAACTGACTGAAGGATGTCTTGAACATTCTCTCTGTGTTGTTTACCCTGTTCCTGTCTGTCCCCAGTGTAATCTTCCAGACTGTGGTTAGCAGCTGGGAAAGTCCTGACTCACCCCTTTCCCGTGCAGAGAAAGCTGACCTCAAGGACTGTGATTATCAGAAGGAATAAAACAGGGGGAGGACAGAGATAGGAACTGGATTCTCATAATCCACACTCACTGTCAGCACTGTCACTAGTGCAGCTTTTGTCTCTGTCCCCTATCATGCCCTAGGGAACCCTGGACACATTTAGGAGGGACAGTAGCACAGGCAGAGGAATTTTCAACTGTCTAGTTCAATACCTCAGACTGAGAGGTTCAGTAGTTTTTATCCCACAAAAACAAATGCACTTTTAGATTCATAAACAGTAAAGATCCACTATTTGGAGTGTTTTTAAGAAGGAAGGGGGAAAACTTTTGTAACAAACACAATATAAATTGGTTTGTTCTGCTTAATTTTGTTCCTTTTCTTGCACTGAAACTTTTCACCCTTTTCCTATTATGGATGACTTGCTAAAAATACTAACTCTTGAATTGTATCCAATCCACTTTATTTAGTACTCCTTTTCCAAGTCCCAATCACATACCAAGATTTGCTATTCAGGAATTTTATTTGTGATTGCAATAGGTGCAGAAGAGGGACTTAGGAAAAAAAATTATAGATTCATTTGACTCAAAATGAAACATTGTAGTTTTACATATTTTAAATTATTAGAATAGAAACTTGCATAAAATATAGTCACTTCTGAGACTGAAAGATAAGAAAATACAAAATGCTACCACTGCAGTCTGGAAAACAAGGTATTCTCTAGCTAGGTTTTACTTGTCTGAGTGTATTTTGATGCTTTCCTTTATTTTGTGTTATTACTTAGACTTGTATTTCCCTGCATGCCTTACCTTTACTTTCCATTTATTTACAGGTCCCTTCTGAGCATGTATATTGTTGTCTCCATTACTAGAATCTGTTAATTTGTTCAAACTGCTATTATATGAAACATTTTAATTGATTAGTTCATTTCTCAAAAATATTTTCTCATGTGGGGTGGATGAAGAGTATCATTGAGACAAAAGAAATCCCCAAAAACCCATTCAAAAAGTGGTGAACCCATAGCCAATAATTCCTTTAGAGTAATTACAATACTCTACACAATAATTCAATAAATTCAAGACATTAGCAAGGGCACAATTTCTGATCCCAGCTTTGAGCAGTTATTAAGCTCAAAAGAAATCAGCAGCCAGGGTCAGGAAAAGAGTCTTTGAAACACTCTTCCTGAGGCATACAATGCTGTGCACTAATTAAACTATAGTGTATTATCTTTCAGGTTATCAGTCATTTATGGCAATATCAACATTGATAATCTTCTGAAGTATAGGTCACCATTAGTTAATTATGCATTATCAAATCTAGAATTAATTTCTATATTGTATAGAAAGACTACACAGTGGATGCACAAATGTCCAAGCTTAAAGTAAATACAGATACTCGGGGAACAGCAAGGTAGGTATGGTGATTTTGGATGATATCCACCTGGGGCTGGGAACATATCTAATTCATAATGAAGACTTCCTTTGTAGTTCTATGTTTTAATTAAGTTATTCAATTTCTGATTTAGTCTATTTAATTTTTTTTGCCATCTTCCCTCTTGCAGCATAACTGGTCTTGCTGCTAATTTTCCTAATATTGCTCTTACCCATAAATTCCAGCAAGGCTTAGCTAGTATGTTCTTCTGGATCTATTCCAGGCTAAAATGTGTCCCAATTTGTGGCAATTCCACTGGGCTCCTAAGACCTGTGCATGTAAATACACACACTCATGCATGCAATATACACAATCAGTCATCCAAAATTATGAACTCTGAATTAAATGTTTTGTTTCTTTCATGCCAAGAGTTTATTCCATTCAGACTTTTTGAATTTAAATTTATTTAAAACTTAGATTTATTTTTATTTCTGGGTTGCCTGTCAAAAGAGGACAGCATATCAGGTGTGCTCTCTGTATGAGCACCTAACACCTCAGCCAGGTGAGTCAGCAGCACAGCTCTGCATCTCTGGGTGATCCACTCAGACCTGTATGGCATAACACTGCTGGTCTACTGAGTATTGCACCTCCAAATTGGATAGAAAATATGAACCTTCTTTCTTTCAACAACTGAAGATAAAGACCAAAAAAGAAAATTATGATAAACCAAAAATCTTCTGTCTAAGCACTGTAAAGGGCCTGGAAAGAAAACAAATGAAGAAAAAGAGGAAGTATTCTGAACATCAAATGAACATTTGTGTCATTTTTGGCTCTGTTAACACAAACCAATCCCAGAGGTAGGCACCAATTCCAGTGCAGCCAGTGGTAATCTTCTCTTACCACTGCTTCTGTGTAGAGTGCATGGAGCTTACAGTAGCATCTTGTCTTTGTGTGCTGTGCTCCAACTGCTCTAGCATCATTATGATTATTAGTTCTAATGTTCACTAAACATTTTCACTGCCTCATCTGTTTTATGACTCTTGGAGTGAATGTATTCCATTATGATTAGTAAAACAGAGGTATTTAGAGAAGTATTTATGGATTAAAAACTATTAAAATTTTAAGAAGAGGCTATTTCTAACAGAGCTTGTTTATTGTATGAGAAATATCAGCCACAACAAAACAAAGAAGAGCAGAATCTACTCCAGCTGCCTCATATTTATATTTCTTATTAAAATTTTTATAATAACTCTGCTAAATCTCAGTCTAAATACACATAAACAAGGCTGAATGCATGTGCCCACATGGAAAACAATGGTGCTACAGCCACTTACACCTTTTCAGCATTTATCTCACATTGTGTTAGCACATCTAGTGTTTTTCAGTCCCAGCTTGGAACAGCAGGTGTTGTTCCATGAATCATGAATTATACCCAATTACATTTGTTTTCTGTTGTGAAATATTTTTCACAGAGGAGTATGATGAGAGTAAACATAATTGAAGCCTTAATAGACAATAATCTCATCTCAGGTAGAACAGCTTGAATCAGAAACAGATCTCTGTTGCCTTGTAAGGGATAAATAAAGCAGAACATGGACATTTTATACTCATTTAGTACTGGTCCATGAAACAAGTTAATAACAAGGAAGGTCTTCCACAGGCTTTCTGTAATTCCTGTTCTGGGTTAACCCTGGTGGTTTGCTTAGCATCACACAGCTGATTGCCCACTTCCCCAGCTCTCAGTTGGATGGGGAATAAGAAATATAAAGAATAAAAGCAATTGGGGCCAAAGATAAACAAAAATAAAAATAAGATTAATAAATGAAGGATATGTGGAAGAAGAGAGAAAAAAACCCTAACTATTGCAAAGGCAGTCACTCACTACCTCCCAATGCTCAGCCATTTCCCAAGCAAAGATTGCTAACCTCCCTAAAAGCGCCTCTTTTCCCTTTTATTGTTGAGCATGATGTTAAATGGCAAGAAATATCTCTTTGGATAGTTGAGGTTATCTCCCTTTCTATCCTATTGTGCATCCCCCAATCTCCAGCACATGGAGAACCAGAGAGAACCTTGATGCTGTGCAAACACTGCTGGAAAATCAGTGCATTGTCATTTCTGTTCTGGTAATAAATCTAGCCATAAGCACCTATGAAGAAAATGAACTCAATCCTAGCCAGTCTCACTGTAACTGCCTTATTATAAATTGGCATAATTCTTCTGATTTTTTTTATTTTTTAAATTTAAGTTGGAGTTCTAATAACTAGTAACTGAAAAAAAAATTAGTTTACACACTTCAATGATTGCCTCTGTGTTATTTGAAACTAACTGTGCTGCTTAAACTATGTTATTTGAAAACAATTAACATTCATTCTCCCTTCTCAGTTTAAACCCCTATTAGCCTGTTTCTAATCAAACTGTGGAAGAATTACCACTTTCAAATAATCCTGGCACTTTTTCTGGAAATAAAACAGTCAAATATCTCTGGCAGTATATTACATGTATACAGCAAATTACATATATAGGACACTCTAATTTCTGTATTAGCATTGTAAAAGAAAACATGGGAATTTTTATGGCTTTAGATTAAAGTACATGTTCACTAAGAATACAACTAAAGTTGATTTTCATGATATTTTGGGAACATGGAACACACTCTAGAGTTCTGTGCTGTGCTCTGATGCACCAGTGACTGGTCTTCTTTGGAGGGCAGACCTTAGGGCATGCACTACTCTGAGAATACAGGCTCTTCTCATTTCTAGCTGTGAACACCAAGAGTAGAGAGACCTGAACTGAAAGTTGAAAACCTGAAAAATGGACCCAGTACCTTAGAGGGGCTGTTATTATTGGTGTAGCCAGAGTGTTTTGAGGATATGTCAACTCTGTTTCCAGATCTAAACTGTTGTGTGGAAGGGGGATGTTCACTGGGGCTCCATCATACCTCCCAGTTTTTAAGGCTGACTCACAGAGCAGCAGCTGAATTGCCTTTGTACCTACATCTGGGAGCAGCATCACAGGAGCTCTATCACATCTCTGTCTGGGGAAGGCTGGTGGGAGAAGACCTGCAGCACTGCTGTAAATGAGAGATTTTAAATTGCTTAGATTTGAGATAATATTAATCCATGCAATCATTGTTGTTTCTAATAGAAGAAAAGCAGTCTGCTGAAAAGGTGCTACATTACCTCACACTGAAACCTACTGCCCTTTGCTAGCATATCTCCTTTTGGGTTGGGCCCAAAATACTGCTTCAGTAATAATTGTCTAAGTGGATTACTGCTGTTGCTCCCTGGCTAGAAAGGAAGTCCAAGGACTATCAGCTGATTTTGCTAATGTTGATGAACACTGTAGAAGGCCCATGAATTCCCTTTATATTGTAGTCACATAGATATACTATGGCCAGACTTCCACCATGCATGCTGCTCCTTTTTCTTTGACCAGTTTGTACAGCTGTGATACTGTTTACAGAATAAACAAAACAATCAAAGTAATATGATGCACATTTTAATACAATGTGGAAGAGTCTTTGCAATCAGCTTTCCCTTTACCCAATAGCCAAAAAAACCCCAAACCCCAGCTTCAAAATGATCAGTCTTTCCATTAGACATTCCCAATCCTTTATTCTCCTTCCCCTGCCTCTCCCTCTCTGTTGCAGGCATTATAACTGTACCAGTCATGTTTTAAAACACATTCTATAATTGGTCCCAGTGACCATCACCAGTGAGACATTTAATTGCTTTTTCTGCAGTTGGTCAACATATTGAAAATGCATTTCATTCAATCTATGTCAAACATTTAAGAAAGTCCAGTTACCATACTTCACTTTTCTGTTTATTTTCCAGTGCAGTATGTGTTATCACGTGCTGCATGCTGAGAATTCTCAGGTTATAAAGTACACAACCAAAATCATTGCTTAAAAGCTTTTGGTGATTGCTTATGCCTCTCAGTCCTAATGCATCAGTGAAATCTTTGGAAGAAAATTACAGTGCATGGAGATTTTAGAAAATCCACATTGTTTATTTTTTATTCGCATATTAAACGTAGAAAATAATCTCACACATTATTATTTCTGTTGGAGCTAGAAATCTCTCACACTGTGCAGAAGAAGGGAAGGCAGTGTTACAGGGATTAATAATGCATCTAATATGAATCTCTTGGTAAAATTAAAGATGAAAGAAACAACATAAAAATAGCATGAAAGCTCAGACATCAAAACACAAAAGCATGGGCATTCTGAATTCAGACTGTCATTTCACTTTTATTACAAATCTTTTGTTCCCAGGTGTGTAACAAAGAACTACACATATTCAGAGCCTCTTTGAGCCAAATTATTGCATCCATTTATGAACAAAAAAAAAAAAAAATAGTTGAAGAGCTTTAATAAATACCCAGTCACATACTACTAACTTACTCATGCAGGAAGGTAGTAACATAATTCACTATTGAGGCTCCCTAACACTTCAAATTACAAATCTCCATTTTGATAGCTCATAATTTTGCAAAATATTAATGAATTGGGATGAAATTTTCTATGACAGATGCCTGCCTGAGGCTGTTTCTTTGGTGGGCAATATTCAGTCAAACATCTCAACCATTTGGGAGAATTGATAAGGGGAAAATTAACATTAAAAAGTGTTAGCTACCTGATTTTATAAAGACAGACCATGCTTTGAAGTCCAAACATCACAATTGCACTCAGGGTGGTTCTTTACCATCTTTTGAAAAAATAAAAAGAAATTTGACCAGTTTTAAACATGAATAGAGAACTATAACTCCCTTTCTGCATACTCTGGGCAAAAGATTGATAGAATTTGTTTTAACTTGACACCATTCCCAGTGCTGTGTACAGAACATGTTCTAGGGCTCAGAGAGAATGAGGGCAATAATCATCACTCAACCACGTAGGAGTCATCCCAAATGAATGAATGATCACAGTTTACTCTTTGTGCTTCCTGCACATCACAACTCTGCACAACATTTGCTGTGGTTTGCTCATGGTTTAGATGGAAAGGTCAGACTAAGATGATGTTAACCAGGCACCAAAGAAGGCAAAGAGTCAGAATCTCCTGTGTGGCTAATGAATGTTCTACTGGCAAAAAGAGGCTGGTAAAAAGTATGCACTAAATGTGGCCAATCAATATGAAACAGCAACTCATTTCTTTATTTCTGAAGTACTGAGTATCATAAAGCTTACTGACAGTAGTTCTCTCCCACAGAACAACAGGGTCATTTGTTGGGGATAACAAGACCACTATGGGTAAGGAGATGCTACATGATTGCTAATGTACAGTGCAGCACTCAATGTGCTCGATGAACCTAGGGTATCAATTTTCATAAAAGTAATGGAGAAAAATTAATTCAGCAACCAAATGAGTGAATGCTGATGGACAGGGATAATATCCTGGCAATAAATGACAAGGAAAACTGAAATACCTTGGGTTTTCTCAGCCTTACCAGAAAAGCCTGCTCCCAGGCAGAGGGATTATTTAGAAAAACTAGATTATTCAATCTGCTGAGCCTGAAAATATCCCTAAGACTATGGAAGATTGGCCATTGTAATCATAAAGCTGTTTCCTAGCCTAGTTATTAAAAAAATAACAGCAACAACAGATCATGCCTTTAAAAAAGATGAGAAGGACAATCCTGGGAATTGTCAGCTGGGCACATCAAGTGCAATCCCTGGTGGGATGGAGGATGCATATCATCCATTTATGAGTATGCAAAAGACAAGAAGGCAACCAAGATCTGCACAGATTTACAAAGGCAGCATGGTGGCCCTCTATGACAAAATGATGGATTGAGAAGGTAAATGGTAGCAGTTCCTGTAACTTTTACTCCACTAAGGTATTTGACAATGCCTTCCCCCACATTCTTGTGGCTTAGAAACTGTGCTGGGATGGAGAGTCTTTAACTGGGCTGAAAAGTGGCTGCAGCACTGGGTTCCAAGTCAATATTCAATGGCTTGAGGTGTAACAGTTGGTAATGAAACGAATACTCTAGGGCTGGAAGCTGTCTAATATTTCCTCCTGGATGATGAAGCAGAATGTTCCCTCAGAAAATTTACTGAAAGACTGTTTGACACACCATGTAATAGAGATTCAGCTCTAGGGACCTTGAGAAAAGTGAAGACTGGGTCAACAGGTGGTTTGTGAAACTCAGGAAGGAGAAGGCTTAAATTGTGCAAGTGAGGTGAAGCAGAGCTGACTGAGTGGCACCTGACCAAAAACACCTGGGGGTTGCAGTAATTATCAAGCTGAATATGAGCAGAACTGCACCACCAACATGAATAAGACAAAGTGCATATTGGGCTACACTAGTAGAAGTGAGGCCAGTACTTAGCATGTCACTCTGCACAGCATTGCCAAGGCTGCACCTGGAGTGGAATGTCCAGTTTTAGCTCCCAGCTCAAAAGGAGTGTCAGGAAACTAGAAAGAGTCCATCTGAAAGTAAACAAGCTGTTCAGGAACCTAGATTATGTGGCCTACAATAAATGGAGAAACATTAAAGTGTTAGTCTGGAAAAGAGAAGGCACAGTCCAAAACAGCCTGCTTCCCGAAGAAATGATGTTAAAACATGACCTGACCAAACATTTTGGAATGATAGACAATTTTAAAAAAAGCAGCTAAAGCAAGTGGGAGCTTGAGAAATTCAAATTGGACGTTATTAAAACTTTTTCTCTATACAGATAACACAGTATTAAGCAGCCTATAAAGTGGGGAAATCATCATCCTTTCCAAGACAAGGTTAGAAAAAGCCACACCAGATGCCAATCCAGGACTGACATCAGCCTAACTTTGAACAGGAGCTGCATTACATGGACAACCACATACCCCTTCCAGCTACTACTTCTATGAGTCTAAAATAGAAAAAAATAAAAACAACCTGCTGCTAAATCTTAGTTCCCCAAATAGTGTAATTCAGGAAATCTGAATTGTCTAGGAATAAAAACACATTTGAGCAAACATTACTAATAATTTCCATAGTCCACTCTTATTATGTTCAAAACTCATTTTTCACTCTATTTCCGCAAATGGATTTTACCTGGAGAAGATTCGATGACTTCTAAGTATTTGACATCAGCTATGGCAAGTAAATTTTTCTTCTGTAGTGGACTATCTATTGCTTAAATTTTACTCCATCTCCCTCTGCAGTGTTTAACTTCTCTTCAGGGTCTTTCAGTTTTTATAGAAAGCCTGTTCTGTCAAGAAGAGACTTACTGATACAGAGTTCTGCTAAGATGAAAGAATTTCTGAATATAATCACCAGGGGAATAAGTTGTAGCAATTCACAAGATTCACAGGTTTCAAAGTTTTAAGGTCAGAAACAGGAATGTGGGAAATTACCTGATAATGCAACAGTTTCATGGAGAAAGGTGTAGTTGGGTGACAATCTAAATGTGAATTAACAGTGCCACTCTGATGCAAAAAGGCATAAACCATAATAAAAGTTAGAAATAGTCAGACAGCCCATAAACAATTCTTCTGTTCTACTCTGCTCTGTTCAAGCCTCAGCTGGGTTTCTTTTTCCAATTTTGAACACTGCAGTTTGTGAAAGATTTAAAATGAAGAGAGCTCAGTGGAATAGTATGAACAACTGGGATTCTAGAAAACACAACTGGAGAGAAAGAAAAACATGAATGAATTATGATTCTTTAACCTAGGAAAAAACAAAGACTGAAAAGCAGAAATTTTTCAAATATATAAAAGGATGCAGGTAGGAGAGAACCATTACCTAAGAGACAGAACAATAAATTATGTGTTTAGACTGCAACAGTGTTCAAAATTAGGATTATAGCATTAGAAAGCAGTAATAAAATGGTAAGAATAGTGAAGTGCTGAAATAGATTTGCTGAGAGATTATGGACTGTAGAACTCTAAAGACCTTTGAAGTCTGAGATGGACAATACTCACAAAGATATAACTCACAGATGATACAGATTAATGAATATACTGAAGTGCTTCTTTTTATTTTTTCTTTGACTAAATGGAAACAAATGAATTTACTCGCCTGTTCCATAAAATACATTGAGCATTAGATTGTATTACTCTCTCAGTCTTTTCTTCTGAAGGGTTAAAGATTTTATTTTAAAAATACAGTGTTTATCTCTCCTTTGGATGTGATTTGCTTTCTTCCAGCTATCTTGTACTGATGAGATTTTATCCTGATAATATGAAAATTCCCACTATTTCATTTACAAAGTGGACTTAGGAGTTTGAATTATGTGCCAGAAGCATTTCCATACTATAAGTACTCTTTTAAGTCTTTGTCATGAGCACAAGTAATAATCCAGAAAATTTAGGAAAACAAGATGCAATTTCCATTAATGAAAATTATTCAACAAAACAATTTTGCTCAATTAATACATTTGATAAAATAGTTATATTCTCATAAGCTATTTCTGAACAGAAGGGGGGAAAAAGACAAGAAAGAAATAATGTTTCAAATAAATTATGCACTAAGAATCATGCTCCAGCTGAACCAGTTAAAGCTGAGATGAACATATGTGATTTACACCATTTTCAGTTTAGCTTATTACAGTTGGATCTTTTCAGACTCTTTCCTCTTTATTAGCTTCATTTATCTCTATCCTCAACTAGACACATAATAAGGCTTAATCATATTTGGTATGGGTAGGTTATCAAAGCCCAGTTTCCTTGTACAGGTATTTCTGGGGTGGCAAGGAATTATCATATTCATATGTCCAATACTATGCATGACTCCAGTAATAAACCTAGCTTACATGCTGGTGTCAGGATGTTTTATTTAAAACAACTACTTTTTTAAAATTTTCTTTTGCAAAATAATCTGTGTACCAAGAAATATATTACTCAGTCATACAAAACATTTTTCAAGTTCAAGCTAAATTCAGCAAAACTTTTCAGTTCAAAATATTCATCATTTTTGCAGATTCTAAATATTTTGTTTTGGCATTACCATTTAGTCATTATAATTAATGAGAAAAAAATCCTCATATTTCAAAATAAAATTTCATTTTCCACATACTTATGTTTCATATATAATTATCTCCTTTTTCCGATTAAAAAAAAGTGCATATTTTTAAAATCCCATTCTTCGGGTCAAAAATATTGACTTAATAGATAATTACACTTTCATAAGTTCTTCTTTTTTGGTGGGGGTGTGTTTCATGTCTGATAAAGTTTCAAAAACTTCAGAACTTATAAAGTGTCTTTTTTTTTTTTTTTAATTTATTTTTAAACTAAGCTAAAAGACTGAGTGGCCAGATCAGAGCTGTATAATTGTGAATTTCACCATATTCTGGACATGCGTTACCATCTCAGCCTCAGGTGATAATCTCCCCATGAAATTGCCACAGAACAACAATCTCTACAAGCTTATTCCAGGGATCAAAGTCTTCAAAGGCCTTTTATCATTAGCAATCCTCTCATACTCTGCAAACTCCACACAGAAGCTGCATGGGCCATGCTTTCACACACAGAATTTAATCTCTTTTGTGGATTATTACCCCCCAAACTTGATGACATCCAAAATAATGTAATTCTTATAGCACTGGATATAAAATATCAATGATGGTCTAAGGATCAGGAAAGTGAAATGAAATGAGTATGCAGTTACATTACTGAAGTTTATTTCTGTTTAACAGTACCCACATAAACCATATTTGTTGTATTTCACTTATACCTCCCCTGGAGAGATGTCTCCCCTGGAGACAGCCCTTGTTCTGTATAATTGCTATCAGGCAACACAGAATACCTTCTGTGAGGTGAAAGAAGCATGAATATTCCCTTTTACGTAGGAGAAGGTAAGCAAAACAGAGATTAAAGGATAGAGCCAATAATGGATTTAAACATTTAAAGAAGGATTTGGAGAAAATGGAGATGTTTAGGAGAAACTGTAATCTGAAAAGCAAAGCAACAGCTGCTACCTAAACTTGGAGGCACTTAAACCCAGGAGAGACTGTAGATTTGAGTTTACAAGAGGTGAGAGCTTCTCATTAGAGGTATGCCTGAAGTTTCCTGGATGTAAGCAGCACAGCACCTATCAACAGGGCCCTGCTGTGAACTCCTGCTGAATCCCTGGGGATCCTCCTCCGTGCTGTGCTCTGCAACACCAACCATCCGCTGCAGGCTGAGCACAACACAAAATCATGAGGTTTTAAAACATGCCTGCCACAAATTGTGATGCACTTGACCACCCATTCCATAATCAGCAGTAAAATCCGAAACCATGACACCAGCAAAGTAGGATAATTCTTTTTTATGTTTTGTAGGAAAGAATGAAGCACCTATTTTTGGACGAACATCCTCATCTTAAAGCTATTTTCATTAAATAGTCTTTGAACTATGGGAACAGAAATAGGAACCCAGGCTCCTTTGCCTTCATGTGAGTACTCTAATCTCTTAGTTAAAAGTTTTGCTCACATTTCTTCAAATAATTTTCTCAACAAGGTGGTAACCGGAGAATAGCCAGATAGCCTGTTGTGCATCTTAACTAATAAGGACACACTTACACTGCATGTTTTAAACCACTGTTGCTACATAAGGAACTAAACTCAGAATTCTGACACCTAAGATGAGTCATATGCCCATGTTTTAAACAGAAAAGTGCATCTAGTTCTTTAAATAATAATTTATGACACCAGCCTCGGTCTCAGTCATATGACCAGGGTCACAAAAAGACTTTTTATCACAGCTAAGAGTAAAACAAATAGCTACAAAACCAGTCTTGTCTGAAGTCAGATATTTTTTTCTTTTCTTTCAGTCAGATTTTCTCTCCACTAAAATCAAATTAATTTCTGCTTTTTTTTAAAGGGGGAAGGAAGAAGTTAAGGTACTACTGTCATACCTTATGCAATTTATCCAGAGTATATTCAAATCATGCTGCATCTTCTAAACTTAGGGATAAACATAAATGTTGCATGGCTTTTTTCTTCCATTATCATTGAAGAAACAACAAGCTAAGTAAAATGAGCTGTAGTCTACACTCATTTATGCATTATACATAAAGTAGTTGGTTACAGTTTAGTATGCTACAACTCTAAAAACCCCTCTGTAAACAATAGTTTTGTATGGACACAATCAGCCAAAAAAAAAGAGTATGATGATAACAGGGTTAACCTGTGAGCCAATCAGCTGAGACAGACTTTTAGGTGAAGGGATTATATACATTAATAGACACAACCCAATAGACCCAAGATTGTTTAGAGGCTAGGAAAATGTTGCTTGGAAATTATTACTGGAAATAGTATTAAATTTACAAATATGGTCAACTCAGCTTTTGTTGAGCAGAAACTTCTTTTTAATTGCATCACAGCACAATCTCAGTGACTTTATTCAATACCTATATACCTTAGCAAATTGAATTAATTCTAAGTTTATACATTTATCATCTCTAAGCATCTATAGCTGTATTCTTTCTTTGAATGCACACAGAAATCTCACTTCAATTTTCAAAGAAAACTGTGTGCATGTATCTCTGACAGCCTTTTTTTATTGTAGGCAGGATGATGCTGGTCTGGCTCTAAAATTGATATGCATTTTGAATGATTTAGGTCTCCAAGACTGGGCTCTGTATTTGAAAAAGAAAAATAGAAGCTCCCTCCAAAAGGTTTTCATATACAGCAAGGTATGATTCCCTCTTTGAATCTAGCTCTGTAACTCAGTCAAAAGGGTTCAGCTAACAGCATAAACCATGAGAGTGAAGCTCGAACTGTTTATGAATAGCAAGTGTCACACAGATTGAATTTCTGCTTTGCTATTCAGTCAAGGGGTATTTGTTAGTGCTTATAATATTTAGAAAGTCATTTTCGAGTTCAGGTATTGAAAGACTCGCAGATAAAATACATTTGATAAAATATTAACTTGCCTAATAGAAAGAAGAATTGGACGCTCATTTTATTTCAACATTTAATTTTCATGGGAGTCCTTCAGGGCAGCAGAAATATCATATGTATTATTAAAAATGAGTGAAATTATAATAGAATGCAGCTACAGAACAATGACTTAATAAAGGATCCCGAAACATATATATAAATGGAAAAAGTCAAGCAAATAACCCTGTTATAACAGCAGCAGGCAGATATTGGGTTGCATACAGCTTTCCAATTAAAAAGAAAAAAAAGCAAAAAAAGGAAAGGATAGTGGAAAATCTCTCTAGTTTTGAAAGGGGAAATACAATAAAATGTAATGTCATACTTTAGAAAACATTTTGCCTTTTTCAGTAGTTTGGTAAAGAGCTAATAATAAGATCATCATAATTAAGTAACCAGTGTGCACTTGTAAACAAATTTATTATCTATTTCTTACTAAGTCATTAAGGGACAAAGTTAACACATCATCAGTCAAGAAACATACACTGAAAATTTAATTTTTGTGAAGAACCACTACTTTATTCCTTATGGTTTGATATTTCTGAAAAGTTTTCCAGTCTTTAAAAATGATTCAGGAAAGCCCTGTCTACAACTGCAAAATGTTACTTGAAGAAAGACATCAAAAAGTTGATCTGCCATGTGATAGTAGTCCACCTAACAAGATTGCATTAGAAGATTACAATTACAGTTACAAACACTTTTGATTTTTTTTTTCCTGGCAGCTCATTTTTTGAAGTTGCACTGCTTTCTGGAGTTATTTTTTCCCTGTACAAACATAACAGTGTCATTTTTATTTTAGATTTATTTGTAGCAAGAACTAGAGAAGAGTACAAAAATTTTCCTAGTAGACTGCCATTATAATCCTCCTTTTACAGAAGGAACAATGCAACCACCTTTATTAAAGCCATGTCAAAATCCTATATTCAGAAGGGACCAATATTCATGACTGTTTCAGTTTCAGAGCAGCAGCTCCCGAGTGCCAACACCTTTAAAAAAGATGTTTTTCGTCTGGCAGATATTCAACATCTTGTTATAGCAGTGCTGTGGATTCAAGCTCATCCTGTAACTACATGATCACAGAATAAGCTATGAAAGAAGTTGAGGGAGCAGGTAGTCGAGGTGAAAGTTTGCTATCAGTAGGAATCCTCTTACTCATTTTTAAACATAATATGAAACTGTGTCTTTAGTGAAAGGAAAAAAAAAACCAAACCAAAACAAAACAAAAAACCCCAACCAACCAAAAAACCCCAAGCCCAAATGGACAAAAAAAAAATAAAATAAGATAATTAAAATTGTCATATACTGAATCTACCTGGTAGATTCAGATAGGTATGCTTGCTATATGATTAAACTAGCACATTTAAAATCAAGCTTACTTTACCAAGATTTTTGAAACACATAGCTGCTGCTTCTATAGTTACAATCACTGGGTTAGGTTCACAAGGCTAGACTATATTTTATATAATTTTGCAGCACAAAGAAAAATAAAAATTTATGTAAATAATATGAACTTATAGACTACATTCCCAAAAAAGAAAAAAAGAAGGGGAAAAAAAAAAAAGAAAAAAGAAAAAAAAAAAGCTTGCATAAGTGTAATATTCTATTTTGAATAAGCGAATTCTCATTTGACTGTGGTCATGTTTGCCTAGAGAGTTTTGATATTGTTGGTTTTGCTGTTTAGTTTCTTCTGTCTCTATATGAAAACGGTGACATTGTGAAACATTCAAAATAACTTTGAGAAAGACATAATCCAGGAAAAAAGAAGGATCAAAAAATAAAATTCACTGTTAATTGATCTAACCTCATGGTCAACAACATCAAATTCTTTGAAAGTTCATAAAGGATATTGTTGTAATCATGGGGAAGGCTTCTTTGCTTACAGTAGTAATTTAAGCTCTCCCTCCCCCCTGAAAAAAAAAAAAAAAAGCCTATGCATTCAGTTCAGTTTCCAGACATCGACATCTAAATGAAAATCTAGTCCCTCAGCTATTTTTCTTTCAACTCCAATGAATGAATATGACAGTTCTGTGGGGGATCTGAGTGCAAGATCAACAAACTCTTCCATCACTTCCTCGGGGTTTGCTATTTCTGTTCAAGATCAGGTCTGATAAGATGAACCTTGGATAAGATGTCCAGGAGAAAAGCAAAGTTAAGAGTTTTGTGGAGCTAGGATAGGGCCTCAGGCGGTGATTTGGGAGCTGCATCAGAGCTCTGGCCCATGCTTGGACCAGGCTGCTGAGCTGGGATGGCCTTGCATGGCTGCCATGACCTCCCTTGGCTTGGCCTCACTGGCCCAGTCCAGCACTCCTGCTCTTCTCCCCTTGCCAGGGCACTGGAAGGCTCCACTTGGTGCAACTCCAGCTCCCCAGACCCTGCCCCTGCCCAGCACCCCAACCTGCTGCTCCCTGAGAACTTAAAAGTGACTTCCCTTTGGGATTCTGTCTACATAACAGCCTTCCAAAGACAAACACTTTTAAATTAAGGTATTTCTTCCCGTTCCTCCTCAAAATCCTACTACAGTATATTTTTGGTTCTATCACTTGATTAGAAATTAAGTCTGGAGTCCTTACAAGTGTTATTTGATAAAAAGGAGCTGAGTAGAGTCTAAGCAGCTGGCTACACAGACCCAGCCCAAGGAGCAGTGAAGGATTATTCATACAATTAATTGGTATCACGGCCTTTTGAAAAGCTTTGGCATGAGTCAGATACTATTCTTCCATACATTTTAGGGATTTAAATGGACTAGGAATAATTCCTAAGAGGTAGTTTGGATGCAGTCATTTGGTTTTGGAGTTTAGAACATTCAAACAGACAGTTGCATGGTTTCACTGGAGCTCAGGGCAAACAACAGGTCCTGGAAAATTTTACTTACAAGTGACACTGTGAATGCAAGAATCATGAAGTCACCAGAAGAGCAGAAAAGAGGCAAAAGAAAAACTGTGACCACAATTATCTTCTTGAGTTTTCACATTTTATATTTCACCATCACTACATATAAACAGCAAAAGCTGTCAAAGGCTGAAGGGCCAAAATCTGGAAAGGACCACAGCAGGTCATCTGGTCCAACCTCCCTGCCAATCTATCCCAGTTTCTGCCCACCTGCAAAGTAAAAAAGTTCATGTTCATCAGTTTCTGCCCTTGCTTCTTGTCCTACTGCCTGGCACCACCAAGCAGAGCCTGGTCCCTTCTCTTGACATCCTCCCTTCAGATACTGATAGACACTGATGAGATCTCTCTCAGTAATATCAAGGCTGAATCAGCCCAGCCCCAGGACTCTCCCAGACTAGTTAGATGTAGAAAATGTATTTCGTTTCTACCAAGTGTAGTATGCCTGAAATAGATAAAAGCTTCTGGGCCTCTGAGATTTGATGTTAACAGGATTGTAATGGACAGATTTCTACAATCTGAAGTTCATAACAGTTACAAAAGTTTCCACACTTATCACAATTTTTTTTATCTCTGGTTGTTTTTTGAAACGTGTTCCTAAATTTTTCTGCACAAATGTTCTCCACTCATTAAAATCAACGGTGGTTTCAGCTCCACTTTTAGCAACAGGGGTCCAAGGCTCCAAAGCTCAGCTGAAGACAGGATGAAAAGAACATTTAAAAATTAAGGTTTAAAAAATAAGCTACTGAGTATCTATTTTGCCACATAGTTTAAGGGTTTTCACTGCATTGAATTAAATATAAATGTTACAAAATGCCAAGTATGGAAAAAGGCACAAAAATAAAAAATAGCAATGGAAAAACAGCAATTGACTCTCTCAGAGTAGACCAGGACAGAGCCAGAGATGATGATGATATCTTTCCTATGATGTTTCTTTCCTATGTACAGAATGCAGAAACAACCTGTTAGGATCAGTAATAACACATTAGGAATGTTGTAAATTCCCATATCCTGGTGTAAGCAGAGATTATGACCCTGGTTAATGAGGTTGAAGCTGGTCAATGGAAGTGTGAACAGAGTGATGCTGCACTGACACTGCCATCATCTCAGAGCAGCCACGCCTGCACTCACTGCCTTGCTAAGGAAGCACCCAGAAGTTAAACATCTAAAGCAGATAATAAACTCATTAATCAAATTAGCTCAGACAAAACAGGCATCTCCAGCAGTGTCCTTTAATCATAGTTACATAAAAGTTTGGTGTTTATTGGTTTGTTGGTTGATGGGAGTTTTTGTATGTATTTTCTTTTTTTTAAGGCAACTTCTTGACACTGTCATAAAACTGTGACTGAAGAGAAACTGAGGGAAAATTTCTTCCTGAGGGATAGTGGTAGAGCACAAAGCACTGATGAGACAGTGTACAGAGAACAGAACTGAAATGAAACAAGGAAATGGGTGTTGAAGATGTGTTGAACAAAGGTCATGAAGAGAGGTGAACTGTAAGGGATTGTAAGCACTTCAACAAAAGACGGAATGCTCTCATTGAGCAGACTTGCAAAACCACAGGGGATTGCCCAAAAAATGGTTAAAATTTGGCAGGAGATACTTCTCCTAGTTCGAGGACAGAGCCTTTTCTATACCCAGACTCCATCCATCCACACCTGCAGTTTGCTGAAGCAGTCTGTTCTCCACTGTTTTGCATGGAAAGGATGAAATAATGTTTTGTTTGTTTAGAACTATCTAAAAATTACTCCACATAGCCTTGATGATTGGCAAACGTGGGAAGTGTGAACTGTGCGAGTGCAACCTAAAAAGATGCAGACTTTAAACGGGAAAAAAGTAAAGTGTTTAGAAAACAGAAACTGTTGATGAATGTCTACAGAAAATGGCTTTCAACTTGAACTAGCTTTAACAATGAAGCACATTAACAGTCACTTTAAAAAAATCAAAATATTTAAACACTGTTTTACAGCCTTAGCTCTAAACCTATTAGAGTGTCCTTATAATTTAATTTAAAATGTTGCAGTTGGTGAAGGTCATGCTGTAAAAGAACATATAATTTCTGACAATCATTAGAAAAGTATTTACACAATTCTAGAGATAAATAACACCCATCTGTTATGTTTAGTCTCTGAAACTTTAAAATGCATGTATTAGAAAACAAAATAATGAGAACAAGAAGATGCCATTTTAGAAAAACAGGCATATCAATATTTGAATGCAAAAAGAAGAGGATCATTCAAAGTAAATACATTTATCTAGGAAACTCAGCATTTAATCCATATGAACATAGGCAAACAGCTTGAACCCTGAAAAAGAGAAATTCAGTATTTTTATTTAAGGATGTGTGTCTCTCTATTATGAGAATAAAGCAATGGCATTATTGTTCTCAGTTAACTAAACCTGAAGACTGGGAAAAGGACAGCAGCGAAGAGAGATATTATCCATTAACACTGAAAGCAAAAATACTTATGGCTAGATGACAAAACTATTTTCACTGCAAAGAAATGAGTAGATTTACTTCCAGCTAAAAATGGTACTTTAATATGATTCATATCTGAACCAAAGAATGACATTAGATTTTTTCATGAAGTGTCTTAAATATTTAAATTCTCACTTCTCAGAAGCTCACACGGTTGTATAGCAAAACTAAGAACACAGAAGAGCCAGGTTACAACCCCATCACTGACATAGCCTCATGGGGGAAGAGTGGTCAAGGGAGCACATAATTTCTGAGTTCCATTTCCATAATGTGCAAAATTAGGTGCAAAAGTGTGCATTGTAGTAGCTACTACAGATGACAGATTTTTAGATTTAATTCACTTTCGGAAGAAATGGACTGCTATTGCCAGACAGTCTCATTTTTTTTTACTTAAGACAAACCATAACATGTCTTCTAGTCACATCTGAGGACATCTACTTTGTCCAGACGTGGAAGATCCTGTCACCTACTGCCAAGCATCAGGCATTCCAGCTTCCCATCTAGGCGAGGGCGAGAGACAGGCACTCCTCAAGGCACTTCACGCCGGCCTGAAATAGGTGCAAGGGCGAGAGGGAAGCTGGAAATGCCTCTCTCCTCAGCAAAACCAGGATATCGGTTCAGACCGCTCAGCTGCAGCTTGAGGCTGCTGAAGTGAGCTGAGCCTCGAGGGACAGAGCAACTCGGCCACGTGCGTTCATCCTGGGCGGGTTAGTTTGATAGAAGCTACTTTTTTATTATTATTTTGGTTTTATTTCTTCCTTTTTTTAATTCTGTCCCGGTGCAGGGGTGGCTTGGCAGCGGCTTCACGCGGTGGAAGCGATCTCCAACCCATTCCCCGGGACTGCCGGAGCAGCGTGAGGGCCGGGGCCCGGCGGGGGCAGCCCGAGGATCGGGGCAGCCGGAGCAGCCCGAGGGTCGGGGCACAGCGGGGGCAGCCTGAGGGCCGGGGCCCGGCGGGGACATGCTGAGGGTCCGGACACAGCGGGGGCAGCCTGAGGGTCGGGGCCCGGCGGGGGAGTCTGGGGGCCAGGGCCGGTCCTGCCAGCCCGGGGATCGGGGCAGCCGGAGCACCCTGAGGGCCGGGGCTCGGCGGGGCAGGTCGGGGATCGGGGCCGGTCCTGCCAGCCCGGGGATGGAGGATCGGGTCCCGGCGTGTCGGCAGCGGCGGCAGCGGGGCCCGGGCGGGCAGAGCGCGGTTCAGCCCCGCCGCCGCCGGGCGCGGCCAATGAGCGCGGCCGGGGCGGGCTCGGCAGCGGCGCCGCCGCTACTTAGGCTCGCCGGCGGGGCCGGGCAGCCCAGAGCGGCGCGGGCGGAGCAGCCGGGTGGCGGCGGCGAGCACGGGTGGCGCTTCGTCTGCGGCGCCCATGGGGACAGGACGACTTTAAAGGAGTTTGGGGGGGTTCTGACGCTGGGCGACCACGGGTACGGAAGGGGACGGGAGGCACCCCTCGGGCGGGGGATGCCGATCGCTCGCTCTCTGCCTGTGCCTTGCGGGGTCCCGGCCGGGCTGCAGGCACACCGGGCTGGCAGCTCCGGGCCGTGCGCTCCTCCAGCCGCCCGCCCGCACGCAGCGCTGCCCGGTGGAGGGAGGGCTCGGGACCCTCCGGCCGGAGCCTCCCCGAGCCCCCGGAGCCCTATCCCCTCGCAGAACCGAGACCCCCGGGGCAGCTCCGTGTCCCCCGCGGAGCCGGCGGGGAGGCTTCTGTCGCGGTGCTGTGAGCCGCACTCCGGAGCCGGGGCTGTGCCCTGCCCGTACCCCGGGGGTAGGGGGAAGGGTCCGCACTGGGAGTTTCTCCCTTGAACGAAAGGGGGGGAAGGAGTCGGAGAGGGATGGGGTCTTAGGGCGGGATCACTGAAATCTTTTGTATGTGCCTTGATTTTTTTTTTTTTTCTTTCATTCTTTCTTTCTTTGCGTGCACTCTCCTTGCCATCTCTTGTTCTTCTGTCTCTGCCCACTCCACCCTCCTTTAGATCCAGCGATTGCTGCCCTCGCCTCGCCCTGTCATTGATGGGAAATCAACTGGATCGCATCACCCATCTAAATTACAGCGAGCTGCCGACAGGAGACCCCTCGGGGATCGAGAAGGACGAGCTGCGCGTCGGGGTGGCTTACTTCTTTTCGGATGAGGAGGAGGACCTGGACGAGCGAGGCCAGCCAGACAAGTACGGCGTGAAGGGCTCCGGCAGCCCTGGGCAGGAGACGCCCACCCACCACCTCCACCACCAGCTGGTGCTGAACGAGACCCAGTTCTCCGCTTTCCGCGGCCAGGAATGCATCTTCTCCAAGGTCAGCAGCGGCCCCCAGGCTGGGGACCTCAGCGTCTACTCGGTGTCAGCCCTGCCAGCCCTCTGCAAGCCGGGGGACCTGCTGGAGCTGCTCTACCTGGGGCCGTCGGAGCACCCGCCGCCGCACTGGGCCGTGTACGTGGGCGGCGGGCAGATCATCCACCTGCACCAGGGGCAGATCCGCCAGGACAGCTTGTACGAGGCGGCCGCGGGCAACGTGGGCCGGGTGGTGAATAGCTGGTACCGCTTCCGCCCGCTGGTGGCGGAGCTGGTGGTGCAGAACGCCTGCGGGCACCTGGGCTTAAAAAGCGACGAGATCTGCTGGACTAACTCCGAGAGCTTCGCCGCCTGGTGCCGCTTCGGGAAACGGGAGTTCAAAGCCGGGGGGGAGCTGCAGGCGGCTGCTGGCACCCAGCACCAGCAGCAGTACTATCTCAAGATCCACTTGGCAGAGAACAAGGTGCATACGGTGAGGTTCCACAGCCTGGAGGATCTAATACGTGAGAAGCGCAGGATCGATGCCAGTGGCAAACTGAGGGTGATCAAAGACCTGGCTATAGTGGATGGGAAAGAATAGGGAGGAGCAGGAGTACGTGGCTATCTTCCTTCTGCCCTGTCCGGGGAGACCAGCCTGCCATAGAGTCGGGAGGCTGCACCCTCCTTCCGTGGGACGCGACTGGAAGCAGGATCCATGGCAACATTCCAAAAAAAACCAGCATTCTTTACACCCATAGCCAGTATTTTGTTTGGCTTTTAATAGCATTAATGCTGAAAGAGCAAGAGAGAGGAAGAAAAGAGGGGGGAGGTGCAGGAAGGCTGTTCTCAGAGTATGTGGACAAAGTCTCTCCTGTCAATCGATGTTGACCATTCTAGCAACATGCCAATAAAATTTCAAATTGAAATTTCTTTTAAAATTTTTATTTCATGGCTTTAATCCATGATAAGTTTTAAGCATCTGGGACCGTGGATGTAGCTAAATGACGTTCTAGCTAATATTTGCCTTGCAGCCAACCATAAGCATCAGTCATACTTTGCTAACTGGGAGAGAAAGGGGGTCTTGGGGTGGAGGATAAATGCCTGTTTGTTTCTTCATACTTGTAGTTCAGCCTGTAGCTGCAGTCCAAATTTTGTCCCAGCTGACTCTGGCAAGCTGTTTATTAGGAAAAAATACTTTCACATTTCTGGTTGAAATCTATCACATTTGAAATATTTGCCTTTGCTTTCTGTTTGCAGCTCTCTGCTAAATGTCATCTTAATGCATAAGCTCTTATAAGCTCTGTCCACCTCTTCCCACCCTCCCTGCCTTTTATTTTTGTTTGTTTTGTTTTTAAAGTTGGTGAGCAGCTGTTTTCCTAAAACTAAATTTATTGGTTAAAAGGAAGTGGTGTATTTTGGAGAACAGTATACTCAGAGATCCAGCCACTAGGATTTCATGCTTGAGCTGTGGATTTTGTACCACTGCTTTGATATCCCTTCATACACAGGTCAACAGAATCCTGCAAGAAACAATTTTGAATTCTGCATGTTGCCTCTTTGGAACAGCAATTTATTGCATATTTACAACTCCACTTAAAGAAATAGATGTAATGTGGCCAAGTTCATCTTGCATTTCAAATTCCCAGTAACTAAAAATTCTATTCAGTGTAACTTTAGAAATCCACAGCAGCATTTAAAAGATGCTTTTTAATGTGATGTGAGCAATGCCTTGTCTGTATTTCAGATCCTGTTCACTCTGCTTAATTCTAACTTTTGAAGTGAAAGATCAGAGAATTAAATATATTTTTAAAAAATCTAAACAAGTATACTGGGGCATTTCTTTTTATCGTTCTGAGCTGCATACAACTTGTAATTTTGTCTTTGCATGTTTCACTTCATTTGGTTTTGTTCTCTCTTCCAGCTTCAATATCAGACGACAAATAGTAGCTCTCTTTTGTGTAGATATGATACTCACCCCCATCAATATACTGGTCCCAACTTTTTTTTTGGTATTAAACAGTGTCATAAGCAACGTTGTTGCTGCAGTAATTTCATTTCTACAAAGCCTGCTATAGCTAAAGCTGCTAGGGTGGAGTGTACTTCATTATAATAAGTGTTAGCATAAATATCTTTGAGAAAAAAACAAAAACCCGTACCCCTAAAACTGTGCCTCTTCAGTGAAGGTCATCTAATTGGCTTTGTCCTTGCTAATACATGTGGCAAAATTATGTCATAATAGGCAGTGTTACTTTTATCACTTTCCCTAAAGTACCTTGTTTAGTACAACATAGGGTAAAAATGTAAATTGGAATTACTGTCAAATTGCTGTTGAAATAGCCTCAAACCACAGCATACTTTTTAATAAATGCTTATGTAATATTTTACCTTTATATAGGCAATAGTGGCTGTCTGATGATAACTTTTCCCATAACATGAACAGAATCTTCAACCCCGTGTTTGTGTAGCTTATTGTTGCATATTAGATTGCCTGAATCATCTGTTAGAGCTGATTTCCCTGTACCACTTGGTGGGAGCAGTGTGGGATTGCAGAAAAGCATTGGCTTGACAACAAGGCATAAAACACTGATAGGAGAACGAAAGATGGGCAAAAGCAATTTATTTGATTTTTTTTATTTTTCCTTATAAAAATATGCATTAGAGACCTGAAGCTGCAAGAGGCAGGGAGAATTAAAGGAAGAGGGGAATAAGTACCAGAATGTTTATGAATGAAGGCAAGAAGAAGAAAGAGTCATAGCGTTATTTTTGATTTCTGGAATGCTTTTTCTTCAAAATGCTGTTAGATTAATAATGAGATTAGAAAAATGTTCCTTGGAAGAACAGAATTTTATGTCCCCACTAGTGAAAATTTAAAACATACTAGATTTAAACTTTTCACTATGCTTTTTGAATACTCTTTCACCCTGAAACCCATTTTAAGTTTGGATTTTTTTTTTTTTTTTTTTTTTTTTTTGCAGTGATCTACTAATCTAGTTCATACACATGGTGGTTTTCCTTGTCATACCCAGCTAGATGTATCATGGTATTTCATACTATATAAAGGAAATGATAGGAGCCAGTGTATGCTTATTTATTCAAGCTCTGTCAGAGACCTTTGGCATCACTCTGAATTTGTACAAATAAAAGTACAACAATGTAAAGTCTTAGTCATTTGCATAAGGACTGAAGAAAATACATTGGAAATAGTAACAACTAGTATTAACCTAGGCAATACTATAGTATTGCCATGGCTGTTTTCAAACACCAGTCAATAATTAGCAGCAAAGGTACCCATACAGCTTTTTTTGTTAATTTTCTTTAGCTAGATTTCAGTCCAGAGCTACTAGCATCAATCTGGTCCTTAGTCGTAGCCCATTGAAGTTAATGGCTCTTGCTGACCAGTGAACTTTGGGTCAGATTGTTAGGAGGTGGTTAAAATTTGTGGAGCTTGAGAAGAGTGAGATTTAAAATGACACTTCAAAGACCAGAAGGGCCACCTTTCTGAGATGAGAGACACAGGCAACTGAGGAAATACGTGAAGAGAACAGACAAGTTCTGAAACAAGTAGTGTTAACTTGAGATGGCAGTAGGAAATCTGTTTAAAAGGCTGAATGAAAAGTGGATATAAAAGTTGTTCAGAGCTTTGGAACAAGAATCAGAAGGCAGGGAGCAGTCAGCTGCAAAGAAAGGAAATGATAAAAATGACTGACAGTAAAAAAATGTAATTGATTGTATTCATCATTCAGGATCAGTGGGCCTGGCAGAGTTAACATTTTCATTTCCAGCACTGAAGATATTGACAAACTGCATTATATCTGTGAAATCTGTTTGCATTCTTTGGTCTAGCTACCTAGGGTAAATATTTACATCTCATTCATTGCTCTTGAAGTACTGACTTGTAATATGACAGCAATGTCAAGATACTTTGCAGTCTTTTTATATGTCACATTTCAAGCTTTCCGTTAGCTATTTGAGTAACAGTTCTATAGAATTTCTTTTGCTTAGATATGATTCTCTTTTCAAAATGCAATCTTTTGGATTGCTTTGAGACTTAACATTTTATTAAAAATTCAATTTGTGTCCTCTAGAAACATAGAGAGTGTTTGTGAAATGTTTTCCTGTCATGACCAGAATGTTTGCTGCTTATTGGCTGTGCATATTGGGAGAGGACTCTAAGGATGGGTAGCAAAATGGGTTTTGCTACTGTAAGATTTTTTCCTCCATCTTCATGTCTCCGGAGGACTTTGTTTTGATTTTTTAGGATTCTTTTTCTTCTTTCAAGTGTTATGGTTGTATAAAACGAAAAAAAGAAAAAAACAAACAACAACCAACCTAAACAAACACCGTCATAGCATGCTTTTCATGGCACTATGCTATTGATCCACTTAGTGGATTTCAGGTTAAAAGCAGGATGCAACAAGACATGGCCTTTGGGCTGTGACAACAAGTGGCCCTTGGTGTGCTAGAATCTGCACATTCTTAATTATCTTGCTTCATTTCACTTAAGTGTCTTTCATATTCAGGTAAGTAATGTGCAAAACTGCCAGTGTTTATAGACCTGTTTATGTGATGTATTGAGCATCTGTAACTCCAGCCGTGTTTGCTGGAGTTGAGGGAACACTGTCTCACACAGAGCATCGTGTGGGATCAGTGCTTCAGCCTGCCAAATTCTCCACCCTCTGTCTGCAGCTACAGAGGAAGTGGTCTGGGGAAGCTGCTGCTAATTTCAGTATTTACTTATTTTATGTGAAAGATTTCTACTAGAGTAGTGTATGGACAGTATCCTGCCCATAATTATACTTGGATGTGACTAAAACATTCCATGTGCTGCTGCTTATGGTGTGAAAACACTCTGCTTCCTGCTTTATAACCCAGGAGAAAGATAGAAGTCCCAGTGCCAAAGAAATAATCCATAAAATACTTAAGGAGGTATGACTGAGCTACAGTTCTGGGGGAGTTTTACTGCAGAATTAAGGTCTAAAGGATAACATTACATGACTAGAGTGTGATCAAGTGCTGCTGTTAGTTTGAGTGTCAGTGTTTCCATGGCAAGTGTGGAATTTATTTGCTTACCTTATTATGAAGAAATATTAAACTTCTGTGTCCTATGAATTCAAATTTTATATGTGAAGCTGCCCTGTGTTCATGGATCTTCTGACTCAATATTAGTTTGATCTGTCAGGGTTTTTACAAGTTTATTGTCAAGAAAATTAATGAATACTGACTGGGAACAGATACTTTACTGAACTGCTAGTAAATCAAATAGCGAGTACTGTAGAGATTAGGTTGAAAAAAGGAAATGCACTAAAAATCTTCTGTTACTGGGCATATCCACAGATTTGATCCAGATTATATAGATAGAATGTATACAGATATAAACTGCCCGTGTCATATTTTTCTGAAGTGGTTGTGGCATTCTACATTCTCTCTTTTGCAATATACTATTATCTGTCTAGATAATCCAAATCCCCAGTGAAGATCTATTTTTTTGTATTGAAATTCCATTGAAGTTACCGGTTACTCATATTTCCCTTTGAGAAATAGGCTCGATTTCTTTTTTTTTTTTTTTTTGTTAAAGGATTTATAATTGAACAGCTAGTAATATGCACTTTCATTTCTTAATTTTAGGTATTTTGCATCAAGCACAAATGTATTTAAGTTGATATGTCCAGAGGAATGATAGAACTTCCACTAGCAGAGTCCATTCAGATTAAGAGTATGGTTTTTGCATTTTTTTAATATTTTAATTATGGGCATTGCTGCAGATGATGCATGTATGTAAAACTGTTTGCAGGGTCAGGATTTTTTAAATAAAAGATCTCTCCTCTTTATGTGGCATTAACTTTGGGCTAAAATCAAGGAGCAGGACTTAGCCAGGATCAAGACCTCAACAACAACCTCGTATGGAATTTAGTGGAAGGCTCATGTGTGTGATGTCTACCATAAGGGCCTTAATTACATTTTCTTACTTATACATATAGTAATCATCTATGCAAGTTGGCATTTTCCTAGGTAAAGTGGGTTAATGCTTTTCAAACATCCCTTGGATTTTCTTGTGTGTCTGTGTGGGTATATGTGTTGGGGCCAAATAAAAAATTGGAGTTTAGTGCTTCAGAGCCAATATCTCCAGCTGTTTTGACAGGAGCTCAGGTGGAATTTGGAACCAGTGTGGCTACAGCAGGAAAGGGTGGAAGAATTTGCAGCTAAACTTCAGGACATTCAAGGAAGATATTCAGAGCTAAGCTTGAAATTCCATTCTTCTCCAAGGTGCAAGAGGGTAACTGTGCACCTCTAATACATAAAACCATTCACACCTTGGAAATCCATGCTACTGCCTAGGCAAAATAGGGTGAGTAAAATATGCAGTGTCTCATCAGCCTTAAGAAGCAAACAATTTTTCACAGTTTAAACACTATTTGAATACAGTGTGGCATTGGCAATCCATTTTAAAGAGTCCCATTTTTAAGCTGATAAACTAAGCAGCATAATGTTAATAAATGGGAAACCTCAATAAGCCTTCTTGTTAATCTCTATACAGCAGAGGTAAGAGCTTGTTCCCAGTTTGTGTAAATAAAAAAGTAACCCTGATTCAAGAAAATTATAGCGAAGAATTTGGAAATAAATGAAACAATCCAACTCTAGATTATTTCTGATGACACCATTACTACTGCAGGTAAATAAATGGCAAATACCTAACAATGTGAATAAATGCAAACTTCTGTATTGTGACACTTCTTCACAGCAGAGTGTTTTATGCCACAAAAGAAATTTTCCTTGTATGTTATTCAATATGAGTAAACATACCACAATCTGGTCTCAAAGCAGATCTTTTTCTTCCATATGTTCCTATTGTTTCCATATGCCCTTTCTGTCAGCTGAAAGCAATATAAAAACTAAGCTTGAAATATATACTAATTGATTGTAAATATTTAGGCAGAAATTTATATGCATATTGACATATAACTAATAGATGTATATACATACAGATTTGCATACAGTGTATTATGCATACACACACACAACAAGTCTTGACTATTTTGTTAGTATTGGTAACAAATGTCAGTCATTTCAGTATGTATATTGTCTGTGTAACAGATGGGTATCCAAGACTTTGCTGACAGGATTTTAGCACTATTCAAATATTTGTTCTTTAGGGTATGCCATGGTCTTCTGACATCGAGAAAAATGAGTTAAATATGTGAGGTTTGACATATTGCTACTTACTGGAGGAAAAATATCAAGAAACACTACACTTTGCAATAATGAAGTACCCTTTTGGAACAAACTATGCTGCTACTGACTTGTGTATTTATAAATAAAAGAATGATCCAATGAAGAATCCATCTATCTTTCTCTTTGGCATCTTTAAATGGATAGTGCCACAAGGGTTGTTTTCATAATTTGAATGCGCTTCCACTCAGAGTAATATTTTGGAAACATATCACTGAAATTAGTAGTGTTGTTCAGACATGCTCAACTATTGTTATGTAGTTATTCTAAAGTAAAGAAGTGGCTGGCATTGATATTTCTTGATTTTGCTCATCTTTCTTTGAATTGGTAAGTTTATTGCAAAGGCTAAATGGTGTGACTTCAAAAAGCACTTGCTATTCATTGGACACTCTCCATTGAATTCATTAGTGATTTTTCACCAAAATTATTTGGACCACAGGTTTATACTAACTTCTTTTAGAAGCCTTTCTTAAAGGATAGAAGATGAAAATCAGCTCACTCTAAAGAGTGGTTTTTGTGGGCTGGATTGCTGAGAGTTGTACTTCTGAGACCTTGAAAAGGGAAATTTCATTTCAATACATAGAATAACCCTGTTATTCTGTGTCCTCATCCACAAAGATTTTGTTGCACCTGGTAAAAGACTGTAGATCTTTTACTTACTCAAAATTATTTGTCCTCATCAAACCACCTGTGGGGGATATGAGGCCCTTTTCCATGTACAAGCCCATGACTAGAAATCCCTGTTATGTAGACTATTGGAACTGAATCTTTGCCCAGAGATTTCTGTTCTTTCCAGATGCTGTGGGAAGTAAGAGAATTCACTCATCTATCAAGCTAAAGCCCTTTAATAAAAATATTTTATGGAAATAAATAAGTAAATATTTTGCTACTAAAAGTCAATCCAGTCTAACAGATCATGTGCCACCATAAAATTGCTGCTATTTGAAACATTGGACAAGAAGCAACAGCTTCTTTTAAGAATTTAGATTGCATGTTAAGGTATGACATCACTGACAGAAGTACCTTAGATTAATGCAAGGACCTGTTTATCTGAGGACAGTTTTATTTATCTAATAAAACTGCTAATATGACAGAGCCTTCTTGAGCTTTGGACTCAGACCTCATTACATATGTCAGCCTACCTGGCAGGCTTTCTGGATTAGTATTTCCAGCCTGTTCTGACTTCTTACCATTGATTCTTCAGTTAGGGGTAATCAAAGGTCATTAATAGTGAAAAGTTCACTTTGATTGACCCATCGATTCATTTTAATTATGGCAATATAAATGAGTGTCAGGTGCCAGACCCCTACACCAAGGGTTAGTTAATATGCAGATTCATTCTGGCAGTAATACTGCCTGGATCCCACTAGCTCTAACTAAGGGCTGAAGAAAAGTTTCCTACTTTATCTCTCAAGCTTAAGAAATAGGAAAAAGAAAAAAAAAAAAAAAACCAAAAAAAACCACTAATTGGTAGAAGAAAAAGGTTCTGAAAAGAAAAGTTATACTCAGCAGAAATCTTGGGCTGTTCTTTTGTGCTTGTACTTTGTATACAGATAAAAACACGCAGACAAAACTCTCTGTTAGAAGCACCAATTGTAGAAATGATACCCTTTAAATTTTGCCATGCTAGAAGCTTGCATATGTAGACTGAATAAAGAGGATAATCTTTTGCTTTTCCATTTCACAGCATGCTGGTAACTTTTCTCAATCTGTAGGGGCCGAGTTCACTGTCTGCTGATAAGGTACCCCAAGAGCAATGGAAATGTCACATTTTTGCATACTGCAAGAGATCTCAGTACTGAAAACCAATATTCAGTTTCATTCTCCTGAAAGCCTTAATCTCATACATACCTTTGAACTTTTAATGACTTTTGTAAGAATAATGTCCAAGATAACGAGAAAGGAAATAAAGTAGGAACAAAAAATGTCAGAGAAATCATTTGTTTCACATTCATCTGTAGACTGTCTTATATTTCTTTTTTCCTTGAGATAGGAATAAGATTCCTGTTGATATTTAGAGAACTGTTTGGTTTGCAGTCTTCACAGACTTAAAAAAATAAAAAACAAACAGGTGTGCTTTACTGAAACAAACAATGCTAAGGAAAAGGAATACAGGCCTTTTCAAGTTTAAAAGAATTTTTATATTGGCAGGAAGACTCAGTTCATGCTCTTTAACTATTCCAATCCTTATATGAAATAGTTCCAGACTGAATAGCTTAAAAGCATGAAAGAGTTGTTCATTGGTTTTGTTCACAATGTTCAGTGTTTTACAAATACAGCCTGTCATTTGTGTTGCCTCGGCTTCTCAGTATTTCACTGAAGACCTGTCAAACTGGTTATTTTTTGCAAATATTGTTGAACTTCTGCCTCCTAAAAATAAAGCCCCCAAGCAGACTTCAGTTAGAAACTGAATACTGAAGAAAGATTATGTGGAGTTTAGAAAATATTACTCACGTATTTTAGAAAGCTTTCATTTATGCAAAATAAATCTTACAAAACATAGAATTCAATATTCTGTCCTCCTAAATGTTAAATACACTAGGATTTGTAAACATACAAGTTATCATAGACTATTACATGTAAAAAAAAAGGTAACTGCTAAGCAGTTTATCTTAAAAATGATCCCTCTGTGTCTTGAATGCAAGATGTAAAGGTTGAAAAGGTATTCTTTAAATATGATTTATGAGCTAATCAACCCCTTCTGGGTGAGGTTTCCATTATCATACAAAT
The DNA here is from genome assembly GCF_903797595.1 of Erithacus rubecula. Lineage (NCBI taxonomy): Eukaryota > Metazoa > Chordata > Aves > Passeriformes > Muscicapidae > Erithacus > Erithacus rubecula. The sequence goes on along the minus strand of NC_136685.1, from coordinate 12,276,116 downwards.
AAATGTGTCTATGTAGATCAATGCTTGTGGGATCTCTTTTTTTTTTTTTTTTTTTTTTAACTTTTACAAAATAATGGCTCTGTGTGATCACAGCTAACCCCTACAAGGATACTGGCATCTCTATTATCTGTACATTGAGTGTGATCATTAACTGCTAGCCAGGAAGACAGCAGTAGAAAAATCAATACAACTTTGGTCAGAGAAAAAATAAGCTAGGGGTGATAGTTGTGGGAATGAGCCTTCTACAAATGACATTTTGTCCAGTGTCTGAGTGAGGGCAATGGATGATGCAAATGTAACAGAGAGTGGAGATAAAAATCAATTCTAAGACTTACCAGACATAAAAAATAGTGTTGGAAATGACACAGTGGAACACATAATGGACCTTCCACCAGGGCTTGTAATATCATACAAAACTGACAAATGATCATCAATGGAATGACATTTATAAATGTTCTTGCCATTCCCATGATGTCAGTGTCACCAGGTGATGCAAATATAAAACAGGCAATATAGCAAATCAATCTAGCTCTCATCTGGTTCCTTAGAAGCACCCTGTATTCTCTCAGACCTTGGTGAAATGCACAGTGTTGCCACATAAATATCTGATTCACCTGATTTCAATTACCAATATTGACTTAGGCTTTTTCAGTAGTCAATGGGAATGGGATATCCAAGCTAAGTCATTCTGTGAAGGTGCCTGGATCTCCAATGGCTACAGGGGATGTTTAGCATACCTACAATCTTAGTTTAGCATAGCTATAAAAACACACTGAAAGGGTCTGATCTCCCCTCCTCCTCCAGTTTTTCATGTAAAAGTTGTAGATGAGCCTAAGTTACTCATCTGGACCATGCTCAGAGAACAACTCATCCTATATCAACATGGATGTAATAAAATCACACACTGCAAATGCCTTTCTCTCTCCCTGTTCAGTGTTTACACAACTAAGATTAACTGCTGGAGTATCTCACAAAGATGAGAGTAACTGAGAAAAGAATTGTCCTGAAATTACTTGCTTTCTTCTCTGCCAAACCAATAAATCTTGGTCTACTGAGTTGGAGAATGCTGTATGATCTCAAAACAATGACAGTCTGAGATAGATTATAGATAATAGATAAATCCTGTTATTAAACAAACTTTAAATTACACAGAAATTATGTTGGAGCTATAAACAATATGTTAATAAAAAAGATTGTAAGAATTTTAAAAGATCTGAATCAGTTGCCCAATTCTAATCACATAGAGAGACAGGAAAACCTGCTGCCCCCTAGTAAGTTTAGACAACTCAGTCAATTATTTTAAGGATTTCCCAGGAACTGATTGCCAGAGCATCTGGACATCTTACAATAAATTAAAAGCAAATATTAATTACACAACTATCCATTCAAACGGCTCAATGCACTTTAGCTGCCATTTATTTGTCTCGCAAAGGACCAACATACTGACACGTTAGTTAATTGAATGCTTGATTGAACAAGTAAACCTTATACTACACTACAGCCTGCCAAATTTAAATTCTGGTGGCCTGCCAGAGGAATAGTTTTTCACTGAGTGAGAACCCAGCACTGATATTTTAGAAAATGTTAATCTGAGGCTCTATGAGATTATAAATTTTCTGAGTCGATACAACGTGAGAGGTGTTCTAATATATATAATGAAATAAGAGATGATTTCTGTAACACTTGAAGTTTTAAATATTGTTGATGAAATCTTCAACCATGTCTGAGAAAAAAATATCAGCACGTATTTCTTGTTTTATGCTAATTACAGAAAAAAAAAGAGATACATTCTGTAGTTGCAGAAAACTCTCAGGTGATTATTGGCATTGGTTTTACCTTAATCTCAGGTAGCATACATAGAGACAGACAAAGACATGGGTAAATAATGCAGATTACATTTGAAAGGATGGTTTGTGCTAGGAAAAGAAGTTTATAGCCCTCTAGAATATCAGCTAGGTAACCTTACTAGTAAAGACTTTATTGTGCTCTGCATTTCCATAGATGACAGGAAGTCCAGTCAGCCAGATGTATATTCACTTGTCTTCATCAAATCTCAGTTCAATAGTTTTAGTGATAGTACAACAAGGAGACAGCAGATTGCTTTCAGGAGACTGAAGTGTAAGAAATGAATGTAACCACTTGTGATTGAGTTAACACACTTTAAGATTAATAACTTACCTTCACTCTTACTCAAAACAATGAAAAAAAATATTTGAAAGTGATGTAAGATATTTTACCAGAGCTCTGAGAAATCTCAGATCCTTAAGCTGAGGTCCTGATGTTAAGCTAGTGTAAGCTGAAGAAAGATGAAATTAAGACAGAATTAAGGCAGGCAGAAGACCCAAGTTTGATACCCTTAATAACACTCTAATTCCTCAGGTGATTAATTGCTTCATTTTGCTCATATGTTCAATGATTTATTCATTAACTGGATTCTTGTTTAGTCATTTGCAAGCAGAGGAAGTAGTTTGTTCTTCTGTAACATTTAGTGTGGTTTGTTTTCTTACATCATCTGCAAAGTTTTATTAAAAAGAACTCCTGCAGCTCCCACAGTCTCCTCTGCTTTATTTCTGTGACTTGTGGATTATTGGAGATATCTGTGTCTCATGAGGGTATGGTGGCAGAAAGAGTATATGTTCTGTGAAATCCATTTATGTATAGAAAAATACTAATTTTTTCAGAGGATTGGACATGATTATTCATGTGACTTCACTCTTATGGTTCAAAATCATTTACTAGCTGGGGACTTCTCATTGAAAAGTGCTGTAAGAAGTCCATCTTTCAGGATTTTAAACTGTCAGTTTCTATTAGATGCAACGTCAAATTTATTTCCCCATTTGTGTCCAGTACTTTTAAACTAATTGCCTTCTTGTCCTCAAACTTCAAAGTCACAGTAGCTGTTGCTTTTCTTCAAAGGAAAGATAATCTGATATGTTTTGATAGCAATGCCATTTCATATTCTGTCAATGCAAATCTCTTTGACAAGACTGGTGACCTGTGGGTGAGTGCTCAGGCAGCAGGTGTTAAACCATTTGTCATGTTCTCAGATCAGCACATTCCACTCATGGAAGGGGAGAGAAAGACCACAAACTTTCAAATACAGTCTTTGCAAAATCACAGAAACAGTCATATCTTTGTCTTTTCTAAAGCAGAAAAAACTGTTATTTCTCAGGTACCTTGTTCTTTGTCTGACTGTCCCTTATAATATAGGCAATTCCTTATAGTATATGTTTATAACATATAATACATATATCTCATTATATATTGTATATTAATTATATATTATGGTTTATATGCTTGAAGTCCTGCCTTTTCCCATGCAGCTTTGAATCTGATGAAAATGATTTTTTTTTTTTTCCCTGCAATTTGTTAAGTGCAATTTTGAGCCAGGCCTGAATGGTCACAGAAGTAATTCTGATGTGGACAGTATTTCCTGTCCATCAGCATTCCAAATTACTGACCTGTACAGTCACCCACCCTTGGTATAGTGTGATGGATGACATCCCAAATGCAAAATTTGTGTCACTGTGCAGGGAATCACAGAAAATCCAGTAGCATTAAGAAAAAGATGATGTTCTCTTTCAGTTATAACATCATCCTTGAAGGCAAATGTCCTATATTCCTGGACGTTTTCCCAGGGCTGTTCAGTGCATATAATTAAGGAGCAATTGAACAAAATACATGGACATCATCTGGAGCTCTAATCAGAACCCAAGCCTGCCTGTAGAAGCTGGAAGAGTTCAAGCCAAAGCCCATCAAAGTCAATAGACACTCTTTCATCTGTTTCAAAAGGTTTTGAATGAGGGCCAGACTTACTTCTGAAGCTTTCTCTAGACTCAATTTGTTCATGGCTATAGTCTGCCTGTAGTTGCCATGGCACAGAACATGAAACTACTTAAAATGAGGAAGATATTGAAGTGCTAATGCTGCACAGTTCAAAGTATCAAAGGTGAATTTAAGTAATAAAAATTCTAGTTACCTCTCTGCAAGTTCTTTTCTCACCTTCTGATTTTTCAGTATTGAATTTTTGTTCATAGCTAACCAATGCAAGACAATGACAGGAAGCATTTGTATATCCTTTCTTCACTGCTCAACTGTACTTTTTTCAAGTTTGTTGTGATGGTATATGCTCTGATTGATCAGATGCCATAAATCACTTTATCAAATCCCATCAAGTAATGACATTTCCTATCTAGAAAGACAGATGAATAAAGTATACCTAGATTAAAAACTGATATGCAGAAATCTGAAATGCTTTGTTCATGAATTTCAGAGATAGCTGAAAATTATCAAGTGAAAATGGCTGCCTGAGAAATTCCAACACCACTCTTAGGCCTTGCTTCAGCTATTCCTCAAGAAAGAAAGAAAAGGATCAGAGATAAAGCCATGATTGAAACTGAAATATTATTTACTCTGATACAATTTGCACCAGGTCTTTATTCACAGACTTGAACTTTATTGTTTTTTTCATTACTGGAAAAGTGTGCAAATATATTTAAATAACCCCATCTTGAAATAAAAAGTTATAATATCTATTCTTGGAACAATGTAGTAGTTAGTGTTCGGTTTATTAAATTAAATTAGTTATTTATTCATTAATTCACTCATTATGAGTACACTTTGGAATAAGATTTAAAAATGCATAAAGAGCCAAATATTTCAGAAATCCTTATTGCTTTTATGAAAACACTTTTTCAGTTGTAAGTAGATATAATTAATATTATTTTCAGGTTGCGTTTGAAAATTAGAACGTTTTAACAGGATAACCCAAATAAATCCCTTTTCTATCCTTTTAGATATAGCAATTAACTTCTGCTATCAAGTTGTCTTTTCATAAGTTCTTCTGAAAATATGATTAACTCTTGATCTGGTCAGATAATGATGGTTGGTTGGTGATTCTGGTATCAAAAGCTAAACTATGTAAATATTCACACACGATCTTCAAATTTGTATCTTTTATTCCTTCAGATTTAAGCAGCAACCAATGGCACAGTAAAATATCTGGATTTTGGAGTATGTAATACTTTTTTATGCCACGTGACAGTAATTTACATTAAATTTACATCCACAAAAAATAAAGGACAAGCATCTGCTGTAGTTATGCTAGTTCCTGGACTCTACATAAACAAGTAGAAGTACTTCTTAAAAAACTATTTAAGTTTCCTGTTGCCAGCCAGTTTAATAAATAGCAGTGAACTGCACAGCGCCTGCTTAAGATTCTGAAGCAGCCATGCCATCTGCTCTTTGATTCAGCAGAAACCATGAGAGCAGACTACATTTTGGGATTTATTGTAAATCCTCATCCAATAGTTCTCTTCAGAGGTCTGCATAATCTACCTGGTCAGCTCACTTGGCTTCTCAGGCTCTAAAATGCTGCAGATGTCAGCTCTGCAGTCAGCCTTACAATTCATGATTCAGAATGACTTGCATCAAGGCATTGCTCCATTGTGGAATGTCAAATTAAAGCTGAATTTTTTACTTCCATAAACCTGCATTCAAGTTCTTATTTTGAGGAACCATGGTATTTCCCTATTGGAGGACTGAAGGAGGCAGGAGGCAGAGAAGTTAGAAGGAGAGTAACTAACTTTTATGCTATGCAATCCTGAAGCTTTTGTTGGTAGAAGTGGTGGAATAAGAATACCAGTTCTCATGAAGAGACCAAAATTACTGAAGGAATGAACTGAAACTTTATGGAGCTTTTGGGACCAAATAATTTAAGTGGAATGGCCATCAGACACTGTTTCCTACCAATGCCTATTTTTTCATGGATATTAACACTGGAGACTCACTTTTGCCTATTAAGTTTGCCAATTGCTTATTTTCTCCTTTTCTGTGTGCTTGTGTACAATTCCTTATCTTTAAGTTCTAGGAGACTCCAGAAGGGGAAAAAAAACCAACAAAAAACCAGTTGTCTGTAAAAATAAGCCTGACTTTTGTTTTGATGCTTGGGTAGATTGTTCCAATGCTGCTGTAGCATACTGAACTACTGATAACAGCAAATGAAAACCAACCCAAGCCCAGCCCTCTGCCCCACCTTCCCCACCCTGCCCTGAGATCCATTTTTTTATTCCCAGGGTTTTATAGCTATTCCTGCTAAATCAAATAGAGTCATCAGAGATCAGAGAGTCATCTAATGGACAAGCAAAGGGATTTTTAATAAATTTACAACTCTGGAGTTCTTGCCTGTCCTCAACTCCTATAGGCTACCTCAGACACTGACAGCAGATGGGAATCAGGCAACAGTGGGTGAAGTGGTTCTTGGAGAAAATAAAAAGGGAAATTAAATCCTGTCCTCTGCTGCAGAAATAAAACAGTGCGCTCTCTCAGGGTCATTTTAAAGTTAATGTCAGCTGAAAATTTCAGCATGACTATATCAGCCACTGTAGAGTACTGAGAATTAGAGTCTTAGCTTGACCATAGCAATTATTCATGATTTGGTGACACCAATGGCTTAATATAAATTTTATACATCCATGTAACTGAAAGGTAGAAACCATTCAGGGCAGGGAGATTAAAGTCTTAGGAATTTATCTTTTCAGTTTCCCTCTGTAGATACACAATACAAACCAACAAATAAGCACTAGGCATTTCCCTAGGTTATTAGTTTTTATGTTTTGTTCAACTCTATTCCCTAAAGTGGGCTTCCTCTTCTTTCAATCAATCAAGTTTTGAGTCTGTAAATTGAGCTTAAAATTTCAAACTTTAAAAACTAAATTTTATATTATTTACATTAAATTTTGAATGCCTTTTTTTCTTACTAGATTAATCCATGTGTTTTTCTAACTCACTAAGGCATCTTTTTACAGTGACCAGCACCAGAGGCTGTAAGAGAATATGCAGATATTTATCTTTTTCTCTTCCAGTTTTAAAAAAAAGGCACAATATCTTTTCCACCACATTAATTATAATTGATTCTAATTCTGAACACTGGAGAACTTACAACCACCCATTTCCTATTTGTTTTCTATGAAATTCCTGTCTCAACATTTACCATTTTTTGCCTCTATTTATCATGTAAAATCAATTCTTGTTCTATGATACAAGAATTTCCCAATATAATTTATATTAATTTATAATTTATATATTACTAATTATTTTCTATCCTATATATATATTTTTGTTTTGTTTTGTTTTGGGGTTTTTTTTGGTTTTGGTTTTGGTTTTTTTGTGCCATGGTAAGGAAGGGAAACACTGTGGTTTATGAGTATTTTTAGGCCTAAATTTTATGACTGTAATAATTCTGAATCTTCCCATTTAGTGAGACTGTTGTTGTGCCTTCAGGATACCTGATACAAGGTTACAAATATTCCTTGCTAATTTTGGACACAGGTCTGTATACTCTATGATATATTTTGTACCTCAGTATCTTCCTTGGTTTAAAAGCAAGTTTGCTTCATTAAAGCAAACTCTTAATAACTCTTAAATTTTTCAGATAGTTATTAAGATGCCTCCCAGGTTTTACTTTTCTCCTATAAAGACTTTTGGCAGAATTTCCACAGTATCTGACACAAATTTAGGGCCAGTAACAAAATAATAGATTAAGTGTTTTATAGAGGTATCTTACACACTTACTCTAAGCAAATTATTTATTTGTCCTCAGAGTCTATCTGCCACATTATGTTGAAAACTTTAAACTCAAAAATTTAGCAAAATACAGATTAACTTTCAAATTGTTTCCAGATAAAGATTTTTTTTCACCCACAGCTGTTCAATATATTTTGAAGTTGCATTTTTGAAGGAAAGCAATAAATGAATTGCAGGTTTTCAATTATTAAATGTTTAAATAAGGTGTTTGGCCTCAATTCCTAATGCCTGCAATAATTCAGTGTTACAGAGCAATTAAAATACTAAAAACTCGTAAACAAGAGTGGAGCAAACTTGCCACATTAATTCGAAATATTTGCTGTGATCATCTTTCATATCTACTGCAAAACCATCTGAAATTTCAGATTTTTTGTTTGCAAAACATTACATAGAGTATTTTAATATCTGCTGCCACTTTCTTTCTGGTTTCTCTGCGCCCCAAGAGTGCAACCAAAATTTTTGCTTGCTGCATCTTTAGACCTAGGCTGGTCTTCTACAGGTTCACTTAAGCCAATGAGTTTTTATTTTCTTCCTTCAAATACTCATATACAAATGTTTCATATGTGGTTTATCCTGTGGTATTCTGAGGGAGAAGGCTGGCCATGAGAAAAAGGCAGCAGAAATTTTGAACTATCATTAAACAGGTTTGCTGAGAAAAAGAGAGCAAAGTTGCTCCTGTACTGTTCCTCTGGCTGTAACTGAGTGGCACAATGGGGTATTCAGTGTGTTGCCAAAGCAGGAAAAGCACAACCTTGCTCATTTCTGCTCATGTGAGCTTACAAAAACCCACCCAGTGCTGGTAAAGGAGTGACACAGAGTCAGTGTTTTGTTCTTTCTTTTCCTGTTGTTTTGTCTTTGCTCTTCTGCTGATGATACATAGGGTCACCTCTCCAGACACTAATTCAGAGTATCTACAGCAATCCCACCAACCAGGAACAGACCCACAGCTGTAATTAAATTCAGCTTTCTTTGTCAGACAGGGCTAGAGATGTGATGTCAAAGAACCCTCACTTGGTGAGAAGTAGCCAAGCCCATATTAGTTGCATATAATGACTTTTTCATTACACTTGTGGACCACCAGAAAGCTACAGACTCTCCACAGCAGATTTCTCGAGTTCCCAAACGCATGGGAAAAGTCTGGCATATATTTCAGAGAGACCATTCCACATTTTGTCCCAGCAAAAACCTTAACAAATAGCACATTATGATCTTTATGTACCACACTGATAAAACTTTTCATTCAATTTAACCTTCGAAACATCCTCCCTGTCTCTCCCCCAGATATAATTTGTGAGTTCAGTGGGGGATATCATTATTGAACAATGAGTGTTTCTCAGAAAAAGGACAACATAGTGAGCCTGGAGAATAAGCAGCTTTTCAGTTTTCTCTCACTAAAGCACTGTTGTAAATTTACTTGAACTCTGATGAGAAAAAGACAGCTGCATTTGAGAGGAGTGAGACCATGTGAGTCACAAGGAACATTTATTCCTGAAAGAAATGAGACAGAAAGCAGTTCTTTTACTCTATCATTAGTAGGGATTCAAAATGTTGGTGGTGCTGGCAAGGATATAACTGCTAAAAAACTTCAGGGAAGAATAATCTAGTCTTGCCCCAGACATGAAAACATTAACATTTCAGAAGCAGCATCACTGTGTGATTTCAGTTTAAAAATTATTTCAAGGAGAGTGCTAGTGTCAAACAGCTGGTACGAATAGACAAGTGGCTTACAAGTGTTTCTAAAGCCTGCTCTTTTTTATTCTTTTTCCTCTTGTTCTGGATTCTTAGGGAAATATATTCTTTGTGTCCATTTATAGCATCTAACATGTAATTATCACTAAACGGACTGGCAATTGAATCAGGCTGTCTTAAGCACTCATGAAAACTGTTAAATAAATAAATAAAACCACAGTCTTCTAAGGAGAAAATTGACAACACAAGAATAATGTGAAATTCAGTCATCAAGGAGGTAAATAGAAATAGGACTTCATTTTATAAAGATTTGTTGTGATCAGCATTATCCACAATTACACAGTGATTTTTTTTTTAAAGTCGTAATGGCAGTACTAATGGCTACAGAACTGAAAGAGCTCAGCCCACAACATGCAAAAGCTGACAACTTACTTTTGTGCTTCAGTGGGAGTGATGCTGTCAGAGGTAGTGGCTAAAAAGCTGTTAGAGAGCGTGTGAGCTGCTCTGCACACACTGAACATCACTAAAATGTGACACTCCTGTCTCCAGTCATTGCATCTGGTGTAGGCAAAATGCTTCCCTGTCAACAGAGGAATCAGCTTCTGTTTTCACTGAAGTTAAAGAATATGCCAGGCTGTGGAAGTTTGTAATGTTCAACACTGACTTCCTTTATAGTTTGTTCATCCATCTGTGCTCAGGGAACTGCCCATTTTGGGAGTTACACAGTTCTTGTTTTTCCAGGCAAGTGTCAACCTTGATCTGCTGCCAGAATGTTTAGGGGGCTGAACATCTCAGAAAGGGAGATGTTTGTAGAGACAGCTCTAAGTCATAAAGTAAGAATTAGGCAGAAACATTATTCAGTGCAGGAGTTTAATATCTGACCTATGAAGATGCTAAATATCAATTGCAGACTGTGAAGAAAATGGAAAATCTAGATCTTCTGTAAATCCATATGGGATCAGTAAGACAACAATGACTGTAAAATCATTATTGTAACTATTTTCCTCCTGATCCCTCCCAGTCTGACATCAGAAGGCAGACTGATGGGTGAGAGTCACAAACATCTGCACCTGTGGGAAGCAGCTTACACTGGCCACTGCCAATGGCTCTGAGTGTGCAGAGATCCACAACTTTTAGAGACCTGAGTCTTCATCTTGGTTGAAAAGAGGGTTCCTGCATCTCACATGACAATAATTCCAACAGATCTGTCTCTTTTTAAATCCTCCAAGATTTTTAAATAGCCTTGGTAGCACAGTAGGGAATCATATATTTGTGTTTTTCTTCCAGACTTGAATTATGTCTGCAGAATTTAAAGGGAAAACAATTACATGGAGAGTTGTGTGTCTGATCAACGATTCATGCTAGTGTCTAGCTAGAGACTGGTGGTTTAATTTTAATTTTAAAAATTTGTTTATTGTCAAAACTCTTTCCCCTTCAGGTACTTTTTATTGATGTCCTGTTTCTTCTTCTATGCGTTTATGAAGATTTAATATCATTACTGCATGTTCAGAAAGAATCCTCTGTGTGTAACTTACATAACCAAAAAAAAAAAAAAACCATAAAAATTCAGTGGAAGGGAAAAGATGAATATCCAATATTTTAAAACTGTTTGAATATGGAAAGTATCATCATAAAAACAACAGATTCTGGTGACAGGCAAAGCAACACACACATTCACTGTTTAAATTAAATGCTTGAAGGCTCTAAGACTCTTCTGCAAACCTGCTGTTTTTCCTGTGTGAATCTGGTGGGTGTTTTTAGCCTTTATAATTTTGGAATGCACTGACTCTATTTTTCAATGAAATGGCTTATTAATCTACAGAGAAGACTGGGCTTTTTAATGAAACCAGTAGAACTTAGATGTAAACTACTTTCTGTCATTTATTTTTGCTAGGAGGATGGAAGTAGATATATTGAGATTTCAGAGAACTTTTCTTTGTAATTATAACTGATTACTATTTACACAATCATTCTTCAGGGAATTCCATTTGTTTATGGCTTTCATCTGCCACTGGAATTGTGTAAATCACTGTGCCTTGCTGCATTGTTGTCACTCATCTAAGATGCTGCAAAAGTCAGTCTTTAGCCTCAGAAGGGCTTATGATCATGTTCCTAAAGTTGTCACAAATCTGCCAACATTAAAACACTTTCATAAATGTTTTTACTAACCTGTGAAACATTTTGGTTTTGCTATAATGTGTACATTACACACATGAGTTTTTCCTTCTTTAGCTTCGAAGAATTTTTGTATCAAATACTAAAGAGTATCATATTATGGAGAATGTAAAAAAAACCCCTTAAAACAAAAGCCTATGTAGACATGACCTCTTCCAAAAGGGGCTTAAACTTCAAAGTAGAGAACAGCTCTGAGATTTCAGTCCCTCCACTATCTGTCCTATTCATTTCACTTGAATCAAGCACTTTACAGTTGCTTAATAGACAAAGCAAACAACTTTCCATAATAATACTCCAGAGGCAAAGATTGTATAATGCAATCATGCACATTTCTTTTTAAAACTATATGATTTTGTTCTGTTGATTAGGAGTAAAGATATTCCTAGCAGTGAAACTTGAAATGTAAAAATTGCCCAATTCACTACTCACTCATCTTCTGAGCCAACTGTTTTGTCTTTCATTCCTTTTCTTTTTTTGGTTATTTAACACACATAATGCTCAAGCCCAGCTGGTAGACTTACTCAGGAGTCCTTTTTTCTGCAGAAAAATAATCATGCAAAACTATCTTTGATGCTTACTGTTTTCCAGCAACGGGGATGAAAATTATTTGCAAAAACTCTCTGCTACATGCCTAAAATGTTTGCTCAGGTGTACTTTTTGTTAATCTGAGACTCATGGGAGGTAATGGTCTGCACCTGCAAAACTAAAATTAAATCAGTTTTGCTAGTGATGTCAATGAAATTAGGATTTAAAGTAGCTAATTCCCTTGCCAGTCCTCATTGCCTATAGTCAGGGGAATAATTCAGCTATCTACTCATAGTTGTGCACTGCTATTTCAAATGTTGCAGTGTATCTGAGACAGCAGCCTGCAGTTGGCAGACATAACAAAAGCATTATGCAAAAATCCACTGTCTTCTGGAGTGATGGCTGGAAGCCAAGTGGAAATAGTATCTCAAACAGCACTGAACATCTGTATTTCAGAACCTAAAATTCATTGCAGGTGGGGAGGGCTCTGACTTAAAGAAAAGAAAATCTGGAATTCTAGTTTCTAGAATTTTTCCATTCCACTAGAACAGGCAAATGAAATAGTGACATGAACAGTTTTCCTTGCTTCTCTTCACTGGCTATGAAGGTGGCCTAGCTGACTCTTAATTTATAGGGGTTTTTTTCACATTGCTAAAGTTACATGGTGCCTCATATCCTTGGAGTAAGCTTTACTGAAAATCAGAGAAAATTATTTATGTATGTCTGCCATTTTTATCTGAAAAGCTTGTCTGCCATTTACAAAGATCTAAACTCCAAGCAAAAATGAATAAGGTATTTGAGTCTAAATATTTGAACAAGAAGTTAGTTTGAAATTATTCAAAGTAAAACAGAGCTGAATAGTCACAGCAATTGCAGCATGCTATTGACTTATTCACAGGCAGCACAAGTGTTACAGCCCCCAGCTACAAAGGGCTGCTTTCTGAGCTCAAGCTGTTGCATTTCATGTTCTTAGCTCTTGAGGTTCCTGGTTCAGTCCCTGCTGTATTAGCCAAGAGTTCAGCTGTCACACAAAGCTTGCAAGCACAAAGCATGGAAAGTAAAACTGAAATCATTAATGACAGAGGAGGATAAAGCTCCCTGTGCTGATGTGTTCTATGGTAATTTTCCACCCAAAAGGGCAATTTGAGATTCTATACACTCAACTTTGTGAAAGAAAAAAGAACCCAAGTGGAAATTTAAAAAAATTCGTATCAAAATCGACAAATTACAACCTTCATTTCTTAGGGTGATAATTTTACCCTCAGAGATGGAAGGCTAAACCATACCCATCAGTAGGAATACTGACTTCAATCAAACTGACCATAGGGTAAGGTATTACCCAACATATGGTTTTTGGCCTTGCATTTAGTTTTTGTTTCTGTCAATAAATCAGAGATGGCACTGTAAAAGCACTGGCTTTTAAGACCCTCCTGTGATCTATCTAAATGAATTGAACCCTATGATTTCAATATTTCTCGTAATGTCTTGTTGAAATTGAACATAAACAAAAAAAAATGTGTACATAAAATAGTATACAAAGATAGCAGGAATTTTTCTGGAATATTTTTTCCTTGAAAACTGCAATTTAGGGTTATTCACATTAGGTATCTTCTCAATTGGTCTATGTTTAGAATCCTTTTGGGGAGCTATTTTATTAACAGAGACCAAGAGCAGAAACATATATAGTTTGTCTTGACAGATAGTAAAAGCATGAGCTACTTCAGGAAAGTGCAAATACAATGCAGGTTTTATGTAGACATCCCTCTGAGGAGCAGAAGAACCTGTAAGCCTGAGCCATCATGCTCTTGATCCTCACCTCTTCTGTCAGCTGGGTCAGGAGCCTGCTCCTGCAAGTGTGAATTAATCTGTGTCTCCTGCCTTAACCATCAAGCTATGGAGAGGTGTCTTCAAGAGGAGTATGATTTATCCCTTCCCTAATTTTCTCTAACTATCTGGAACCTTTATTCTTATATTCACAAATGGCCCAGTCCCCTTCTGTGCTGACACAAAATATGAAGCCTGAGGAGGCATCCTGAGGAATTTACAGTCTCATTTCAGACAAGCAGCAGCAGGGTCCTGTACAGATGACCAACATCAGTCTGTGGCATTCAGTCAGTCCTTGAATGAAGGATTACAAGTCAATGCACAGAGAAACCAAGACCAGGTGCAAGTGGAGAAAATAACACTGGCAAGGAGGTTTTCTTTTTGTTTTTTTTCCTAAAGAAAATAAAAAATACACTTAATGGAAGAATGTCCCCATAGCTATCTTTTGAACTCTTATATACTGCTCCTATAAAGCAGTAAATTGTTCTCTTTCCTATTCTCATTCTTTGTCTTTTTTTTCTCCCCTTCTCTGTCTCTGCCCTTCCCACCTTTGTTTTTGTTTTTTGTTTAATGTTCAGTTGTAGCTTGTTGCTAATAATTCAAATTCATTGCTCTGAGAATGCTTTCCAATTAGTGATAAATGACACTTCACACATTTGCTGCTTGTTTGTTTAACAGCTGCCACTCCTCAATATGTATGTTGTAGATATCTGGAAAAATGCCATGTTTGTGTTCTGTACAGTAGCAGGTTGGTTTTTGTGTTGAAATTATGTTTTTGAGGAGCATTGTAATGTTCTCTTTATGGTCATTCACTGCCAAATTCAGTCACCAGACACATTATTTTCACTTTCAAGAGATGACATGACAGAAATAACAAGACAATAAATCACAATTATCCTGCTTGAGTAAACATCAGAAATGTTGATTACAGCACAATGATAGCAGCCTCTTCCATATTTGCTGAAACATATTAGCCATCCATACACACAATTTTGATCTCACATTTAAATTCTTGAATAAATTTTAAATAGGATTATTTAAGGCCTTTTAAAGAATGAGTTGTTGTTGGGAGAGAGGATAATAAACATTCCTGGATTTGGACTTTAAAAAATAGTAACATTTCACTCTTGGATAGTGTTGAAATTTCTTAACTTAAATAACTGTAAAGATCCTTTTGGGATCCATCTTTATCTGCTATGCACACATGAAGGTATATATATTTCATTATAAATGCATTATAATTCATGCATACAATGACTTTAAAGTTGCAATACACTCTTCATTTTTTACTTATGATTTCTCAGTTAGTACAGATTTGTCTTTGTCTTAGCTATTGTTCTGCAAATTACTTTTCCTTCCCTTATTAAACAAAGACCTAAATAAATTCCACAGTCTGAAATATTTGACTTGACACTGTCAATATTACATTTCATAGATCAAGGCTGTGATCACTGAGGCCTCAAAATCAGGTTATGAAGCATCACTGAAAGATTTCAAAGTGTTTGCTTGCTGCTTCTACTAAATGGGTTTGAGTTCAGCAACAATTTTATTTTCTACCTTTCTATTGTGCAAAAAGAAACTGTACTTTTGATCAAATAAATTACATATACAGCTGTGACTGAATCCTAAATTTAGTGTTTATAACACCAGTGCATAAACCTTTATGCACTTGATGATTCTGATTACCTTGAGCAAACAGAAAGTTATTTTGCTGAGCTGATCCCAAACACTTGGACCCACTCCTGCTGCTTCTGGCTTCTTATTACTTTATAGATGGCAGTTATTCAGCCCAATGTGGGACACTGAAGATAAGTGCCTAAATCAGGATCTGATGCTTTTTTTTTTTTCAGAAAAAAATATAATTTAGAAAATGTCATGTAAAGATTTTGAGATGTATTCTACCAATGACTTAGAATTTAATAACAAAATATGGAGCCTGATGTATTGTCAGGAGACAAATTGGTCTCCTATTTGTAGACCAAATAGGGGATTAAGAATAGAAAAAGCATTCACTAGATCTTTTGGTGAAATTAAATATATAGGTATTTTCAGATCAGTATACTCTAAAAATAGCTAAGAGAATTTGACAGATTGGAGTTTATTTATGTGTGGGCTGAAATGAATGTAAAGCTGAATTCAGAATCAATTAATAAATTGAAGATAAACAAATTTCAAGGGCCACATGGAATCACTCAAGAGTTCTAAATTAACCTAATTATGATTAAATACTTCATATTTAGACATATGAAGCTCTAATGGTGATTGGTAACTATTACTTGCTGGTAGCTGAATTTGGTAATAGAATGAGAAAATGACCTTTAAGTAAAGGTTTGTGGGCTGGTGCAGGGTCAGACAGTTGAAAAAGTAGGAAAAAATATATATGGATAAATATGACATACAGAGTTCAATATCAATAATTAAATGGTTTTCTTGCAGAGGAAAGCTATGCCTCACAGAGATATCAAGTGAAAGAGCACATGAACATAGATGATCCATTCAGACTTTTATACACAAGGCTCTTACAAGCTTTTTACAATACACTTCATAAAAAAGGTTCTTAGAAAAATTAATTATCATTGGTCTAAACAGGTTTGACTTGCAGATGAGTAATGGTTTAAAATAAGAAAAAAGTTCAAGAAAACAACAAAAAAAATCGTGGAGGAAGAAAGTCAATGCTAATGCTGATTACAGAGAACAGAAGTAAATGAGCAATAAAAGATATGAAAGATTCAGTTAACAAATGCAAAATAAGAAACATGGGGAAAACTGTATAAAATGATAGGTTCTAAGGTAACTATTATCCAGATTTCTGGAGTCATTGTAGATATTTCTTAAGGAAATGCCTGCTTAACAGAAGTCAAAAAGGAAATATAAAGTTAAGAAATTTTTAACAAAGAAATTGCAAGCAAAACAGAAAACTTGGTACTTACACTGTGTACAGCTGCATCCTCCACACAATATTTCTTAAAGGATAGACCAACACTAAAAAAGCTCATCTAAATAAATAAATAAATAAATAGGAAAACAAAGCCAATGTATATAACTATTTCAGACTCTTAGTGGGCCACACTAAAAATCCACTTCAGCAACTACCTGATATGCCACTGCAAGGAGCTGGACTGCCTCCAGCATTTCTTTTTCTTTTTTTTTTTTTTTTTTTTTTTTTTTTTTCCTGGGGTTATTAGCAGTGTCAAGGGGAAAAGGAAAAGGATTCATCCAAAGGCTGACTGAAAACACAGAAAATAATAATTCACAAGTCATCATACTTAAGTGGAATCCTTCTTTCTCCTGTGACTGCCCAGACAGATTGAGCAGACTCTTGTCCTAACTAAGGAAAATAATTCAAGGTTTCCAAAGCTGGGCAGCATGGTGAAATCCTTTCACCTTTCTTCATATCAAAGATGAACTTGTTAACATTAATTTTCATCACCTTAATTAAGAAAAAATGATTTTTTTTTATTTCGTAGTTCAAAAATGGACCAAATATGTTCTTAAGCTTTCCAAATGGTTTCACTTATAAAATGAAGGGATAAATTTCTTATACTCTGAATGGACTAATTCTTGAGTAAGCTGCAAGCTCTTTTATGCTAAAAACACTGAAGCAAACTCAACAAGACCATCTTAGCAATAAATGAATTGAAGTGACAGACATAAGTTCAGTGTACTCCAGAGCAAAAGGTCACCATGAGAATATTACTTAACTTCTCCTCTAATTGAAGAGATTGCTCTAGTGGGAGCTACAGTGGGTCCCAAAATAGGAATATTTTTTTGCAGTGGGGGCATTATTTCAGTGGAGTGATAAAAGACAAATATTTGCTGCAAGTATTTAACATATCATCAGTTGCTGGAAAATATTCATGTCAGCAATTTGCTTGAGCACAGTACAGCAAGACAAAGGGACACAAAACTACTGCAGTTTCACTGACTGTAGTATTTCATACTGATAACTGACAAAAAAGCCACAAAACTTCTTTCAGTGAAAGGTTTACTTTTAAATGACAAGCTTTTTTCCTTCCTTTAATCATGTTTTATTCAAATTCTCCTTGGAGACCTGTAGGATTGCTGTTGAGTCCTTGTACTGCTCTTCTTATCCATTTAGGACCTAACAGAATTGTCAACAATTTCCCACATGCTAAAACAAGTCAGCCTTTTGAATACTGAAAAAGAAATTTGCTTTTAAACATCCTCTTGATCTGGAGAACAAGCATCCTGAAATCATGATCTGCCAGAGAACAATATTCTGAATCTTCTGGACTGGCCAGGAAAAAACCTGAAAGCACAACACAGAAGTCTATTATTTTATAAAGACTGGTTAAATAATCAGGGGAGTTTGTTACTGGCACTGGATATTGGAACTTAGTGAGGTAAATAAAATACAGCCATTTGGGAAAACACTGCAAGCATCTAAAGGTTAGAGAAAATAGTCCCAGAGTCAAGTGCCAGACTGTTAGAAGATAAGGTGGCTTATAAAGCATACCATTGTGGATGTAATTGTTTGAGTAGTTGACACAATAAAAAAATTATTTCTGACAGTTATTCGCAGAATGAAAGGGGGAAAAAATATTTATGTGACATTCAGTATGGCATAAGGTCATATTGCATTAATTCTACCATGCAAGCTAATGCAGTGTGTCATGATGAGAATGGTGTAAAGTCAGGGTCATCATGGCAGTGCCATTCCTCTGGCTGTACCTTGGGGAAAAAAAAGAAAAAAAAAAAAAAAAAAAAAAAAGGAGGGAATCTTAGGAGAATTTGTATAGCTGCAATTAAACAAAGGGTTACCTCTAAAAATCATATGTAATTTCAATTAAAAATAGGTTAAGCTAGCCACAAGTCGTGCTGTTCATTGCTCAGCAGATGTTTATATGGGTAGAAAAGAGATATGGCTATGGGTTGCTCAGGCACCTTCAGTAATTTAAAAATAAGGTTTCCAATTTAGATTAATTAGTTTTCCAGCTATTTCCAGCTATTTGCAGTATTGGCCACTTCATAAGCTCAAATCACATTCATAATCTCCAATTACTTATCTGAGGGTATTTCTGAGACATTTCCTGATAGTTGAGCTCAAGCCCATGGGTTTGTTAGTACAAGCAGCCCTACATTTTGCTGGATTAAAAGTGGATGTGGCATATTTCTATGCAGAGTTCCTCAGCCAGCATAGCACTTGTGGCTGGCACAGAATTTCACCTCTCATGCATGTTTCCATCCCTCAAGTCCAGCAGCTTGTAACTTGTAGAACTATCAGCAAGCAATGTTGTATTAAGCCTTGGCAGGATCTGTGTGCATTTGCACCAGAGTGAAGATCACTGTCTGTCTTGCATTTCAAAAATCCATGAAGCAAATCTCTGAAGAAAAACAAAATCCCTCATTCCCTCCATCCAAAGAAAAGACAAAGATTTAGAGTATTTCCAATGTAGTTCCAGCATCTCACATTTACATAAGAAGCAGTTCATTAACACCATGGAGGAGAAATAAATAATATAGTCATTTGAACATCTCTTTAAATATGTTAAATTATTTTCTCAGTCCCAGATGGTCTCTTCAGGGAAATTAAGTGTTAGGGGAAAAGAGATTAATCTATTTAATCTATTTTACTTGAAATAATCACAGTAAATTAATATGCTGATTTTCAAAATCAGCTAAAACAATATCAATCAGATTATATCAATTATTTTCTGTTCTGTGATACACTTACCACATCATTTTGGCAGGCAATCTGGGAAACAGAAGGAATTGAGGAGCTAAAGTAATGAAAACAATGTAACAATATTTATAGGTAGACCTAATTATAAAGCAGAAAATCTTGTTCATTAAAAAAAAACAAAAAAAACCCAGCATATTGTGAAATTTATTTTTTTCTACATATGTTGAAAGACTTTTCCCCTAAGAAATTTTATTTACGAAATAAAATTATAGATTTCAGAACAGATTTAGGTCTTTCACACTAGGAGGCCTCTTCCTGAATTCTTAATTTGTCCAACTGATGCTACAGTTATACAGTAGAGGCATCAGAGCAAATTTGGACATCAACAATCTTCTTCAATGAATTTGGAAATCTGTATGACTTAGAATATCTAAACTACTTCGAACTTTGTGCTCCTACAGCTTGCTCTGTTGTCTAAATAAGCACAAATATTCAAATACCATGTTACAATCTATAGAATCAATCTACCCTCAGTCCTGGAATTTAAACCTGGATTTTGATGCTTGATATGAGATTTTAACAGCTAGGAGATTATCTTTTTCTAAAGGTGGTGCTAGGAATCTTTACTAGTGCTAGTAGGGTTTTTTGTTAAATGTTATTAAGATAGTAATCAGGAACAGAAAGAGAAGCAGTACCCTGCATCTTTAGGTCAGACCCACTGCTGCTCAGCACTGAAAGAATACAGTCACACTCTGCTCAAATTCTCAGCACCTTGAAAGTCTGCTGTTCTGTTTTGGGGTCTAAAATCTTGCTTGCTTCCTCCTAACTTCCTTCCTTTCTTATGGGAAATGAATTTGAATTGTGATAATATAATGCCCAAAATATAGTAGCTTGAGGGTTAGGCAATCAGGGGAAGGTCTTGAAGAACTGACTGGATAAAGTTCTGAACATCCTGGTCCAAAATGTTGAGCAGAAAGCTGGATTCAATGACCTGATCTCCACTCCAAACTGAACACTCAGACTAGATCTCACATTCCTGGCTATCCTATTAGATAGAATACAGAGTAATCTGGCTTTCTTTAAATAGTTAAATAGGCCAAATATTTTATTTGCGGAACTTTAAACATCCAATTCAGTTAACATTTATGTGCACTAAAATTTTAGTGCAGAGAATGAAAAAAGGTGTATTTTTAGGAACTTGCCCAAGTGCAGCATAACTTCAAAGGTAAGTTGGAAAGAACTCATTTATCTAAATATTCATGTCTACATACAGTACAGATGATGACAGATGTCCAGTAAATCTCTGAAGTCAATGAAGAAAAATGGGCAATTTTAGGTACAAATCAGTATTTTCTGAAGTGGATATGCAAAGCAGATCTAATGAATCATGTCCTAGGATTTATTATTTCTTTCCACTCATCATAAAGTGTATTTAAGGTGATTAGTTTAGCCATGGAAGTTTACATGCTGCACACCAGAAATGAGGTGCTATGAAACCCAGCCACTGTATATAACTAATTTTCTCTAGGAAATCAGACAAACACTCCCAAACTATTAAAAAAAAAAAGAGACATAGTTTTTGAAGTTTTGAATAAGTGAAACACCAGTCCTGAGAATGAAGAATATGGTTGAATAAAATAGAAACTTTTCTTAAACTTTCTGATAAAGTAGATCAGTTTACATTTTGCGTGTCATTTTAGTTTTTCATTTTAGAGGGAAGAAAAAGCTAAGTTTAAAAAAAAAAAAAAAAAAAAAAAGAGAGACAGAGAAAGATAAATTTAATTCTGCCACTTTTCAACATGTGTATAAGAAATGAGGAGGAAATACCAGGTATTTTCCACTTAGGCTTTGCATCCAGTCTGTCCAATTCTTTGCTTAAAGTCAACTTAATAAAGTTGAATCTAATGAAAAGAAGATGATGTGTAGAAAAGGTGGTCCTACTGTTCTACAGCATCCTACTCTTTACAGTACTTGCCAGGAATGAAAGAACCGTATTTACATAGTATCCTCACTCCAAGTTGGTTTGGTTTTATTGCTTCCACTTCCTAAGAAAGTACTTAATCACAGAATAAACTGAGTTGGAAGGGAACCACAAGGATCATGGAATCCCACTCCTGGCCCTCCACAGCACCACCCCTGAGTCACACCCTGTGCCTGAGAGCCCTGTCCAAATGCTTGCTGAGCTCTGTCAGGTGCTGTGACCACTGCCCTGGAGAGCCGTGCCCAAACACCCTCTGGGCGAGAAACCTTCTTATAATTTCCAGCCTAAACCTCCCCAGCACAACTTCAGGCCATTCCCTCAGGTCTATCACTTCTCATCAGAAAGAAGAGATCAGTGTAGTCCCCTCCTCTTCCCCTTACTTGTGTTCCAGCATTTCTAGGTAATGCTCCTCACTAAACAGTTTGTACCTACAAGGATGCAAGATCCATAATCTTCCTGAAAGAGACCAAGTGTCCTAAACCAAATTTCCACTGAAGAAAGTGGCTTACTTAAAAGAAATTGCTGTAAAAAATATGTATTTCCTTCAACTGAACTTTTTATGCCAATTTTTTGCTAGATTAAAACAATAAAAGTAAACAAACACATTTGCAGGAACAGTAATCAAAATAGTAACTAGGAAATGGCAAGAACCATCTTTGCATACTGTTTGCTTCAAATTCCTCGTGTCCTGACTTTTGTGTATTTTGTGCACTTACATGCATAAACTTCAAGTATACTTCACTTGTAAAAACATTTCTTGAATGGCTTAGCACTAAGGCCTCAAAAAGAACTCTTTTTTAATTACAAGAATTTAATTTCCCTCTGGCCAAACTTTTCTTCTTGGGTAAATAAGTGATGTAAGAAGCTCTTCAGTAATCTGTCACCAGCCTCATGTCCCTCCTACTGGTTCTTATAGTCATATTCAAGATCATGCTGAAGACCACAAAAGACTTTCCTTTTAAATACATTTCCTTCTTTACAATTTAGGATATTTCCACCCATGCTTTTGTATCTGTAGCCAAGCATCAAGGAAAACTTTGGACCATCCATAAAAGCAAAGATTATTTATTTGTGTGGGAAAATATGTGATGATGTTTTAAGCAGAATTTGGGTTTTTCACCCACATTTAAGACAGGATTTAAGTGGCATAGGTGAACAGTTTCTGGAAATTGTCATGCCCTTATGCCCTAGTTAAAACATAAATTAGTATTAACAAAAAAATAGATACCCATGATGATCACTCATTTTGAACCAAGTTTGTTTCTGGACAGTTGTAGGGTTTTGGGGATTTTTTAAAATTATTTACATTAGTGTTCCTCATTCTTGATGTTTGGCAAAGTATAAAGTTTTTTGAGACATTTCAGTAAAATATTGTGATTGTTTTGAGGGAAGATAAAAGTAAGAAAATACAAATTATCTATTACTGTGGTGGCAGAAGAAAATAACAGTAAACAGGTGTAGAGTGAAGAATCACACGGTTTGAAGGATGGCATTCAGTACAGAATAACTTCCAGCAATTATCTCATGTGACCTTTTCCTGACAGACACAGGTTTGAGTTTTGTTTCACTTTTTTCTTTGTTAGTACCTGTGTGGTTTTCTTGTTATTGTTGTTGTAATGAGAAACAAGCATTTACAAATTTCATAATGAAATATTCTGCATATTTTCATTAAATCATTTCAGGACTACCTGAGTATTTATGGAATACCTCCATATCCTTCCAATCAAACAACTTGCTATAATTTTATGTTGACTTGAACCTGAAATATTTTACAAGAAGCCCTGTACTGGGCTGAAGAATGATTGTATTTTGGTATCTCTAAACTACAAACCTGAAGCAGTATGGACTTAGTGTTTTATCTAGACTGTTACATTCAAAACAACTATTAAGTTAGATTATTTTTGCAAGTCTAAAATACCTTAATCCTTAAATAGTCAAAAATTTTTCTTTTGTTTTTCTGCTTACAAGAAAAAGATTGTCTAGAAATCACATTAGATCTTTATTGAAAAACTTTTAGATCATCATTAAATGGGCTTTAAGGACAATCCTTCCCCAAGAGAGTACCTATTCCTGAAGGAAAAAAAAAACCAACAAAACAATTCCAAATTATTTTTTGTGCAATTTGATAACAAGGATTTTTATCAAAGGAATCCATTCTCGACCAGACTACTGGTGTTTGTAACATTAAATTCTAGACCTACATATAAAAATTCACTCCTTCTAAAATTTTATGCGTCATCCTAAATTACAATTTTGTTTTTCCTTTCACACTATTTTTTTCCACTAGAACTGTCTAAAACATCAACCAGATTAGTGCTTGTGATTCCTCTTTTTCTATTTTCTCTATCATGTCATATCATTTTTGACTATTAAACACAACAAAATTTTCTCATATTAGTTAAGGGTGGTTAGAGAGGCTTTAGTTTTTTAGGTGCTTTTTTTTGGGTTGCTTTTTTTTGGCTTCTTTTTTTTTATTTGTTTTGCTTTTCTTCAGATTCCCAGGTAGTTTTCAGTTGGGTTCTAATGGGTCTAAAAAGATGAAGAACAAACTAAAAATAATAAGTTTAAAACAGACATTCATTTTTTGTCAAAATATGCTTAAGTAGGCATTATTTAACCTGTTTGTCTTGTCCAGAAATCATTTATTTTGCAAAAACTCAGGTAAATATTTTAATTACCTTTTGCTGTACTTTAGTCATTAATGACTCCCTGAACTTGGTCTTCTCTCTGTGAAAAGGAAAGCATAGACACACACACAGCTACACAAGCTGAAGCAGATGTAATGTTCACCCATGAGCTGTACAGTTAAAAAATAAATGTAATACATTTTGTTTAATCTAATCAAAGAAAGTCATTACTTTGAAGATGCTTACATTCCATCCAATCAGAATTGCTCTCACAGCCTTATTCAAGTCATTGTTGCTTCAAATTAGAAGGAGTTGTGGTAGTCTACAGCTAACACATTGTAAAACCTCACATAAAGACATCTGTTTTGCTGAAAATTGAGATAGTGTTTCTCATATTGTTAGGACTTCATTTTAGAAGAGAAAACTGCTCACTCAGAGCTCCATTGGGATGGATTCCATGGGAAGTTTCCATGGAGAATAAAGAAACTTGCAAGTACTGGGTTTTTTTAGAAACACTCTCCTGGAAACACAAAAACGGTTTCCCTCTAAAGGGAAAGGAAGCAGGTGGAGAAAGAAACCCCCTTGTCTTAACTCTGATCCATTAAGTGCTGAGACTGCTGAAAGAAAAAAGAGAAGCAAAACAGAGATGGAGAAAAGGATGTTCACAATGGACAGGCTAGAGAAGGTCCAGAAAAAGGCCACAAAAATATTTGAAGCACCAGGGAGTCTGACACTTGGGGAAAGGCAGGGAGGACTGGGATTGTTCAGCTTTGAGAAGTGGAGTCTTAGGGGAGCCCTCATCACCATGTTCTGGTATTTCAGCATGGCTAAAAAGATGGAGACTCCTTTTTTTAAAAACAAGTGACATGGAAAAGATTAGGTGTAAGATTCCAACTGGACACAAAAGGAAAATTTTTCACTATGAGAATAATCAGCCTTTGGAATAATTCCCAGAGGGAAGTGGTGGATTCTCCAACACTGGTCACTTTTTAGATCCAGCCAGACAGGGTCCAGGGCCATCTTGTCTGGATCATGCTTTTACCAGGAAAGGTTGGACCAGATGATGCTTCAGGCCCCTTCTAACCAGGTATTCTTCCTTAGATTCTATGATTTATTTTATTGTTGCACTCACAAGCATGCCTTATAGTCTCAAAAAAACCCCAGAAGAACCCAAAGAAAAAAACCCACCTATTTTTATTAACCCCTATAGCCTTCCAATCATCTTTACTGCAGGATCACTCACATCCTGAAGCTTGCATGACTCATCCTTTTCTTTCAGTTTCTATAACCCATGGCAAGGGTTTCCAAACAAAGCTACTTAGATGAGTATTGCTAGCTGCCTTAAAACAGCCCCAAATAAAGCAGCTGAAAAAGCTGCAGTGATAAACTATGCAAATTATACCTTGCTGCTAGAGGAAAAATACAGAAAATGAGAGCTAAATCCTTTCCCCCCACTCTTCACCTACCAAACATACAAAGAAGGAACAAGATGCTTAACAACAATCCATTTAATGGAGAGAAATTTTGTTCTTTCTCCCACCTAACTGGTAATTTTGTAAAAAGGGGAAAACTGGAAGGATTATCCAGTTCACAGAACAGTATATCCAACAAAAGAAACACCAAAAGATTCATTTGATGGTAACAGGTCACACTGTAAAACTTGCAATATTCCACTACTCAGACTTAAAGCATCATTAATCATTCATGAACATGTGCACTGCTGAAGGGAATAACGCAGTCTATAATCTTCAGGAAGTGCATGGGGGAAAATCCCTTTTTCTTATTGAAATATATCAAAATGTGTTTAACTCACAAGTTGCTTGTGTCCTGCAGCTCTTTTCCAGTAGGACAGGCAGTGAATGTTGGAACAGGGTGACAGCTACTGGGCTGCATAGTTTCAAACTCTGCTATTGACCTATGTCATGTCAGATACACAATTTTAACACAGCTTGTTTTCTCTATGGGTAAATTAAGAATAATAATGGTGATTTTTTTTCACTACTGTGTTTATAAGGCTTATTTAAAACACTATTCAGACCTGTAGTCTTAGACCCTATGTACCACAGATCCTTTATTTTCAACCTGTTATTTTCTGTCCTGAGCTCCATACTTTGTTTTTGTTTAACATGTCTTTTTCATAAATGTCTTCATCTGGAGACACTAGGAAGTGAAAAATCTACCTTTTATATTGATTTTCTCCAGTGGCTCTAAACATTCTCACATGATATCTAAGTGTATCTGTTTTGAGCAATTTGCCCTCATCTCTCTTTTTCCCTATAACTGCATGCCCGTGAGATTTGTAATTATCAGCAGTTTCTGCCTAATCTTGCACTTGTGATCAGAGCTGCAGGAGAGCAGAGGCATTCCTTTGTCCATTCATGTACCCAATGTAAAATTCAAATGAACTTAGATGTATGAGGGATCTGTACACTCCGCTGGTTTTCTGGCCAGGAGTAGCACACAAACTATTGAACTGTCTTTTCTACCTGCTCAAAGGAGAGAGCTTTTCTATATTGTTACTGGAACTATGTCTGGTAATGCTAACCTAAATTAGGCCATGCTTGGAAGAGAATCTTTGTCCTGAGACAAAGCCATAGCAGAGACCATCTTAACAATTATTCACTGCAGAGTGCTGCTGTCCAGTCAGCAAAACCATACCTGCTCCTGATCAGCTTGTTACCCCACATGTAGCCTTCATTTCTGTGAATGACATTTTTAAGTGCTTGCTTTATCATCTCCATCATATTCAAGTCTCAGCACTGACTGGTAGGGTTGCTGAAGATATGTGTGAACCC
The DNA here is from genome assembly GCF_903797595.1 of Erithacus rubecula. Taxonomy (NCBI): domain Eukaryota; kingdom Metazoa; phylum Chordata; class Aves; order Passeriformes; family Muscicapidae; genus Erithacus; species Erithacus rubecula. The sequence goes on along the minus strand of NC_136685.1, from coordinate 12,249,272 downwards.
TCTCAGTTAGTCACCCTAGCACAGAAACCACCTGTGTACATGTCTAATAGCACTGTGGTGTATAATCATGGAAGGATTACCTGCAGAGCAGAATTATCCTTGTGAGTACTGAATATAGCTTGCACACAAACAAAAATTATCTTCATATATTAAAAAAAAAAAAAAAAAAAAAAAAGAAAAAGGAGTGTATTTTCTCTTTCCCTGACATGTATACTATACACATATTTACACATGCAAAAGGGCAAGTCCTATTAATATCTCAGGGATGTCAACATCATAGGCTTAGGGTACTACTGCAGGGAGTGAATGGATGCTGTATACTCTAATAGGAGATGAAAATAGCCCTTTTCAACATTTCTGGAAGATGAAACAATATCTGCAGGAACACCTTAAATCAATCTGCAAATGTTTCACAGAGATTTGGCTTCCCTGCTTCCTTGAAACAATATCATATGTGCCAGCTATTCCAATCATAAATAAAAATCTGGTTTATGCTAGCTAGATTGTTAAATAAACCCAGACACCTGTTTGACATTATAAAAGTTTACTCCTGTTGTGATGTTATCCATCTGTAATATGTGCCACATTGCAGTTGTGCTACTTAGAAAAATTCCACTTCACAGTTTATAAAGCATTCTATTCCTGTTAGATGCACCCTGTGCTTGTTTTGGGTTCCTTGGTTTTCTTTTGTTTTTCTCCTTCATCCAGGTTCAGGAGCTTTTCCTTTTTAGTTGAAAAATTATGCCCAAGCTAATTTATATCAAGTGCATGGTAAATACTACTTAGGAGAAAATGGTGTAAAACATTCCAGGCCCTATTCCCATGAGTTTGTATCCAAATTCCTTTACATAAAGCTTCAGGAGAAATGCAGACGGGTAGAAAGGAGTTCTTATGAGCTTGTTTTGGCTGCAACAGATTTTGTTTTCCTCATAGTATCCTATACTGTGCTATGCTTTGGATTTGTGATTAAAATAGTCAGAGGTTAAATGGATGAAGACAATGGATGGGAATGACAAGAGGTCTAGGGTTGTGTCTGGGATGGGGAGAGGTTGCCTTGATTGCATTTTGTTCCCTGGGACCAGCCTGGTGTGTGAATGGATCTGCTCAGAGACAGGAGCAGAGTCAAGGCACAGAGAGACTGGGTGGGCCATGGCTGGGAGAGAGGCCACTCACAGTTTTATGTGTCACTGGAGCCTCTGGTGAGGAGGAAAGCTAGGAAAGGTATGAAGAAAGGTGAGGAAACACCTCAAGATCAAACCAAAGGTTGTTATTGCAAAAGATAAATATTTGAGAAACTAGCACATATTGTGATTGACCTATTTGCACTGCATTTAAATCTCTTACTGCCCATAAATATACCTCTTTTTGAGAGATATTTTGCAAAATCAGACAGATTTATTTTAAAGCATGTAGCTGAGATCAGTTCAAGCCCTTTCTTTTCTCAACCTGCCATTCAAACTCTTGAGGCACATATGCTACTCAAGAATGAATTTTGTAAGCTTAAAAGAGATGGTGTTTTTTAAATAATGCCCTGAATGACATGTTGGATGGAAACACTGACCAAGGTCCTGCACAGAAGGAACAAAACAATCCCAGTAAGTTTCTGCTTAACCACTTTTCCTGCCCTACTGCATACATCTATGTCAAAATAAAATTGTTTTGGATTTTACTACAGTCCATCCAGAGAGAATAAGCAGTTTTCTGAGAATGTTGACCAAGTGAAAATGTTTGCTCTTAGTCTAGTGTTGCACCTTTTATTAAAGAAAAAAAATAAAAAAGATAAAAACAAAATCAGATTTTTTTTTATTTTTCAGAAGATATCAATGTTTGCAGACTTTGTAATCCTTTTTCATAATTCTTCCTTTAACTATATTATTTTGAGGATGATAATTTGTGTGTACTGTTTTGCTGGGTTAAGGTGTAAATTTTAATCTCACCTAGTTGTTATGTGAAATATCAAGGTACAGTCAAAATCATGCTAGCTCGTGTCAAAAAATCAAAAATTAAGCATTGAGTAACCATAATAAGTAAACACAATGAAGCCACAGTTTCTAGGTGTATATATCTACTGCATATCTAATTTTATTTACTAATTACTTATGGCAAAACTGAAATCAGCTTGTCATATTTCAATAGGAAGAAAATGTGACCAAATAGGCCTATTAAGTTATTAAGTGACAATACTTCCCTTAGACAAACTAATTAATGATATGGTATTTGAGATAAATCTGTTGCTATATATGGTAAATGTTATTGCATATTTCACTATTCCAAGCAGTGTTGCCATCGTGCAACACAGCTGAAAAATATGTATTTTCATCATTAACTATATCCACAATAGAATAAAACTTTAATGCAATAAACTTAAATTTGGCAAATTCAAGTCTCTGTGATCCAAAGAAGATTGTCAGTTTTATAACATGCAATAACTGCAATGCTGGAAAATTGTCTGTATTCCTGTAGTCCTGAAATGAACCATTGATAAGTGTCTACATTTTCTGGCTGATGAGTGGGGAGCTAAACATCTGAAACAGGATTTCACAGTAGTTATTATAATGAGTTATGGTAGGTAGTCATTAGGAACTATTGAAGAAAGCAGTATGAGACAATTTAAAATTGGTTCCAGCTAGTCCCAGGTTGAACACCTATGAGAAAGTGGGTCAGAATGTGAATTCATAGCAGCAGGTTCACACATTAAAAGGTACAGCTAAAGGAAGAGTCTGTGGGGGTTTCTTTACAAGCAGCAAGAGTTGCACCCTCCCTTTCCCCACCCCTCCCACAGCTGCATTTTCTGGTGTTCACTTGAGGTGTTAAAGTTCAGTGAGGTGGTTCTAGAGATTATTCTTCTGTGTTGTTAGAAGGCATCTTCTGCTTTGTATTTAAGACTGTTTTCTACTTGATTCCACTAATTTAAAAACTGAACACAGAAATATTCAGATCTCATGCTCATGCTGTGTTTCTTAATGAGGTGAATATTGCCATTGAAACACAGATTATAAAAGATCACTTTTATGAGCATGGATTTGTAACATCTGCCTTTAAAATTTGCAATTATTTATATTTGCCATGATAATTATGTTTAAAATCTTCATAAGAGACAATACCTGTAATAAAGACCAATTATCTGGTAAAAAAAATAAATTTCATGGTTAACTTCTAAAAGTTATAGAGATTTCAGGCTAATCTTGAAACGATAGAACTGGAAAGACGTTTTATTAAGATTTTGTAAAGTGGACTGGAGTAAGCAAACAGTATAGAGAAAGTAACACTGAGGACAGACTGTGTGATCTAATTTGTCCTTTTAATCTTTCATAGGTTATTTCTTGAGTCAATGCCAACTGCAAAACACTATCACAATATTGCACCACAACTGTAGTATGTGTGCAGCTCTGGAACTTCCAACATAAGAAGGACATGGACCTGCTGAAGCAAATCCAGAGGAGGCCATGAAGATGCTCAGGGGGCTGGAACAGTTGTCCCATGGAAACAGGCTGAGGAAGTGTGGGCTGTTCAGCCTGGAGAAAAAATCTCCAGGGTGGCTGCAGAGAACCTTCCAGTACCCAAAGAAGGCCTGGAAGAGAACTGGAGAGGAACTTTTTACAATGGTGTGGAGTGATAGAAGAAGGGACAATGGCTTTAAATTGCAGGAGGGGAGGTTTGGATTAGACTTTAGGAAGAAAATCTCTACTGTGAGACTGGCAAGACACTGGTTCAGGTTGCCCAGAAAAATTGTGGCACTGCTCCTGCACCACTGATAGGGTTCAGACAGTGGGTATGGGAAAAGAGAAGAGGAATATGCTCATAGTTCTCAATATTTGTGCTGACATTTTTGCCCTTCCTCCCTGCTCCTAGCTCCCTCAGACTCTTCTTGTTCATTCCTGCCACCCACTCTCTGAACCAAAGCTGTGACCACTGTTCAATTGCACACTCGGTTCTCAGCATGAGAATAATTTTCTGGCTGAGAATCAAGTTAGTACGTTTTTGCTAAGGATATAAAATGAAATAACAATTCTACCCCTTTGGATGGCAGCATCTCAGCTAATTGTAATCACTGCTTTCATTACTCACAAAATGTTCTTTCCAGAAAAAAATAGTTAGTTTAGTCTGAAGCTCTTCTGTGTGCAGTTTAAATCTTTGATAGCATTAAAAAAAAAAAAAAAAAACCCAAAAAAAAACCCCACAGAACAAAAGAACCCCAAACTTTTGAATCTTTTGCAAAAGTTCTCCAGTTGTTTATTTATTCCCTGAGTAGTTGTCCTCCAGCATGTTTTCACATTCCTCTGTGTTCCTGGGGGGAAAAAAAAAATCACTTCTGTATTTTATACTGTTGTAATTACCAGATGTGTTAAGAGGTAGAGCAGGGAAAATTCTGTGTCTAATCTAGTCTATTCAAATATGAATCATGTCAAGCTGAGGAATGTTCCCTTTAATAATCTTGCCAGCCAAATCTCTTCCCCAGTGCTGCCATTGCTTTATACTCCTAAACACAGTTTAAATAAAACAAATGCAGTATTCCAATTTCTCTTCCAAGGTGAAAAAACACACTCAATGTGTTCCAGCTGATATTCCTGCCTTGGTTGGTTATAAAATAATTGCCATCTTTTCATTGAGAAGTGTCCCACTAATTAAAAATGAACATCACCCTACTGCATCCTGTAGACATATCTATATTGCCTAAACCTGTTCTCTGCACCACTAACACAATTTTAATGTACCACAAGATCTACAGAACATCTTTTTTGCAACTCATCGCCATGATGTTGTCAAGAAAATGTTATATTTGAAAGAAAACAAGGTAATAAAATTGGTGTATAGTGATAAAAAGGACAACATTTCAAAGCAAACCACAAAAGAGAAAGTCAAACCAACAGCTGCACCTCACTGGTGATGAGCCCTAGAAAAGTAAAGCACATCTGCTAGTTGCTGTTCCCTTTTGGCAGGCATAATGTAAACCCCTTGTTTGGTAAATTTTAAATACAACTAAAGCAGTCAGCCTAAAAGATAATTTAATTACTGACATTGTTTTTCGTTGCTGTTTTGTTTTGGAAAAAAAAAAAACCAAAAAACAAAACAGCATGGTGGTGTTTGGGGGTCTGACATTTTTCTTTTCTCTGAAAAGCCAGGAAAAATGTGTTTCTATTTGCTAAATAGTCACTCCTGCAATCAGCTAAGTGTTAGGGACTGTTTAAGGTATCCTCCTCTACCCAGCATGAAGGATTAAGCAATTTGGAAGACTGGGCTCAAACAGGGAATCAAAGGAAGACTGCAAGATCCCTACATCTGCATAGAACAGTGGCATCAATATTTCGAATAAAGATTTCTTGTTTACATTCTTAGCTGTAGCAGTTATCTTTTTTTAACTGGAGAAGCCACACTTCATAGTGGAATTTTTGGCAAGATTTGTTTCCATGTGAAAATGTGAGTCACCCTGAGCTGGCCAGGAGTAACTCCCCTCCTGCATTCATAACGTTGAAGAGTATGAGATTACCACTGCTCCAAGGCATTATATGAGAAAACAGCTACTCAGAGAACCTAAGAGTAGAGGATCTGAGATCCACAGGGGTGGATCAACTCTACCTGCTCCTGGCTTAACAAGAAGAGTGAATCTTGCCCTAGTAAGTTTTCTCAGGCAGGTGGGTGTCTGGCCCACCCATCTCCAGTGATTCTCTGAGTGCTCAGAGCACTGTGGAAATGCACAAATGCACACTCCCAGCACTCAGTAGGAAGCCACGTGAGGATATACTCATGCTATCTATTATAGACATTTTAACAATGATGGTTCTTAAAGCCAAAGAGTTATGGGCAATTCAGATTGCCTACTATTTAATACTGCCTGACATTTAAAGTTGTTGAGGAGGAGTCATGTTACATAAATTGAACCATGCCTGGGAATGTTCCTGAGCTCCAGCACACTATTATTTACACTTACAAACAGGCAGAAGGGTACTTGGCATGGTTTCAGCCTTTATCCACTAGCACTCTCTTTCCACACTACTCCCAGGGTTTATTATGGGGCAGACAAAATTCCCAAACTCCCAATATGGAGTCACAATGCGGTTGTGACAACCCTGGTTTAATGCTTAAAAGCATAGAAATACCCAAGGGGCCAGATCATGCCACCTGATCTCAGGGCCAGAAGCAGGGCACACACTGCTTAATTTACTACCATAGATATGCCTCATCATCAACAGTCTGTCCAATTTAAGCACAGTGTTTCCCACTGTGTGTTAGGAGCACATTGGGAGATCTGCCTAAAAGGCAGCCAGAACTTCTTACCACAGCTACAGCACCAAATTTATTGCAGGCAGCCAAAACACAACTCCAAGTGCTATCCAGATGCACAGACCACCACGCCCCCAGGCACAGGAGATGTTGAAATACAAGATAGGCTGGTATTTTTAATGCTGCTACCAGGCCTTTACAAGTTTTGAAAAACAGGTGTTTAAATCACCAGGCCATTAAAATCAGCTAAATATCTCCCTCAGATTTTTTTTTTAAAGAAATTTTTTTTAAGTTACAGGGAAAACAAGGCAAAACAAACACCAAACACTAAAAAAAAACCCCAAACACCACCCCCCCCCCAAAAAAAAAACAAAACAAACAAAAACCAAAAAACCCCCAACCAACAAAAAAACCCAAAAAACCCAGAAATCTCATTTATATGATACTTAAAACTAGACAGAAAAGGTTTTTTAAGAACAGAGCTCATATATATGTATATATATATATATATGTGTGTATATATATATACATATAGATGTAATTTATGTATATATATATGGTTGTTTGTTTGTTTGTTTGTTTGTTTTATATTCACGTCTCTGAAAACATCTGTGTCTTTATATTTGTAAAAAACCATGATCAGAAATAAAAATAGCTTTTCAGGTGATAGTAATTTTGCAACTGCTTTTCTCTGGAATATTGGATCACAGATTTTATTTGCATTGCCAGTGGCAGTAGCCTATCTTAGATTACTCACTCCGCATAAAAGCTATTTGACAAGATCCAGACTAAAGAGGTATAAGCACAGATGGATCCACGCCCTCTTCTCTCTTCTACACTAAAACCCATAAACAGAATCATAGAACCATTAGGGTTAGAAGGGACATTTAAATGTCATCTTGTCCAACCCCTGGCAATGAACAAGGATATCTTCAAAAGTTTGCCAACTAGACCTTGAATGTTTCCAGGGATGGAGCATCCATAACTTTTCTGGGAGTGCCAGTTTTACCACCTTCACTGTTTGATGATGACCATGGTGTGAGGAATGACCAGCCCAGATCTACTGGCTCTTTGTTCCTAATGTTTCATTTCTATGTCAGGCTCTCCAAAGCCATTCCTTTGGTTGGTTTGGCTCTGCATCATTTCTTGAGAGTCTCCTAAATCCTGCATTATACAGTACATTTCAGTCCAAAACCACGCTGACAGTCAACACTGCCACTGTCTCTTGTTGCCACCAACACAGTCCAGTTAAAATCCATATATCCAGATTTAATGCTTGATTTCTTGAAGCTGTGTCTTTTAACGACTATCACTGATGTAACTGATGTATGTCATCATTGTCATGAGGAAAATTAAGCCAGTTTTCAGCATTTTTTTTCAGTAACAATTTTAGGATATAATAAAATGCTTCATAAATTCATACAAAACTAAAGGATAGTTTTGATTAAAAAATTATGAAAAAAGCACTGGAAAAAGCCAAAGTACTTTGTTCTTCAACTGCCATCTGCAACATGTTGATTTGGATGAAGTTCTTTTAAATATATAAAATTCTTTTATGGAGTTGAACAAAAATAACAAGAAAAATTTTTTTTTTTTCCAAAATGTTGTTGGGTTTTGTTCGTTGCTGTGTTTTGTTTTGGTTTGATTTGTTTTGCAGAGGAGGGATTCCTAGAGGGAAAGGCTGTTTGGACAAGAAACAAAATATACTTATACCAGCTTGAATTTTAAATGTTCACAATTTATTAATTTTGTCAATAAAGCAGAATATTATTTGCACAGCAGTGGTCCTAGTTCTACAATTTTTTTTCTGCATGGATGAATGTCTTTTGTTCTAGTAATGGAATTATAGTTCTTAGATGTTTTCTGCTTGCTTGCATTTTCATGCTTATTATTTTCATACCATTTGGTAATCATCAATTTGACAATTTTTAAACAATAGAAAATAGAAAATAGAAATTCACACTATAGTGTGAACACGTATTTCTGCATGTTTTTTAATTACTGTAATGCAGTTTGTACTACTCTCCTAGCTGTTTGCAGCCAAGGGGATCATGGAGAGAGTGCAGTGGCTGCTCCTACCAGCAATTTACAACCTCTGGTTGTTACTCTGTGGATGCACCAGTGACTCTGCACATTTAGGAAGCATTGAGTGCATCCAGAAGGACTCTGGCAGCTAGGCTGAAAGGAGCAGGAGTCCAGCTAAGGTGTTCCCCATCCTCCTCCTAGTCAAGCAGATGGACTCTGGCAGGGTAAAGGCATGCTGCAGATAAACACCTGCCACAGGGCTGCTTTCACCTGCAGCCTTCAGTCACTGTCATCCAGAGACCAACTGCTGCTGAGACATGACCTGGATGAGAAAGTGGGCTGGGGGCCTTTTTACAAACAAACCTTCCCAGGCTTCAGAAAAGCTTTAGATTAAGTTTTACATGGCCAAACTCTAAGAAAAAGAAAGATGAAGTAAAGGAGAAACAGAGACAGTGCATAGCAAAGGAGGAGGATTTCACAGTTTCCTAGAGGAAGTGAGGAAACAGAAGATCCACTTAAGCAGCCTATATACCTATGAACACAGCCAGGAAAACACATGGAAGGAACTGTATCTGAATGTGCAGTCACAGACCTGACACCATTGAGATTATACAAATGAGGTGGGATAGTTTTTATGACTAGAGTGTTTCCATGGATGCAGAATCTTAGGGAAAGACAGGCAGGATAGTTGAGAAGATGGGGGTGTTCATTACAAAAAGGAATAGCTTAAATACATGGAGATCTGATATGGAATGGGAAAAGAAGTGCTCAAGATTTTTAGGAGGAACTTAGTAAGGGACACACCATAAGTGTGCAATCACTTCAGAGCCTAGGAGATGTGTTCAGCTGAAGCTGTGACTCTGATAAAGGACTGACTGGAGTGTCATAGACAACAGCAAGTTTGATTCCAGTGACTGGTAGATGGAGGTTCCAGATTCTTAATGATGGCAAGTTAAAGGACTTGACCTGCAAGAAAAGAGATTTTCCTTTTTTGTCCAGGATATGAGGAACAGGATCCCAAGGCTCTGGGGTGAGCCAGGTGTTATTCAGGTGCAGCTTGAAGAAGAACGGTTTATTTTGGTTGCAAAAAAATAGAGTAGAAAGCAGATTAGGTACAAATTCAATTAAATACTTGCAAAATTAAACTGAGGAGGGGATATCCAGGAGGCACTGGACATGCAAGAATGAAATTGGGAAAGACTCATTGGATGTAATCAAAGATTGAGTCTGCTATGAAGTGCAATATGAACATTACCTAAAGTTATATCAGCAGCAAAATGATCAAGGAAAATGCTGATGGTAATTGGCCAATGAGGGTCAAGTAACACAGGAGAGACAACAGTGAGAGACATTTTGCCTCTGTCTTCCCTTAGCTTCCAGACATTTATGACTTTTAGCAAAGTTCAGGGGTCAAAGATAGTATTCATAAAGGAGGAAGATCAAGTTAGGAACTAGGTACTTAAACAGAAAATAAAAACAAGTCCATAGGAACAGTAAGGATACATCTAAGGATGATGAGATCAGTGTCATTAAGGAACTACTCTCTCTTATCTCTCAAAGATTGTGTAGATTCAGAGAAAACTCCAGATGAATAGTAAAATATTCATTCTAGGAGCTCCAACAAGCTGGTGGTGCTCCTTATGGCACAGCACTTCCAAGAAAAGGGAGGAGATTGCAAAACAGAAAATAAATTAAGTGTACAGACTGAAAAAAGTGGTGGCTTTTCAGAGCATCCATTCTCATAAAACTTTTAGACTGAGTTATTCGCAACATCAAATTCCATATTTTAGTTTCCAAAGCAATTTTTAAATATATTTTCTACGATATCAATTAATGATAATGTGAATTTTATGCTTCATTCTGCTGACACTTCCTTCTGCTGGAAGCACTCAAGAATTTAGACTCCCACTTCTCAATCCTGACCTAGGCAGTTTTGAGGTTGCCATAGCTACCCAGGATTTTATGCACTCCTGAAAGACTGGAGAGATCAGCCAGCTGATACATAGAGCTGAAGATCCCTGTTCCGTAGCTTTTCCCCTGTCTCTAACACAGTGGAATAAATGTTCCATTTGGAGATATATGGTGGTTATGGATCATTGACACTGTGTTGTTCACCATACCTTGCTGGTTCTGCTGAATTCCAGGCTTTTCATGGCCATGTGGGATAGGATTGTTCTGATCAGAATTACTTTACCACAAAATTCTTTTGCAGAAAATTAAGACTCAGCGACTCTGTCTACATAAAGATAGAATCTATATTGGGGACTTTGGAGAAGATACTGTACTTGAAGGAAAGTTAATGGTTTTGAGCAGATTAGGTCTGTTTTATTGAGTCTTCCTAGGGCTTGAGAAGTCCTTAAGTTATCATGAGTAGCCACTGCATGAGAACCCCCACGCCAGGCTGTGCTACATATACAGGGGTTTTATAACAGAGATGACAGTCTAATCTGTCAATAAGCTTTCTCTTAGACAAGCAGGGTTTTGTTTGTGTTTTTTTTAATAAAATAACCTGCAATTTAAAACATCCTATATAGAGGTGAACTGTAGATGGTCCTAGGGGTGAAATGTCATGATCCTGATGAGGACAGGAGTGAATATCAAAGAGTGAGTGACCCACAGGACAGTTAACTTTAGCAGGGATGGGTCTGTGCTGGGCTGCACTGTGCTGCATGTTCAGCATGACCTTCAGGACTTGCTGAGCTGCACAAATCCCTTGGACACAGGTGCCAGCTCATTGCAAGAGAAGGATGCTACAGGCATCTTCCATTTGGCACCTGCACTTCTGCTATCTCTGTTTGCCTTTTTCTAAAAGTAAAGCAAGTTCTCATGCAACTGTCTTTAATGAGCAGAGTTGTTTTCCTGTAAGAAAATTATATAATAGCTCAAAGGATTGGAAATGAGAAGCTTCTGCCATGGAAGGCAACTGCACAATGTGCTGTGGGAAAATCCAATCAGGAGCTTTTTGACATTGCACAAGTGCAGGGTATCCAGAATCTTAAGGGACAGAAAATTTACTTGTTATCTTTATTCCTCTTTTTAGTCTATCTTATTAAAATAATTCTTTCATTAAGCTATTTTTTGTTATTCCCTATCTTATTGAGATTCAGAAACTATCCTGTACCATCTCTCTCACCCCATCTCTTTCCCTGGTGCAAACATAAACCTGCTTAAAAAAATGCAGATTTCTGCCTGATCAAGCATGGAACTGATCTATATCTTTACTCTTTTCCACTGTTTATGCCACACACTTAGGTAAAAAAAAAAAAAATTCCAGACAGCAATTCAGTGCAGATTCAGTTCTTATGTTCTCTTTATTCAAGATTATCAAACCTAGGGAATGAATCCAAACTTTACATTAAACATTTTCATAAATATAGGTGTTCAATGTGGAAAAAATCACACTCACTCACCTGCAAATAGAAAAGGAAGAATCTCTATAGATCTTTAAAGCTGAACTGAGCTGGCAGCCAGCTGAACTTGCTGCACTGGTCCTGTACTACAGGGATTGAACTTCTAAGATATAAGGGGTTGCCTGCTGCTCCAGACACTGATTCCTCTTCAGATATATCCTCCTCAGTCATTCACATGTGGAACAAAAAGAGGTGATGAACAGTTATTGAAAGCTGCTTTGACTAACCAAACTCTTTATGATTGAAAGATATTAGGGAATGTTTGCTCCCTGTCCCAAAAGTACCTACATGTGAAGCAACATCTTAACATATATATGGAGTAACCTCCCAACAGGAGTATTGTTGGCAATATGCACAAAAGGAGGGATAGGGGGTGGCTGTGTTTATTTTTGTTTCAGCCACTTCAGGGTTATACACCTGTATTTGCAGAAACATGCTCATACCAGCAGAAGTTGGTCATTTAATCAAGCCACCTCTTTCAGGAACACCATTGCTCCAGGTCTCTTCTGCAGCCAATGCAGATAAAAGGGGTCTGCAGGGGCTGTTATCTTACCAAAAATATGAACTGCAATTGGATACAACATATTTCTCTCTTGACTATAGCAGGAATCAAGTATATATAGGATTCTCATTTATATGCACTAAGTGTAAAGATGAACTTTAAAGATAATTTATTTAAAGATAGAGAAGTGAATCTCATCAGCTGGAGCATCCACTGCATGAGGTATGTAGGATTAAAATTTCAGAGCATTGAATAATCAGCATCATTCTTCCTCTCCAGCCTTTTTAGCTGCAATTCTGCCAATTATCTTTCATGCCCAAGTTGTGCTCAACCTTTCTCCCAGAAAGAATGTTTCATTCCTTCAGAAATATTTTGTCCCAGTTATCCAAAGCCCATGTGTATCATCACATGATAATGCTAATCATAATTGCTAAACAGCTAGTTACTTGGAGAATATTTTTAGGGATGTCCGACTTTCTACTGTCATTTCAGTGTCATTTATTTCAGTAATTATTCCTCATGAAGGAACAATAAAAATTCTGGAATATTTTGTGTTTCTACACCTACTGAAAGCTTTAAAAATAACAATGATTAATAACAATACTTAATAACAAATAGAAAATATGTTTGGCTATAAAAGTCTAGATATGCCCATTTTTGTTAATCTCCTGAAGAACAAGGCTATGTTGGGAACTGAGATATACAATGTTGCTGCTTTTGTGCAGTATCTCAGGCATTTATTCTTATATTTATTCTTATATTAGGCAGCTACATCACCACTGTTAAAATTAACAATTAAATGCCCTTTGTAGTTGTTGTTGTTGTTGTTGTTACCTTCAAAATCAAAACCAGAGATAGTTTAATTTTGATCATCTTCCAGTTGTGCTCATATCAAGCATATCAAGATCTTACCCATATTTCTTCATCTCATTCACTTTTCTGCAGCAGCATGTCCAAGACACTGAAGGGAGAGCAGTGCTGCTGAGTTTATCTCCCTTTTTGGTGCCTTCCTGCTTTGCTAGGAAGGAACCAGGATCTTCAGCTCCAACACAGCTCATTTGAAGTCTGATGTCAGAAATTTCTCTGTCTCCACTCCTGGCATTCAGGCTGCTTCAGGAGGGAAACCACACTGCCCATGGGACTGAGACATCAGATGTGTGAACTGCCCCATTACCAGGGTTAAACTCCCCTTTTGCTCTAGTGATTTTTGGGATTTGAAGCTCGTTTTCTCAATAGCAAGGAGACGAAATGCTTAATCTTTAAAAGAGCAATTAAAAAGGAATTAGTTCTCTGCTCACTCTTCTAGGTCTTATTATGCGACATGTTTTTAGAGGGTGGAAAATATCTTTAGCTAAATCTTAAATTTTATTTAGGATATGATGCTCAGTTCTCTGCTGTTTTCCCCTACCCAGTGCATCATTCTCCTCTGAGCTTCTTCTTCTTTTCCAGTCTTTTTCTTTCTATTTTTGCCTAATAGCCTAGCTAAGACTGCAAAGTCAATTCCATTTCTTCTATTACTGATGTGAATGTATGACTAGAAGAGCAAACAAAGAACAATAATTTAAATAGATTGACACTGGACTAAGTTTTTTCAGCTTTAGACTGGCTGCTAAGACCCTATGCTGTGTCAGTAATATCCATCAGTAAGGTTCAAATAAAAAATAAACATTTCCATTTTCTATCTCTTATACTATTCTTGCTAGCATGTTATTGAAGATCATCCTACTTTCTTTTAAAGGGAGGTTCAACAGTAGAACAAGATTGGATCTGTCTTCATCCCAATAAAAAAGAATTAACATGAAATCAAAACTACCGGACAAAAGAATCACTTTTTTCCTGCTAGAAAGAAAGTAATTAATCCCCCACCCTCAAAAAAATTGTTTTTTCCTAAAATTACAAATATTTAACTAAGTTCTTTCTTCTCCCCTCTCATCCCCCCATATTTAATGAAAGAGTTAAGAATGTTACAGTGGTTTCCACCAGTGTCTTAATATCATATCCCAAACTAAATTTCACATTTTAATGCTGTAACAGTAGTAAATATATTAACAATCTCTAATCTCAAAAATCTCTTCTATGAACATAACAAGAATAAAATAGTTCTTCAATTCCTCTTAGTAAGCATGCAAAGAAAGATCACAGCTAAGTGCTTTCAGTGGTACTTAATACTGCAAATAATCTGTTGTAGTATCTGTGGACATGGACAAAAATATGAGCTCATAGTATGCAACTTGGTGCATACAGAAATGTTTTTTTTTCTCTGTCATATAATAATGAAGTTTGATAGTGCTTCACTAGGGTTAAATTTAATACAGGAAATATCAATAAAAAAATCTAACATCAGACAGGCCTTGACTAGGAAGCATTGCATGTAAAGTAATGGCATAATTAGCTAAATGATCAAACTCTGAGATCTCAAACCCAGCAAACCTTATGAGAAATTATTATTTTCTACATCACTAAGAAATTGGATTGACCTTGTCCCAAGCTTTTACAATTTCATACTATTTCAGTTCATAATTAACTGGAGAAAAAATATTAATGAAAGTCATGTTTGTGACTAATATCAGTATGGCTGTGTAAAATTCTACTTGTAATCTATGAGCCTTGGTAATAATAAAGTATGAAATGTGAATATCTTACAATACAAGATGGAGATTTACACATCTTTGCCAATTCAGAAGTTTTAAAAACACTTCTTTTTTTTTCCCTAATATATGTCACATTGATATTTCATGGTTCCTGTGGAATACATGGTTTGTGGAAAGCAGCTTAAGTGAATTTGCATTGCCATGGTACTCACTGCAGAACCAACACAGTTTAATCTCCTTTGCTGGAATTGCACTGGGGAAGAGTTTTAGGCAGCTTTAATGGCAGCTTAATTCTAAAGTATACAAATCAGTGGGGTTTAATGACACTTCTAGAACCATGAGGACTCCTTGAACCATGTCTTCAAGCACAGAGCCTGGAGACTGAAGCAGTGAAGGTTAAGGTTAATAAAGCTGAGGTGGCTGTCACCAAAATGCCCACCCCATGCAGCAAGGAACTCACATTTTCCTTGTTAGGTGCTTATACTTTACCATCGCATGATAACAGGATTTGGATCCATCTGGCTAAATGAGGATAAAAATGTGCCTTGTGGTCAACAGGGAATATGGAAAAATAGATACATGTTGACTTGAATCTTGCAAGTGCTAAGAAAAGAATGGTCAAGGAGGAAAAGAAGTACACAGAAGATATCTGTCTGAAAATAAGCTGAGAGTAAGGATAAAATTAGAACTCCCATAGCCAAGTGTCACAGTGGACAAGTTTATGAAGTTGATGCTGCAAAGCCCTGTGTATGCTTTGCAACAGAATTAGAAGCTGGTGTGTCTCTTTCCTTTTCACATGCTCACTCTGGTTTTATCTCACAGGGTTCCATTCCCAGAAAGATCCATCTGTTATTGAGCCCATTTTTTGCTTAATATTTCAGATTCTAAATCTACTGAATAGTTCTAGTTCCCATTTTGGCTTGTGCTGCTTTCTCATTTATGCTGTTTCCTGAGGCAGTTCTCCATTTGTTGACAAATATGTATATTCTGGTTGATTCAGTTCCTTTTGCCTCTTGGTATCTCATGGGATGGATGGATTACACCTCACAGCAAAAGGCAAACAATAAGGCATATTTTTTATATGTGCCACCACTTCTAGGGGAGTAATTGTTTTTTAGAAAATAACATCCCCTCCTAGTCTGATTCTACTTAGTCTATACCTAATGTAATTTTCTTTATAGTTAAAAGATGAAGTGTAGGGTTGAAAAAGGCCTTTTATTTAAACATGATGAATAGAACAAAAGACCTCAGATCATCTCTGCTGTACCAGTCAGAGCAACCTCAGTCTGTAAAACTGCCTGACAGTAATGAAGCTGTAATTTAAACTAGCTTCAGTTTGGCCTAGAAAACTGTAAATTCACCACAAAGAAAAGGTTTTCTTCAAAAATGTGGTCAGGAAGCCCTCAAAGATAAAACACTGATTCTTCATCTTTGCCAGTAATGTTATGCATAGAAGCAGCCTCATAATCTAGTTGGAAATGAAAGGCAGGAAGATGCAATACATAATAAATACATAATAATTCACAGAATCAGTTTTCTTCCCATCCATTTGGTATTATGAGATGAGTTTCTTGTTGCATACCATCTGCCAGCTGTATGAACAAATGTAATTGCACACACAGATGCAGTCCAATGATGGCAACAAAACTTAGAACAGAAGAGATATGTAAATAGACATGAAAAATTTTGTCATGGATCATTTTTAGGCTTTTTTCAGAAATTATTAATAATAAACCATGTGACTTTTTCAGTCATTCGAGTAGTTTTATTTCTGTTCTTTTCAAGTTGTTTATTTATGTTGTAAAGCATTAAATACTTCCAAAAGTAGTTAATTTGGTATTTCATTTAACTCATAGAAATGCTTCTATATAAATGAGGGCCAGACGTCATTCACTCATAGAATTTAACACCTACAATGAAAAGAAAAATGAAAACAATAATCTTATCAGTATTTCTTTACAGAGGATTCAATTTGCTGTGAATATCCTATCAACTTTTATCAGGCTCTAAATTGCCCTTTAGAACATTATCTGTCTAGCATGTTTTTTAATCAGGCAACAGTTCTTTGCAACATCCCAAAATTTTCAATAAGATTGCTTTTTGAATGGTGAAGTGTAAATTCCTAATGTCTTCTTCAGCAGACTTTGTTTTCTTTTTACTAGAGTTCAATAAAGTTATTGAATTGATCAGGATATTAAATACTTGGAAACAAATTTATTTCACACATAAAGAAAATTTTCCTTTCACTTTGGTAAACTTGCACCAATCAAAAGCAATGGTAAATTTACTTTTTTTTTCCTCTGTGTTTCTATTTATAAGTCTGCAGCTGTCATTTCACTGGTAGTTAACAGTCCCCTTCCAGGTTCTTCCATGATTAAGTCACTGCTAATGTAAATTTGCAAAAAGCACGTGCTTGTCCAGCCTCAGGCACAACCTCCTGGATCTGGGGAGTCCTTTGACTGGACATCTGGGCACTTGCAGGTTGCATACAGCAGGAACAGTCTCCATAGAATTTTTGCATGGTTCCTGATACAGCCTTGCACTCAAAAGCTATTGCTTATGGCTTGGTTCAGCAGCTTTTTTTTTTTTTCTTTTTTTTGCTTACAACTATAGTAGCAGGAAAAAAAATAACACCAATATGCTGTAAGTGTGAGGAACTAATAAAAGTTTTAAGTCTGATACTGAGTTAGGAACTGATATGCAGAGCTTCAAAACTATGACCCCAAGCTTTTTGTTGATGTATACAGGAATAATCTCTGCTTCAGGGGTCCTTAAGCAGAGCAAAGTGCTGAGAGGAAAATATCTGATAAATCAGGATAATGTAGTTTTAAGTTCTGGTATCTCATTACTTGCCATGGCTCTTAGAATTCATGCCAGGCCTGGGGAGCTGAAAGATATCAGATCTGAGAACTAATCCTGTTTTCTTGTCTTCATTCTATATCAGTAAGTGTTGCTGTCTGTTGCTTCTATTACAGTAAGCAAATTAAATAAGTTTTTCCTTCCTGCCACTGATAAGTAGAGGCTGAGGTGTGGACTGAAGGGTGCACTGACTTCCAGCCTTTAGTTGAAACTGTGGAAAAGAGAAAAGAAAGAAAGAGAAAAGAAAGAAGGAAAGAGAAAAAAACTGTAATCAAGATATAATTAACACATCTCTATTAAAAATATATGTGGGATGCAGTAGAGCTTTATAGTTTATTTCTGTGCCAATGTGCCCCTTGAGCCTCTGAAAATCCTTAAGCTAAGCTGCTTTCAGCCCAAAAGCTAAGAATTCCATTGTCATCACCTCTGTCAGTATTGTTTGCTTTTTTCAATCACTCATTTTGGGAGGTCTTCTGCCACCAAGATGACAATGATGTGTTGATTCATTGCCCTGTCTCTAGTCCACGTGGAGGAGTTACTCAAAGATGTCAGCTTGCTTTGATTTTGCTATTGTTCCTTCGCTGTTGTTTTTTTCCCTGTTTCAAGGTGACAGATCCTATCCTATTTTTTACTTAATTACTGTCACAGAATCTACATTCCTACTACTTTAATTAAAAATCTTTCCAAATATTTAACAGATGAAAACTGTATTTAAAGTCATACTGACTTCTCTTTTTGTCTGTTTTCTTTTTGGTAAAAGTGTGAAAAATCTCTCCCCTCCAAATAACCCTTATGGCTGGCTAAAATCAATGTCAGAGTGATTTAATTTACAAACATAGTTAGATCCCTAATTAATTGATATTAACATTATTTAGTATCTGAGGTTCATCCTATCAAATTATTACATCAGAAACTAACCATTGTTGCATTAAAATAGCAACTGTAAGGTATATATTCCTACACATGAAGCTTTGGAAACAAGAAACAAATCCCAAACCTCTTTTTTTGGAAACAAGAAACAAATCCCAAACCTCTTCTTTTGGAAACAAGAAACAAATCCCAAACCTCTTCTTTCTGTCCAGAATGACAAAAAGGAGCAGTAGTTGTGCTGGCTTCCCCTACTGCCTGAAAATGTGGTTATCTCTGAGTCAGAAGTACCTTGCATCAAGGAAAGAGGAAATTTTAAGTTCTCTGCTGAAAACTACAAGTAAAGCACAAAACAGTACAAACAGGGTGCTAAAATATCATATACTTTAACAATGTGCTTAGGATACCAACTGCCTCTTGATTGCCCATCACCCTAAATCTGAAAATAATCACATTGTTTCCTTGAAGCACACTGTATTTCTGCAGAATTTTCTCTCACTATTTCAGCCCTGGAGGTTTCAGTTCCAATGTAATGAATGACTGGTTCTTTGAAGCTGAACTGTGGCATTTTTGATGTCAGTGTACTTTCAATCAACCTTGAAGAGTTGGGCAGCTGTGTCACCACTAAGTACAATCCCAGAGCCACACGTGACAAATTGTTTCATTGGCACAGTCACCATGACACTACAAAATTTCCTTAAAAGTTAAATATAAAGAAAATTCAGTGTAGAGTGTTTGATAAATGATATTCTGAAACAAGTAAGTAGAGGAAGGAAAAAGTAATCTAATGTCCAGGTTTCATTACAGAAGAAATTATGGGTTCCACAGTGCACACATTTTTAGATACTTTGAATTGCTTAAATCAACCCTTTTGGCTCATGAAACTGCTGAAAATATAGAGAACAGAATTTAGTCCTAGGCCTCATGAACTTGAAAATACCCATCTTCCTTGTAGGATTTCCAGTGAGATGTATCTCACCTATTTTTGACATCTGCAACTGAGATTTTTAAGTATAAGAGAGAAAGACAATTTATCAGACTGATATGAAATCTTTGTTTTGGACTAAAATTATTTATGCTCTCATACAGCCATTTATTTATTATTGACTGTAAGGATAGCCTTTAAAAATTAGTTTATATGCAAATGCCTGAACTGTAGATATATCTATTTGGAAAGATGGATTTGATCCAGTCTAAATTGGATTTATATATCTAAAATGAGATAGGCTTTTTCTTACTTTGCTTTTATATATGAAATTATTTAAAATTATGAGATTGTCTAGAAGGAAGACTGATCAGCTATGTACCAAAATAGTTTAATCCAGCCTTGTCTGCAGTTAATTTTACTTTCTGCTTCAAGATGAAATATCTATGAAAAAAGAGTCTCAAAAAAGTCTCATTGCACAAAACTACCTATCTACTTGTAACTAATTATGACCCTTGTGAAGGCTTGTTCAGGAGAGAGAAGTAATCTGAACTTCTTGGTTCTAGTCACACATTACAGGGAGAGGGGAAAGATGTTTCATGGACAAGTCTCCAGTCCCTTCATTCCAGACTAATGCATGCCCACAGCAATTTTGTCACCTTCAAAAGTCACAGCCTCAGTCTGGGTAAGGTAACATTCAGAATGTTACAGTGAGAGCTCTGAGACAACAGAGTCAAGAGCTGGACTTCAGATCTGTGCAAGGTGTGCAGACTCAGGTCTGTATTTGCACAGTGGCTGATGTTCACATAAGCCTGAAGTGGGAATTTTTTTTACAGAAACAGAATTGCAGTAGAAAATGTCAAAGGCTTCAACTGCTCAATTGCCTTTTCCCAGGGTAAAAAACCCCTTCATCATTCAACATGATGGAGATATCCTAGGTAGCTTTGTACAACTCAAATATAATTCTTTTTCCTGTGTTCTATACTCTTACCTGAGTTTAGGGAGCTGAATCAAACCATAACAGTGGCATTTATTATGTTAAATAAATATAATATTCTACATTGTACCTGTCAACATATGTAGCAAGTGTTTAAATCTCCATGATGTTCAAAGCAGATCACAGAATCATAGACTGTCTTGGATGGGAACCCAAGAACCGTCTTGTTCCAATCCCCCTACCAAGGCAGGGACACCTTCCCCTAGACCAGTTTGCTCACAGCCACATCCAGCCTGGCCTTGAAACAATCCCAGGGACAGGGCATCCACAGCTCCCCTGCTCAGCCCATCCCAGTACCTTCCCAGCCTCTCAGTAAAGAATTTATTTTTAACATCTGGTAAGAAACTGCACTCTTTCAGTTTAAAGCCATTCCCCCTTGTCCTGCCCCTACATGCTCTTGTAAAAAAGTCTCATTGTATTTTTCTTGTAGGCTCATTTCATATACTGGAAGGCTGCAAGGAGGTCACCCCAAAGTCCTCTCCAGGCTGAAAAATCCCAATTCTATTCTCTTAACCTTAGATGTACCCAATGGAGCCTAAGCAGTGATTCAACTGAAAGTATTGAAGGTAATGGTTGAACAGTTTAGGTGGTTTTGATCTTAGTGGTTAGCAGTCCAAATAAGGGATCCCCAGTGAATGGCTACACTATGGAATAAAGAGAGATCAGAAGCTGATAGATTAACAGGCTGCCTCATTACTCATCTCTTCTGTTTGTAGAATGCAACTGTGGTCAAAAATGATGTTATAAGATTCCTATTGTCAAGGGCTTGGATAAGGCAGGAAACCTACCACAGAAGTGGGTTTTAGCAGCATTCTTATATTGGAGGGAAATAAAAGGCTGACATAGTTCAGGTCTTGCTGTTATCCATGTTATTTCATTGGTCTGACCTCCAAAATTTTCCTCCTCTAAATAAATCTAAAGGATGTTTGAGTGTGTGTGTGTGTTCTCTTCTAGCAATCTAACTTCCCCTCTTGAGAATAGATTGTCTCATATCCAGTTATTCTCACATCACATTGAACAATACTGAAAGGAATAGTTTGTGATTCTTTTTTCATTTGTTTCTGCTGATAATAGAGCATGTAATCACAGAGTCTTTGTGTTTGTCTGTATATCCCTCTGGCAATTTTTGATCCTACTGTCCAATTTCAATCAAGACCAGACCACCCCTTGAGCATCCCATAAAAACATAAACTGTGTAAATGTTTGAAAATTTTTGTTTCCTTCCAATAACTTTCAATCCTGTTTCTGGAATATAGTATTGAAAAATCAAATATAGCCTTTATCTTGTCGTCTAGAATTCTCTGTGAGAAGACTTTTAAATAGAGGGACAGGCATTCAAAGGTATTATCATTATTGGACTTAAAGATCAAGCTACTAAGAGGCATGAACCCATAGGAAATGAAGTTACATTTATTTATAATTGTCATTGCAACTGATAAGCGTGTGTTTGACATTATCATTTAAAGACTGCAAACATTAATGCAAATAAACTAACAGTTTACATAAGAGGAAGGTGCAGAGGAAGAGTTACACTTTTAGGGAGTATTATTCATTAATTCGTTCAACAGTAGATATCCAAAGTGTCTTGCTGAAAATCAGTTCCAGTTTCCATTGATGTATTTGCATGCTTTTAAAGTAGATCTGCCCATTTCAGAACTGATTTCCTAAATACTTTCAAAGGCAGGAAAATTTCACACTTCTCTGAATGCCACTTGACTGCAAGTACAAATGTTAACAGCTTGTGAGAGTGCTAATTAGAACATAATAAAATTTATTGGACTTCTTTGACACCAACTTAACCAGAAGATGAAATACAATCTGCTATGAAAAAAATGAAGATTTTACTTCTGTCTTCATGTCTGAGCAAGGAATCCTACAAGTCAAATTTTGGTTTTTGTTCATATAATGCCACTTTTTATGTTACATGTCCTTTTATCACTTTCTTGTATGTTTCCATGTTCCAGAGTCAATCACTGGCAGATCTGTTAGGTTTGCACTGGAAAAGAGATTCCTGTCTGTCTTTTCAAACAGAGTACATAAGTCTAT
The DNA here is from genome assembly GCF_903797595.1 of Erithacus rubecula. NCBI lineage: Eukaryota > Metazoa > Chordata > Aves > Passeriformes > Muscicapidae > Erithacus > Erithacus rubecula. The sequence continues at coordinate 12,226,828 of NC_136685.1, read as the reverse complement.
GAACATATACCCACACAGAATTTTTAAAATTAACCGAAGACATCCATTGTGACAGATATAAATATGTACATAAATGTCCACAGAAGGGTGACTCAAATAATTATGACTTGGCCTTTGTAGCTGTATATGTGCATAAACATGAGAACAGTAATTATAATTCATTTTTGAGCAGATGACTTATTCAAATATTTTCTGTTTAGGTTTGTCTTTACAGTGCCTCAAAGAGAGGGGTAAATGTATGACAACTTTCCTTTCTCTGTGAGAAAGGGCTGAAACTTAAATCAAGGAAATAGCTATGCCTAAATTTGAAATGTCTAATCAGAGCTGCTTTAAAGGTTTTGTACACTGTTGATGGAATTAGGTGAAATGTCAGGGAGGTCTCAGGGTAGAGGTGCTGTCTGCTTCATTTCTGCTACTGAAATTTGCAGACAGGATCTTTCTCTGGAAGTCTCCACGAATATCCACCTATTCTCATTGGTCTTTATATATTTGTGTAGAGCCTTACCTGGTGTGATCACATATATATGTGGTCTATTCTGTTCTGTCAGTGCCAAAAACTCACATGCAGGTTCAATTTACAGAAACAGAGAATGGAAGGGAGCAGGTTGGAAGGGAACACAGCAGCTCATATGGTCCAGCCACCCTGCTAGAGAAAGATCATCTCACAGCACAGGGCACAGGGTTGTGCCCAGATTTTTCTGGACTGTCTCCAGGGAGGGAGGCTCCACAGCTTCTCTGGACAGTCTGTTCCAGTGTGTGCTCACCTTCACACTACAGAATTTCTTCCTCATGTTCAGGTGAAACTTCCTGTGCATCATTTTCTGCCTGTTGTCTCTCATCCTACTTCTGGGCATCTGCAGAGCCTGGCCCTTGAGACCCTCCCTTCAAATACTGACATACATTAGTGAGGTCTCTCAGTCATCTCTTCTTGAGCCTGAATAGGCACAGCTCTGTCAGCCTTTTCTCCTAAGAGAGATGCTTCAGTCCCTTAGTCATCTTCATAGCCCTCCATGGCATCTGCTCCCACAGCTCTTTGTCTCTCTTGTACTGAGCAGCCCCAAACTGAGCACAGCACTCCAGGTGTGAGTAGAGGGGCAGGATCACCTCCCTCAGCCTGCTGGCAGTGCTCTCCCTGATGCACCCTGGGCTGCCACTGGCCTTCCCAGGGCACTGCTGACCCATGGACAGCTTGCTGTCCACCAGGACCCCCAGGTCCTTCCTTCTCTGCACAGCTGGTCAGCCCCAACCCTCACTGTGTCGTTAGGATACTGCTGGGAGCCAAGGAAGCAGCTCTTTCTCAGGCTGCTCAAGGACAAGAGATTATAACAATGGTTAAACACCTGCTGGAGACGTGATGTTTTGCAGAAAGAATGTTTTCAAAGAGTTGTTGCCTTCTTGGACAGTGAGTCTTTTCTATTCTATTCTGTGTTACATGTACTACCCTATAGAAGTGTAGTGTTTCTTTATTTAAAGGTCTCTTTTGCTTCTCCATTACACATTACATTACATTAATTCTCCATTAATGTGTTGCATTATCCTTTTCACTGCTCCTACAGCCAAAATGCAACAACACTGCTGTATGATTACCTGTTAGACAAAATACCACTCCACATCCCTTCCCCTGACAAGGCAGCAATACATTCTTTATTAAATTAAGTTGTTTAAAATGCAACATTTTCATGTTTTATTTCAGCAACTATTTAGCATATCAATCTTCTTGTTTCAGCATCTATGTGACACAGCTAACCACAGCTCGCTCCCACTGCTGTTCCCATTTTGAGGAGTTTGAAAATCTGTCTAACTTCTCTTGGAGTTAAGAATTTAATTTAGGTCTGTTTTTCTTAAATGGACCCAAGATCCTCAAAAAACTTGACAGCAATTGCTCATGTCAATTGCTCTGAAATCTGCATCTTAGTACTGGGAAAACTATTAAAAGATTATCTTGTTCTTATCACTTACTTTCCCTAGGAAAAAGATTGATGCTTGATTTCAGTCTACCTCAGGTAATTTTAACTGTCTGATGAAACAGCACTCCTGAGACAGCTGCAAGACCATCATCCCTGCAGCCAATGGAGCCAAGTGAGTTATCTAAAAATTGTCCCTTATTTATATGACTTTTTAATATAGACATAAAATAAAAGCACAAAGATTTTTGAAAATCTTAAATAACTCACTTTAGTAAACTGACAGACATTATTTGCAGGGGTTTCTTCATCAATATTGCAGCAGGGTGGGAACTGAAAGCAAATTGTGGAATATTGTGATGGTTTCTTCAAGTTGTATTCAACTACACAGGGAAATTCTCAAAAGCAATTAGAAGGACTTTTAGACATGTTAAACACTTCCATTAATTTATCTAACTAGTTAGTAATTTGTTTATTTTTAAATCGCATGCATTGGAAGTGACAATGGCAATAGGGAATTGTTTTAAATGTCAAGTTGCTCTAGTTTGTATCTAATTAATCATTCATGTTTTTATGTTCAAAAGGCATAGTACATGTGTAGAGGGTCCATTTTTTCAGTACACAAATATCAAGTTATTTGTAGTTCTATTTTTATTATGTAAATCACCATGCTTATATAATACAAATCCTGAACTGCATTTTGTAGATATTTTAGTTATTTTTTTCATAAAAGAAACCTTTTATGAAATAACACTAAGAGTATTATGGAAATGACACACCACCTTTATTTTAATGACCACTTCTCCTTGCACATTAGATTTTAAAACTGAGAACTTTTTTTACAATGCCATTTTAACTTTAAAATGCTCCTACTAAGCACTTGAAGTAGAAACATGGAACACATCCCTAAAATATTATCTGTCACATAAGAAAAAAAATTCCCATTTGCTTCCACAGATATCAAGGGCTTTTATCTCACCTGCACAGCACTACCAAGGAATGCATTGCCTATCAATAATGTGACTAGGCTCCTGAAAATAAAAGTCCTTTTGAGCAAAAAAGTCTCTTTTCTAATTGACCCGCACAAAATGCCTGAATCAGGGCTACAGTAGAGCCAATTTCTTCTCAGTAGCTGTTACATTGCTGTGGCTTGGATTCAGAATGACAATGGTGTTGATAACACACTGATATTTTGGTTTCTTGCTTAGTCATGTTTTTCCTAAGGAATTTTTTTCATTGTCATGCTCTGCCACTGAGGACATACACAAAAAAAAAAACATAACTGGGAGGAAGCTTAGCTTTGGGGATAGGTGACCTGAACTGACCAAAGGGATATTTCACATGCCCAGTGTATAAACTGGGGAGTTACCCAGAAGGGAGCCAGTCTGGGTTCAGGAATGAGGGGCTGGAGCTGGCAGCATGTGGTGAGCAATTGCATTATGCATCACCATTACTATTATTTCATTATTATTATTATTATTATTATTATTATTATTATTATTATTATTATTATTATTATTATTATTATTATTATTATAGTTATTATAGTTATTATAGTTATTATTATTATAGTTATTATTATTTAGCACTGGTATTGTATTTTACTTTATTTGCTATTAAACTCTTCTTATCTCAACAGACAGCTGTTACTTCAGTTCTCCTCCACATTCTGCCCATGTTGGAGGGAAGGGGAGAGTTGAGCAAGGGGCTGCATGGTGTTTCATCTGCAGCTGGGCCTAAAACCACTTCAGTCAGATGCAAAAATATCCTTCAAATACACAAGGTCAACAAAATGAATTCTCTCCAGCTCCTTCAGTAGCTACAGCTTTAGAAAAGATTGTGTTTCTAAAGTTATTCCTTATTTACAGATACATATAAAATTATATTTTTAAGTATTAATCAATAGAATTGGACTTCTGTGCTTAAACACGCTACTGCTTTGAGTTATATGTGATACTATAATCTATATTAAATGACATATCTGTATATTTATACTGAAGCATATGGTCTAAGGCAAGAATATACATTAATTAGGAAACTTGAATAATTTCTAGAAACTTTCCATGTTCTCAGTGGCCCTGTGGTGGTTAAAATGCATGCAGTGCATTATGAAAGCATGAATGCTTTTTCTAGAAGGAAGCAGTAGCATTGCTGCATGCTATTTACACTAGAAAGGCTTTGTTCCAGGAGGCATTGTGCAAATTAGTTTTCTTTTTTAGTTCAAAAAGACACAACTATAAAAATTCAATATATGGCTTTTTGCTGACAATTAATTTTTCTAGTCTCCTAAACAGTATTATCCCCTTATTCCTGGTTGTCAAACACAACAACAACACTTCCTTCAGTTTAGAAAGTTATGCAGCAGAGTGTAAAGATAATTTGGTATTGTTATATATATATATATATATATAATTATTATATATAATAATAATGGTGGTATTTTTGAAAGTTGTTCTAAACATGTAGGGGTTTTTACTTAGCAGATTTTTCCTACATTCTAGGAACAAGTTTTTCCCACACTATTGCAGACAGTTGATGTTTTCTTGGTCAACGGAACATTAATTTTCATTTAAGAATATATGTTTTTTGTCTATGAAAAGAAGCTCCATTGTAGAACCAGTTATCTGGTTTCCTTCTTAAATCAGTTCTTTATGCTACATAGCTGTTTTCAGAAACATTTTATGACAAACCATTTGTAAGTTGGAACACGATTCTCAGCATTGGTAATTGTAATCTGTTTTAAAATGTTGCAACTATCAAAGTTTCTCACAACAGTCCACTTATTTCTCTAGTCTAGATATGTAAATGTCTTGGAAAATACAGTTGCACTCACTTTGGCAGTATGAAAGAGTTGTAGCATCATTTGGCTTTGATGCATTAAAAGGAGGAAGAGCTTTTCTCCAAATTTTTGCTAGCTCTTCAAAAGAATTCCATTATTTATGCAGACAATAAAGCAGTAATGGTATTATGTTACCTTTGTGTGTTCCCCTGAGCTGAAAAAGAGTGATTTGGCATTCAAATTATATAAAAAGCTCAAGGGTGGAGTGCTGAACAGATCATGACCACTAAGAATAAGTAATAAGGAACAGGCTACAAGAGCAAACACCAATAATTGTGAGTTTCCCTTTTCATGGTACTAAAATGAGGTGTACACACTTATGCAGACACAGAGGATGCCAGAGCAATTAATTCTGCATCCCCAGTTCTGATGCCAACACATCTGTTTGATCTGTGTGTGTTTGGAATGTGCATTTTGTGTGTGTGTTTTGGGAGCAATAGTGAGCACAGTGTAAACATCCATGATCTTTGCTCTAAAGGAATTGAGTGTCATTATACAGATATGTAAATCCATTGGGAAATACATGTATAGTTGTAGTGGTTTGGTAACTTCTAGAGATTAGGATCTACTAGCTACAGAAAATTATCATGTAAGACTGTAAAGAATACACTTTCTAAAGTGTAGCACTATTCACTCTTCTGTATTTACATTTGGCCAATGTTAAACCTTCCTCCTTACTGCTTCTACTGTAGTGCTCTTTCATGTTACTTGAGACCTACTTTTCCCTTAATACTTTTAATTAGTATTTTAAGTACCTTGCAGGAGCAGCAAAGTCAGTAAAGTGATACAGTATTCTAATTCCACAGTAAAGAACAAGTTTTATGTGAAACCACAGAGAATAGGTTTCAGAAGAAACTGTAAAATAAAATAAAATAAAATAAAATAAAATTATTGTAGAAACTACCACTTAAGGATTTTCTTGTCTAAAAAGAAAGATTCCTAGTTGCTTTTCATAATTCTTACAATTGAGAATGTCTCTAACTTAGTCTAAGAACAAAAGAATATTAGTCAAATCACTCTTCTTTTAACTGGTATAGTAACAAAGTGGGGATTAAGCAAGGTGACCTGCTGTCTTTAGCCAGGTATTGTTATCCTGCAGGAGTTAATCCACAAGGAAGAAATAAAAGGAAAAGGAAAAAATATTTTAAAAAAACCCAAAATGCCCCCAACAGAACATGCAAGGTTATTATCTAGTTAAGTAGATATTTTCACTACATTCCTACTGTCTTTGTCCTTACAAGTGAGTCCTCCTTTCACCATTGCAGAACCTGTGCAAGTATGTGCCTTGCTGGCTACCTTGTTTCATCCTTACACAAACACATAAAAACAATGGTTCATTTACTACAGTTTAAAAACCCCCATAATTTATAACCTCCTGTTGCATGTTTTCATCAATACTTGAAAAAAAGGTATCATCTAAATCTGAAATTTAAAAATCTATATTTTATTTCCAGTTGTGTTTCTTCTCTAAAATATAAGCATATTCAAGCAAGTAAATCACTACTTTTGCTTCTCTTGAAACTGTGCAAACTCCAGTTACCTTTGAGAGCATTTTGGATATCTTATTTACAGTGGGTGATTCTGTGACTTGCACTTATTCAAACAGCAAGTTCAACTGTACATACAGATATTTCACATGAACCTCAGGTGCACACAGTGGAATGATCCAGATGTTTGAGGATTGCATCTGTGATCCATGGACAAAGGATGCTATAGAAGGTCAAGATATTGCTATTATTACCACAAGGATCTGGTTAATGCCTAATGATAAGTTCATCTTCACAATTTCCAGATGTCATATAAATATTTAAAAGAGACAGGCTTTTAAGCAGGATGTGGAACTTGCCCTTATTTAGCACTTAAAATCTTTAATAATTTTACTTGAATGCAAATTGTGATAATATAACAGGAGTACCAGCAGAGCATAGGAAAGAAAAAAACAAAAACTGTGTGCATTACTCCATGAATTTCAGTTACTCTACATTATGCTTTTCAAATAAGGTTAATTATATTTTCCTCAATTTCCTCATTTTTATTGTTTTTTTCCATAATCTACTATTCTACCTCCTTCAAGAGCATTTTTTTAAAATATTAATAAACCAGGCAATTTTTTGTATTTTTATTATCTTTTTTTTTTCTTTACAGAATCATGCTAAATTAAAAAAAAAAAAAAAATTGTTTTCTCCTCCTGCTTTCTCTCTTCAGGCTCCCTGTATGAATCTTTGACAATTTCCTATCTCTTATCAAAACTTTGTGCTGATATTTTGCTTTGAATGTATTCAAAGTATTGTCAGTTGTTACAATGCCAGTGATAAATTTTAAGTAGTCAAAGTTTGATGCCTCTTTCAGTTACAGAGTCTTTTTGGGGGATATTTAGGTAATTTAAATTTCTTTGTGTTAATATTTATCGTATGATATTAAAATTGGAATGCCATTAATATGTAAGGTTTTTGAGTTAGTTTTGCTTAAATACATCTATTCAAGAGGAGAGCCATCCTAATGAGTAACCTGATGTTTTGGGCAGGTGCCTCAGCTCCCTGGAAGAACAGCAAAGCAGCCAGAACAAACAGGACAATTTCGTTTTAATAAATTTCAGCACTCAATTTCTTGTAGCTTATCAGGGTATAAAAAACAATTGCTTAGAATCCCTGAGGTGCAGGAACACTTGCTGTGCACACATATCAACTAAAATAAGACCATTCTACCCTTCATGCACCTCAAGACTGAACTCCATCAGAGTGTGGCTTTTCCCAGTTGCTGATCCCTGACATTTCAGTGATGGGTCATCAGTTCATCAGCTTGCTTGACTGCAGTTAGTTTTGGATGTTTTGAAAACAGAGTTTCGTTTTTATTGCCGTTTGCAGCCCAGTTTTCTCAAATGTTGATTTTTAGCTCATCTAAATAGAAGAATGTCTGGCTTCAAGGTAAGTGATACTTGATTCATAGCTCTGTGCAATGTCATTCCCTTGAAAGGAGCTGCAGGAAATGGGAACATCAAGGATAATTGCTTTGCAATGGGCTTTAGCTCTTAACTCCACACTTTTTCAAGATACAAAAGTAAAGATTAAGCTCAGGAAAGAAAAACCCATCTACCAGTGAAATAGGAGAAGTTCTCTTCTCTTTCTCACACCTCAAGAGTAGCCTCCAACATAGGTGTAAAACTGTGTAGTGTGAGCATATGGGTCAAAAGCCATCCCATGTGTAGAGTCAGTGATGGATTGAGATTGGTAAAGGATATCTTTGATAATTAAGAAATTAAAGAAAGAAACTGGGTCTTAATTGTTCTAACAGTCTTCCAGAGAGCTGATCTTGGCTAAGTTATTAATTCAATCAAGTAATATATAGCAGCTATAATTAACTATAGTAATCTTAAAGAGCTTTTTCTTTCTAATTCAGCCTACTGATTGTAGGTACAAGTGGTCACTTTTTGTACACAATACAACAGGATTGATATTCTCTCCCTTGCATCCTATTAGCCTGATGAACCTTCAGGAGAAAGAGGTTCTTCTATGATATGTACTTCTAATATTGATAATTTGTTAAACTGGCAGTAATTTTACATCTTTATTGGCAGTCCCAAATGTTATATTTTAGTCTGAAATTCCTTTCCCCACCCTGATCCAGAAGGTGAAAAAATTAGGAAAAATATAAAGACTATTTATTTTATATTAAAATTAAATTTCTTCATTGCCATAACATCTCATCTTCTCCTCTGTCCATATGTCAAAATTTCATTTAAATTTACCTGTGAATAATAATATTTTTTTAAATTACCAGTTAGCTATAAAAATAATATAATTACAGCTTTATTATCAAAATTTGGTCAAGTTTGGTTTTTTTAGTTGCTTGGTTAGTTTTCTTGTTGCTATTTTTCAGTCTGATACATTTAGACTAAGTTTTCAGAGACAGGAAAAATTTCCAGTAAAATAATAATAATAAAAAAACCTGTTCAGATTTAGTATATTCATATTTACAATGGGAATTCACACAATTCTGCATCTGAATATTAAAATTTAAAAAAAAAAGGAAGTACAAAAGAGTATTTGCACAACCCACTGACAGGCATTTAGGCTGCACAATTTAACAGAAATGCTGTAATAGGATTATTGGATAGGTTTTCCAGTGTAAAAGCCAGGTACAGAGCAAATGACTTGCCTGCTGTGCTCACATTTGGGTAACAGGCAGGAAGGGCTGCTCACTCTGGGCTTCCCACTCCAGCTGCTTGCAGAGCAAGCTGCTGGTCATGACTCTGCTGCACTTGAGCACCATCTGCTTTGTTCTTCTCCCTACTGGCATGATTTTACTGACATGTTCAAATAAGCATCATTTGCCCTTTGCCTACCCACTGTTGAGAAGCCCAACCTTATTTATGCCTCATGGAGAAGCTTTCTTCCTCATGCCTGCCACAAAAATCTCTGCATTACTACTGGTGGAAGGGCTGGCACCATATGGGCTGAGGAGACCTCAGATTATCAGCTGCCTTGATTTCTGCTTAAAGCCTGAGCAATATAGATAGTTAAATAAGCCTTTGATACAAATATGATGCCAGAACTGCTTGAGGTGTGCATCAGGACATCATAACACATCAGACAATTAATGTTCTGCTTTGAAGTGCTGATGCACAAAATCCAGTAACAGAATCTTTCCTAGCAGCCCTCATGGTTAATAAAGAGAGTCTGATGATTACATGCTGAGTACACAAGTGTTAGCTCCTCACACATTTTCCAGTACTATGTGAATTTTATTTTCTTCTAAGTATGAATGTTTATAAATTAATGTTCTATTTTCTTCCACGTCCATATTAAAAGTTGATAGTTTTCAAGGTTCACGAAAATGGTTCAGGAAAAGTGTTAAAGAACTGGTAGAGTGTTTTTGTTACTTTACTCGAGAAATATTGATGTTTCCTCAAATCAGATATTATGTGAGAACCACGGTCAGAAAAACTTTGCTGTAAAAATGACAAAGTGTTCCAATAGTTCATTTTAAAAGCTATCCTGTGGTTTGGCACTGAATGCTGAACATTCCCTTCCCATAGTAAAGGCCACTGCAATTTTCTATCACGTACAGCACCTATGAAATCCAATGTTTTAGGTACAACAGGGCATGGGTGGATTCTCCCCTCAGTGGATAATTTTGTACCCCTGGCTCCTCTGCAATTTTTTATTCTCAGAAATAAGGCTTTTAAACTTTGACCAGCCAATCAAGATGTACTGACCTGCTGAACTGTACATCTTGAAAATGGAATTTACAAGACTGAACCATGAAGCAGTAGGCCAACTGAGCCACCCTAGTGGGAGAAAGGAAATAGCATTATTTTTTGAATAGTCCCTAAGAAAACCACAAAACTAGTCTTGAGAGAATTGCTAGAACAATTAAAGCTATGTTCATGATCTTGGAGGTGTTAGGATGGATTCAAACAATCCTTTTCTCCTCTGCAGCAGTTCACACAAAGTGGTACAAAGACAGAATATATGTCACGAGAAATACAAAGTGGAGAGAGAGGTTAAAAAAAATATAGAGAGTACCAGAGAGGTTTATATGAGGGAAAGATGTCAAGAGAAGACAAAATAGCTTTCTGCAAGTAATTATACTAATATGAAGAGGGCAGGGTTCAATTATTCATATTGACTACATAAGAATTAAAGACAAAGTATAGAAATATATGGATGTATGTAAAAGAAAGGAAATTATTTTGTAAAAAATGAAGCTCTAAAATTAACACCAAAAAATAATATTAGGATGATAAATAGAACTATAGGTATTTTCTTAGCAGGTTGGTTTTCTTATGGAAAGGGTAAAATGAGTTAAAACCAGTCCTGCCATTAGAGAAAGGGACTTAATGGCCATCACTGTAATTTCATTCTGACCTAATATTTTGCATGGTAAATTCAGGGTGAAGCTAAAACAAATGGCATTTGCATTCTCTTAGAACTCAAGGACCAGTGACAAGTGGGGAAAAAGAAGAAGTTGATTTGAACCATTCTGTGCTGGTATGTGCCCTTTTTGAATGTTGCAATATCTAGATTATGTACTTGGAATAGGCAGCTAGATTATAGTCTACATAATTCTTCCCTTTCTTTGAGGTAGGTCAATCACTATCAAGAGAACAATAGAAGAATTGTTGCACTGGTTCAGAGGAAAGATCCATCTCAGAACAGGCAGTGGTAGAGGCACTGCAAAAGAATATCTAATCTGCTGTTTCATTAATACTCAGCACAAAGGTGGTGGTGGTTCAAGGATTTGCACTTTCTGTTTAAGGGACACTTCAGAAGACTTTTTTTTTTAACATTCTCTCTTTTAGGAGCTGACATCTGTCCTTGGCTCAGGAAAATGCTCTCATGTCAGGGCTGACCTACAGAACCTGAGTCTGAGGTCTGCTTTGTTTTGTTGGGTTTTTCAAAGTCTATTGCCATTATTCTGTTGTTCCTTCTCTTTTGTAACATGAATGCTGTAATTTTGTGATCACTTTTGCATAAATTATCTTCCCCTCCATCTCAATTTTTCAATCAGTCTTTGGGACTTAAATCAAATTAGAATCAAATGTAAAATAACTGATCTGTATTACCAACCTTTTGTATTTCTTTTATTACTTCTGCACTTTACAGAAATGTTGGAAGTGTCTCTTGTATTAAAATAAAAATGTGATCCAGTTAATGTTTCTCCAAACAATAGTGAGGGAAGGAATGTTGCTGTTACCAATATATTTATCCTACAGTCAAAGAAAAACATAATATACCTGCTAGTGAAAGGTTATAGGACAGACTTCTACAATGTCCCTGTTTCCTTCCAAGCAAATCTCACTGTACTTCCCATCTCATATTTCTGGAGTGCTCTATAAACAATATATTCTCCTTGACATCTTTGCTGATCAGACTCTGTACTAACATTCCATTCCAGACATTATCTCTCTAAACCTAAGTGATGACAGAGGGCTTTTTATATTTTCAGTTTGTGTATACCAACATTAAGATCTCTCTTTTTCATATAACATTGCACAGATAACAAAGATTTCAACAAGTTATATTGCTGTGTTCTCTTGTATCTCTGATAATCATGGAGCCATTTCTGTGGTCTTTTTCAATGAGATTTCATTCTATGAGCCAAAATGGTTTTCTAGTCCCCTACCCATACCTTAAACTTCAAACTGATTCATAAGTCAATGACTTTCCCCTATCTCAACCAAGATAAATAACCATGTCTCCTGACAGTCATCCTTCATGGATTATCATGCAGTGAAATATAGAAAAGAATTTTCATGGACAAACCAGGTGCCTTAGGTGATTCCTGAAGAATTTCTCTTCATAAGGGAAAGTAAGGTTCCTTCAAAATGTTACTTGTATTCTCAAGCATATGATAACAACTTCACCTTTTCTAGAAGATGATTTGCTAAAAATGACCAAAAAGAGAAAGTTTCCTATTAATTCTTCATATTTTCTTAGCTGACCTTCAAAAAGTTCTCTCAAGAATTGTATCAAGGTTTTTGCATGAATAATAATTTGGAAAGAATACCAGTTCATTTAAAAAAAAAAAAAAATCTTTAAAGCTGCTCTGTGCTTCTGCTGGTCATTTCAATAAACAGCAGTATTTGTCTTGGGAACTGTGAAAGTCTGAAGTAAAAGTTACATAAAACAGTCTACCAGACAGTTATAAATAAGCTAAATGACTATGAGCTGTTGAAATTTTGTGGAACTGCGAAATTCATACAGTTTCTAGACTTATCTTTGTACTTCACATAGAATAGCCTACATAAAAAATGAGCACTGGAAAATGGATAAACCAATAAAACTACAATGTTCCCAGTCTTAATGTAAGAGAGAGGGAGAAGTAAAGCTCTCCCATAAGGAGAGAAACTTTTAGACCAGGAAATGAGAAATAACTTCATTCTGTGAAATGGATTCCACCAGCCTAAAGAGGACAGAACAGTAATGTGGAATTGTTCCATTACACACAAAAAAGGACTCAAAAAATATACAACAAACTCCCAGAAAGGGTCAGAGCACATCTGTGGCATTCAGCACATTATATATATGTATCACATACTGTTAAAGACATAGATTATGAAATATTTTATTCCTCATTTCAGGAAATTGCTGACCTACAACTGCTCAACATAGCTTCACTAGAGTGAATTGATGACAACTTTGCAAATGTTTAAATATATTCATCCAGATATTACTCTTTTCTTTGTTGTATTCCTGGAGAGTTGATACTCAACAGGGTTGAGGAATACCCTGAATCTCAAATAAATAAATAAATAAAAAATTTAAAAAAATCCAGTCAATAGACAGCCTTCTAAACAGAAAGGCAGAGCTTGTTTGTCAGACATTCTTTACAACTCTAATTCCATATAAAGGTTGTAAGTTACTGAATTCTAAATAAATATAAAAATCCAGCTCATTGTGACATCAAGATTAAGACTCATTTATTGGTAAAAATGCACTTAGACTAAGTTTTTGGACAATCTTAAAAAAGAATGGGAAAGTTTATTTCTGCTCATAATATTAATGAATATGTTCTGGTCAGATATTTAACATATTAAAAATACAGCCCACATTTCTGCCATCAGTACAAAAGATATAAATTTAAGCAAAATATTTTATAAACAGACCCAAGTCGACATCTTCTAAATCTAACAAGGTGAAACCTTCAGAGATCTAGAAATTTTGTGACATATAGAAATTATTTTCAAATAGAACTTTAATAGAACTTTATAGAACTTATAGAATTTTTCAAATCATTCTGTTTGCAAGAACAGAGATAATATGAGACCAGATTCATTTTTAGAGAAGTGGGGACAGAAATCATGCACACACACATATTGTAGTCAGAAATAAATTCTACTGTTATCTCTTATGGGACTAATTCTCTCATACCAAGTGTGTGTAAAGAATACCCTGCACAACTGCTTATTCTGGTGAATACCATCTCAATTAACCTGACGCTGTTTAGTCATCTAGCAGCCACACAAAAGGTAAATAGTAGAAGAAAAATTATCTCTTGCAAAAGTCTAGACAACTCTGGTCCTTCTGCAACTACATTATAGTCCACAATTTCAGGACTTCTTCATAGAGAAGGTAAAATGTATGAGGAAGGCTGAAGAGGAGGAGACACCTGTGGATGTGCAGGTACAGTTTCTAGACCTTTGTTTCCACTTCACATGGAATGGAATAATTCCACTGTAGGACTGCTCCAAAGCCATCAGTTTTCAGTATACACCAGCATAAACTGAGCTCTGGGACTTCATGAATCCCAAAAAGAAAGAAAACTACAAAGATTTTTTTTTTTTTTTTTTTTTTTTGCCTCTGTTTGGCTGTGATTGTACCCCAGAGAACCCCCACAGGGTTTCTATCCTGATAAGCTGAGTAAAGAAGTGCAAAACTCACAGTGCCTTCTACATCATCTCCTTCAGGGACATCTCTTCAGGTGTTCATACACAGCTCCTGGAGAGAACATGTGCTACTACCAGATCTTGTGAACAGCCAGTGCCAAGAGAAAGGGATGCAAAATGTAAATTGCCCTGACAGCAGAGTGTTTCTCAGCAGGGCATCCCTTTCCATCCTGTAGTCATGACTATGAATGGCAATGAAAAGTACAAGATGAATTGAAGGCTCCAACAATCTTTGTCTGTTTCAGCAGTTGAGGAATTGTTAGTTGTAGGGCAAAGCTGACCAGAGTTGAAATGGCAGCTTCAGCAGACCTAGGAATATGAGCCAGCTGCCTGCTTAAAGCAAATGAGCAGAGGGGAAAGGGGTTTGGGTAAACCAAGGAAATCTCAAGGCAAATTAGCAACCTGTGAGTAGTCCCTCAAGAGTTTCACATGCTTCTCTGTATTTTGGGCCCCATGCCATTTATGATCAGATCAGTTACTGTACTACATGTACATGTAGTAACATGTTCTAACATCAGGGATACAAGGGCATTTTGCAATGCTGCTTCTTTCTCTCAAAGTGATTCTCCACGCAAAAACTGCAATTCTGGTAGTAACCTGTGTCTTTTCAAAACATTCCTCTGCATGACACTCTCTTCAAATGTCAGGACTATACCAGAGGAACTAGTACACAGGGACTCTGAATAGGCAGCTAACCCACAGCCTTCAGTTTCACCTCTCTGTGACTGAAAACTCAGCTTTGTGAGTCACAGCTGTGCCATATTGGCTCAATTTTAGAAAGAAATTTGTTACCTAAGATGTAAGAGAGAATGTAAGGTAAAGCTATGCAAGATAAGTAAAATAAAAACACTGAAAGAATGCAGAAAGACTCATGGTTATCAACTGGAGGATTCAAAATAAGAATGTAAAAAATATATAAACCCCAAAGACAAAAAATAATAGTGAATCAGAAAAGAAAAACAATGTCAAGGAGGAATTGCTCCAAGGAATAATGGCTTCTACTCCAACTGGCTGATTCCTACCAGCAAACAGGGACTCGTTGGGTGGCTCAGTGGGAGTGGGGAACATATTAATGTCATTTAGATTACAATCCTTGCCATCTGTTATTAACAGGAAAAACTTGCAGTACATTAGCAAGTTACATGAATCTTGTTTGTAGAAAATTTTTGTCTATGGTGAAATTTGGCCAAACAAAAGTGGCTGGTACAGGGAAGATTACTGGCCTGCATATAAGTAAACTATTAGGCAGAGAGCACAGCTTCAGCAAGACTGTTCTTCCAAGTGGGGTGGGGAACCAGCAAAGGGGGGTGAGATAGATGCTCTCTGTATTCAGCAGTGATTATGGTGGGGGTAAAGAAATGCAATTTCAACATGAAATCACTGCCAAGCCAGTATTTATTCCAGCATAATTCAAGGAGTTTCCTCTCTGCAGGATGCTCTTCAGGACAAACCTGGGCACAAGTCTGATGAGGAGCAGCTAAGGGTTGTTTAGCCTGGAGAAAAAGAATCTCAGGGAGGACATTATTGCTCTCTGAAACTGTCTGAAAAATGATTGTATCCCAGTAGGGTTTGGTCTCTTACACTTTACAAGTAGTAGTACAAGAGGAAAAGGCTTCAAGTTGCACCAGAGGAGGTTTAGTTTGGGTATTATGAAGAATTTCTTCACAGCAAGGGCTGTCAGGGCAGGCTGGTTGGGGAAGGGGCAGAGTCACCATCCCTGAAGATATTTAGAAGACGTGTGGTAGATGCTGCACTTACAGACGTGGCTAAGCTTGGAAGAGTCATGTTAATGGTTGCACCAGATGTCTTTTCCAACCCACACAATTTCATTATTCCATGATTCAACTTGTTGTCTACATTTCCATCACCTGTGAAACCCAGTCTTGGCTTCACCAATGAAATTTTACTTGAAATGTGTGGCTGCAGACATTGTCAAGAAAAGTTACTCAGTTAAGAATTCATAAAGTTTTTAAATTATGACAGGTTACATGACTACCTTGCATGCTGCATGTTCTACAGTGATTTTTTTCCCAGAGTCTAACTAGGATTTATCTGTAGTTGAGGAGGATTGCTTCCTGACAGCTGTGGTCAGCTCAGCAAATAAGAGGAGAAAAATCTACTTGGCTGCAGAGTCCATAGTGGACAAATATTAAACTAAATTGAAAAAAGATAAAAAGAGTTCATTTGGGATTGCTTATGCATTTTCCAGAATTGAAGTTCTGTTTACCAACAGGGTCTCTGCCTGTTTGATCCTACAAATAATTTCTGATTCCCTTAAGCTCTGACTAACAAATATGCATGAAGTGATTTAATGTATAAACTTCTGCACTGAAACTGCTTTCTTATAGTTTTTACACACCACTTAGCAAAATAAGATGCAAATTTCTGATATGGTTTTAGATACTTTCCTGATTTAAAAATAATTAGTATTAGATTATTCAAATCTAATAGTACAAATAAGTACAGATCTGTACCTGTTATACAGATCACACCTATTTACCTATTGTTAAAGTCAAGCCTAAAAGGGTACCAGGGAAAAACATCTTATACTGTTGATATACATGTATATGTATGCAAAATAAGATAATCTCTCTAGAGGGCACCTGAGAATGCAGCTTGTGGAAGTGTTGTTCCAGTTATTTTAGTAAAACAAGGACATGAAGTGGCATACTTTGTTCTTGAACAGTTGTATTCAATTTCTTCCCTTTTAGCTTTGTTCAAAGTATAATTGTCTGCAATAACACTTGCTCAAAATGAGGGTAATTGTTACAGATGGAGTGCAAATAAAAAGCTGAAAACTTTCAATTGTTTAAGTGTACAGAGAAACTTTTCACTTTCAAACTAATTTCCCTGTTGCTGGTGGTGATTTTTTTGAGGCAGTGGGGCAGTGATAAATGATGCACAATGATAACTGAAGAAACTATTGAATCAGGTGCAGGCAATTAAAGACAGTCCTACAACAAATGTCTGTCCAAATCTATAAGCCTGAGGCTTGTTCTGATTACAGACTGAGAAGCACTAAGCTTATAGGGACTGTATGATTTCAGACATTTCTTTGCTATCATTCACAAATCTGTGAGGTTTTTACCTATCAGCCTCAACTTTTCAGTTCTTGCTTGAGGGGTTCCATTTTCTCTTTGTAGCTCTACCTATTTTTGCTCTTCTGTCAGACCTGATAATATGCTTTTTACTTGCATACAGTTATCAGAGGTCTCCAGGCATACCTTAATCTTTATCACAAACAGAGGGACAGACTGGAGGACTGCCAGGCAGCTTGTTTGACAACCCTTTCAGAGCTGA
Source organism: Erithacus rubecula (assembly GCF_903797595.1). Lineage (NCBI taxonomy): Eukaryota > Metazoa > Chordata > Aves > Passeriformes > Muscicapidae > Erithacus > Erithacus rubecula. Next base: position 12,209,397 of record NC_136685.1, on the reverse strand, counting down.
GGGCTGTCAGTACAAACCACAGGCTGGCACACAGCTCCTGTTAAGTATACCTGAGTCTGGCCAGGTTCAGTCATGTGATGCATCATCTCTTAAAGTAGAAAGCAAAAAACAAAAACCATCAAAGTTCAGATGCTAAGAATATAATTTCCAGATTTGAAGTTAATCATACTAAGCTCTTCTTGGAGATGGGGGACTTACTTCCCTAGAGGATAATTTATCTCATGTTTATGAAGTATGTAACAGATATCTGGCTTTATCATTACTAAGTTTAACATAAAAAGTGTCAGTCAGAGACACTTCCAATGATGGTGCCATTTTCTGGTTTTAATATAATATTTCAATGTTGTCTTTCTGCAAATCTTAAAGTCCTGATTCCAGCAACAGCTCAATAATCTTCTTCCATTTGAATAATTTTTAAGTCCTTCAGCTGAAAGATTCACACCTCATGGATTTAAAGGAACAGGGTGACCCATACCTTGTATGTTGATGCTGTTTTTAAGCAGCTAGCAGCACCAGAAAATGTAGGTGGAACAAAAGCAAATTACAACACAAGCGTTGTGTAAATTTTAGGTATGCAGCCTTAATCTAACAATTATGATGGCTGAACTCTACAAAGCACTGCCATCATTATCTTTCTACTTGATGATGATGTCTTAGACAAAATGTAGGTAAGAACTATGCCAAAATACAAAGTCCAAGGGATCTAACTTCACAGGTTAGACACCGCCTCTGAATCTGCAGGCATCTGCTACATCAAAGAGACAATGAATTTTGGTAAGAATATACTGGGTACATTTTCTCCAGAGAGAATTTTTTCTGACTGGGTAGGGACTGGTCCTGTATCTGTGTAAGCAAACACAAATCCAGCTGAATATGTCAGATTGCATAGAATTTGAAAAACTTGTTTTTTTCCTAACTGAGGCATACAAACATTTAGCATCCTGTTTATTTAAAATGCCAACACAATAAATAAAACTTCTACAGGAGGTGGGTGTCAAAGGCATCCATGCCCAGCACTGAGGGCCTATAGTGCAGCACTGTAGTGCTAAATATCATAATGCTTAAGGCTTGTAGGGGAACTAGTCTTAGCAGGTTGTGGAACCTACAAAACTTAGTAAAATCTGAAACCTGAATCATCTGCCTGGCCAAATGTGTAGCCAAAACTGCATGAATAGGGCACAATCCTTGATGAAGGAGCTCTAAAGCAATGTCCCTCTCTGAAGAAACTAGAGTGAAGTACAGCCAATTCAGATAGTTCTATGTCTCACCACGTTGCAGCAAAGGCAGCTAATCAACCTTTCACAAGCTCATTTTATAGAAACAGAAACTAGTTATTGGGGAAAATCTCCTTTAAGTTGTCAGGAAAAGTCAGGAGATGGGTCAGAGACTGACAGGACCATGACATTCTGTTCCCATTAGACATCGGCAAGATTACTGTTGAATTCAGTGAGCAATGAATCCCAGAAAACCCAGAAACCCCAATATCTAAAAAGATATATTTACTGTAAATATTAATATGTTACTTCAGTTTGAAACCCCACATTTTGCAGTCTGTATTTTCAGATATAGAATGATAATGAATGAAACTGGCTCAATATGAACAGCCAAGGAAGCAGTTTTTCTTGTACATAATTTTAATATATTGGTCAGCAAGTTTGCTTTTAATGCTGCAAAGAGATAAGCTTAGGATTTCATTTTCACATAAAGGCACCATTGTGCTCCTCCACTAGCATGCACAGGAAGCTAATAGGAAACTAGTAATGTATTTTATTTGTGCTTGCCCTGCTGCAAAATAAAAAATATAATGTAAATGAAAACAGTACTGAAGGAAAGACAGAAAATTGCACATTATTGCATTGAGAAAAGAAAATATCAAAGTTCCCTATTTTCCTTTTCTTTTCCTGACTACATAGAGCTCCAAAATAGAGTTATTAATTCTTCAGCATAAAGCAACAGGTCCAAAAGATTGACGAGAGGTAAACATTTATGCTGTAGAAAACTCAAACTGCAAGCCACAAAAATCTGCAAAGAGTCTGGGGAAAAATATTCTAATAAGTAATCTCCTTTTCAGACAAGAATAGTTCTTGCAACATTAAAAAAATTGTTCATAATTTTACCTACAGCTTTATGGAAAATGTATTTTATTGCAAAATGAATGCTGAGTAGGTAATGGAACAAATGACAGGGCCTTTTGAGCAGAAGTAATGTACTGTGACTAGTATTGCTGCAAATTTCTTGCCTTTTTTTTTTCTTCAAATGTCAGATATTTTAATTTTAGGGCATTTTTTATTTACTTACAAGTCATTTGACCATACTCTTGTTCAGCCAAAATCCAGAAAGAAATAAGTGTGAAAGTTTCTTCATTGTTCTTACCGACTGTTTGAAATGTTTTGTTCCAGTGCCTCACTGCACAGATTTTTAGCATTTTCATGAGTTAATGGAGAAAATCAACAGTTCTCATGTGTTTGTTACACCAATGAAATAATGAGGACTATAGAGTTAATCTATAGGTAATTCACCTACACAGTTTTAACTGGAGGTTCAGTGATTCAGACCATGTTGAGATAAAAATACCTAATTTCTATCTTTTGCCTGTAAAGCTACCCACTTGACCATAAGAGCATTGCATTATAAATGGAAGAAGATGTTTTTGCCCACTTCATGTGCAATCTGCAAACTCAGTCACTAGAGTACTTTGGAATTAATCCTTCAATTAATCTCATATTTCACAAAGTTATCATAATAATACATAAACACTCATATGCCTTATCACTTTCCACTTCAATCATTTAGAGAAACTAATAAATATAACACTGACAATTTTATAATGTGTTGAAGTGGCAGCCAACAGCAGGTTTGCATTTCCTGAGTTAATGGAGAACATGAGAGATTATGGTTTTCTGCTAGTAGTATGAAGAACAATAAAATGTTTGTTAGCACATTACATATATTAATTTTTTTTTTCTGATAAACTGATCCATTATTCAGTTATATAAAATGTGTTTTGGTCTTATTCAAACAACTTCTTAAGACATGGGTGAAGGAAAGACTGAAGAAATATAAGGATCTTTGAAGGGGGCTAGGATCACATTTTAAAAAGTCAGGGAATTTATTTGTGAATGAAATGGCAAGGATAACAAGGAAGAAACTCAAAATTTGGAAGAAGAAAATGAGGGTCATAAAACAATATATATATGAGAGATGGGCAATCCCCAAACATATGAAGTTCAACAAAGGATCATGATGGATTCTGTATCTGGGATGGTGTAACCCTGGAGGAATGGACAGACAGGGGTAGGAGAGGTTGGAGAACAGCTGGGGAAAGGGACCTGGGAGTCCTGGTGGATACAGAGTTGACCATGAGCCAGCAGAGCCCTGGCTGGGGACATCAGGGACAGCATCACAGCCAGGCAAGGGAGGGATTGTCCTGCTCTGCTCTGGGGCAGCCTCACCTCCAGTGCTGGGGCAGTTTTGGGGGCCACAATGTAAGAAAGGCTTTAAACTATTGCAGTGTCCAAGGGAGGGCAGCAAGGATGGTGCAGGGCCCTGAGGGGAAGCCAGTGAGGAGGGGCTGAGGGCACTGGGTCTGTTCAGCCTGGAGGAGACTGAGGGGAGACCCCAGTGCAGCTACAGCTCCATTGGGAGGGGAAGAGGAGGGACAGGCACTGATCTCTGCTCTGTGGGGACAGGGACAGCACCTGAGGGAATGGCCTGAAGCTGAGCTGGAGGGGAAGGGTGGTGTTAGGTTAAATATTAGGAAAAGGTTCTTCCCCCAGAGGGTGACTGGGCACTGGAACAGCTCTCCAGGGAAGCAGACCTGACAGAGTTCAGCAAGTGTTTGGACAATTCTCCCAGGCACATGATGGGATTCTTGGATGTCCTTCACAGAGACAGAAGTTGGTCTTCATGGGATGGTCTGTCCCCTCCATCAGCCTATTTTATGATTCTATATCTACAACCATATGAAATTATTTGAATGGATGTGTAAGTTCTACAGAAGCCTCTTACATATATCTCCCTAAATATTGCATTCACTTCTTATATTGAATAAGAATTCCTTATGACTATGGTACAGGACCTGAAATGCCATGTTTGGATTGCAATGGGAATTATGAAAGAGCTGGAATTAACTATAATTAAAGAAAAAATACAGGCATCAGGCCTAAAGGGCTTCATATTAGCTTCCCAATTTATGCCTGTTTTGGAATTTTTTTGTCAGAAATTACCAACTCTACAGAAGAGTTTTTACACCAGCAGTGGTATAGTTGGAATAACATCAAATGCATTGCCACTAGAGCAGCAACATGTGGGTGATGCTTAATAACCTGGACTGATAGGTATATCCTTCTAATTTAGTATTTCATGATGAAGTGATTGCCCCTGAAGCATTCCAAGTAGTAGCTTTAACTTTTTAAGTTACAAAATGCTGTACTTTGAATCTCATTTTTAAAATAAAGCCTAGCCAAAGGGAAAGCTAGCAATGGGTTGTGAAAATAAATGGTGGCACATAATTGTCAAATGGCTGAGATTTTTATGAGTTTTATTTTACAAAATGCTAGATCCTCTTTCCAATAAGATTTTTTGAAAATTGTTTGTGGGGATGCTTCTACCTGGAGATAAAATTATTTTGCTTGTTTGAAGGTAATTTCATGCAGAAAATTCTAAATAGCTGTTGTGATACAACATGATGCAATTAACACTGGTGCACTGCATTAAATGACTGGTTTGAAAAATTGTAACCAGCTAGGATTTTGATGGAAAAGCTAAAATCAGATTTTTGCAGACTCTTCTGCTGCTTGCAGATTCTTCAGTTATATTATTGCTCTATTTGCAATTTTAATGAGAAATAGAAATATAGATGCCAATGAAACAGTTTGAGTTTTACAGGAATCTTCTTGAAAGGCAAGCTGGAAAATCAGTTTGCTTTAGGCATCTAGAATTTGTTCTACACCTGAAAAATATTGGTCCCATAAAATTAAGAACATGTCTAGCTGTAAAATTTAATAGATGGATGCTATGCAAGATGTAAAACCCAGTGGGGAATATATCCCAATTTTGGTAAGCACTACCAAATTACATTATCTTTAATGTATATTAAAGACAGCAAAAAAGGAACATCTCAGTCTTGCTATTAAGACTGTTCAGAAAAACATTCATTTTGTTAAAAAAAAAAATAAAAAAATAGTGGAGTGACAAGAGGCAAGTAATATTCTGAAACAGTTGAATAAATTGTGGGGTATAATTTGTAGGATGATATAGTCTCCTTAGGTGATGTGACTCGTAAATATCTTCCTTTAGCTCCATATTAATGCCATTCAGACACTGGGATCTGACACTGACCTTAAATTGACTTGTTTCTGGCAAAGTAAGAAATTCTTTTAGAATCACATACAGTTTATTTCTGTTGTCCTTTAGATCACTGGCAATTTTCTACTCAACATCAGCATAAAGAGCTTTGTCACTGTTGCTATGGGAATGTCATGTTTCTCTTCATTACACTGCTCCCCCTCAACCACTGACTTACAGATATCCCTCAGCAATGCATTGGTGCTTTTTTGCATATACAGCCATGACAACATGCATACAGGAGAGAGAGAGAAGCATAAAATTCATGCTGAATGTCAAAATGCCAAATCAGTTCCAGTAAGGCAACTAAAACAAAAAAATAAAAAAAGAGACACTGAAAAGATTTATCCTATTCTCAAGCCTAAAGCAACTCCTGTGGAGTTATCTAGAAATGAAGAAACTGTAATCTGATGGCAAATCTCCTGAACCAGTGAAAAAGGAAGGACTGTCACAGAGACTTGTAACAAAGCTGGTTTCTTATCATCCTTCAGAGATCATAATTTTTTATTCAAATTTTATTTATTAATTTTTTGTTAATTTTTTATTCTTTTAGACTGCATAGTAAATAGAGTATCTGTAGTTCAATCCAAACACATTTTCAACAAATTATATCTTATTGATGCAACATTCTGAGGACTTTACAAGTGTTATTGATTAATCTTCCAAATGTACCCTGAGACACATTAGAACTTTCCCATCAATTTTATAGCTGGGAAAATCAAGCCAATAGTTAAATGGCTCACCCTAGGTCTGGCAGTAGGTGGTGTCAGGAAAAAAAGATGAGAGTTACTGTTCCAGTTCTGAGATCATAATGGCCTGCAAATTATTGTCATGCAATTTTGTTTCATGTGTGCTGTTAATTGTACTATCCATAAAGGGATTTGGAGACAAGTGATAAAAATACATTTGAGTGCAAAGGCTCTAGACACTTACTAATGTAAAATGTTTTATAGCAGGCAAGTCAAACTTAAATGCTGCCACTTATAGTCACATTCATTTAGGTTTTGAGGATCCTCCTTCCCTATTGAGGATGCTTAGAGAGTAGCTGTTTCCATTATTTTCCCATACAGCTGTAATCATTTCACTGCTTTCTATGGCTGTCTCACTCCCAGAGGTCTTCCTAACCACCTCTAAATGATTTGGATGCAGTTTCTCACACATTAATATTAATACTTGACTGTGAACATCAAACCCTTTAATTGCTTTCATAGTGAATACTTGATGTGCCTGAGTAAACATTCCTTACTTAAAGCTGTAGCTTCATTAGTAATGATACAAACAGTACAATTTAGAAATAAATCCCTGATTTTAATATACTTAAAGACTGCAAGATATGAATAACTAATTACTTTATAGAGATAGAGGGCTAGGAGGAGCATGAGAGAAAATGTGAATACACAGAGATGAACTGGTGAATTGTTACACTATAAAATGCAAGTTCTTTTTGGAGGTCAGAGCACACATTGCCTTCTATAAATTTACCTTTTCCCCAACATTTCTTTGCCTTGAAATCCATCTAACATGACTTCTGGGATGTAGCCAGAATTTTTTCTTTCTGAAGTGCAAGCCTGACTGAAATCCATTTCTTTATCATTTTCCATTAGAGTAGTTCTATTTCTTTTATAGCTTTCCAAATCCTGCACTGCAAACTACACAGGCTTGCAAAAGCCATTGCTCCTTCAGCAAATGCCTCCCTTTTAAAGTCACCTCCATCAACATTTTCAGAAATAAATTTGTGGAGAGGAGCGGCGTCTTTACCTCCCTGCTTTTCTCATTCTGCCTCCTGCAGGGTGTGAGTTCTGGGTCAGGGAATGGGGAGGACAGAACCACCACTCCTGGCCCATCCCCACTGTGTCTGCCTTCCTCCCCAGAGCATTTCTGTTCCTGAGGGTAATTCATGTGGATTTTCTATACTCTGCAGTCTAATTGACCAATAGTGGCACAAGTGGAAATTGCATTCTTCCCTCTGAAGAATTTCTAGTCTGACAAAAGCCAAATATTTGCATAAGAGCACAAAGGATGACTGATTAGATAAAACCTAATTGTGATTTATTTGTTATTGCCCTTTTTCTGCAAAGTCCCAAATGCCTCTTGAATCAGAATGGAGATCACTCCATTTCTCACTGACTTTTAGGAACCACACCTAAACAAAGTGGCAGGAAAGAGTTCTGTCTTTTTAATGAAGCCAAATCTCTGCTTGTTCTGAAAATCAGACATGTCCCAGGAAAGAGTCACCTATTAAACATAAACTAGTTCCCTTTTAGCCATCTGCCTACTTGGTGCAATGCTAACTTTGTACTTATGTATCTTGTCTCCATATATTTTTTCTATTAGCCTTATCTCCATAGACTTTTCTATTAACCTAGATATTCTTTCATCTCTGTAGAAAATACACTGAATATATCCTCTGCCTGTAGGGAAGAAGAAAAAGAAATGCTGCCTTATATATCAAAGTGCTTTTATAATTTCTCTCAGATCATATTGTGGAGAAACACAAAAGTTATGATGAGATCAAACTTAACCAGAGCTAAGTTAGTTTGGATTTGCCTCGATTTTCTCCCTAGGTTCACTATTGAAAGAAATCCAAAGTCCTTTAAAGTGCACTATCTACTCAAGATTTATTACTGTAAAAAAGTTAGCGTAGTTAATATTTAAAACAGTAAAAAAAAAAAAAAAAAAAAAAAAAAAAAAAAAAAAGACCAAGGGAGCAAGTACAGGAATAAAATGAAGTTATGAGGAATTCCTTCTTTCCATTTCCTGTCTTCCAAAGTACTTTTTCCAGGTAAGTATTTGATACAAAGTATAGAGAAATAACTAAAGGTGAGTCAACTGATATTTAAAGAGGGAAGAACTGGTCAAAAATGTTAACAAAAACAAAATTTGTATGACAAAGAGATCATCAAATGAATGGAATTCATGACACAAAGAATAGGAGGAAACTAAAGGAACAAAAAACAGGTTTTGGAAAGATACATGCAAAAAAGGATTTTGAAAGTCAGCAAAAGGGTGGAGAAAGGAAAAAAAAAAGCAAAAATAAATGGCAGGATTTTGATTTAAGGGACCCAGATACTAAATATTTGGTTGCAGAAAAGAAAGAAAGTACAGTAAGAGGTTAACATTTCAAAAGAAGAAAGCATTACATAGAATGTTTAAAATATGGCCTGTTTATTGACCACAAGTGCAGAATTGTTTAAGTAACCAAGAAAAACAGAAATATCAAGAGAAGAATGATATAGAAATTGAAAGAATTGTTAACACTAGAAAAAAATCTTTCTGCAAGTACATTTCTAAATGACAATAAGAGCGAAGGATCTGGTCTGTAAAAGTCTGAAGTGTTTAACACTTCTTTTTTTCTTTAATCTTTTCACATATCTTCACCTGAAATAAAGCTTATAACCATACAGCCATAAAAGAATTAATTTGGCTAGAAAAGGCTATGAATACAGCTAAAAGCTTGAGTAAGGGCAAGGCACTTTTGAGAGAAAGCTCTTTTTAACTTTTCATATGTTTAGTTAAAAAACTGGTTAGGAAAATTATGGACTTCTTGACACACTTTGTAGGACATGGGATGCAGTGGGAGACTGGAAAAACCAAACATGGTCTGCATCTTAAAAAAGCCCATCAATATGGACCAGTTGGCTTCTACTTACAGAAAAATAGTGTAAAAAAGTAGCCAAACTATTTCTAATTACCTACAAGATAGTATGGAGATGACTAAAAGCCTACACAGTCTTATAGGAAAAACTTGCAAATCAATCTAAACTACTTCTACAACATGGAAGCTGGTCTTGTGAGCATGGGAAGGAACCAGCATGTATCATTTATCTTGACTGCTGCATGATTTCTTGGCAGTGTCTCAGATGTCCTTCTCATAAGCAACTTGACGAAATAAACATAGTTGAAGATAGAAAATACTTATTTTTAAAGAAAGATTATTCAAACCCCATTCTTAGAGTGTAGTTATTAGTGGCAGTCTATCAAAATGGGACTTGCTCAATACAGCTCTTGAAAGATTTTTCCTAGACACTGGCTATGGACAATTCAATATTTTAATTAACAAAATGGATGCAAAACACATAAAATTAAATCCTTGTGCAATCTTAGAGGTATGTTTGAAGTCAAGATTAGAGTTCTGATCAATCTTAACAAATTGAAGATACAAAGATAAAGATTGGGTGCTACTCAGGGACACAAGTACAAGACATGGTTTATGGGCACACAGGATACAAACCTGGTGATTAGGGAGAAGTGCTATAAGGTGTGGGAGTTACCGAAGCCCCAAAGTGAGAGTGACCAACAAGGTCATTGTCCTGATTTTAAGGACAGGTATCTGCCAATAAAGGCAGAAACTTCCCTTTGAAATGGAGAATGTAAACCCCCTCCCTCCAAATTATAAATTTGAAATTAAGGGACTCTCAGGCGAAGATATGGGAATTAGGAAAAACAGTTCTTTACTGGCAAAATAGAAATACATTATTAAAAAAAACCAAAACCAACAATCCCAACCCTGACAGAGTCAGAATACAGCCTGACATCCCATCAATCAGTCAGGGTGTTGGCAGCAGTCCCATTAAATGATGCTACAGTCCTTCTGCAGTGGCACATGTGGTTCAGCTGAAGCAGTGCTCCTGGAGAAGGGTGCAGCCTTCCTCCAGAAGTCCAGGGATGATATAGAAAGGTCTGGGTTCTCCTCTGGAATCCAGTGGAAAAATGGATAACTTGCTGTCCAAAACCTCAGTTTTTATCTAGGTAGGAAAGGTTTGGCTGCTCCCCTGGCTGGAACATCTCCCAGTGGGATGATGGAATTTTATCAGTCATGCAGTGGGACTCAATGTCCCAGCAGCAGATGATATCTTCCTGGAGGGAGGATGGGCTGTGGAAAAGATAAAGATGATTGCCCCTGCTGGTTTTAAAGATGGCCCATTAGCAGATAATATGTGCCACAGAGATAAGGAATCACTGCCCCACCCAGCTTCAACAGATGGTGATAGAATACACATTTCTGGCCACATCAACCCAACAGTCATACAGCTGAAAAAAACACAGCACAGCTTTGAGCACAGAGACTAAAGCCCTGAGAATACATGAAGCAATCCCCCTACTCTCCTTAACACTGGTTACACCTCGGTTGAAATACTTCCAGAAATTTTTGGACATCAAATTTCAAGATAAGAGAGGCTAGGAGAGAATTAAAAGACCATCATAACCCGGCAACAATTTTAGCAGTGTTAACTATTTAGTTGGCAATTTTTCATACTACTTTTGCCAAGTGCTAATGTTTTGATTAATTTCACCAGTTTTTGTATGCATAATAACATTTTATATGCACAAGAACAGAATTAGACTGCAGATAAAGCTGAGCTATGCAGAGCTATGTGAAAGGGAAACTTATACAGTCCTGTGCTATTTACTACAGAAGCTGGAAATGTACAATACTTGGGGAAAGGAAAGCAGTGGTTTTATCAAAGAGGAAGAGAAGTGTTGCTTTGGGGAATTGACTTCTGGATATGTAATGGAAAAATCATTCTACTCAGACATTTAACTGGTGATTATTAATTGCATGTTCTTCATTTCCTGTGTTTTTAATTAAGGGCTGTGATTTTTGTTTGGAATATTTTCATCTGCAATCATAGGAGCTGTGCTATATTTAAATACAGAGTGCTACATGATGCAACATATGCTGACATAAATCAGATCCAGATATTCAAAACAGGCCTCCAAAAACAATGGATGTTTCTGTCTGTCATGCCTCTGTTTCCAGATTCCCCATGTGTCAAATTAGAAGAACATTTCTTCATATTATGAAGCTGCAGAGAAAAAATAATAAATAAATCACTGCATGTGAAGCACTTGCATATTATATTAAGGACAGCTACAAAAAGCCTGTAGGGAATATGATCACTTTTGTCTTCAGTGTAATAAAGATAACATGGGACCACACCACTATGTGTTCATTAGCTGCACAATAAATGAGACCAAGCCCTGGAGGAAGGGTATGCTTTAATATACACACAAAGGTCCAAAAGTGCAAGCAATCTTCACAATTGTATTTTGCAGCATTATATTGTACAGTCAAATTCTCTAAAGCTTTTAACATGGTTTTTTTTTATGTAATATTTAATAATATCTATATAGCCAGGAAGTACCAAACAGTGTTATGGAAATTGTAGCACAATCAAAATAAGAGTGATTGTGGAGTGTCCATGAGCCAAAAAGACCCTATTTAAGAATATTTCAACCTTTTCAGCATAGCAGTGTTATTTTCCCTCAAGAAATACTTTGGATATCTCTGAAGTTATTCCTGCTGTTCAGGTAAACACACCTGCACTCCAGAGATTTAATTCAAATCCGAAGAAAACTGAGATTGGGATAAATTGCGAGCAATTCTCGTCACTCTTCAGTCTGAACCCGTTGCTCCCAATTTTGGAGAGAATGTCCTAAGGGGAAACAAAATATCCAAGGGAAAGAATCTGTTGTCATATAGTCAGGAATATTAGTTTGACACCAGAATAAGGGCAAATATGGAGGGATTCGATGCTGCATTTTATTGCTTAAAGTTACTTGTGAAGGAGTCCCACAAATATAGTTTCTTTTTCCTAAACTGCTTAAAATATTTAAATTTGAAATCTGTGATAGAGGAATATTCATAGGCTTAGTCAGAAGAACACTTGGATATTATAATCCAAACAACTGAAAAAGATAGATGTTTATAGGGTCAATTTGTCTAGGAGAATGCTAATTCTGGGCAGGATCCAGATTATAATATGCATTTAACCAGGTTGCGTTATGGAGGAGAGAGTTTTAGAAGTGTTTTTGATGATCTAAATCCTGCATTAGCATAATTTTAGTTGCATAATCATTTAGGTCTTCCTCAATGGGTTGTCACAGGCAACAAGTCTTATTGCTACCATTTCCTCAGGTAATCTTATGTAAACACATCTAGATTCAACCAACCTTTACTCAAGCATGTCCAATATGATCTAGCACTTATAATTCAGCTAGAACATCACTCTAATTTAACCATAGAAATAAAGCATAATTATAGAGAAAAAAGGGAGTGAGGAGAAGTTGTTGTTTTCATGGATTGTGTAAAGATCTCATTTTCATGATCTTTCTGTGAGAAAATTTGCCTATTTTTACTTCCTCCAAAAACTTAAAAACCTGTTTGCCTAAAACAAAAACTGGTTTTATGCTGCAGAGTTTATCTTCTTCAGTTTTTTTTTGGTTTTTTTTTAGAATAAATAAAACAAACCATATCTGGATAGGCAGTAGCTGGTAATCTTCAATTGGTTAATCTTCAACTATGGAGGCATTGTTTCCCAGATTCTTTCAGGTGCTTTTTTAATAACAGTTTTATATTGAATCTCTTCCACAGGGATGTGCTTGACTTAATTTAGTAGTCACACATAGTGTCATGCCCCAATAAAAGTTTTGCCATATGGCTATTTGCTTTTAAAGTATCAATAGGGAAAGATATGATAAAGATGAAATTAGGTCTTTTAATCATCCTTTTCTTTGAAAACTACCCAAGAACAGTACAGAGATTATATCTTAAAGAGACATATTGTGAATCAATGTGGTTGTGTTTTAAGGCAAAGAGGTGTACAGATTTCATCATTAGTTGAAAGAGAAGATGAACAATTTCAGCTCTATTACTATGTTCCTGCATTGGGACACAGAGACAGGAGAAAATCTATGGAGCACTGATGTTGCTCCAAAACTTTTCCCTCCTCAAAACATTCTCCACCACAAATAAGTGCTACCCTGGATGCCACAGATACTAACCCATTCCTACCACATTCATCTCCAAAGTGACAGCAAGACAGAAAATTAGAAATGTCGAAATAAGTCTCCATTTTTACAATATTTTATCTTGCAATATAGTCCTTACTGAATACACAAGAGCTACTATCAAGAGTTGTCCTGGTAAACATTTCACTCACAGAACTTTATCAAACCAGTGGAAGTCTATTGGCAGATCTCCATGGCTTTAAATCATCAAAATTATGCATTAGATAGATCACATATGTGGCATATATGTGATTTAAATATATACATATACATCATATACATATACATCATATACATATACATCATATACATATACACATACATATACATATGCTTGGGCATTTTAAACAAGAAATTTAGTATATTTTTTCAAGTATTTATTGAAAAATACTGGCATGAACTTTAATGTCTTTGACTTTGCCTTTTGAGACTGATATGCTTCTGCAATAAACAACCTTTTAGCATCTATTGGCTACTTTGTTATTTAAGAAAATAACCCAACAAAGTACCAGAGGTCTTAACCACACAATATGTCATTCAAAATATTAACTCAAATTTAGGAAATAGTGTAAGCAAAATGAAAAATCTCTTTTATTGTCTTATTTTTATTTATTTCAAATTTTGAAATTAAATGGCTTTTTGGTGTACTGCTATAATGTGTTGGATAACAATGATTGCCAATGATTGCTCTCTTAACCAAGAAGGCATTTGTAAAATGGTTTTCTGTCTCTTTAGCTCTTTTAAGTTTCTAGAAAAAATCCAGCATGATACAGACTTGAAGAACAAATAATTAAATTAAAAAAAAGTATGGGAAACAGTAAGTATAATATCTTTCCTATAAGTATCATAGTAGTTTCACTTGGCACTAAAAAGTGAAATAACAAAATGAGATCAAAATTGATTTATAGTCAATATTCTCTTTCTAAAATACTCTGTTTTCCAAGATAGCTTTCTCTCATCCTCATTCTCTATACAGTGAAACGTACAATTGATTTCACAGGAGTTTACATTAAAGAAGCATTATTAGGATTTTTAAAATGACAGGATGCCCAAAATACTTTTCATTCACTTCAGTGATCTATTATTAATAATTAATAGAACAATTGTAGTTACTATTTGTGAGTTTGTTACTTTTCTGGATTTCATCATATGTGACACAGGTTATGCTGCCATCAATGCACAATTTCAGCTTGGAAGAAGAAAGTCCTAAATCCAGGTCTTTGAACCTGAACCTTTTCCTGTCATAATTCAAACACGGATATTTCATCCCAGCTCAAAATCAGATATATGCATTGGTCACCATGACAAGACTTGATCACAAGACAATCAGCTAAAACAACTTCATCTTGGTAAAATACTTGGTTAAAAATACAGGAACTTATAATTTCTTATTCGAAAGAACATTATCTTTGTGCAACCTTTCTGCCTTCACCCCACTCATAACATGTTAATTTTACAGCAGCTTGTCACTTCCTGTATGAAAACATTTGAGATACACCCATTTTGTCAACTCATGAACTTCCAGTGGTTGCCATCTTGATGAATCTTTGAGATTACTCATAATGGACAATTTTATTCCTGCATAAGTAAAGATAGTGAAATCTGGTTCACCATCAAGGAGCATCAGCTGGAAGATTACAGAATTCTGAATTATCTTTTCTACTTTTGGAAGAAAAAGAAGGAAACTGTGCATTTCAAATTGAACTGAATTAGTTTGATATTCTTTTTTTTAAATTATTATTTATAATTTTAAAAAATTGCCTCATTTCAAATTCTCTGTTGACCTATATCTTACATATTATTCCAAATTTAAGTTATTGGAAGCTGCAGTCAGTAATAAAACAAATAATGTTAACTTAATATCTAATTAGTTTAAGATAAAAAGAAGTTGGAGACCAGAAAATACTTTGCTAAGAAAGCTGGGGAATTATGTATATGGCTTAGAAAGCAAGGAAAGTACTTGGTGAACATAACATAATTCTGCATGTTTTACTGAAATAATGAGTTCTGAATAAAATGGGATTTCAAATTTGGGGAAAAAGATGAAAGGCTGAGGGTTGAAGATGTTAAAAATGTACCAGATCTACAATAGTAGAAAAGGCAAAGAAAATGGATTGATTTAGGAAACAGGAAATGGATCACCATCTCTCAGTTGAAATTGGACTATTTATGTGGTAGAGTTGGAATTCAATTTAGGAATTAAATATTGACATTTAGGGGCTTTTTCAGTTGTCAGTGAATAAATGTTTATTTGCCATTTAAATCAGAGAGACTGTTCTTGGGTGTACAAGAGGCTGTCACAAACGTGATATAAACAATTGTGGAAGACATGAATTGTTTTGGATCATCAGATAAAGGCTGTACAGAAGATTTTATCTTAAATGGTGCTCAGTGTCTGTGCAGGGACAATTAGCTGCATATTAGCTCATCTTTAATTCAAACTTCCAGGTCTCTATTGTCTGCCATGGACCCTCAGTCATCCAACATTTTTTAAGCAGTTGCACATAACCACCTGCTGCTCAGATTCAAATCACCCTTTGCAATATCATGAGATCCCAAAATAATCCATATGGGGCTGGCGGGTATGGCACAAAAGCAATGGGAGATGCCTGACCTTTCCAACAGCAGCAGGGTATCAGGAAGCACAACCTACAGTACATCAAATGGCACTTGAGGCTTGAATCAAAACCTAAATCAAGTCCCTGCTGTTCAGCAGGTTTTGGTTCAGTCTCTGTGGGATTGCCTATACAAGTTTGCCATCCGGTGCTAAGGAATTTTTTTATAATCTTTTCTCCTGCAACTGCACTTAGTGCAGGGTTTAGAAAATAATAATTTCTGAAAATATAGAAAAGAGAAATTATAATTTCTGTTGCATATGTTGCTTTCCCATTCCTCTATATGATCTAAGTATACAAGTTCTTCTGTGAAATTTTATTATTTATTTTTCCTAGAGAAAAAAAATGTTGATTATTAAACAGCTTTAATATATATTTTGGACAAATAACCATTAATTTCCAATTCCTCACTTGTCATTAATGAACATTACATAAATAACTGGAGGATATTCAGAAATGTTTAAAATAGAGTACATGACTTAGAACAATATTATGTTTTTTGCAAAAAACGTATATACAGAAATAACGTGGACTTTTTTCTTTCTATTTGATCAGCTTTTTGACCATAATTAAATGCAGACTTGAAACCCTATCTAAAAATCTACATTTTTAGCATTCATAAGAAATAAGGAGGTGAATCAATGATTAATATTAGAAAGGGCTACGCAAGTGTGTTATTATAATCAGAAAACAGAACTGATTCACTTACTTCATTTAAACCTCTTGGGTTCAGATAAATGAACTAAGTCTTTGCATTTTAATCATGCTTTAACAGCAGGATTCCTTTTATTGGGAAAATATCAAAAAGGATATATCCTCTGATTTCTAATAGCAATTATTTTTGTTACAAAAAATAATATTTACAGTATGGAAAATATTGCACTATTCAATTCACATGGTTGCAAGTGACTCATATTAGAATATTTTAAGAAACTAAAATTAATTAGAATCTTCCAGTTGAAATTAAGGTATTTGCATTTGGTGGCAAGTTCTTAAAAGTCACTTTCAGATTGAAATATGAACAAATGAGATAATTAAATATTTTGTAAGATAAATGTACATAAATTGAATGTTTTTTTCTCATACTGTGTATATGAATTGAGGTACATTAGATTCACAATCTACAGTCATGCCTATTTCTAAACAACAAGGTGTCACTTTAAGTAAAAAGTGAAACAATTGTTTTTCCCAGATCTACCAGGGTTCTCTTCCCACCAAGCAGCTGTTTTGGAGATATTTTTTATTATCTTCACCCTCCTCCACTTTTTTTTTTTTCCTTTTTTCATTTATAAGATACTGAGACAAAAGATTAAATATCATCATCGTGACATGGGTGGCAGAAAAAATTCTTCAGCTTGGAACAACTTCCAATTTTTCCTTAACTATTTCTTAGATAGAGGGAAGTTGAGGATGAAAGTATAAAAATTTTGTAGTAGTGCAACTTTATAAAAGAAGTTGGAAGAGGATGGTTTTGGAAGGAATTTCAAGAGGTTATCTGATTTGCCCTCTTCAAGGCAGGATCACCTGTACCTATATTATTTTTCACAAGCCTTTAACTAACCTGTTCTGTGAGACCTCTGATAAATGAGATTAGTTTAGGATTGTCATTTTATTCTTTCAAAGGTGACACACATTCTTAAACTGGTTACAGCTGAGAATGGAGCTATAACTCTGTTTCTTATATTTGACTTGATACTTTGCAATCCTCACTTTCAAGATAATTATTATAAAATACACTGAAGACTGATGATCATTTATGGTTAATGACATTTTATGCCAGAAATTCTGCTGACGATAGAAAGAATTTTTAATAAACTTTGGATTCCTCTATTCTGTCTTCAAAAATAATGAGAGGAAGAATTTTCTGTGCTGGTGTTGAAAAACAGTATGTAAATTTAAACAGGACCATTCAAGATTTGTCATTTGAAAAACTGTCCTGCTTACTCACCTCTAAATTCAACCCCTTAACTGGAGTTTATGCATATATAAGCATCACAACAGAGAGAGATTCTCAAAATGTAATTTCTCCTTATGAAATTAACCAGCCACAAAACATTGATGTTGTGCAAACTGTTCATCAATAGTTAAAACTTTGGTGTGCTTTCAACACTGTTTTGACCACAAATCCAAAACACAGCACCATATGAGTTACTGTGAAGAAAATTAACTCTACCCTATTCAAAGCCAGTGGGATATGCCACTGTTTCTATCCTAAATAATCTATAATCTAGACAAAAACTATAGCAAATTACCTTTGTATGCTAAAAAGCAAAACTAAAAGTTGAAAATAAGACAGAAAACAAAAATGACAATGCTTTTCTTTTTAACAACCAGTAATGAAGTAAAATAACAGGTAGACATAGTTCACTAGAAATAACTAACTAGGAAAAGTTATTTAAAATGTAGTATTTTTTTTCCAAATTTAACTTTTCACCAAAGACAGCATTGAAGTTAATGAACAGCATTGGGGAAAAGTGGGTGTTTTCTTTTTTGCATGATCCTCTAAATGTTTTTTCTTCCTCATTTAATCTTGTTTTCTTTTTTTTTCCTTTTAATTTTCCTCGGGGGAAAAATACCAGGAAAAAAGGTCAAATCAAGTCAAGTATAAAAAAAAATCTCAAACCAACATCCAACATTTTGATCTGTTTCTCCTATGATCTTCATGCAAAATCTCTTTATTTTTGTCAAAAATTTTTTTTTTTTTTTGCAATTTTGCAAAAAAAGGACATTTTCACATGTACAATTCCATGTTTGATTTTGTAGTTATCTTTTTGAAACACATTACAATCTGAGTAAAAATTCAGTTAGGTCAATGGTAAGAAATAAGGGAGGGAGGGCAGATGAAATGTTGTCCTATATAATTTAAATGAATATTTGTGTTGTCTTTCCAGTATTTAATTTGTAATTTCTCATAGTATTAAAGGCCCAAAATGATCACTATATTTTGAATACTTCATCAGACCTAGTCAACCTGGAATTGCCCCAGATGGAGTGTCCTTTTCTCAAAGACACTTTTATTGAACAACTCTTTTTTAAAGAAAGCAGAAAATGATGCTTTTTCCCCCCAGTGTTTTTATCACTTCAATTGAAGTAGGTGATGTTCCCTAAGTTGCAGGATCTCAGCTCTGCCCCAGAAATACCATACCACCTGAGCTTCCTCCTTACTGCCCAGATCTTCATATTGCCTGTCCCTGAGTTTATCCTTAATTTCATCTCATTTTTCTTGATCTAAGTGTACATTTTTCTCTTCAAGGTCTATGACCTTGTAAATCCTGCCATTATGCTCCTCTGCCATGGTCTGTGGGGTTTAACTACTCTCACTGTTTTATGGGACAATAACTGCTGCAGGCTTATCAGCATCAGATTGACTTTGGTGATGTGTTATTTGGTTCCTACTGCATGGCATCAATTTGTGATTTACAGACTCTAGGTGGTGGAAGTTCTAATGAAATCAACAGTGCATTAAATACTTGAACATTTGTATGAAAAAACTAATTTTTTGGGTCTGCTCGCCACCAAATGAATTAAAAATTGCAAGAAATGCTTTGGAAATGTTACTGGGATGTGTTACTGAAATACTGTAAATTTTTTCTTGGAAAAAGATTCCAGCAATGAAAACAGTTGCAAAAATTAAGCTCAAACTTTTGATAAAGTTTGATCTCTCTCTTTCAAGTTCTTTATCTACAGTGATCAAAATATCAGTTGGGTTGTGCATTTCCATCTCAAGATAAAATTTACTTTCAAGGATATTAAAAAATATCCAGTAGGCATTTATGAAAACTATGCAATTGTAGAGAACAGCATCAAATATCAGGCAAAAAGTTACTCAAAGGCACATTGACATGACAGATTGCTGTACCACACACAAATATCTAAGCTAGAAATCAACCAGCCAGCTCAGGTGACATAATAGAGAAAATGTATTCCCATCCTCTCTCTTTCTGTTTGATTATTACCTCCTTGTGTTTCTTGTTCTCACACCCACATCAGGGCTCACATTAGTTTCAAGAGTTTGGAATTATTTTCTATATCAGGTGTTTCATTACCTCAAGATTTGTTCAAGTTGTTTGTTTACATTCCTACCATCATTTTGAAAGAATTAATTTTTCTCTTCAAGATTTCATGAGGTTTATTGACTGTCTGCACACAGCATATGGATCAACATCCTCAACACCAGGTCTTCAATTTGTGCCAGTCAGTGTAGTTTAACTGCTGGATCTCTCAAAAAGTCTGACAAAACAGACGAGTAAGATTCACTAACAACATCACCCAGAATTATAATTATGAGTCAAATACTCTTACAAAATGGACATAGATTATGTCCCAAAATACCTAAAATCTTATATGAACAGTTAATCTCCTCTGTTTCAGTCTAAAATATTGGAAAAGTGATAGGAACAGGTCTTATTTTCAACCCCAGAGGGGAAAGAAATAAAAAAAATATTAATTAGTCTGCTGAGATTTCTGTCTTTTCACATATTTTAAAATAAACCAACCTGTTTGGAATTATTCAGACTGGAGAATGAAGAAAATAAATTGTGTGGAAAGCACTCTCAAAATTTTTTCGAACTCTTTCAACACTGAAAGAGTTAGAACAATTCTTTCTCACTGAAGTGAGAAATTTCTCAGGAACTAAACTTAAATATACTGTTTTATCAAAACACATCATCAGTACATGATGTTCCGAGTTTACTTCAGAAAGCAATAATGTTTCAAATTAATCTTCTAATATATGGCATGATTTCCATAAAACCACCTACAGAAAAGATTGCTTTGAGAGAGACATTGTTCTTTGTCGATGTAATTTTAAACTAATCAGCTTTTATTTTGAACCACAGAAATCTGCAATTCCTTCTTACTTTCTAAAAATAAGTGTGTTTAAGAAATACAGTGTCAAAGCTGGTAATGTGCTACTAATTACTTCGGGGGACATAGAGATCTTGCTACAATAAGAAGTAAAAATAAAATCTACTCGTAACCTTAAGGTAAGAATATTTAAATACATGATTGATTATATTCTCCATTTCTGTTGTTAGAGATTAAATATCATTCTCATCACACAGGAGAATAATTAACCTAATGTTAGCAACCCCCCAAAAATTGTCACCATATGATTTCATATGTGCTAAAAACCAAATTACATTTTATTCCAGTGCTAATTATATCTGAGTTATATCTACAGTTAAGAAATTCTTAGCCAAATTCCCTTGTCTACCCATTACTTGATCACCCCACAAGCACAATTTCTGTAGCAATCCTAAAACTTGTCTTCCACACCACTGTGCTGAAACTTACAAATGACACATCCTAGGATAACCTAGATCATTTTGCTGTTGAGGGCAGAGGAAGAACCTGCCACCCTTCCCTAGGGAGACAACCTGATTGAAAAGTATCTCGTCACTGAAGACAGTGCATTAAATTATCCAGCTGGCTTTAAAGATATAGGACAGCTTATTTCTCCTCTGAAATTCAGTTCAAAGAGCATGAAAGTATGTGTGCATGAATGATGAAACATTTTCTCTCTGGATACATTCAGTGCTTGTTAAACTTTCATTTTCTTCACTTTAGGTTGGAAAGAGTCAACATCTAAAATACTTCAGTCTCTTTAGTGGCAGGGTTTCTCAATATAGAGTATTTTTAAATTTCAGTTATAATAGACCAATGGTACAAATACAATTTCAGTGTTTGCAACAGCTTTTTATGTCTTAGAGGCAAATTTATTCAAGTTTGTGGCATTATGTGTGAAATGGTTAATTTAATTTGTTGCATGGGAGTTCTCAACTTTCAGTTCAGCTTAGGCTAGTTGCTTTGCTATTGACTGTATTGTTCTGCTACACTGAATTAAAGACAACTTGAAAGACTGTTCTTGTACTAATGTTTCCAACTTCTCCTTTAGGGTCTCAGTAATTACTGTTTTGTAATTTAACAGACTGAAACTGTGCCCAACAGATAGAGAAATCCCAAACAAAATTCACTTTAAAATGTTTTTCAACCAACTAGAGAGAGTTCAGTATTCAATACTCATAGTTTTAGGTCACAACATCTAAAATTCTGTCCTTTTCCAACTAATTTACTGAATAAAATGAATCATTTGAACTAAGCTTCACAATAACCTTTATAATAACTGCAGATCAATCTGACTTGTTGATAACTTAGGATCTGAATAGTGCAAATGCTGCAGTTTTCATTCAAGATCAATATCCTCACTGCAAGGATAAAATATTTATATACAGCATGACAGTGAATCCTTAAATCATCATATTTCAGGAACAGGAGGGAGCTTAATCTTAACAGCAGGTACAAATTTCCCCTTTGTACAAATATCCACTTGTACTCTTAAATTGGTTGTAGCATTCCTGTGTTTGTAGTAAATTCTCCAAGGACATGATATTTCTGTAGCTCTGAAAGAATAGATAGACCAGTCTTTAAATCTCATTACAATTTGTTGTAGCCCTCAATAGTTAATATGGCTTTTCATGAGAAAAGCTCCTCTGAGAAATCTCATCATACAGTTCTCCCTTCAGTAATACAACTATTGTACTGTTTGGATGCTTTACCACAGAGTTGAGAAATAATTCTGAATTTTTGGGGGCCTGTCAAACTATTAAAATAACAGTAATGGATAGATAGATAGATAGATAGATAGATAGATAGATAGATAGATAGATAGATAGATAGATAGAAACTGAGAATAAACATAGAAATGTTTAATTTACTTTTTTTTAATACTCTTTGAAAATAGTCAGTTTATTAATTTGCTCAAATGAGGTAATGTTTTATTTTACTCTATCTTCTTGGAGTCTCTTGGGTTTGTCAGAGAGGTGCAACCAAAATTTTTTACATCTGTATAGTCACTGCTTGACTAAGAGGTGGAGACAAAGATAATTTCAGGAGTGGATTTATCACAGGAGACAGGTAATATTGGCCATGACCTTCTTCACCAAACAATTCTTCTTGAGGGAGAGAAAGGGATGCTCATGTCAGAAGCTCCATCACTCAGTGGCAGCTCCTCACAGAGTGAGGAGACACCAGCCTTTACACGGGACCTCAGGCACAGCATTCCCTCTGCTCCACATTTCAAAAGTTAGCAATAGAGGTTAAGGCTGCATGAGAAGTATTAACACATAGTCCAAAGGGAATTTGCTCCCCTCTAAAAACAGAATCTAAAGTATTAGAAAGCCATAGCCTGTACTCAGGTTGAATCTAGAAGAAGCAACATGAACTCAAAAGTCTCATTCACTTGCAGGTCTTAATGGTTCATGTGCAATACATAGAGCTGAACATGGAGAGGCTGCTGCAATGTCAGAACCTTTATCTCAATTGCTCTCTGTGCAAGTGGATGTGCTCAGAGAGAGCTGGGACAGAGGTCAGAAAATTTACTTTGAATTTTGCTTTCCCTTTATTTTGCTAAAATAATTTTTGGTTTGAAATGGCCTCATGAAATTCAATGGAAGTATGCCAAAAAGTCACACTAAACTTCATTCAAGTCACACCTTGCAAGCTGCAATGAAACTGCAATGTAGGTGAAAGGCAACAAAAATATTCATTTTCTTAAAGCTGATTACTTCAGATATATGGTTGATTACTATTTCAACAAAATAAATGAGACAATTAGAGAACACTATTGCTGGACACTGGTGAAAAAGAGAAGATGAACAAACAATATATCAAAATGATCCCATAAAATGCAATATCCTCATACATTTGCTGATCTAGTAATGTAAGCATCATTGAAATTCATGCCAAAAGGTTTTGATGGCTGATGCACTACAAAGAAAAATGAAAAGCAAACAGAATAAATTGCAAACTCTTAAGAATGATCAAAAGCTGCTATCAGGTAAATGAAACAGGTTGATACACCATTAAATGCACTTTACAAACTCATTTGTGTCATAATAATGATGTACCTGGCTATGCTCCAGGACCTGGGGAAGCAGGCAAGTTGCCACAAGTCTTTTTTTTTTTTCCCACAGAAAATATATCCTGTCATCTCTCTGAATGATAATCTAACAGTGTATTTTTTCAGAGACTGTGACCTCTAAGTATTTGTTTGGTATGATCTCAGCCCACTGTAAAGACGAATTTTACCTCATTTGTCAGGATTTCCATGAAGGTGTATGTGTATTTCTATGGGGAAAGGAGGTACGTGCCTTCTGCTAGGTCAGACAGCACCAGACCTTTTGAGTGCTTAATCCACTCAAGCAATTCTGTGCATATTCTTCATCTAAAATTACCTCAGAATATGAAAGTTGAGAGTTTCAACTTTACTTAAATCCAAAGGATTTAGACTCTGATGACTAATTTTTAATACCAAATGTATTAGGATATTTTAAGCACCTATCTTCTCAATCTTTCTGTATGATGGGTATTCAAGAGTATTGTGGGCAAGATAAGATGAAAAAACCTATCACAGCTCAAAGAGACCAATATAAACCAATTTCCCTAGCTGCAACTAAGGGACCAATTAGCAGCAGCTGGCATAGAAGACTGCAGTCCACTTGAAAAAGAAATAGCAGCCAGAGGGGTTAGGGTCTATTTTGGAAAAGGGCCTCAGATCATAAATGTATTTTTTTGAGAAAAAAATATGATATAGAACACAAAAGTCTCAACTATTTGAGAGGAAGATAGGAGAAAACCAGAGAAGAGGAAAGCACAGACCCTCATATGCTACTGACACCTCTGACACATCTGCAGGGGGCCAGGGAGGAACTGGCCTTTAAACGCAAAGGACAAGAAGGGTCAACCTTCTGCACTTGGAAGGGCTGGAGAGCAGGAATGAGACCCAACAGATACTGCACTTTGTTTGTACTTTCCACTACACTTTGATTTCTGAGTTTCTCTGCTGTTTGAGCTGGCTGGAATACTTCTAGTGTGTCTCTTCAAAAGAGAGTGAGAAAGGATCCTGCTCCTGCAGGTTTGAACTGCTGCCTCTGTAATCTACCATCTCACTGACCAGCTGAGCTGAATGATTTAAAACTTTCATAAGGTAGAGACTGCCCAAAGAAATGATGAGCAGAGCAAGGTCCTCTCCCCAGACTGTGAAGTCAGTAAATTTGCTGCGTTCCACTCCTTTTTGTTGTGTTCAACCCAGACATGTTGGTGTAGTGTTTGAATCTCATTTTGAAAGAGGAAACAAAATATTTTTTTTCAGATGTATCTTTAGACTTAGAAGCATTCCTTGTCCTCCAGTTTTCTTCAAGGGAACTATTACTGTTTTCACTGTTCTATATGGGAAAAAAATCCAGCCTCAAATTGCTGAATTGATTTATTCGTACAAGCTTCTCATCTGTTTATTCCTTGGGATGTCTTTGAAATCAGGACAGCAAATCTGAAGTGAAGAAACCCACAAGGATCCCTTTCCCTGCTGCCAGGTTATTTCAAGAACTAAAGCTAGCTGATTTAAAGGCAATTAAAAGTCCACTAAAACACTGTATGTGATTTTACAGGGCACAAACGTCTGTTATTTTTTTTCTTACTTTGGCATTTCTGCTGGGATAGGCCAAAAAGTGCTGTAATAAGAAAATCTGTGAGTTTAATTATAAATCCCACACATAATATAAAATTATTTATTATTTCTTGCAATATAAAACTAACATTTTGAGGAGCAAAACTAGGTGCTGTATAACACCCAGGTGTTGATGTTGGGTGTTGTATTTCTGATACAAGTTTGTCTAAAGTCAGTGTCAGGAATATCCTTAATACTAATTCTAAAAATCATGAAGTTTTCCAAAACAAGAAACTTCTATTTCAGTGTTAACTTTTATTTTATTAATGTTTTCCTCTCTAAATTTTCTGGCACCTCCTGATCTGTCACCTTGGGCACTGCATTGCAGAATAGATTTCAAAACATAAATATCAATATAAATTTAAAGGGTTAACTGTTACACTAGAATATCATTAGTTACTCTTTATTTTTATTACCTAATCATAATCTCATCAATGCCTGTTTGCAAAACAAACTGACAAAATAACAGGGATCATAAGATAACCTTGTATTTTGTGTTTATTTTTGTCATGAAGACAGGTGCATGTTGAGATAGCAATTGAAGAGAAAATGCAAGTATCTCAGTCTTCATGATGGTACATAAAAATTATGTTTACTAAGTGGAAAAAATAATATAAAATGGCCACTAAAAATCCCGTGGTGAGTTTTGTTCTCAGGTACACTAATCCTATGTATTCTTCTGTGACTGTAATCACAGCAAAGACCTTAATGTAAAATTTCTGCTTTCCCTGAGGTGATAAAGCAACTAGTCACATTGGTTATTATGCAGACTTTTGCCATTGTCAATTTGAAACATTTTAGCACAACAACTAACCACTTTTCATGGATGAAAATGTTTATGTTTCCCCTGAAGTTTATTGTGGACATCCAGATATTTTTTATAATTATTAGTGCAGTTTCAATTAAAGCAAGATCTCAAGGATGTGTGATGTTATGCATACCTGATTTGGTTCATGTTTTACACCAATATTAAATACTTCTGTAAAACTGTGGGAAAAGGCTGTTGAGCTTGTGAGTGCATGTGTATGCATGCTTACTTCTCTATCTTGCTGTCTGCTTTCTATGTCTTTTAAAATATTGGCTCAATTTAGATTCCTTGATAATAATGTATGCTTGAAATGACTGAAAATAGAACTTGACATGGGAGCCACTCTATTAAACATTTTAATTCTGACTGTGAAGTAATATTATTCATAACACAGTAGTTTTACCCATTTGGCATTCAGCAATTATTAGAATTGTATTTAAATATATTAATCATATAGAATACTTCCTTATCATATAGTAGATTCCTATATTGTCAATTTTATGAAAATAAAGGAAAGTTATGTCTCATATTGTTGAAAAGGAGAAAGTATTCTTTTTTCTGGAATAAATTTCCTTGGGAGAAATCTTGTAAGATACTCATCTTAATTATACTAGTATTTTAGTAATGCTGTAAGGGTAAGATAATGATGAGGGTGAGTCATGCTGAAAAGACCTACAGCCTAAATTAAAGATGATTATTTCTAACTTACTTAAAGCATATTTCCCAAACTTTTAAACTACAAAAGGCATCTGTGTACATAATATTCTGACTAAGACAGAGTGAATTTGCCAGAATGTATTTTAATGTAGAAAATAAGTTTTCTGAGGTGTACAACCAACACAGATTCATCCCAATTGTAATCACATTTTCCTGTTATTTCAATAAATGGAACTTTCAGTTTGGAACCAGCACTTGTTAATTTGGACAAGAAAAATTTGACTACGAAGCTAAAGAAAGTACTGCCCTCATATCTTTCACATCTACAACAATCAAGCTTGTCAGAAAACAGGTAGGAAAAAACCCAGAGCACAAAAGGCTGGGTAAGAAGGGCAAGAGTCAGTTTGATAGTTACCTAAACACAAGTGACCATACTAAGATATTTAAAGTTTTGCTAGGTTATTTCAAAGAAATGTCTGTGTGGTTAGCAGAGTCTAGAGAGATATCTCCACAATTGTTAGCATGTGGTGTGGTCTCAGATTCACAAGATATGAAAGATATGTGCATGCAACATCTGGGATAAGAAATAGAGCATACAGAAAACTTGCCCTTCTGAAAAGCCAGGTGCCTCCCAGAGTAGTTTGTACAAAGTGACAAGTCAAACTCATTGTGGCTGCTCCTGTGCTTTAGTCCTGGTTTAGGCAACATAATCAGTGTACACTAAAAGTGCAAATTATGATGTCATAATGAAATTCAGTAACTATATTAAGTTTTCAGAGATGTTTTTTAGAAATCATTACATATTACATTCTATTCCATACTAATCTCAACTGTGTTTGAAATGGTGCTAGCTTAACTTTGCAAACAGCCAAAAGCTCACCCAGCTTCTCACTCACTCCTCCTCCTCAAAGGAGAAAGGGAAGAAAATAGAATGAGAAAGATCATGAAATTGCATACTAAGTACTGTTGCAGGCAAAGCAGATTCAGATTGGAGAAAAATTATGTATAGTCAATTAAAAAAGATCTGAGTTGTTGAGAAACAAATACAAATGCAAACATTAAACAGCACCTTTCCTTCCACCTTTTCCAGGTTCAGCCTGTTGCTAGACAAAGAATTGTTTGCACCTGGTGACTTAATACAATGGTTATTCTTCAAAAACCACTAGCTTATGGAACCTCATAATGTTTTTTTCTGTGAGAAGAACTGGAAAGCTACCAGCCCAATGGAACCAACTTTTACCAGTTCACCAGGAGGTCAGGTGTGACTCTGGGGTCACACCAGAGTTGTTTGACCACCAGGACAGAAGAACTCATGCACAGAGGAGAGGGGACATATGTGAATGATGTTGAGGGATTGATTTTCCTATGTGTGTTTATTCCAGAAAACTCAAAGAATATGTATGTAAAATACAGTGTATAAACACAGGAGCTTTTTCTGCAATCAGCACGTGTGCTGGGTGGTGTTATCCCCTGCACATCCAGCCAAATGAATAATGTCAGCTTCTTAATGCTGCCGTGGTGCTAAGAAGATTTATTTTTAGCAGGTTTTGGCAAAAAGCTTCACTCCTTCACTCCTGACTTTTCTGCTGCCCTGAGCAGTGCAGAGGGAGAGTGGGAAGGGGGATTAAGGTCAGTGCATATTTGTTCCTCTCTGCCACTGCTTCCACACTTCCTGCACCAGCATTAGCTTTCCCATGGAATGCAGCCCTGCTCAAAAAACCCCTCAGCTTTTGCATGAGTCCTCCAAAGGTTACTATCCCTTTAGGAAATGTCAATCTGCTCTGGTTTGCTTCCTCCACAGGTTGAATTGGGTATTCACTCCATGCAGCATCTCCTCTAACCTTGCTCTCCTTTCTGCTGCTCCCCACCAATTTTGTGTTAATACTCTTCTGCCTCACAATCCCTTTTTGCCCTCTTAGATACTGTTTCACAGAAGTGCCACCAGCTTTTCTGGTGGGCTCAGCTGTGTGCTGTGGTGGGTGCCTTGCAGAGTCAGCTGGAACCAGAGGGAACCAGCTGTACCCAGCATGGGACAGCACCCCTGGACTCTTCCCATGGAGGACACCTCTGCCAAAGTCTCAACACCTGTATGCAGTTCAGAACCCAAACAATACAGGAAAAAATATTATTTACATCCAAATAGCCCTTCTGTAATTTGAATTCAGCAGTGAGTCTGTCCAAAAGGCATAATGAGAACAGAATTTAATCAGCTCAGCAGTCATAGCCACACCACTCAGAAGTCTGCCTTTCATGGCTTTGTGAAAGGCAATGAGAGAAGCTCAGATCTTCCTGAGAAGATAACAGAGGATTTCTTTGCAAGTAACACAGTGAAAGCTGATCCTATTGTTAAAAAGTTAGAAATTAATTCTTATCATTGTACATGTCCAGGACCACTTTTTTCATCATTTCCTGCATATCACCAACTTATCTTTGTATATATTAGAATGGAAGCAGAATCATTACAAATTTCACTTCTTACCAGCAAAATTATTAAAGCACATCTTGTTTTCAATATAGTAGTAAGGTTCAAATATATGGACAGATTTGTGGTCTTATTTACTTGTAGATCATTCCAATTGAAGTTGCCCAGCAGGTAGTAATGGTAAGATTATTCAAGGTTTTCTTTATAAATCCTGAAACAATTATAAGTTTCCAAATGCTGGTTTACCCCATCCTCTCCAGAGCACCCCTTTTGGCCTCCAGCTGCTGTTCCAGAGAGGCCGGAGCACTCCATGGGCTCCTTTCATATTTAGTATACTTGTGTGAATTTCCTATATCCACTATGATTCAAAAAAATGCACCAACTGCCCAGAGTCTGTGATCAATGACTGGTGCCAAATCACTCTTCACCAAAAGATGGATAGGCTCCAATAACTCTACAAATTTTTTTTTTCTGTCCATATTAGGAGTGTAGATAATCATGTGCATGTTTATACTCCAACAAATTAATTTAGATTTTCTAATCTAGAGCTGAATATCATTCCCAAAATTGATGAGAGGAATTCCTTCTAAAATTGCATGTGCACTAAAAAACTAAACAAGGCACAGATGTATTTGAAGTAACAGAATATAACTACCTGCAGTTCTAGGTTTTTAGAATTCCAGTCAAGGCCACATCTCCCAAAGTATTTCTGGCTATGTTTTAACAGCATAGGATAGATACCATTCCCAGTAAGAAGTTTGGATGTGATTGCCCTGGCCTGAGATCTAATATATTTCATTAGTATGTATGTGGCCAGACTGTGCTAGCTGAAATAAAAGGCAGAAAACTCTGGCACCATATTTACTTTAAAAGACATAGACAGAAGATGCCAACAATTAGTCAGCTACAACTCTCCTTAGTGAAGAGGCAATTTGCAGCTAGTTAGTTAAATGCAAGAAAATTGTGTCCTTCTGCATTATCCACACACTCCTACTACCACAGGGAAGGCAGCACTGGCAGTGTTCACCTATGAATATAAAAAAGTCATGCTTAGGTTGTCCTAAATGCACTTATACCCTTTTTTATGTGCTGAGTATAAAATAAACCTGTCACAGCAGCACCAGAGGATCACAGACTATCTTACTCTGTCCTTTGTCCTCTCTGCTTCACCTCACTCCAGGGCACCCACTCACTGTAGCTTTCCTAGAGGCAAAAATCACAGAACCATAGAATGGTTTGGGTTGGAAGGGACCTTAAAGACCATTTCATTCCAACCCTCCTGCCATGGGCAGGGACACCTTTCATGAGACCAGGCTTTTTGGGATGAGTAGGTGTGTGTTGGTTCTACAGCCTGGCTTCAGAAAAATGCAAGCCCCATTTTGATATCAAATATTCCACTGAGTCTTTCAGGGACTATGGGGTTTTTTCATGTTTCTTCTCTACATCTGTGTGTAAAGGAGCAAAAATAGAAAAAAAAGTGGCCACTATTTTTGTGTGCTGAGGGTATATTAAATTATTAAAACATAAAGCTATTCAGCAGAAAATATATGCTATGCTTTTCCCTTAATAGAAATTGGCAAATGCTCACTTTTTAATGTCATTTATATGCAGCATTTTTCCATCTTAAAATGTCTCATACTTTGTAAACTGTGCTTTAGAAGCCTCTAGAGATAGGATGATGAAATATTGATTGTCATTTTCTTGACTTTTCCCACTCCCCAAACCCTCTTCACCACCTGCAATTCTTCTGATTTATATTTTTTTATTATTTTGACAAATTGAAAACACTTCATACTGTGAAATAACTAGTAGCAAGGGAGAATTTCATACACACATACATAAGATAGAAAAGCAAACAAGCATGGAGCAGATATATATTTCCATTACTGCTAGATGAGCTAATTTTTCAAGCCCTGAACTCTAGCCCTGTCTTGAATTTATGAGCTGAATTCAGAACACTTAGTTCTTGATTTTACAAACACTTGAGGGAATGCCAAACTTCGAGCTTATGAGCAATTAAATGGAAGTCATATGTTAATAATTCAATATAGTATTAAGTGTTTATAGGTTCTTCATTGTTAGACTGGCCTAAAAACAATATTCTTGTAATTTATTTCAGTCATCCTAAGTTTGATTTGGCTTTTACTTTTTTCTTTCTTTCTTTAGCTTACCTAATTCCTTTTCTATATTAGTCAAAATTATGATCTATACATTTAACTGGAAGTGGTGTATTTTGGTTTATGAAAATCCATGCAAGTTAACAACTCAAATTAAACCTGTGAAATTTTCACTATAGGTGAGACCTAAGAGGTAAATGTGTAAAAGCAGGCAGACCTTCAAAAACCTGAAGGAAATAAAATTGTACCCACACATACTGTAAGTTTTGTCTGCAAAACTGCAACAGCAAAATTGAGAGTGCAAGGCTCATGACAGCTGGAAACAAAGTTTGGTCTGATAAATCTGTATCCAAAAGTTTGTGTTTCTGACTA
Source organism: Erithacus rubecula (assembly GCF_903797595.1). Classification (NCBI taxonomy): domain Eukaryota; kingdom Metazoa; phylum Chordata; class Aves; order Passeriformes; family Muscicapidae; genus Erithacus; species Erithacus rubecula. The sequence continues at coordinate 12,177,764 of NC_136685.1, read as the reverse complement.
GGAAACTGGCTCAAGCTGTTGGTGCTCTGATTAACTTCAACCTTTAGCTTAAGGTGTCCTAAAAGGGGCATCATATCCATGATGCACATATCATGTTGAATCTTTCCTAGTAAGATGGTTCACTTCCACATGCCAAGAGGGTAGATCTCACCTGAAATCTACAGAACAAAGAAAGGTATGCAAAAACTGGGGAGGAAACTTTTCTATTCATGTTAAAAAATCATTTTAATATTCTATCATTATTAACAAATAGAAAAATACAATACATTCATTAAAAATATAACTTGTATTTCAAAACACAAAATGAAGGAAAAAAACCACTATATAACAGTATCTGGTGTCTTTTTAATAAAATGGGCTGTGAGGAACTATGAATATTTCACAATCTATCTTTCTGCTTACTCTTAAGTTTTAAAAAACATAGGTCCATAAAAAGGACATGGACAATTTTCAATGTTCCGCTTTAGCAGAAATTATTTTCCCATTTTACAATTGTCTGTTACATTTCCATTGCAAATTCCATAGTGTTGCAGTAAGAGACAAGCTAGCAGGTTGATGACCCTTATCATTTTCATTCAGCAAGTAACTGAAAATTAATAAAAAAGAAAGCAGTGTACTTTAAAATAACGTTTTAAATTATAACAGCAGCACAGTCTTAGGTATACTGCTAGTGCAGAATAAGGGAAACTTGTACAGCTGAGTGCTAATCCTTGATACATGCTGTAAATTCAGTTCCCTTTTCAGATCTACCCACAATGACATTTCTGCAGAACAGCAGAAACAGCTCAGAATATAAACTATAGTCCTGGCAATTACATCAGCTAATCAGTAGCATTAGTAACAAGGTCATTTTTGGTACAGCAGTTATCACACACCGTTAATTCTTGACAATATACCACTGGAGATTGATTAATGGATCATAGTTTTACATGTTGGTCTGCATTGTTGGTGTCAGCACATAAAATACTTGCCAATTCTTGCTAAGAGGTGCTTTGAAACTTTTCTTTGCTATTTGATCTAAAGGTTTATATTGATCTGACCCCTGTCTCACTGTTGTCACCAGCTCAACCAAACACTTTCAGTGGTCCTGATTCTTAACCATGGGAGGTCAGACCCATCCAATGTCTTCCAGCTCTGTGACTGCTGTGAATTGAATTAAACACAAATCCTGGCTAACTACTGCAGGCACATTTTATTTTTAGAATTGACCTGAAGTCTTCTGAGCATTATGGAAATTACAGCTATGGAGATAAAGAGCATGCCTTTTTCGATTTTTGCCCTACAGGTGATGCTACTGAATAGCTTTGACATTCAGTAAAGTTTTACAGATACTTGCTTTTCTTCTGCTACTTTGTATCATTGTTCTTATTACCGTTCTCTTCTTTTCTTGGGTTTTAGTAGCTCTAGCTATAAATGTCACAACAGCTGAATGGGGGGCTGAGCTGGTGTTGTTTTTTTGCATAGCCCAGGAAGCAGATCAGTTAACTATTTCACTCTGTGGTCACCATCCATTTACAGTATGGGTGTAGCTCTAAGTCTCAAATGAGGTTTTTTCTGGGAGATTAATTTAGATGCTAACCTCTATGGAGAGTGTGGGGAAGGTAATATTAAATTTACATTCTTTTAACCCATTATTTAGCACTGATCAATTAGATATTACATGCATACATGACACTTGTGTTCCACAGCACGGTCTATGGAACATCATGCACCCCCGTTGTGATGATTAACATAATTTTGTGGCAGACTATAGAGCAGACCTCTCACTTTTCTTTGAAAAGTAAAAATCTATTTAAACATTAATTGGAAGCAGAGAGATCACTTCCTTGAAGGCCACAAAAATGCATCAATGATGGAATAAAACAAACAATTCAAATCTCTCATGACAAATAATAAGATCTCTGACCTGGCTCCAACAGGAAGTGAACAGGGGATCTGCATTCAGTAGTAATATTAATTTACAATAAAGTGGCATCTTCTTTTGAGACTGTGGTCACAGAGCAATGTATTGAAGTTTTTAACCCAAAATTTTGCAAGCAGTCAGGATGGTTCTGCAAGAGAGTAATGGTACAGGCTTGACATTATACAAAGGCCACTGTCATTCTCAGAATATTTAGCCTTTTCCTCAGACATCCTGGTCATTCCCTGAGTGCACACTTCCCAGATGCCTTCCTGTGGATTCTGGGCTTGATTAAAACATCCATGTAATCCTTCATTGTCTGTATACATCCACTAACGAGAGCAGGAGCTGTGAAATAGTAACTCTTGAATCTTGAATATAGACTGGCACTTTGAACCACAGAAGCTGATGTCCATTGATGGGGAAAAAAGAAAATCTATCTATTCATTCCAGAAGAATAAATATAATAATCTTGTGAACATTGCTGAAAAATATAATGTTCTATTTAAGATGCAAGGAATTCAGACAATAAAGTCTAGCTCTCTAGAGTTGGAATCTACCACATTTCCAGATGCTTTATTGTATTCTTCTTGTCCATTCAATGGGTCATTCTCACACCTTTTGCCACTGTTTCTAGATTCATTGGGCTGTGTCAGATAATCTTAAGGGCCCCAGATGATTCTGCACATCTTTTTTAGGCAAAAAAATTGAGCCATGAAAGCCAAGAGGCAGAGGACTAGAAAAGCATGGCTCTCCATCAGCTGCACAAGGAAGAGCTGTCTGGATAGTTTTGACATATTTTTTCTTTGCACAGTAAAAGTACCCTGTAATTAGAATAAAAACACAAGAACTCAAAAGTTCCTATTCAGGAGGTTCTACTCAATGAAACACACATGATGCCTGGGGAGCATTAAAGAAAGAGTAGGACAGGACTAAGCAGGATCAGAGGGAACTCTCTTATTGCATCAGGAGCTGTGTAGCTCTGAAGTATATTTTTAAAAATTCATGGGAAAGGAAAAGATCAGTTAAGCTTAATGAGTCACTCTAGGAATAGCAGAAACACCTTTTTATGAGAAGAATAAAAGCTATTATTCTATTATTTAAAGCCTATGTCATAGTTTTATAAGATAATGGTGTAAATCCAAATGACATTTTAAAGCACCACAAAAGAAAAAAAGTATTTATTTACAGTAAAAAAAAATGCTAAGACCTTAATCTTTAACCCATAATTGAATTCCAAATTTTTGCATTAAATTATTTTACTTGGGATCATAATTTTATAGTGTTTTATTGGTGAAAAAATGAGACAGCTAGACACCATTTCTAGAGATGCCTATCTCAAATAATATCTAGCAGATATTTTTATTTTTTCTTTAAATTTTGATTTAAGGATTGATAAATGAAGTAAAATTTAATAATCATGAGTGCGTTTCATGGGTGTGAGTGAAGCAAAGGTATATTATACATGCAAAAACCACAAACATGAAAATCTGAATTATTCTACAATATTTTATTGCTAAAATATCAAATGCTGTTTTTCAAGCTAAAATACAAAGTATCCTTACACAATTAGAGAGTTGGTTTCATATTAAGTAGTCAGGATTTACAGCCTTACATCATCCATGAACATATATAAGACATCCTTCTTTTTGTCAAATATTTGTAGGGGTTTAAGAATACCACCTATACCTTCCTGAGAAGTTAAAAAATCATTTACTTTGAGCCTGAGCTGGACAGGCAGGAGTGAAAATCTTTTAAAACATGAGAACATTTCAAATTCAGCTATCTTGCCATTTGGGATTTTCATCTTGAAATTTCTCATGATTTTGATACAATGTATTATGACACAAACTCCCTTGTAGATATAGATTTAGTGCAAAAATCTGTTTCAAAAAGCTTTTAAAAAAGACTGAATTCTGAGTTTCATTAGCTCATTCATTTTTTATATTCTACTACCTTTCTCTCCTGTACTGGGTTTGTCTGTGGCCTTTGCATACAGGAGCACACAAATGGTACTTCCATTGTATTCTGAATTTCTTTTCATGACTGTTCATGTGTTTTCATTGCTGTTCCTGTGTGTCTCTCACACTTTGTTAGTAATGAGATTATGCTGGATTTCTACTAAGACTGTGACAGCTGTGCTGTCAGCTTTTAATCTGTCAAGTCCCTGTGAAACCTTCTTCAAGTGCTTTTGTGACTTAGTAGGTCTTTTGTAGTGTCCCTTTCTATATAAAGTGTTTTGATCAAATTCCTTCTCATGTTCCATCAAGCTGTAACATGCATCCAGTCATTGTAAGGAATATGGAGGACCACATTCCTTGCAGCTGACACACAACCTATGTCTGACAGCTCAAGAAATTGCCATTCAGGAACTGGAGTAGAAATCAGTCAAACAGACAGGAGTGTTGGAACTGCTGTGAATTTTACTCACTACTTAGCAAGCTTGAAATGTTGTGACAAATGATAAGTATGTTTAGAACGTTTGAAAAAATATGTCTGCATAAAAAGATATTTCTTTATTAAGGATGTTTTCTTGATCTGTCTTTATCAGTCCCCCTGACAACTCCCTTCAAGCCTTGCCCCTCCATTTGTGCCTGAAGTAGGCTACACTCAGATTACACACACAAGGAGTGTATAAGGCTTGCATAGAAAAGTAAGTTCTTTAAGAACTATAAGGTAAAAAAAAAAAAACAAAAACAAAAAACAACAGTTTAAAAAAAGCATTTGACAAATTGACTTGTTATTCACTAGATTTCTGGGGCATGATTGTTTGCAGTCATATTCTTTCCTTCTTCTCTCCCTTGTCAATGGCTGGCATGCAAGTCCAAATCACTGAAATCCTTTGTAACTCTTGAGTGGTGAATAATATCTGCTGCTGCTTGGATAACTCAGTATGTCCTTCTAAGCAACCAAATATCTAGGGTTAAAGATAAAATTAAGATTAATGAAATTAAAATTAGTAAAATTATTTGAATTAGCTATGGAATCATTAGACAGATCAAGTGATCAAAAGATCTGGAGAAGGATTTAGACTGTACAGAGCTGGTGCAGCAGGTTTGGTATGCAATTAAATACATACCTAAGGAATCCCAGAGGACAGAATGGAGAACACAGAGGATTTAACCCTAGACTGTTGTTTCTTTTAAAATACCAAGTGGTATCATAGACAGACATAGAAGGATAGAAAATGGCATTCAAGGAACATGGACTTAAGAAGATCTATTTTGTGTGCTTAGAATCTCTTAAGATCTCTCCTTCAAGATGAGGAAGTAAAACAAAGAACTCTCCACAGGAGAGAAAGAATGTCCAATTTAAGCTGGACAGGAAAACATTTTTCAGCAAGAATGATTTCATTCTATTTATGTAGCGAGACATGAAGCTACTGAGCTGGCTGCAAGGCTGACTGTAGTGCAGTGTCATAGCAACAGATGCTGGCCTCACAGGCATGACAAAAGTTGGAATTCTCTGAAGGCATCAGAAGTCCTCCTTGCATATTCAGCTGTCAAAAGATGAGATGAGGCAGCTCAGAACCTTGTTACATGCACATCTCTGGGGACTGCAAGGCCAGCATGGCTAACAGCGACACAAGTGCCTGTAAGCATAAAGTGTGGGATTCCTGGAATCCCCAGCCTGCCCCTAACCTCTGTACATTTTGTTCAGAACAAGGCTTCCCTACAGGCAAATTCAGAGAAGGGCAGTAGAGGAATTCACAGTGCAGTCTCACCATGAGTCTTCCATATGAAAGGAACCTTCCAAGGGTGCCTGCATGAACAATGTGAAGATTGAAAATGTTGTCATGCCCTCATGTTCTTGATGCCCTACAATATTACAAAGTAGAACAGGGTGAGAGGAAATCTTAATAGATCACGAACCTTGCCTTATTAATTTGAATTTTTAACACCACATTTCCTAAATTCTCTGGGTTTTACATGCTATGCAAGTATATCACTGGAATATAATAATGGAACACAGCTCAGGAATACCCCAAAGCACTAATCACAAGCTTTATTTTCTGTGAAATTAGAAGCATACTTAAGTAGCAGGGGCAAAAGCATTCCAGGGAGATACTTATAATGCAATCAAATTTACCACCTTTAAGCACTCTGGCATGAATTCCAGAAGCTATTATGCTCATTAAGAATCAGACCAGGAGGAAATTTCTTTGTATACAATTTAAATGTAGCCTGAGAATCAAACCAAAAAGTCAGTATTGTCCCTTTTGTTCCTTATGGGCAACAAGCTATATCATATAATTGCCCCATACCATTATGTGTGATGAGTAGGCTGTGGAACAGAAAGCCCTGGCCTAAGCTTACAATGGAATTGGAAGGAATTCATTATTACTTGTTTCAAATCCAAAGAGAAGAGGCAGTATGAAATAAATCACCAAAACACACCTGTCTGCACTTGAACACCAGTTTTCTCTCAGAATCAACACAAACAGAGCTTAGTTCAAACAAAAGGGAAGGAATCACAACTAGCAGCATTAAATTATTTTTTAAATTATCAAATAAATGTGGAAGTCTTTTACACAATCTTTATTTTTCACAAATAGTTTTTTATTAGTTCTGTTTTAGAATATTTGAGTGAGTGACTCATTTTTAGGTAATCAAAGCATACTGAATTTTCCACTGTAGATCTCTGACTTCTATTTCTAAAAGATCTAGACGTTTAGTTCTCAAAAAATATGTAGCACCTATTTTTCTTTTGCATTTATGTGCAGCTGTAAAATCCTTGATTTCACTGAACTCCTTAGTTCTCAAAGAAACACAATTTATCAAAACACATGTTCAGAATACATCTTCATTCAAAAGGTAGTTGAAATGCAGACTTTTCCAATTAGGAAAAGAAATTAGACACTAATTTTTTTTATGGCCCTGCAAGTCAAGAAATTTATTTCACAGTTAGGAACCTGGCTTTCTAATGTCCAATTTACATGATTCAGTATGCTCTAATGCCAGATCACAGATAGTTCTCTGAAACAAATTGCAGGTTCTCCTTGTGAAGCCACTACAACTTCTACAAAAATTACTAATTTGGTACATATCTGGGATGTCTGCCTAAAAAAAGATGAAGGAAAGACAAGTTCAAGTGACCCATTCAGATGATATTTAATTCCAAAAACTTCTGTACAATTAGCTGGCTTTGGGTTTGAGAGCTGCCAAGAGCTGACTGTGAGCCAGCAATGCACCTTGGAAGCAAGAGAGACCAACAGCATCGTGGGCTGTGTGAGGAAAAGTATTGCCAACAGGTCCAGAGGAGAGATGCTTCCTTTCTGCTCTGCACTGGTGAGGCTGCCTGTGGAGTGCTGGGATCAGCTCCAGGCTTCCAGTACAGGAGTAACAGAGAGATACTGGAGAGAGTCCAGAGAACGGCCACCAAGGTACTTAAGGGTCTGAAGCATCTTTCTTCTGAGAAAAAGCTGAGAGACTTGGGACTTTATAGCCTGGTGAAGACTCTGGGTGCACTTAATTAATGTATATAAATGCCTGAAGTGTGAGTGAAGAGAGGACAGAGCCTGACTCTTCCCAGTGGTACTCAGAGAAAGGACAGGAGGTAATGGGCTGAAGAAAAAAAACCAAGAAATTCTATTTCAATAAAACCCAAAAACAGTTTTTACTTTGAAGATGGGACAGGTTGCCCAAAGCAGCCATGGAGACTTTGCTTCTGGAAATATCAATAAATTGATATAGCCCTTAGCAATGTGTTCTGGCTGACCTTGCTTTGAGCAGGGATTTGGAGCAGACAGGTCTCCAAAGGTCCCTGCCATCCTCAACCATTCTGCAGTTCTGTGAAATTAAATCTAAATAGCAGAGGCCAGACTTTTACCTAGAAGAGTATCAGATTAGGAAGATACTTTGAATGACATTGTGCAATTCTTTTAGTGAATTATTTTGTTTTATACACAGATTTCTTAAGAAATATAGGGTTTTTTCTATAGTGTTTCACAATTACTTCTTTTCCTTGAGTATCATTCTAATGTTACTGCATATTAGCTCTGTCTAGGGCAATACCCTCTTCAGCCTTGAAGTTAAAAACACATTTCACAGTAGTACCATACAACCCAACAGGCTGGGTTGTGATCAAGTGACACTACATGAAATGGGATCTAAAACAAATAAAGTTCACACATCAGGGTGGAGACAGAAAGTTAACTGCCTGTAATTCTGAGGATAATTTGCCTCTGGTTCTTGGAAGATAAATACCTTACTATGTTTTCCACTGAATTTACCAATACTATAAAAGATATTGAGGGAAATGTGTGTCAAAAGTATGGTGCAAGAAAATTAACATGTCTTTAGTGTGTTCCACGTTATACCCACCAAACTTAAAATAGCAGTTTGTTAAAACATCAATTGAAATGCTATGGCAAGAAGCACCAGGTTAATTTTGACCAAAAAACTCATATTAATACTATATTTGTAGATCTCATCAGTTTTCTAGTCCTGATGACTTTCTTTTAAATAAGCACTTAGAGACAACAGTGAAGCCAGCATTCGGCTGAGCATTTCCCTTTTCCTGACAATGGGGTTTACAGTTCTCTTATGTGGACTCTGATCCTACTGGGTATTCACATTTCCTGCATGATAACATCAGGCCAGGCATTTGGAGTGGAGTGTAAAAACCACACAAACCCTTCTGGATCTTCAGACACCCACTGCCAGTGCAGTTGCAAAGAATTCTTTCTTGCAGAGTAGCATTAGTGAATGCCCCTGGAAACAGGAGCCTTTGCCCAGCAGGGCATCTCACACCTGAGCTGAGTAAGGCAGCCAGGCTAAGGCTGATCCCCCTGCAGAGCTGAAGCTGCTGAGGGACAGCACTCTTGACCAGATGTGTTCAAAGCTGCCATTGAGGAATAACCTTATGAAGCCCACTGGCTCAAGCAGGAGGTGCAAGTGAAACAATATTCATAGAAGAGAAAGAAAAAAATTACATTCCTTGAAAGATACAAGACTACAGAATAAAAAAATAAAAATTTAAAAAAAAAAATAACATTAAAAGTGCAGTATTTTATTCATAGCTTATGCTCTCTTTCTTCAGTTGAGTAAATGTTGAAGTTCAGTGTAGTGTTGCCTGATACTGGCACATATCTGAGTTCTGTGTCATCACAAACATTATGTCAGAAGAGCTGATTTACTGCCAGAGTACATATCTGGTGAATGCCAGGAGATAATTTCACATTTACTTACTGTTACATAAAAGTCTCTTCCAAAATACTATTCCAAACATAACATTTTTTTAGGCAGCTATTTACCTAAACTTCTTCTTATAAAGTAACAGGATAGAGCTAATGAATAGTGTGGTTTATCCAAAAAGTATATTTTGATGTCTGGTTGGATTTTTTTATTATTATTATTTTTACAAATTCTTGATTACTAAACAACTAGAGTGATATATCAGAACAGTATATGAGGAGGTTAATTGGACTAAGATTGCATTATGGCTTTAAAAAGTGACATGTTATGTTATATAGCCTTATGCTCAAACTTTTTGTATGACAATGTCTTTTAATAATACATTTTTTAAGGATTTAAAAGCTAAAATAACATCATTGCATATCATGTAACCACATAAAGAGAAAGACAATGTAATGCTGGAGTGCTGGCAAAACTGTCAAGGGGTAGTTTTGGATCTCCAAACCAAATGATTCTAATGTCAAAATATATTGTGTATGTCAGATTGTGACATTTGTTAAGAAACAAATGTTAGGAACTATTGTTCCTACAATAGTTTCCTGTGTCAGGAATAGGATACAGGGAACATTTAATGCAGCAAAGTAGGGAACTACCTCTTCAGTAATTTCTGTGTGCATAGCCAGCCATTTCACATTTTATTTCAAAGAGGTTTTGTATTTATTATTATTATTATTACATTTGCATTCTTCTGTTCTGGCTCTGTCAAAGGGTCGGCACACAGTAAAAAGCTTGATGGGGCTGTGACACAAGCTTTTACAAAAAATCCCATTATTCAAAAGCACTAAATGGAAAGAATTGAATAAATAAGTGTTCAGCTCCCTGCTGTTCAGACCAGGGTGTACTGATGTCTCCACAGGAGCAAGATGATCCTGTCCTGATGCTCAAAAACATTTGTTGTCCAGCAGAATGTGGAGAATTTCTTTGTAAAAAGTGCTACAGAAGGTGTGTTTAGGAAATGTTTAAAGGGGGGTGGTTGATTTTCCCTCACCTGCAAACAACCTGGGATATTCTGCTGGTGGCTGATTAATATTGAATTTGTTAGCTACTTTTCAGGTAGCTACAAAAGTAACACTTGACTTCAAAATTTATGGTTGCCACTTTCTTGTTCTGTCAGTTTGTGATAAGGCCAAGTCCATGTTCTTTCTCTATAATCTATTTTGTGTAATTTGCACATGAAAGAGCTATAAAGTGCCCCATATCTTTTAGGCAGGAAGAATGTGCAATGCAAGTGTATAATATATTTAATTATTTTTCAAAGAGACAGAATTTCTTAAATAACTGTAGGTGCCCTGTCTGTATCTTTGGACTTCTTGAATTCCCAATCAGTTCAGCCTAATGGAAAATATTTCCATCTACCAATTACAAAACTGTATCTCTGCTGATATTCAAGTGGTTTTATCTTTGATTTAATGTCTTAATTTAATTCACCATTTCTTTAAAAAAGATAACATTTGAAACATTGTCTTTCTCAATAACACCTAATAACACTTAATATTCACCATTCAGATACCTAAGGACATCACAAATCCTGTCTCCCATGGAGATGCAGTCACTCTGCTGTGATGCTCCTCAGTAACCTGTAGTCCTGCTGCACAAGAAGGAATACCTCATTTGAACCAAAACATAAGGCAGTTGAATACAAATGAAAGAGCAATGTCTGTCCAAAGCTGAGTGGCAAAGAAGGAAAATAATACCTTAGACTGAATCCTCTCACATTTGACACAGACTGTCTCAATGGAACAGTTTACAGCATGAATTCACAGACAACTCTACAAGTACAGTGAAGGGGACACTAAAATGGAGAATAAGAGCAAATGAGTGGCACAGAAAAGGATTCCAGGAACTTTCTAATTGGCTTTGTCACTAAGTATGGCATTTTCTACTATGATGGCCAGGCTGGGCCCATCTTTGTCAGTATTTAACACCCTTTCCTAACATCAGTCTTTCAGCAAAATAAAAATGCATCTTGCAGCCTCATAGATAACCTCCCTTGGTCACTAACACAGCACAAAGGGATGCACTGTGGCCGATGGAAATTCCCTGGGGATTGTCCAGGGAGTGAATGCTACCTTAGGCAAAGCCCATACCAGGGACTGAGCAAACAATTTATCAACTAGGACCTTTATAAAGAATGCTTGAGCCTATGCTTTCACTGTATCCTTCAAAACTGTAGATGTAGCTGCCTGGTTAGATCTCCCATCTCAGGGTGAAGTTCTCTTACTGCCAGTGAATTGCTATTCCTGTTATTGCTCACTCTCTATTCAGTTCTAGGTGAGCATACATTCCTGGGACAGAGATAAATCTCACCACAAACCTCCATTTCTCTGCCTTCCTTTTCTCTCCACTACTTTTCTGATTTGTGGTCAGTGGAAGAAAAGGGAGCTCCAGGACTCCTGGCAAGGTAGATGGGAGAAAATATGGGAACCAACTGCAGGAGGTGGATGTTATTCATTGGACAGAGGAACTGAATGGACTTTTTGCCTAAAAAATTAGCTGAAGCAAAAAGTGGATGATATTTGTGTTGCATTTCTCTGCAAAACTCTGAGTCTCAAAACAGCAAAATTCCTCTTTCATTTAAAGCAATGGAGAAAGTGGAAGAGGGAAAGGCTGAGGGCATGGGGGGCAAGGAGAAGTGTAAATGTCTTTTCCCTCTAAGAAAGCTGTTTCATTCTTAGATATTTATGTTTTCTATAGGCTCATCCAACTCACAGTGCATTACTTCAGCACTATCTGTGCTCTGTGTGGTTCAGTTTAGGAAGATTTTCAATTTAGGTGAGCTGAACATTTATCCAAAATTTAAAAATAAACAAAAACATTTTTACTGAGCACAATAAAGAAGCAATTTATCAATTCTTCATCAAATTTTGCAGATGGCATCCAACTTAGAAGACATTTATAAAGATGATGTATCACTTCTTTTCTCCCAGAAAACCAGTTCCTATAATTTTTAGTTCTTTTATTTCAAATTAAGATGTTAGACCTTCTTCAAAAATGTTTAAAATAGTTTTTGTAATATATGAAAACAATATTTCTGTCTGTCCTATTGTTAGGAAATGGAAGAATTGATTTTGTTTAAGCAAGCAAGCAGGAAATCAACTTTTGCAGTGGTTTGGTGAGTAAATTTTTATCCCCTGTGGTTATGCTTTGTCAAAACTACAGGCCTTTGAAAACAAGGTGTTATAATAGAAAATGTCAGTCATCCTTAATAACAGATTGAGTTAATAACTCTGCCTATGATGCAAAATATTGTATAAGAGAGAAAAGAGAAAAAGAAAGAAAAACAAGATTTTAAAAATAATTCAACTTACAGATCTGAGGAACAGTTTGAAATTCACACAGGATTTGTTTAGCCTCTGGTAAAAACTACTACCAGAAAAAAAATATTATTCTTTCATCTCTGTAACACTATGAACTAATTTTTTACCAAAATCTTAGACTTAAAGAAATGGATGGTTCTCTAGGGGATGTGAAATGCACTTTCAAGCCTCCCATTTTTCAGAAGAGGAGCTAAAAGAAGAGGTACATGAAGACTTCATGATTTTTATCTAGAAAGCTATAACAATACTCAGCTTTTCCCAAAGATTTTCCATATTCTTGAAATGATATACAAATAATATGCAAGACATGTTAAAATAGAAACTGAAACATATTTTCTTTTTAGAGAAGTAGAGAGAGCCTTCAGCTAGGAAAAAATAATTAGGTAATTTTGGAAAATATTTGGTCAATTTCTCTTCAAGCCATCTTTTCAACTGACTAGTAACCTGTGATCTCTGAAGTTCTGAATCTGGAATGGTGCAACATTTTTGTGAAAACTAACTTGCAAATATTTTTGGAGATTGAACTTTGGTACTTAGTGTTAGCTGAAGATGGTTTTAGGGGATATAGCAGCCTTGCTGAAGAACCCAAAATTCAGATCAATGGACTAAATATGCACACTTTGACCAAGAGAATTCCACAATTATAACATGTGCTATGAACACAAATTTTTTTTTGCAGTCTAGGAAGGAACAATTAATAGTAATCAGAAGTCTGAAAAAAATAGAAAATTTCACATGATAACAGTAACATCCAGCAGGCTGTTGATCAGAAACTGAGGATACTATCACTGTTCTATTCATAAAATGAACATAATATTGTTCAAAATTGGTTTGTATGAGCCTCATGATGTTTGCATGGACCATTGTTTGATGTTTGGTTATTATTTTGTATCCTGGTTATTATTTGGTATCCTGGGTAATAAAGAGTCACATAAAATAGCTGGACTTCTGGGTGGACAACAGTCTGAAAAGTGCAACATATAAATTTTATGGTATTAAGTTGAAAATGAGCACACTACAAGAAAGTTTAAAATGTGAGTTAAATCTGTTTAAGTGTTGCCATGAAAAGATGGATATTGCAAAACTTGGATATGAAATTAGTAATGAATATAAGGAGATGAGATAGTAATGGAAGAGGGGAAATGAGGAAAATGAAAGGAGATATATGTAAAATTAGATCATTTCATTTGGAAAAAAAATGAAGCTAAATTAAACAGAAAAGCGTTCTGGGATTTATAATGTCTTAAACAAGTATGAAGTGTCATCCAATTAATCTAATGATACTGCACAGTCAATTTGTTGGCATAAACATCAGTGCACATTTTGATGGCAGAAATCACAACTGACTGCTCAAGGACAGCAAATACAACACAAAGCCTCTCTTCTTTCCAGTTTGCAAATTCACAAGATGCTGAGCATGAAAGGTGAGAAGATAAATGAAAGACAACATCTTTTAATATGCAACATGTTTCCCTCTGCCAAAGTAGGGGAGTAGAGTGATTAGATTAAAAAAAAAAAAAAAAAGAAGAAGAAGAGGAAAAACAACAATTTAAGATGTAGTAAAGTAAGCATAACAGCAGTGCTGGTTTGTAATGGCATTTGTACCATCATTTATCACTCAAAATATATTCGTACACCTCTGCTGCATCATTGCACCTCAGTTCAGTTGATGCAATGTATTCATAATCACGGAGGGTGTGCTGAGGGGAAGAGTGGAAAATTTAAACGAGAGTGACAATCTGAAGAAGCATCTTTTGTTCCTATTCAGTATACAGTGTAAACAAGAAATAATAAACAATACCTAGAGAGAATAAGAAATAAGAAAAGTAATAATCTTCTTATAAGTATTGTATCACAGGCAACCCACAAACGTGACTGGCTTTTCAACATGAGGACAAAAGGAGGCATAAGGAATTTGGTGTTACCCAAAAACATCAGACAGGAATTTCAGTTGTGTATCAAGCCCTATAGAGTAGCTAACCTGAACTTCACATAATAAAGCAGCCAGAAGTCCCACATATGAAAAGGTATGTCCCCAGTTGTGCCCTGTTACCTAGTTCTTAAACATTCTGATTCATCATGCAATCCTGAATGCAGAACTAACTGAAGCTAGTTTCACTATTTTCACTATTTTCACTGTTTTCACTATTTTCAAGCAGCTTATCACAGATGAAATCCATCTGATCTTTCTTTTTCTCACATCTGCCCTATCGAGGCTCTGGGGAGGTAAAAGCTTGGATTTTGATTACATGGTACTGTTTTATTCAAAGTTGTTATTTACAAGTACTGTGTTCATAGGAGTAGAAAACAAAAAATTCTCTTTTAGAAAATTGCATCTTTTGACTCAGGTAGTCCTACCCTCACAATCTCTCAAAATAAATAAGAATAAACTTATTCTCTCTTTAAAATCCTGTTTGGCAATTTTGATTCCTATGAATAAAACTTACCAACAGAGCCTTTAATACAAAGCTATGATTAGCAACTCAAGTTTAAGAAGAAAAAAGAAAACAAGAAAAAAGTAGTTTTGAACTTCAAGCAAAGGCATAAGTGAGGAAGTATCTCCATGGTGTTACAAATGGCTGAGCTAAATGGTTCAAAGTTATTTTTAAGTGAGTGAATTTAGGTCAGAAGAAATCTCACCTTTAATAACTTGGTTACAGAGCATAGAGGTTGACAAGATCTAGGTGAATGACAATCTTTTAACTGTTTGCTGAAATGAAACCCTTTTGTCCCGCTTATGAAACCAGCTAGAGACATGAAACAATAGCCACTTCTAATTTATGGGCAAGATGCTCAATCTCTCCTCAAAACACCTTAGTGTTTGTTGACTCCCTGTTATTAAACTACAGGTAAACTCTTTTGTATCTGTCAGTTTATCTCAATTGTAAGGGGCCAAATTAAAACCAAGTGTTTCAGATAAGAGGAATATTCTCCTAAACTATTTGGTGCTATGTCTTATTACCCTTTTGAATTAAAAACTGGCTTTTATTTCTCTAGTTGATAATTGATAAATTGTGAATTTATAAATTGGTAATTTAAGTGAATGTACCTATCTCAAGTCACTAGAGCAAAGTCGATTCATTTAGAAATAAACATGTCAGGTCATAAAATGCCCAGATATAGTCTTGGAAAGTTGTGAGCTGGTGAAAAGTTAGATTTAAAAAAAGTCTTAGAATTAATTAAATTTCCCTAGATGAAAAAATTATGGTAATGATAACTTTCAGAGCCTTGTGTGACCAAAGAAAACAAGGTGCTTTCTCTGAAGGTTGTGCTGTGGGTCTTACCTTTGCAGGCTACCATTTCCAAACTCAAAAATGGACTGTATATCAGGAAAAGGCACAAAGAATGCCATGGCTTCCTTGCATATCAACATGTACATTTCCTCTGGGATACTTAGGACAGTAGGTTTTAATATGTCTCTAACAGAACACAGTTCTGATGGATGAAGCCTGTCTGTGTGAGAAACAGAAACATGCACATGAATTAATGAAAGACACACTAAACCTATAAAGCAAGGTTTATCTGGTGGTGAGAGTGCTCACTTGCAGTGACAGATAGTGGGATCATCATGAAATGGAGGCTTGGTCACTGCTGCCCTCAGCCCCTGAGTCAGCTGCACTTGCTGCACAATGAGGGTACATTACTTTACTCTCATTCTTAGAAAAGTAGGTGACAATATTTACTATACTTTCTGTGATTTTTAAAGGTAGGAAACATGGTGGCTGAATACTTATGCAGCTCATCAGTAGAGATTCATCAAAGTGGAATTCAATGGGATGTTGTCAGCATCAACATTTTCATAAAGGTTTTTAGATCTGGTCATGATTCCATCCAATTTACACTACAGTTAAAATAATGGAAAAAACAAATGCAAATCTCTATTTTTACGCAATGCCTTTATAAATCAATTATCCTTCAATTAATACACACACTGGTATATTCAAATGTAGACTGCTCACAACCTAAAAAAGCAATTTTGGTTGCAAATGATACCAATATGAGTAAAATGCAGCAACATTTCCTTTGATATCACTGAATATTTTATCTGTCCTTAATCTTATACAATAAAAACTTTTGCCAAACTTCCCAATAACAATGAGGAATTATTGTGTAAGAGGGGAAGAAATGTGTCCTTTATTAAAAATTGTAACAGCTTTTACACTGAAAAAAATTAAGATCTGATGTTTCCTTACTCATTAATGACAGTGTGGAGTTATGATCTGTCCTACCTGAAAAGGATCTTTTGTGGTTTATATTGAATTAAACTTGTGTGATACTATGGTTCTCCAGAAATATAAAGAACAGTATTTAAAACTCTTGAAACATTTAATAAAGCTTTACATTGTAGAAAGTATTAAGTAATTTACTAAGCAAAAAAAAAGGTTTTTTTAAGTGAAAGGGAAAATTTGGCTTGGATAAAATATTGCACACTGAAGGTTCAATGTATAAATAAGGGTATTAAGGAAACTTCTTTTTTAGTTTTATTGTGTCAATCTGATGGAAATTGTATGTTAGACCACAAAACAACATAATCATAACTCAAACTGAATTTCTTTCTTGTGGGAATAAATTACAGCCATGTGATTCAGTTAAACAAGAACAAAAAATTATTTCTGCTGGGCTTTGTTCTCATCTTGTGGAAGTCCCCACAGAAACTGAAGGAAAATGGGTGAATGTCATCTACTCTTTTGTGCAGGTCACATATCTCAGGACCTCTCCACGTGCACAGTCACTTTAAAGATTTCCTGAGTTATGCTTGCTTTCACCACAGCTGGATTTTATTCTTATATTCTTGGAAATAGAGAAATGGATAAGTGGCTTCAGCTCTGTCATCAGCCACAGGAAACTAGGCAGCAAATAAAATTGTCAAATAGCTCAGGTTCACAGCTATAGCTGGAAATCTGGGTTCCAAATGCCCCTTCCATTCTCTTGACAGCTGTTTCCACAAGCTGCTCATTTCCCTGAAGTGAATTAATGGCTTCCTTTCCTAGAGCAGCAGAGATGATGACACATTTGGCCAGCCAGATTTCCCACAAATTGGCTAAACCCTCTCACCACCTATGGTTACAGCCCAGGCCAGGGAAGATGCACTATGTGTCATAAAGAAGCAGAAATCAGAGTACCTTTCTGGACCATTGCTTCACACTTTGCAAAATTGCCTTGTACTGCAATATCTTGAAAACCAGACAGCAGCATTTTATATCAATTTCTGAAATAATTTTACTCCAGTTGGCAATGATTAGTTTTAAAATTGAGTAGGTGATGGATGTTAAAAAAGATACTAAGTCAAAGAATAAATAGCTCAATAAATATTTATCGTTAACAGTAGTCTTTGTTCCACATAATTTCTAAAGCTCCTTTAATCAGCCTCTGATTTATAAGTCAAGAATAAAAAAAAATATACCTTATCAGCTTTCACTACACCAAGAATGTCTCTGAAGACAATGTAAAAGGTGCTTATTTAATTTTTTTTTATTTATGCACCAAATAAAAGTACTTTTTAAATGCTTTTATTTCATTACAAGCTTATTTTAGGTCACCTTAGACCATATCTTTCAGATCTGATAAGGATATTACACTGCTTTTCACACTTGAATAACTTCACTGAATTCAGGTAGTCCTTTCTGATTTACACCCATGAAATGGAACACAAGATCAGGCAGCTGTTCTTTCCCAAGGGACTAGAATTAACATTCAAACTTCAGGGAAGGTCTATTGCAAGGTAAAGACCTTGCAATGTCTTGATGATAATGTGTTGTAACCCATCCATGCTAATCCTACCAGGACATTCTCAGCTGCTCAAACAATTGTAGCTTCAAGATTTCACCTGGGCTATAACATTCTCACTAGCTAAAAATCCAGCTAATTGTTTTATAGTGTGTTCTGCAGCACATCAGGAGGAGTATAATAAATTCTTTATGGAATTAAATGGGGAAAAATACATTAATGGGGCATTATGTCTGTGATGTTATGCACACAAAAGACAGCATATTTAAAATTATATTCCCCCAAGCAATTTTAACTCAGCTGCTTTGTAGAAGTGTATTAAAGCATAAAAGCTAATATCGTGTGCTGAAAACCAGAATGCAACATATGTGCCAAGGGATTGAGATATCACCACAGTGGGAACTGTAACTATTAATTTGATGATTTTAGTGAAAATAAAAGACTAACTTCTGACATTATTTTTCTCTATTTATTTATCATTTTATCTTTTTAGTTTTACTACAATTATTCCCACACAACCCACTACTAGGTAAAAAATTATACAATATAAACATAAATGATAATTCACAAATCAGCAAGATGTCAAATACTGGAACACAGTTCTAGGCAGAAAAGCCAATGCTATATGGACCTCCTCCAACCAAGGTCTTACAAGCAACAGAATTTCATTCTTAAATACCAGTATTAAATATTTTGTCTCTAAATCTTTGTTAGACCCTAGACAGCCAAAATAGGGGAAATTCTCTGCCAAAATAAAAGCAATTAGAAGCCAACCATTACAGTTTTCAGAAAATATTTGTTGTGCACAATAGGTTATGCTAATTCACTAGTCCTGTTTCCACTGAAGAATGTATGAAGATGTTTATGAGTCAACAGGATATGAAGTTATATGGTTGCCATTTATGATGAAGCAAACGGCAATAAAATTTTCTTTTTTATTGTGGAAAGTAATAAACATAGAAACTGATAAAGAACTATTGATTTGTGGTCTGCATGCAGAATAAACTCTCACAGAACTCCATAACCTTTCAGGTATCTTTCATCCAAAGTAGCCTTAGGCAAAGATAAACAGCCTCTTATAAGTTAAAAAAAGAATTGATTCGGTTAGGTAAAGTGATGGATGGTACAGGACTAAAGGGTAGCTAATTATTAACTATAACATTAAACAAGTAGTTAACAAAGATTAATCTTCAAGACAGGTTACAACAAGCACAGATAGCTCATTAGATTACTGTATTCTTTGTGCCTGAATAATAGAAATTATGATGAATTCTCATTAATGAGGGTGTTATTTCCTCTCCACATGAATACTTTGGCTTTTTTTTTTTTTTGTTTTGTTTTTGTTTTTGTTTGAACATCATGTTTGATATGCACAAAAAAGACTATGACCAGATGAATCTTAATTGGACAAGAAACTAACACTTAAACATGAATTCCTAATTATTTTCTTTTTTAAGAGTAACCTTTTCTATATTGCTATGCAAGATTGTAATTTATTATTAGAATCACTCTGTTTTCATGTTGATGAGATATTGGTTTGGTGTTTGACATAATTTGTTTTTAAATGTTAAGCATGGAAATCCACATATTACCACAGAATCTCTCTACAGTCCATTGAAATGTATGCTTTGGACTTGGAACAAAATATAGCTCTGAGTATGTGTTGTCTTCTGAAATGTTGCACTTTTTTGAATAAATTTGGTTTAAAAATATAGTTCTGATACTATTTTTACAAAACGCTAAATATATAAAGGAAGATGTATAGGAAAATCGTCTAGATATGTAATTGTTCTAGACAAAAAAGCAATGTCTTTTTTTAAGGATAAATAGTTTTAAGAGTTTAGTTCCATTAACATGAAGGGACAATTGCAACTATTTTCCCCTGTCTAAAAATGTCAACATAAAACTATGAGAATAGAACATTTCTGTGATGTTGACCTCTCTTGATGCTCACAGAAGCCATTTTCCACAGTACCTTTCTGTTAGTTGATGTATTACAACACATTTAACCAGTATTCCAGATCCTTGCACACAGTATTTGTCCTTTTCTTCACTGTAAATTTTCAAATCAACTGATGGAAGATTAGTTTTCTTCCTTCTTTTTAAGCAACTTCAAGACAATTATCATTGATTCCAAAAATCTAGGAAATAGCTCATATCAGACAACTCTCTATTGAATAGGCTTTAATTAACTGTATTTTAAGATTAAATAAAACCATATACAGAAAGAAATTTCTCTACAGACCTGTGACCTGGATAATTAAATTTCTTTCTTGGCTATATGGGTGATCTCCAACTATGCTTCAAATCTATTCTTGGAAGTGTCCCTCATTTATGACTCTCTTGATTTCAGTCTTAATCTCTAGGTTGAGCTGAGAAATATCAGTTGAGAACAATAAGCATGAACAAATCACATGCATGTCAGTACACCTGCTGTGTGCAGCACTTGGCACAGCTGGAATCTCAAAAAGGGCTGCATTATGCTTGTGTGGCTAAAGTCATCCAAACAGCAACTTCATGTTACTGAAATGAAATTAATTACCTGTAAGGTAAATCTGTATCCACCACACTTAATGTCTGATATCAGAACAGTTAGAACAAAAACATTTGCATCACATAATGTCATTTTACAGAGATAATGTCTTTTACTCCCCTTTGCCTACTGAAGTGCAACCATTGAGTCACAAAAGTTTCAATTTTGCATGTCAGGAAAGAGTTCTGTGCACCTGAGTCAGAGAACCCGGGAAAATGTATCAATCATGGGACTTAAAAGAATGTTCATAGAGGGAAAAGCAAAGCCCCCTTTAACTTAGTGTTCTCTGGCCAACAGACAAAGCCAATGAAAGGGATCCAGTCTTAATAGCACTTAATAGCTCATGCACTTCTCAAATCTGAATTCATCTTTAAAACACACCATTTTATGTGTTTCTGTTCTTTGAATCTCAGCTAGTTTTTACCATCCAGGTTATCCTCTGGCAAGCATACCAACTTGTCTACATATTGTGCAAACCAATTACTTCTTTTGTTTGCTCCAGATGATATAAGAACTCTTGTTCCCTATTTACCTACCCCATGTCTCTCACAATTCTGTAGGATTCTGTACCACACAAAATACATAATTCCTTTTCTTGTACCTTAAAGAAGGTTTTCTTCATACCATAATTCATACCATACTTTTGACTACCTTGATAATCTTGTCTGAGCATTTTTTTAATGGACACAAACAACATACCATTCAGGATGTGCACCACTGGTGCACATATTCTGTGCATTATATTTTCATTTTTTCTTTTTTTTCTTTTTTTTTTTTTTTTTACCTTAATAATTATTATATGTTTTTTATTACTGGAAATTGAGCTAAAGATTTAATATTACAAAACTAGAATCCCAATCCTGTATCATGTGGAAATAAATGTTCTGTTCAAAGTTCATTCCTATGCCAATAGATGGTTTCCCAATGCCTCACTTTCTAACACATTTATTGCATATTCCCACCATTTGTTTCTTATCACTTAAAAATTATTTATGGAAACACCAGTTTTTGCTTTTCACAATGTCTTTATTAAGAGATTTCAGTAATGGTGTTGCCTTGGAGAAAACTGGGGATGTAATCTGCATGTCCCTTAATTATGCTCATTCATTCATTCATGCATTCATTCAAAGAAATCCACAGATCCATAACAGATGACCTCCCATCACACAACTGGTTTTAACTCTTTTCCTTCATCCACTGCCTCATAACACTGTTCTGGCTAATTGATTTGATACAGATTATCCTGTCTACAGTAGCTTGAATTCTCCCAGGTAACAGTTTGGGAAATTTGCATCATAAATGTCAGCTTCTGAATCACTGGTGCTGAGTTAAATTTATACAAGAGTTTACATACCATGATCTATAACTAATCTAGTTCATACTTTAGTTCCATTAGATATCTTCATATCTTTTTAGCTGTGTTTACTTTTTTCAATTGTTGTATAATGATTTTACTGACATTTGCACATTAGATAAATCTCCAATTTCACTTTACATTAAAACAAGGCCCATCATATGCTGTTTTCCCTCTCCAACCCACTGAATGTAGGTGTAAAAATTAGTTTTTCTTACAGGGATTTATCTTTTCAAACTGCACTTTATATATATTGATCTTGTTTGCCCTAAATATTCTCTGCCTTCCCCTTATACCAATGTGGGGGTTTTTTTAATTGTTTTAAAGCATGCTACATAATTTTCTACAAACTTCTTTTGACAGCCTTGTTACTGATTTAGCTTAATCTGCTATGATTTTTTTTTTTTTACATTTCTTTTTTTACTTAGGATTTAGATTTAGATACCCTGCCATTTTACTGTGGGGGAAATTGGGGATTTTTTGTTCCTTCATTTTCATTGTTCTTCATATTCTTTCCTTCATTATTTGTATTGGTTCTCAATATTTTTTAAAATAGTGAAAGAAATTTAATTATTAGAATACTAAAAATTATTTAATAACAAATCATTATGGCACAACCATCTACATGTAATGTGCAAATATATGCCCTCCTAGCTTTTCCTTCTTTTTTAACATGATTTTCTAATTTAGGCAGATGCCCTTCTTAAAATGAGGCATTATCACAGTGTGGGTTGGTCTCTGCTCATCTTTCTGGAATGTATGTACCCTGTGGCCACCAATTTATAGTATTTTGTTAATAGACACATTTGTAACCAAAGCATATGCACTGCTCAGAATCAGTTCTCCCTTTGTGGGATACTAAGAGTTGTTCCATAGTCTGTTCATTTACAGGGTTAAAAAGTTTTGTGGTTTGATTTTTATAGTGTGTTTGCTAAGGGCAGCAATTTAATCATAACTTAATGAAGATGACTGGTATTTGATTACATTCTGGGGTTTGGGTTTTTTTTTCCCCAGACAGAACAAAGATTTTCTTTCTAAATATGTTATGGTCAGTATCTGCCAAAGCCTTCACTTTGGCTGTTTCCTTTTTCATTATTTTCTGTGAGTTGCAAGAGAACAGGCTGGGGGAAATTTCTAAACTTCTAGACATTAAAAATTATTTTTCTAAGAGTTTATTGTTTAAACTCACTAGGAAACTACTTCTCCTGACATTTATCGTGTTATTTGATAAATTTTTGTGAGTACCGTTGAAATAATTCATTATTACTGCTCTATTAGTTTTCACTCTTTTAAAAGTCTCTCAGCACTCTATTCTCCATTTGCTCTGATGATGAGGTCAGCAGTACAAATCTATTACATTCTCTATCCTCTCCTGAAGGTTTAGTTCCACATGTCCATTTTTATTACCCATATCCTCTCCCTGAGGAATAGTTTAGGGCTAGATCACAATGTATGATTGATTCTTTTCTTTCAGCTATATTCTGTTTATATGTACTTCAATAGACAATTTTCTCATTTGGCCAGCCCTCCTTTTAAAAATTTCCTTTTGATGTTTGTATACACAACACATGCTGGACTAAATTTGGCTCCCATTATTCCCATTACATTGGCAGTTTAACTATTTCTCTGCATTTTACATGGACGTGCTGTATCCTATTGCTTCTTCTCTCTCTGCTTTGGAAATAAAAGTGAAAAGTATATTCTGATTAATTGTATTCAGAATGGAATTAATCAATGTCAGAAACACCTGAAGACCTTTTTTACAGTTCTTTTCCAAAGAAGAAAGATACAGGATTTAGCAGACTGTAAGCTAATGTTTAAAATCAGCTACCTAAAAAACTGATTAGTTTGCTTCATCAAACCCAGAACAACATTTTTCCTCTTCAGTGTTCATTTCCAGGTATAACAGGAACTATGACATTTTAAAGGAAATTAATACCCCAGAATGACAAGAAATCAATTTCTAATTAGGTCCATGTAAGTTTGTAACTACCACCAAAAAAATTTAAAACCTCTCCAATAGCACAGAAGATAACTTTCTGAAAAATTCAGAGCACATCTCAGAGCATTTAAAAACAAGGAATTTTCTAAAACATTTTCTATGGTATAATACCAAATGTTATTATGCCTTATTAGGTTTCTAAAACCTGATGATCATAGTTCTGCAGATTCTGATTCTCTTTTTCCTCTGTGCTGATTACACATTTATTCCTATTCATTTCCTATTTTTTAAGCTGAAAACTGTTATCATCTTCTGCATTTAGTATTCTCATTTCACTTTACAATTATTATTTTATTCTAGTATTTGGCTTATTTTTTTCATTCTCTTTTACCTTTTGTGAATGCAGTTTGTGGGGTTTTAACTGCTGTAATAATCCTCACAATTCAATTTCTTTTATTTCTCTTGCTCAGCAACACCTGCTTCTTTTTATGATATTTTAGTGTTCAGAAATACAGCTGATTGACAGGTTTGGAAGCAGAAGTCCCATTTCTATGTCTACTGGATTTGAGAAAGCTGAAGCAGTAAAAGATTTTATCCAGGTATCCCAGTTTCCTTGGAAAGGCCACTGATGAGGTATTTAGTCCAAATTCTCTTCTCTAAATCTTCCCAGGATGTTGCTAGTTGTAAAGGGATTTTGTTTTTTAAATGGATCACAGCCTACTGGACTTAGATAAATTGGCAATTTCTGCCTTAGGAACATAGAAGGTCTTTCTCAGGCCAGAAAACATCAATTGCCTGGTTGCAACTCCTGCATTCCTTTATACATCTGAAGCAACAGTTCACCCTCTTCAATAACAAAGAGCTTCATGGTATGTTCCAGTGAAACTTTTGTGAGGTGAGAAAATGCTTCCATTGCCATTTACAGACAGCTAAATCAGGTAAAAGAGATTAAAAATGAAAATTCATATAATATTCAGAAATTAGAGTTTACCCAACTAGACACCTTTCTTAGATGATCTGGGTTTAAATGAGATGCTCAGGTATACACAAACCAGCTGCCAAACAGAGCAAAGTATTTAACTAACTCTGTCCACCATTAAGTCATGTCTTAAACAACTAAAGCTTTTGTCATTTTTTTTCATGCAGGTCTAAGTCTCTGAGATAAGTGTTGCCCTGATGTGAAGAAGGGAACATCATTAGAAACCATCTCTACAGCAGTTTTCCAAAATGCCCCATTGATGCCTTTTTCCCAAAGGCTCATAATCATCACACTTTCATTGTGAATATCAGTAACTCTGGAGCACCAAGCACAGTGTGTAGCTTTCTGATGTGCTGTGATAACTAAGTATCTATAAGCACTCTTGCTATTCCTGAGTCAAAATTCAAGGTAGAATATAGTGTGGATTAAATATAAACTGCTCCTCATAGCACTGTTATTTTTTGTCTTCTATGCTGACTATCCAACCGAAAAAAGACAAGTTTTAAAATCATGTAGTACAACTTCTGATTAGAGTAATTTCAAATAAAATTCACTGTTCACTATCTAGAGATATAAATTTGAGCTGAAAGTCGACATTCTATTACAGTCAGTGGAAACCAGCATATTTATTCACAATTCATTTACGTTATTTTAAATTTCTGTTTGAGAAGGACATGAATGTTTAAATTGAATGAGTTTTTTGTCCATACTTGTTAAGATTAATCCTCTGCTTTACATATAAAAAACCTGATTGTTTCCAGGTGTGGTGTGGAGGGATGGCCATGCAGGAGCTGGCTAGAGAGTTCCAGAGTGTGACTTCAGTGACACTAAAGTGATCACAAGCTGCTCGTAGCACCTGCCATGACAAGAACTTCACTAGCAAACAAAAATTATTTGGCATATTTTAAAGCATTGGTTCTTCATTGCTGCATCTGCCCAGAGATATCCCTTTTCTACAGATCTTTGTTTTCAAGTAACTGACAAGAAGAAATTAAAATCTTTAACAAAAAATACATGCAACAGTCTTTCATCAGTTTATGTGCCTTTGAATCTTCAGTGACTTGTAAAAGACAATTTAGAATAATGCACAGAATATTAGGGAAACACACTTTTTAATAATTTTTTTGTGCTGCCACTAACATACCAGTAACTGCTGATTATTGCCATACTTAAAACAAGATTTGTCAGTGATACTACTTCAACACTGGCAAATGCATAGCTTCTAATGCACTAAATGCCACTTGAATATTTATTGGCATTATAGAACCATCTGCTTTCAGCTTTTCCAGACTAAAACATAATTTCCCCTCACTGGAATGCTCTCATTTTGCCTACTCAAGAAAATCCATGCAAGCCAGCTAACAGAGATAACAGAAACAAAGCTGAATTCAAAGAAAAAAAAAAAAAACAGCTGAAATATTATTTTTTTTTTCCATTTAGCATTAAGAACCACTTTCAGCTACAAACTCCTTATGCTGGGATACTGAGGTAAAAGGAGGAATAGTGTTATGAGTTTGAGGAAGGAGCAGAAGGAGGAACTGAAGCTGCAGCTTAATTCCCTTCCAATAAAAACCTTCAGGAAGGTTCTTTTGTTGAATCATCCTTGCTGATGCCACTAATTACTGGGAGAGGGCTCCTGTGATTTTGAGTCATCTCTGTAAATCTGTTTGTTGGTGCATTTTTTTTGTTTTGCTCCATAGGTGTGTGGTATAAACACACAGCAAAGGACCAGGAACTACAAAGTTAGGATTCAGGCTCTCAGACCCCTGAGCTCTGGGTTAGAATCTTGTTCTTTTTATTTGTTGTCCTTCACCTTCATGTCTTGCATGCTTTTCTGCAAAGTAGTGCAGACTCAAAGGAAGAGTGTAGTGAAAGACCCTATAGTTCCAACATGAACAAACAAAATAAAAAATCAGGGATCAGTCTCTCCCTGGATAAATTTCCCAGGTGAGGACAGCCTGAAAATTTGTTCTGGGTGAGCTCTCAAATAGCCAGACTAGGACACAAAAAGGTAGATAGCACTGTGAAGACCTGCTGTCATAGAAAAATGCCTAAAACTAATTTAATTACTATTTCTAGAAGACCTCTTTATTCTTTGGCTCCCAAGTGGATGGAAGCATTTCACTTACAGTGTTATTCAGAGGGGAGGGAAATTGAAGGTAATGGCATCCAAAGGTAATAGCAATATTTCTGTACAGAGTTCTAGCTTTCTAAATCACCTTTGGAAAGCATTTTTCTCACCATGAACAGGACAAAAAGCTTACCAGTTTCAGTCAGTATAGACTGCCCTGTCAAAGTGGCTGTTGGCTGTCTTAGCCTGAATCTCACCCTTAGAAATAAAAGCATACAGACTATCCATATGAATTTGAACAAGACTAAAATTACACTATCCAAATAACAGGAAGAACAAACAGAGATCTAACTTATTAAGTGACTTCCATTGCAGCTCTCTAGGCCAGGCCCTGAGCACTCAAGGGTTTGACTGCCTAGGCTTGGGGTCAGGCTCAGTGGTGCAGCCAGGCAGCCTTGAATCAGAGAGATGTGCAGACAGACTTGTGTGAGAAAATGCTCTGACAAGCAAGGAGCTGTGCCCTTCAGGAGGAGCTGCACTTAAACTCCAGCCCTAGCTTTGCTCCTGCTGTCCTGGCCATGCCTGGCTGTGCACCTCTCTGACCTGAACTGGTCCTCAGATTAGTCACTGGCTCCTGGCCTTGCCACTGTGGATGAGATCTCAGGATGAGCCTGGATACTGTTACCAGATCCACTTGCTCTTCTTGCTCAGGTACAGTGGAACTATACCAGGTGTGACCTTGAGGATCCTTCTCTTTCTTCCCCACAAGGGTCCATGTCCCCCTGCTCATCTTCCCTTGCAGAGTAGCTGTGGCACATGGGCAGTTCATGTGCCATAACTCCTTTCTCTGCCAGTAAAAGCAGAAGTCAGGTCATACCGTTAGAACTGCTGACACTCAGCAACGATTTTCTGCAATGCATTGTGCCTGTGGCTAGTGATAGAGCTCAGGAAAAGTCTTTAGCAAGTATGGAGCACATTACCACCCTTCTCAGCACAATGAACCATAACAAAATTGTTCCCTTTAATCTTACTTCTATTACTACCTGAAGACTTCAGCCTGGTTTTCAACCATTTGTGTTTGGAAAATACAGATATCTCAGCAATAACACTCTCATCTCCCTGTGACACAGTAAGAACTTCTTTCTTTGGCATAGTAGAGATGCCCAAACACTGAATTGAAGCTCTGGTTCAGAGAGGAAATTTAAACAGATATAACCTCAGGCATGTCTGCTCTCTCTAAAAGTTAGCTGGACTACTGGAATGGTTGAAAGTTATGCATAAAATTGAGCACCTTTTTAATCATGAACAAAATAGAAAAGATAAAGTATTCATATTTGAGTTTGCTCAGCTGTGGAATGAGCTGCCTGAAGAGATTCGACAATCTAAAATCTGACAGCTTTTAGAGTGCTTCACTACCTCCTTTTTAAAGTTACTTTTATAGCACTTGAATGGCAACAGAAGAAGGATAAATTGTCAGAAGCAAAGAAAGGAAAAGGAAGAAAAAACCTGTTAAATAGACTTAGCTGTTAAATAGCTATTACAGTAATAGCAATTGAAAAATAGAAAACTGATAAATAGTAATAGGAAAGAAAGAAAAAATTTCTATTTGCTCATGCTGTTTTCAGCTGTTAATAACTTAAAGAAACAGCCAGATTCAACCTGCATTTTATGAAGTCCCTATAGAATGTATTGGTACACAATATCCTGCTAAGATGCTGTTTCTAAGATGTGAATGGCAAGGTTGCAGTGATTAAAAATAAGACATGCATCTCATAATTTCAAACCTTTTTTAATAATTAAAATGTTTTCTATCAAAGCAGGAATTAATGTTTTCCCATTTAATTTACATATTAGCCTGTAAATAAACAAGGAAAATAATTACACCATATGATTCAGGTAAATTTGTGTTTAGGTTAGTACTTAGCATAAGACTCTTAGCAAATCTGTATTAGCAAATTCATTATTACCACAAGCAAGACAGTAAATAGGAACAGTACAAAATTATTTACAGAATTACTAAGAAATAAAACACATTGTCTTCTGGACAAAAAAAACCATGTAAGTAGCAAGCTGTGTTATGCTGAACTGTTCCAATCAGCTCTGTCAGAGCCTTAGTAACCTGCAACTAATTCCAAATTACTAAGTATCTGCCCTTACCTCTCTCAAAATGAACAGCTGCTGCTGATCCCCTTACTGAAACTTCAAAATGCTTCAGAGCACAACCACAGAGATTTGTCAGGTGTTGCACAGAGGGAGCTTGAGACAAGCACCACACCACATTGTGTCCCTTACACTCAGGCCGGCGGTTCATTCACTCGCAGTGCTGAGCTCTGACCTCTTTTCTGATCTTGCCAGATCAGAGCACGGCATTTCCCTCCCTGTGAGGGAGAAATCGGGTTTGCCAGAGTGCCTAGGAACAATGGAACAAAGGTAAGATAACTAACAGCAAACCAATAACAGACTTTGGAAGGCAGTGGTCTGTTTGAAGTAGCAGAATTTTCTGTATGCCAGAAATCTTAAGAGAAAAAACCACAAAATAATAGAGTAATAATAGAAAGGATTGGGTTAGGAGGGATATTAAAGATCACCCGATCCAAATCCCTCAGCTGAGGGCAGGGACATCTTCCACTAGATCGGGCTGCTCAAGGCCCCGTCCAAATTGGCCTAGAACACTGTGGGACATCACAGCTTCTCTGGAGCCTGTCACAGTGCCTCACTGCCCTCTGAGTAAAGACCTTCTTCCTTCCTAACATCTAATCTAAATCTCTCCTCTTTTAGTTTAAAACCACTTTCCCTTTTCCTTTCACTATCTGTCCATGTAAAAAGCTGCTGTCCCACCTTCTTACTAGTTCCCTTTAAGTACTGGAAGGATACAATGAGATGTCACCTTCTGTATACTGAACAACCCCAACAATCTCAGTCCATTTTCATGAGGAAGGTGTTCCAGCCCTTAGATCATCCTTGTGGCCCCGCTTTGGAGCCCTAAGCAGGACCACATCTTTCTAGTGCTGAGAGCCCCAGAGGGTGTTGCAGAATTCCATGTGGGGTCTCACAAGGGCAGAGCAGAGGCAGAGTCATCACCTCCCTGATCACAAATGCCACGCAGAAAAAACAGCTTTCAAGAGCTGAGCATCTTGACTGTTTCACTCTTTTGACTACAGTTCTCTCACTTTATACAAGTGAAGTTCCATAACTTGTTGTTCCAACATCAGAACACAAATTATTCACCACCTTATCCCAGTCACCTGTGGTACTGAATCTGCAGGGTACAGGAAAATTGTGCAGAGTCTAATCAAGATACAGTGGAGGGAAATAGTTCAAGGAAGATTGTAAATGTTGTGCTAGAAGAACAGTGTGGATTGCAGACTGTCTCTTTAAACATCACATAAGAAGAGTGAACCTGAAAATATATTCATCTTTGTTTCTGAGATGTAGAGTTCCACACAGGTGAAACATTGAGAATAATCTAGAGCTATTGCTTGGAGGCAGCTTGAGGATAAATTGGCAAGTAGCCATGTCTGTTCTATCCACAGAGCTAAAGAAGAACTGCCTCTAACTGACAGTTTATTTTTAGGAGTTAGAGAATAGTGGAAAAGACTTAATAGACACACTGATACGGAAAAACATGTACAATTGGTCAAACAAGATCATAAAACTGAGAAAACTAAAAATTAAATAATTTTATGTCTAGTAAATGTCTAAATCATGATCATCAATAGGAAAACATTTTCACATACCAGCAAATATTTTTTTTCAGTACATAGTTATCATTCACAAAGTCCACTATGCAAAACCAGAAAATCTCAAGCTGAATACACTGGTGTAAAATGCTTTTAAGATAATCAAGAGATAGTAAAGGAATCATAGGAAATCATAGGAAACAGATTCTGGCCATGGTGGTGAACAATATCATAAAATATCTACTATTACTTTTTTAAAATTTGCACAAGTAAAAGCTGAGAAACAGGTCTCTTGGATTAAGCAAATCAATAACAGAAATTTGGAATTATCTGATGCATATAATACCACAAAGGATCTGATAAAAATATAAAATACAGAAATTTGAGACTATTAGTAACACTTAGATGTAGACATGCAGCTAACATACATTTTAACAATCATTTTTTGACTCAGAAATGAAAAGTTTTGAGCAATTTTTTCAAAAAAGATGGTATAGCATTAGATCTTGCTACATGAAAATGACATCTCTAGAAAGAAATCTTCCAGTAACAAAACAGCTCACAAGGATCCAGAAAGTGAATGAGAAACAGATTTCCACATTGCCAGTAATAGCAAGAGTAAAAGGATCAGACCCACAATGCTAGTCCAGCTGGAATCAGTATGGATACTTACAGACTTACTAAAAGTGATTTTCTGGGGGGAGAGGGGGAGTGAGCAGGAGTACTAGTAATGTGAACAAGCTCCCTCTTTGTAAAATAAAAGGTAATAGAAGATTAAAGATAAGGAACAAAGAAATAGAAGTGTGATGACCAGGGATTGCCCAAATAAAAAGTTAGCTGTGTGCATTCTTCTGGTTTAGGTTGCTGCTTTAGTTAGAAGAAAGCTTTCCTACCCAAATTCATAAATAAAAATCCTTTCTTGAAAAAAATCAAATGTCACTATGCATACTCTGCATATCACACCTGAAATTTGAGGACAGTGATGAATACAAGACTTCAAACCACAGAGATTGGGAAAATATCCATATTTCTTTAAAGTGAGCATATCACCAGACTCCGTGCTTCAGCAACCTACAGTATGTCTGTATTATTAGACACAATATTTCATCACAATGCAAATACACTGGAGAAGCAGAACCCTTCATACAGAAGTATGTAATGCAGAACTGTGAGACTCACTTGTGGGATAATCCTAAACAAAGGGTAACAAAGACCTTCTTTCACCTGCACCTTTTCAAGGGAGGTGTCCTCCACAAGTCTGCCTTTCCAGCAGATTTTAGTGGCTTTCTGGGTTTCTATGAACTATCAGTCATTTCCTAAAGACTCCCTGTATTTCTATCAGCTCTAAAGTATTCTGTAACTGTGTTTCTGGATGTCACATCTTTTCCCCAGCAACGTGCCTGTCAGTTTCTCGCAATGTGATGATTCACTCTTTCCTCTTCCTCTCCTATTTCTCACCTTCTCTCCCAGTTTAGCTTGTCCAATAACCTAGGAAGGCACAATTACCTGGTCCCTCAATATGGATTTCCCTGGCTCTGCTCACAGAGGCCCAGACAGACAAACCAGCAGCCTTCTTCCCTATGGAATGCAATATACAGTATGGAGTATCTCCACTGATATATTTTTAATTTTATCAGTTTAATTAAGTCTGTAGCCACTAGTTTTAACACAATTATATTATTTTTGGAATAGTTACATCATGCTTTAAGTGGTCTAGATATCTCAGAGGCCATTTTTTGAAACCAAGATTCAGTGCTTCCCCATCTTCCCAGCTGAGTTATGACATCTGACATCTCAGGACAATCTAACTCTCACTCCAAGACCCATGTGTGTCAGGTGATGATAGGAAATGTGTCAGGGAGATGACAGAAAACTGTGCATCACTGAGGCACTGCAATGATTTCACAGTCCATCATACAAGATCAAGCAGACAAGGCCTTAGATTATGGAGAATGTTCTGGTCTAAGTTTTACCTCCTGTTTGTCAGCAAAATAAACTGTGAGTGGGTGCACTGGACACCAGAGACTCTGCATAGCTCAAGACTAAGTACAGAAATTACTGTAACTGAATAAAATGTCTGAATCTATGCTGCCTGTTTACCTAGGAAATGCATTTTTCTGAGCAACCTAAGTTCTGGAACTATTTTGGTGGTATATCTTCAGAGTAATAAAGACAATTTTTTAAGAAGTAATATTTTTAATCTTCATAATAAGATAAAGACAGCAACATGATGCAGTAGCCTGCATGCAAGCATTCTTCAGCTTTTAACACATGTACCTTGTTGAGTTTAACACTAAATTAATGCACATAGATCTTGACAAAAATCAGACTGTTCATTTTGAATACCAAGGATTTAAATAATATGTTCAATTATCTTTTTCCTACTTAAGTTTCTATTATGGGATATAATGTCTTCTTCCTTAAAACAGCTTCATAAATAAAGTAGACACAGACTAAATGATGTTTCTAAGTTTTTGGCTTGCTACCCCTTCGTTTTCTGGCTGAGTAGTCAGGTCACTCTGGTAAAGACCATTAGTACACAAGCCTAAGATATCACCCTCAGCTTCATTGTTCTTCAGAACTCTGGATTTCAAACCAATTCTGCAGTGTTGGAATTGTTGGAACTGTAATAGGAAACATGCTTTTTTAATGAAACAAATTGTGCAGGCCATTAGTTCATAATTTAAATAAAGAATATTGTAGTTAAGAGATTAATGTGGCTAAAGAAATCTTTTTGTTGTAGCAGTGACTGTACAATTTCAAAGAACAGCAGAGTCATATAACTTATTCATCTTTTAGTGACCTTCCCAATTTATCTTTTTTAAAGATGTTTTTATATCTTTTATCCACTTTTTGCCCTCAAAGTTATTAATATTGTTTCAAATCTATGGGTTCTTTCTACATAGCTTGAATCAGATTAGAGTATTAGTTTATCTGAGGGTTTCTTCAAACTCTTTTCTGAGTAACAATTTCTAAACAAAATAAAATTACTTTTAATGCAGACATTCATGTCATATACTGTATTAAAATCATATTATATAAATAATAAGATATATTTTGAGAAAATCTTCATCAGTGCCTGTATTTCCAGCTTCAAGAACCCCATCCAGTTTTTACTGAAGTCAACAGAATATTCTGACTAAGATTTGGAGAGAGTATTCTGTTTTCTCTTTCTCTTCTTGAGGTTGAAGTCAAACATTAAGGTGTAGTCTTAATGGATTTAGCTGCTACTTTCATTTAATCTTGCTAGAATTAACTTCTATTTTACCAAGGTGTACACTAACTCTTGACAAAGTATTTAATTGTAACAAACTAACTGTGTCTAAAGTTCTGTGTATTCTACTGGAAGTCAGTTGTAGTTTCACCAATAGTATTTGCTGAGACAGACATTTGTGTAGCCATCATCTGCCTTGGTGAAGCACAGGAAGACTATGAGCAGCTGCTGTCTTTGCATCCCACCAGCTGCTCCAGGGGAGCACAATTCCTTCTCCTGCCTTCCTGAACTAAAGGCTTTCCCAGCTCCATCTTCTGTTACAGATCTCCTTCAATACCTGGTCAAGGACACCTCTCAGACCAGGTTGTTCAAAGCTCCTTCCAACCTGGCCTTGAACATTTCCAGAGCTGGGGCATCCACAACTTCTTTGGACAATTTGTGCCAGTGCCTCACCACATCAGAGTGAAGGATCTCTTCGTATTATCTGACCTAAACCTTCCCTCTCTCAGTTTTTAGCCACTCCACCTTGTCCTATCATTCCCTTCCCTTGTAAAAAGTCCTCTCCTGTAGCCCCTGTAGGTATTGGAAGGTGCTATGAGGTGTCCCCAGAGCCTTCTCTTCTCCAGGAGGAGCAGTCACAGCTCTCTGAGCCTGTCTCCATTGGAGGGCTGCCCCAGCCCTCTGAGCATCTTCATGGTGTGCTACCTTCTTGTAAAGTATGGTCATGAGGTCTTGAGCTTTGAGTGGCCAAACAAGGAAATTGTGGCAGGTAGCAAATGTTATGAACTAAGTAAAGTGAGTTAGACAAGCAGGTGCAGAATGTTGTCACACAGGAAAAAAGCCAAGATGAAAAGAGTGGGTTTGAGCATAAATAACTCTTCCCCCCTGGGACCTTGGTGTCTCTGAATAAGAAACAGAAATCCATGTCTGATGTTCTGCCTCCAAGTATGCATCCTTACCACTGCCCAAGTGCCAGCATTATGCTTATATGGCCATGTGACAAGTCAGTTCAGTGAACTTCTTAATGTGAAAGTCTAATTTAAGAAAATACATTATAACTCTCCAGGTAAATCCCTTTTTCAGTTTCAGTTCAATTCTACTCCAATATAAAATTGCAGCTGTATTTAAGAGCCAGAAAAGTACCATTCCATCAGCAGTGACCTTCAATTATATTGGCTGGAAATTATCAGAGACCTTCAGTTTATGCACAAAATTCCTACCTTCCTGCTTGCCTTGGCTACATGTTCTCAGCCTGTCATTTGCAGGAGTATTGGAGGTGTGGTAAGTAAAACTGACATTCCTCTACCACCAAAAGATGGATTATCCCCTCTCTCTGTGATCTGCATGGTAATTCCTAAAAATCCTCTGGTGCCTCTCAGCACCTGCTCTGATATAAACTCACTTACTAAACCTAAGATGAATAAAAGAAAACAAAACAATGACAAAGTATCCACTGTGAGCTCAAATGAGCCTCAGAATAAGTATAAGGGAAGTGAGAATGAAGCACAGGAAGATTTAAGTACTAATTCTGTATTTCAAGAGCAGCTTCTGACTAACTTATCCATTTGCTATCCCATCTAATCACATGCTTTCTTACCACCCTCCCCAGGAGACCACTAGCAGCCTTTGAGCGTGTGTAGGTCCCTGAATACCAACTGTCACATCAATACAACATCTGCCTCATGCAATTGTACTAAAAATAGTTCCACACAAGTGAAATCTAAATGAAAACTATTGTTAGCATTTCACAAACATTGACTTTTTTCTTCAAGGTTTTGATTTTTTAAGTATGCTTAGATGTGCTTGCTCAAGTAGAAATACTGTTTTTGACACAAAGACTTATCTTTCTGAAGGAATAATTGTTCTGACTTCAGCAAAACAACTTTAAGAAATTCCAACCCCCTTCGCTTCCCTTCCCTGTCATTCCAGCAGCACTGATTTGTACACCACCTCTCCAGCTGTGCTTGCACAGCAGTTTGTCTGGCTGCACTGGTGAACAGGAACACTGAAACAATCTAGATTAAAAGTAGCACTCTGAAACAAACCAGTGCTTTAAATCCAGGCTGTTGCTGTCATCTGCCTCTGCTACAGACTCATGAACAGTTGTCTCAGCACAACGGGGGAGGTAGAGTGGAGTTGGAGATTTTCTTCACTCCATAAATCACTGTTATGTACAGTTCAGGGGCAGATTTCATCACACTTAGCTATGACTACAATGAGCTGAGATCAAAACCTCTGAATTGAGACATCTTCATGCATATATTTACAAGGGTACCTGATGTACAAACTCTAGGGGGCTTAATGTAGAGAATTCCAATTCATGCACAGAGTGATTCAGCTGATTTCAGACAGGAGACAGTGTGAGGCACCTATACCCAGTGAGCACCTGTGTTTAGGTGACTGAAGTCAGCTGTAGGAGCCCACCTGAGGGTGGATTGCACTGGCATACAGCTCTGCTAGCTGTGCTGAGAAGCCCTCTGTTGGCTGAATGGGAGAGTAGACAACTGT
The DNA here is from genome assembly GCF_903797595.1 of Erithacus rubecula. NCBI lineage: Eukaryota > Metazoa > Chordata > Aves > Passeriformes > Muscicapidae > Erithacus > Erithacus rubecula. The sequence continues at coordinate 12,141,343 of NC_136685.1, read as the reverse complement.
CAGGTCTGCAATCTTAGACTGAATCCTAATCCTAAAATTGTTATGTTCTCACAGAATGTCTTAAGTTCTGTGCCCTTGTGGGACTAATAAGACATGAGGTCCATCCTGTGGTCTGATGAAGCCCCAGGTAGGATATTTGGGGAGCATGACACAGCTCAGAAGGCCCAAACCCTGATCTATGGGTAGGCGTGTCTCATGTGCACAGACATTTCTCTAACATTGCAGGCACTGGGTGTAGCCTTCCACACCACATCACCTCAATTCTGCTGCCAGGACTCTGTGGGTTTCCCTGATGAATCAACCTTTGGGAAGTCAGAATCTTTCTCTGAATTGATTTACCCATGACCCCAAAGCTCATATTGGAAGAAGTGATGGGGTGATACATGGAGTCACCAAGAAACAGGACAAGGAGGGGACAGAAGTGGGACAGCAGAAACTTAAACTGCTTTTATACCAGAAAAAGATTTCTGAAAACATGGAAATTTTACATTTCTATTTAACAAACTCAAAGCAAAATAGCAGAATACCCTGAGAATCTGAAATGTTTAATATCTGAGCAGCATGCTTCACTGCCCAGCACGCTGAGTAGTTAGGTTTCCTGCTTACAGACTAATTGATAAGGCATGTGCATAATTAACATAATGCTTATGTAATGAAAAATTAATTTAAGGTTGTATGTAATCTTTCCTTTTCACTTTTTATATTAACTTATTTTTAAAAATAAATATGCATGAGGCTTGTAAATAATGAAAAATATATTCTATGTTTCTAATACCTTGAAAAATAAGCACTTCAGAAAGGCTTCCTGAAATTAATTTGAATCTAAATGTTTCACTGTAAATTATATGCCACATTTTTCCAAAAATTACTTGTCCATTTTATGACAGGATAATATATGCATTATTTTCAGCTAAGTATCTGCCCAGTTAACAACCCTGCAGAACTATATAGTCAACATGAATGAAAAATAAAGATGAAAAACTGAAATGATCTACAATTAGACTACGATTGGGTTTTTTTCATAATTTTCAATGTAGAATATGGTGCACTGTGTAGGAAGAAGTCTTTCAATTTTTACTCTCAGATTCAAGGTTGTGAAAATGTAGAATTCAAATTTTCTGAATATTTTGATTGATTTTGCCTTCATTTAAAAACACCTGGTTTTAATATGCATTTCAAAACTTTATTTAAATCCTACTTTGAATTGTAAGTTATGTTGATTTTTCTAAGATTTATAATACTAACATTTAGCTTGGAAAAAGAGTCTTTATCCATTGTAACAGAGCTAAGAAAACTGGGGAGCAATATAAATCTCTAATTTAAAAACAGATGGAAGAATCCAGCTACTTCCTGGATGTTAAAAATACCTTTTCTTAAAGTTCTTGAGGTCTACAATTTCTATAAATAGGGAAGTTTAAAAAAATATTTTCATCTCAATTTTATCTGGGAAAAAAAGCAGAGGAGGATTGAATTGTTTGGGAGATGATGAGATCTTATTTATTTGCAGAATATTTTATATGTGACTCAGACAGCAAAAACTTCACACCTGCTTTGCCATACTGCCTAATTTAGTTTTTCCTTAGAAAAACAGGGGAAGTTTGCAATGGAAGTCTATGATCAAGGGACTGAAAAGACAGGAAAGCCAATGTCATAGAGCTACAAAGGGGAATTGGGCTGCCCAGAGTGTGGGGGACGTATGAAAGTGATTGAAAGGGTTTTTGAGAAAGGCTTTATTTTTTTAATATTCAGTGACATTAAATGAGTAGGGACGAGGGATAAGGCAGTCTGCAGACAAGACATTTGACTGGATGAGTACATTTGGAATGCAGTAGGGCTGGAAAGTGTCAGAAGATCTTTCTGCAGAAATCTGGATGGCTTCTCTTTTGCCTTTTCTCCCTCTCCATCCTATCTTTTCTTAGTCATTCTCATCCTTCCAAACCTACTTAGGATATGAAGTCTTCATCTCAATTTTGCATCTGCTGAGTACTCACATGCCCACATCAAGATCACCTATTTCTATCCCTGAGTTTCCACAAGTGTTTCCTCCCAGTCCTCCTTTTCCAATTCCTCCTACCTTCTCCTTTGAATTTATCATTGGATTGAATTCAGACATCAAGGAACTAAAAGGAACTAAAAAAGGAAAGTCATTTATTCATAAGTACTCTGGTACACCTTGGATTCCAGTCTTTCTATAGATTGTATGGATGAGATCCATACAATGAATGTAGCTGCGCAGGGGAGCATGAGAGAAGATCTGTTTAAGACAAGGTGATGAGCACTGACAATGGCTTGGGTCTGAAAAAACAGCCTGAATTAAAAATCATATTTCTGTACCCAAGGTAATGACTTCCTATTTCAGGCTCATTTAGCAGTAACCTGGGAACTCTGTTCTCTTGTGCAGTCACACATAGATGCCTACAAGCGAAGCAGAAAAAAAATAGCATAGGCCGAACTTTCTCTCACAATATGACAAAATTTCTTTGAAATCTCTATGCATTCATCCCCTCAAAACATCCCTTACCTCAGCAGGACTATGATAGATTATTTCCTCCAGAACTTCTACAGTTGCAGATGCAGATACTGGGCACTATCTGTCATCATGTAGTTACCCTGGAATTTCTGTTGTGTGTAGAAAAAAGACGTTTTTTCCACAATGTAATACCTTTCTGATGCAGAGCCACTGTCTTTCCTGGAGTCTGAAAAGTTGGAGATGAATCCAAAGCTTATTTAGCCCTACACGACCCAAAGCATAAACTATTTGCTATTTTTCTGCAGCAGCATCTTATATCTTTCATCTTGTCTTTGCAAATCCTGAGAAAGCAGACACAGTGGGACTTGAAACAGTTCTCAGGGAAACAGGGAGGCAGGGGTGTCTTTGGACAGAAAATGACTGCTGAAGTACCCTTCATAGGCAGAAAGACCTGCAGTGCTGTGAACAAAATCATTCACATTTATGATACAAATCAAGCATTCTCTGTGACAATTCAATTATCACATCCTACAGACATCAACAATCTCTGTTGTGCACACCATCTGACAAGGTCCTAATCCTTTTGCCTTAAAAGCCTTTTTGGATACCTACTGCTCTCTGCAGTTAAGCCTGAGCTTTGCTGGCTCTTAGAGACATTCAGTAGGATGCACTGTATGGAAAGGCTCATAGGAAAAAGGCATGTGGGTACATCACACTTGGGAGCATCTTGCTAAATACTGATTTCTTTTTATGTGCTTTATGAGAAAGGGTGTTGTGAGATAACGCATTAAGTGATGTTTTACACATAAAATATAAAGGAAAGTTAGTTGGTGAATTCTTTTTAGCTTTAGCAATGTTCATTGGATTTGGGGATAAGCAGAAAAAAAAAAAGAGCTCATTTGGGAAATTGACACCATTAATTGCCAAAGCCTAGGCAAGTTATCCTACACTCCTTGGACTGCCAGTGTTAAATAACTGTCATTTCTAGAGCATGATCCATTCCACTCTAAAGTAGATATTTTGGGCATCTACTACAATTAAAATAAATTGTATCCTAAAGTTCTAGATGTTAATGGTATCTTAGACCCTGCTTTGTTTACAAGGAAGAAACTTTAGGAGGGGTACTTGGAAAAATAACCTTGGAAGCAGTAATCACAACTTGAAATTAAATAGTCTGTAATTACGATACTCATTTCAAGATGAATGACTTTGAGCTATTTACTAAAATCAGTGTAAATGAAAAATAAAGGACAAGAACATAGTGACAGTCTGAAATTTTCTTTACATGATCTGGAACATCTTAAATTACAAACGAAAAAATTGCATAAAAGGACTTCAAACTGACTGTGAAATATTCCAGAAGTAATATACAAGATGAATGGAAAAGAAAAAAAATAGAATAAAATGAAAGATGTATCAAAAGTAAGCTTAATTCAGTTCTTATAAAACAAATCAAAACAAATAGAAAGAGGTTATTCACTAAAAAAGTGCAAAAGAGAACAAAGCAAATAGAAGCAGATATTAATAAACAAGAAAGGAGTCATTATTTAAAATAGTGTAGGTATGACCTATGGAACACGTGACTGATGTAAATCCATTTTCAATTTGGCTGATAATATCAGTGATGGAAAAAAGACAGAACAGCTACAGACAGTGAAAAATAGTAACCTAAACTAAGGGAATATGAGATTTTATAATGAAAGAATAATAAAAAATTACAGAAGAGCAATCATGACTGAACATTTTTCTGCTGCTTAGAAAAAATACAAAAATAAAACCAAAAAGAAATAATTGCAAACTGCAGCCAACAAAGGAAATTTTGGGTTTAAAGCAGTCTGGATTAATCAATATTTGTCTGGATAAAAGTAACTTTGGAGGAAAAAATAATTAATTATTTTGTTAAATCTAAATGTTTTTATAATGTTAGAATAGAGATTAAACTTTACCTGAAGTTATGATCATCTATATCCTCCAGTCTCAAGCAGGAAAAAATGGAATAATATAGGGATATGCCTGTAAGTGTCAGCCACAACTGTAGTCACACAAAATCTGGTACCCAAATTTTGACTATGTGCCCTGACTGAATGCTCACTCCCCACTCCCATGTTTCAGTTCCTTTTTTTCCTTCACTCTGCCTCCTCTTAATCCTTCTGTCCTGGTTCCAGACAGGCCAGGGTCAATTCTAGCAGCAGCCAGGAGTGGGCATGGCTGGGACATGGAGGATGTTATCTAGCACATCACACGGTTTTCCAGGAAAGGGGGAAATGGTTTTTCCAGATTGGGGTAGGAAGTGGTGGGGTATTGCTGATCTCACTTCCCTCTCTTGTGCACTGCTGTTGCTGTTGCTGATATTTTCTTATCTCATTGCTGCTCCCAGTAAATTGTTCTGATCTCAACCAATGATCTTTACCTTTTGTGCCTCCTCTTCAGCAGAGTAGTAGAGGAGAGTTGGGGGTTAGCAAGTAGCACGTTTCAGGTGGAACATTTAACTGGAGAATACCATTCCAAAACCATGACACTTTTCTATCCTCTCTTTCTGGCCAGAAACAGCAAACATATTTTAAATAGAAATGTTTTCTCTAAATTGTTGGTTTGATGATACCTTCACCAAATAAAATCAAACAAACAAACAAAAAAAAAATTGAGTTGATTCATTTTTGGAAAGAAAAAGTTTTACACCTGACTTCCACAATGCAGTAAGGTGTTTGGAAATCAGCTTGGCATCTGAGCTATCCAACCAATCACTCTGACCCACAGAACTTGCCTTGAACCTTTTACACTTACACATCTGTATTTAACAAAGTATTAAGCAGAAGCTTAAGCCTCATTAGCATCAATGGCTGAGTTATACGTGTTTAAGTGTTACCTTGAATGAAGATGCTGCTCTCAGCTATATTATTAATGCAAAATTCTGCAAACCTTTTGGTACATAGTGTTGATTTCTCTCAATTTGGTATTCTCCAGAGGTGTGAGGAATTGTCTAGTGCTTTCCTATTCCCATGAAATTCAGTAAATAAATAATTCACTGTCTTGGCTTTACAAGCATTTTTAATATATTAACCCTAAATCTGTAATCACCTACGCTTTATATATAGTTAATAATCTTTACTTTTATCCTATTAACATAGTGTGGTTTGGCTTTTCTGCTTTTTGGGAGGGATTTCTTATGGCTGCAAAAGTTGGCCAGACTGAGCCCTATATCCCCAAAGCTGTTCAAAGTAACTATTATTTCTCTGTCACAGACATCTAAGTGTATTAAGAAACTCATGGATGCAGATTACCTACAAAAAATATACATGGGAAGTTTTTGCTTTAATGCACAATTAAGTAGCTAAATCAAGTTATTTAGATGATTGAAATCCACCAGTTACTTTAAGCATTTCCTGTAAAGGAGTAAGCAATTCCTTATAGGAAGGGTCAGGGCATTATTGTCACCCAGCTATAATTAGGGATCAAAACAGTGCCATAAAGACAAGAAATAGAATTTTGTGCTCAAAAAGGGATAGCCCTTTACAATGTACCACAAAATGCCTCGAGGCTGTTTTAAACAAAGCTCTCAAAGAATGCTCTGGCAAATGACCTGACAGCAGTCATGATTTATTTGTATTTTCTTAGATGTTTCTCTTGAGTCATAAGAACAGATTATAACCTAGTTTATCTGTGACATGAGATCATTAACTCCAGGAAGTAAAAAATGATACCTCTCCTGGGCAGAGCTCTTTAAAATGCTGTTTCTAACAATTTACTGGCCTTAGAAAGTTCACTGCTTTGTTAGATTTACAACTTGTATCATATTAAAGCCTTTCACACACATCATTTTGAGGTTGGATAAATGGATAATACATACTGCTTTATAATGTGGTATGGCATTTCCAAGTATAGATCATTATAAAATTATGCTTTTTAACATGGAATATTCCTAGAAAAATATTATCTAATGAATGTTTTATATTTTAACTTTACAGAGATTTTTGATGTTTGGGAACACAGATGTTGAAATCAATAAAACAACAACATCTGAATAGGATCTATCATGAATTATTCTTTTATCCACTGACAGACTACTGCCATGGAGACAGAGCTGAACAGAAGAACTAAAGGAGTTAGTTTCCCTTTTATTACCAATGTATTGTCTTGAATATTAAATTCTTTTAAAGTGTAGCCAGATATTCACAATAGTTTTGTTGATTTTTTTTGAGGAAGTATTGGCTTTGTTTAATTTTTAAAGTCCAAGCCCTGGATCTACTGGATGTCATCATTCTGATAAACACTGATCTGTAACTGATTAAAGGGATCATGAAGGCATTGCTGCAGAAACAGTGGTCTTGGTGGCAATGAGCACTTCATGAATGAGTTCTGTGCTCTGTACATTATCAGTGTCAGTGCAGTGCAATGAAAATTGACCAATTAAACCAGTGGGACATCACTTTTAACTCTGGGAATCTGAAAGCTTACCTCACTAAAAATATCTCTGGATTACACATGTAGTCAGATGTGAGGGAGAGCAGCACACCTACAGAAGATAGTCAGAGATGATAATTTTAGACAAATATTTCAGAATAGGGTATGTTTCGCTCTGTCCACTGACAATAAAACTGAAGTGTAGGGATGAAATTCACCTTCTTTATCTAAAAAATAACATTCTAAGGTTTGGGAGGGTTTTTCTATTGACTCGAAATATATCTGGGCTATCTTTGATTGAGATATCTGCAAAGAAGATATGTGAGTTTAGGTGTGATCCCCCCTAAGGACTGTATCAGGAATTCTCTTTCACTTACAGCACTCCATGCAGTGTTCCTTCCTTCCTGGCTCTGATAAATTTCAAAGATTTGAAGAAATGTGCTGATTTTATCTCTTCATACATAAAACACAATTAGGCCAACACTTTACAAGAGATTCTCAAGCAAGGATCTAGTCTACCCATAGATATATGTGATTTAAGGCTGCATTTTAGGCATGCAAAAAAATAAGCATGCCATCACTTTATTTTCAGTGGTTGAAGAGAAAGAGAAAATCTTTGTTTGGAGGTGGGGTCTTATTTCTTTTTATTGACTCTATAGATATATTAGGTATTAATTTAAGGCTAGGTCACTAGGCAAGGCCTCCATAAAAAGTTAGTTAGTTAGTTAGTTAGTTAGTTAGTTAGTCAGATAGATAGATAGATAGTTAGAGTTAGTTACTCTAGGATATCGTTTTTGGTTTTCTCTCATTTTTTGTGGTTGGTGGAGACAAATATCTAAAGGATGGCTCATCCTGGACTGTTTCATCATTTCAAATCCCAATTTAGAAATATCAGTTTCATATTCAATAGAATAGAATAGAATAGAATAGAATAGAATAGAATAGAATAGAATAGAATAGAATAGAATAGAATAGAATAGAATAGAATAGAAATATCTTCATCCTGGTATCTGATCAGTAACTCACCATTTTCCTGGGATCCTCCAAAGGTATCTGCACCTGCAGGTATTAGATCCTGCCAGAGATGAACTGAGAACTGAGGTCAGCCGTCATTTTCCTTGGCAATACTTGTTTAATTCTCTTGAACTCGGTGCTCTGTACTTAGTCCCAGCCTTTTTTCTGCTCCTCTTGTTGGCGGGTAAAATAAAAAAATAACATTAAAAAATAAGAATCTGTCTTGTCACTTGTTTTCTTGTTTCCATTCACTTTAAGGCCCTCTGGCACCTTCTTCTGCTTCCTTATCAGAAAAGAAGGGTTCTTGTTTTAGTAAGGAGATCAAATATGATGGCTACCCCTAAATGTTGGGGTTCTGTTTTTGTGCAATCCATATTTTTCAGTCAGACTATTCAGCAGAAAGGACACTTCCTCTGGAAAATCACTTAGACAAAAATACATTTATGAAGAATTAGTGTGATGTGAAAGGTAAAAAGACATGCTTCATCTGAACTGCATTTCCACATCTTAGCTTTGTAGTCTTTGTAGAAGAGGTAGAAAAGTAATAATCAGATATTCTTGCCATGTGGTATTGGCTGTTCTGTAACACAAGGGAGATACACTAGGAGAAAATGGTGCTTAATGAGAAACATTAGAAAGGAAAGAAAACAGAAAAATATGGAAGCATATTATGTATGTAATAACTGGATATGTCCATTTCAAATGGACTGTTTTGTGACCAAACTCTTTTGTTAGATACTTTTGTATGAACTGCCTTGTAAACAAAATAAATAATGGACAATAAACATAAAATCCACACATAGACCTTTTCAGAGTTTATCTCTAACAACAATATCCTTTTCTAATTAGGGGCAGATATTTAGTACTTGTTAATTGAAATTTATTTTTCAATGAACCTTTAATGTCAATTTTAAAAATTTATACCAAATATGTAATACTCTCAAGTTAGCAGTTCTCATCAGTAAGAAATATTCATACAGACTAAATCCAATCTAAATTACATGATGCTATTCATTTAATTTCAATTATTTTTAAAGCATCCTTAGTTAATGAATCTTTTATGTACTTTAAGCATTATATTTGAAAAAATCATTCAGAAATGGCTGTAAAATGTTTCTAAGTGATCAATTAATCAGAAAACAACTCCTGTCCTGCATCTACAAGTCTCTCAAACTGCCTAAGCAGGTAAAGCAAGCAATTGTGATTAACTGTAAGTGGAAACTATTTTCCACCTACCCTATCTTTGAGTAGAATTAGTAAATACTTCAGAAATTCTAATCTTTAATCTATGCAACATTTGAAATTTCTAGGAAACCTCAATTTTGTCAAAAGAAATAGTCTAGAAGTACTGTAGGATAGAATTTCTCAGTCTCAGGTATTTAAATGTCTTATAACTTGGATTGAAAAAAACTACCACCAAAATATTGTTTAATCCCTCCAAGAAAAATATATAGGTTAGGAGATCCCATTATTATTATTATGGTATTAATGTCTCCTGCTAACATATGAAAAGGGCCATTAAATCCATGGCAGTCCTGCAGTAAAACATATTTCATACCATCAGGTAGGATCTTGCTGAAAATTATTCTTACACAGTGAATCCTTTACTCCTCTGGAGGGATGTAAACTCCAATGTACAATGCAATGCATTCACTTAATGAAATAAAAATTAATTTTCCAGCTATGCTCTCCCTCTCTTAATCGTTCAGATCTGAGCTACCTGACATGTAGGAGGGTTTGAGCTACCCTCAGATTTTACTCTGTGGATCAAAGACACTCACAATCAGAAAATTATATGCTAAGCCACGTTCTTTTAAAAAATACAGGGAAAAAAGCAGACAAACAAACAAGCCAACAAAAAACCCCAACAATATAACCACTCCAAAAAAACCCTATAATAAAAAAACAAACATGGGCTATGACTGCAAAATTATCCCCTGATAACAATCTCAGTATAAGACCTAATGAACTGTTTATTTGGATCTAACTTTACCATCTCCATAGAATAAAAATTCAGTTTCTTACCCACAGAAGTCACATTGTAATCAGCTTCTCAGTATTTTCTCTCAGTGTTTAAAAACATTGAGTAGCTCTCAGACTACTTACAGTTTAACTAAATAGATTGATCCACACTATTGCTGTGTTTTATTGTAATGAGATATTTTTTTTTTAAGTTCCCTTAGGACAAGCATTTTCATTACCTCACAATGATTATCTAGATACTACCAGAGTATGCTTAAACTGCTTCATAAAGAATGTGGGTTCATTTCTGCCTGAGGTCATGCAAGCCAGCTTTGCAGCATGAGATTTTAAAGGTATTCATGAAGAGGAGACCATCCCAGTCAGCTGTTCAGAAATGTGACTTTCTAAGCCAAAGGCCAGGCCCTGGGGCTTTTCCAATCTTTGGGCAATACTGATAATTGATCTAAACATCTCTGGGCATTTGTACCAACATTCACACCCATTCTTGCCTCTGGTACAATGCCCAGTCATGATGGACAATCAGAAAATGCAGTGGGAAACTAGGCAGAAACACTGATGCTTTTGTAGCTAGAAACCTAAACAGCTTGGAACTTGCTGCAGTCAGGCCACATGCTAGAAAGGTAGCAGAAAACTATTTAAATGTCTTCCCCAGCTTCTATATGCATTACACACCTGAGCATCTGCAGCATTGTGGATAAACATGCTTACAGCAGCAGCAGTAGAGAGAGCACAGAACACTCACTGCTGTTTACATGGTTTTCAAAACAAAATCAGGAATGAAAATGCTAGAAAAATCAAAATGATAGGAGAAGCAATGCTCCCTTTTTTTTTTTAATTAATCATTAGTGTAATCTTAATAATCTCAGATATCCTACAGTACAAACAGTTTTGGAGAGGTATTTTATTATTTATTTATTAAAAAATATGTATTTATGATAACTAAATTATTTAGTGCTCATTTTTGTACCCTGGAATCTCAGAGGGACAATATGACTTGTTATATACCACTTAGTCTGCTGCCCAGGACCTTGTCCAGATGGCTTTTGAATACCTCCAAGGATGGACTACACCACCTACCACGGCACCTGTGCCAGTTTTCCACCACTCTCACAGTAAAAATGTGTTTTCTGATGGTCAGGAAACCTCCCATATTTCAGGTTGTGCCTACTGCTTCTGCTGCTTCACTTGGCATTATTGAGAAAAGCATGCTTCAGAAAGGGCTGCTTTGTAAAGCTGAAATAATACAAATAGCCTCCAGGATAAAGCCCAAACCAGAACCTTTCTCTCCAGAATAGAGCTTTTCACAGATGTTTAATATTATATGTGCCATCTGAGGAGAAAAATGTGTGGTATTATATGAGTACTTCAGGCCATTTTTGAGTAGAGCCAGAGGAGTCTGTCTTCTATTACCTCTAGAATAAAGTGGCTGTTATCAAAAGTCAGGGAGGTTTTAGTCTTTGCAAATGAGCTTTGAATTTACATAAAGTGCTAGAAATGAACAAGAATAAAGAAAGAACTTTTCAATTATTACAGGACAAAATAAAACACTGGAGTTGTAACAACATAGTTCTCCACTTTGATTCACCAAGATGACTCATTCTAATAATGAGGAAATTTATTTTAGGGTCTAAAGTGTAGTTTGGTCTGTATTCCCATGCAGCTCTGTCTTAGATTATTCACTACTCATTTTGAACTGCTTAAGAACCCTTCTTAAACATAATGCCAGAGGGGTTGTTAATTGTAATAGCAGTGATGCTATGAACACCCACACTTATGACCTGGCCAAAACTCAATTTATTTCTCAGGGAACATCATCAAAACAATCTGTTAATATAGGCATGAGCAATGGATACAACAGAATTGTTTTAAAATGTGAAATCACATAAATTATATAAGTAGGCTTAAAAGGTAATTTTTGGAAAGCTGACATTTCTCAACACCCAGAAAAGGAACAGCTCACAAGTGATAGAACTCTAAAGGTCTATTCATTACGAGCTATGATTAAGCATGGTTTAATAAAATGAGTACTATTGTTTGTTGCTTTTACATGCCATTTCCACTAATTTTCATAGATTTTCAGAGACCAAGTGTGACATTGCAGATAAATGTGATTCATAAGAATGATTTATTAATGAAGCCCTAATTCATGCATTAGGCAAGAGACTAAAGTGTGCTGCATAATAACATTGTCCAGAGCTTTAAACACAGACAATCAAAGAAGTGTTGGGGTTTTTTGCTGTATATTAGAGAATCTGGAATCACTTTTCAGGCTTCAATGCCTTTGTAATGGAAGATGCAGACTGCATGCACATTAAAACATCCTGAGGATAATGAGTTTGCTAAGAAGATCTTTTTGATATGTTACAGAATTAAAGCATCAGCAATAGCTACTATATGAAAGCTAGTGTTCAGACTGACTTTAATGACTCTATAAGTGATGGTATGATACAATGGAGAACTGGTCTGTTTTGAATTTTAGTGGGACAAAAATAAATGAGTCTCCAAACACCATTTTGAACATGGTTCACATCTCTTCTCTGAACTTCATGATCCTAAAGTTAGAATATATCACAGGAAAGCAAATCTTGCACACAAATCTTAATGCATTAAAAGAGGTACTGTAAAAAGACCCAACAAAGTCAAGACAGCATTAGCTAGTCTGCAATAACTTTATGTGTTTATTGGACAGAGAAAGTGCTCCCATGAATTCATCTACATATGTAAGAGAGTAGAAATATTTGCAACCTTTCAAACAAAGTCTTTATTGTATTTAAATCTATATTTTAGTGGCAGTTCTCTTATAGATATGCACTATATGAATGAACTACTACCCATTTGTAATAGGTCACAAGTGGAAATCAACTTAGAGGAACAAAGACAATAATTGGAGTTCGAGTTTTACTTTGCTGGGATGTTTAGAAACTTAGTATATGTGAATAACAGTTCTCTACCCCAGGAAAATAGCATGTATCCATCAAAATACTGTGCTTCGAACAAGACCAGCCACACATAAGTGTGGCTCTTGTAGTCACACATTTCTTGAAAGTCCTTAATTATATATATGGAGGGTATCATGGTATCATTCAGTGGTAAATAGTTTTCACAGATCCTGGAATCACAGGAAACTGGGTTCATTGTCTTTGCAAAATAAAATGTATATTAAATTGGTAGTCCTCCCCACCAAACAGGTAATACAGTGCCAAAACTAGATGGCTAAGATATCTGTAAAAACATAAGCTCTGTGTGATTTTGAAAATTCAATCCCACATTTAATTAGCTGAGTATGATCAAAGATCAGATTCAAATCTCATAGCTTCTGCCTTTTCTTCTTCAGCCAAGAGTAAACCAGCTGTTTTAAAATTTATCATATTTAAGGATCCCTACTGACTGTCAGAGGAGACATCAATGTGCAAATCCCAACTCATAGTTAGGCTTTCCCCATCTCAGATATCTGAAGGAGACCCTGATTTAATTTTTATAAATAATTAGGAGCACAAACATGATAGAATCTTAACAAAACATATAAGCATTTGTTTTCTAATGATTGATGAGAAGAGCTATACTACAGAGAGTAGCACTGTCAGATTGAATGCTTTCTTTTCACAAGTATTTATTTTTTAATCTATTGTGATATTAAAAATTTAGTATAATTCATCTGAATGTTCTCATTTTAAAAATTTACTTGTAATTTATCCTGGGAATAAGCAAGCTAAATTTAGGTTGAAAGGCCAAGGAGATATAAATTAAAGCAATGGAAAATTCTATTCTGCTCAGATGACAATTTGATTTTAAGTCTGTTTTTACTGCTATCAGCAACAAAAAGAAACTTAAAGGGGATCCGTTGTTTCACTACTTTTTTTTTGTTCAATAAGACTTAGGGTTATTGTTTAAAATGTTATAGAAATCCAGTGTGTGTCATCCTGAAAATATATATTTGAAATACTTCAAGAAAGAGTAAATGTACCTTTAAAAGGTCTGCACAATCATAATGTTGAAGCTGGGAATTCTGTACTGATAAAAGTAAAGAATCATAAAAGTAGCAGGCCAAGAAGAAGTAGCAATGGATTTAATACCTCACTCACTTGTTAAATTCTGTGACCCGTGGCATTCAGGTCAGAATACATGCTTTCAAAGGTGTAACAAATTAAAGGTAGAAACCAAATCCAGGGCATATGAATTTTCTTACACTCTGGATGGTACAAAAACTTTATACTTTCAACAACACCTAAGAAAAAGAGAAGAAATTTTCTTGATCAGAGAACAGTCATTCTTTGGGATTCCACTTCTACTTGTCAGAAATGAAAGTAAAATAAAATATTCAGAACCCAAAGACTGAAATAGCAACTGCCTTTTGGAACTGGATGTTGTAAGTAAATATAGAAACAGCAGTCAACAGTCAGGAGGCTCTGCAGAGGGATCTGGACAGGCTGAATCAATGGGCTGAGGCCAATAGTGTGAGCTCCAACATGGTGACATTCCCAGTCCTGCATTTGGGTCACAATTTCCTGCACTACTACAGGCTGAGGAAGAATGGCTGGGCAGCTGCTCATCACAAAAGCACCTGGGGGTGCTGGTGAACAGCAGCTGAACACGAGCCAGAGGGTGCCCAGGTGGCCAAGAAGGTCAGTGGCTCCTGGCTTGTATCAGCAATAGTGTGACCAGCAGGAGCAGGACTGGTGAGGCTGCACCTCAAATCCTGTGTGCAGTTTTGGGTCTCTCACTGAAAGAAAGACACTGAGGTGCTGAAGCATGGCCAGGGAAAGGCAACAGAGCTGGAGAAGGGTCTGGAGCACAAGTCTGATGAAGAGCAGCTGAGGGAGCTGGGAGTGTTTAGCCTCAAGAAAAGAAAACTCAGTTGTAAGGAAACCTTACAACTACCCAACAACTTCTTGAAAGAAGGGTGTATCCAGGTGGGGATTGATCTCCTGGGAAACAAGAAATAGGACAAGATGATCTGCCCTCAAGTTGCATCTAGGGCATGTCTGAAATGTCTAGGACATCTGAAATGTCCTCAAGCTGCATCTATTTAGTTGGAATACTATGAAGAATTTCTTTATGGGAAGGGTTGTAAAATACTGGACCAGACTGCCTGGGGAAGTGGTAGAGTCGCCATCCCTGAATCCCTGAAAGTGCCCATAAAACATGCAGATGTGGCACTAAACCATGAGTACATGGTTTAGTGGCGAACATGGTGGCAGTTCTGGGTTAGTGGTTGGACTTGATGATCTTAGAGGTCTTTTCCAACCTTAATGACTCTATTATTCTGTGATTCTGTACACCCCCTGCAATCTACTTTTTTTCTCTTGGGCTGCTTTCTAGCAATTTCTGGTATGCACAGCACTTCATTCAGTGACTGAGCAGTCTATTGATAAGCTTGAAGGCTGAAATTCCCTTACCTGGCAAAAATAGAGCTGAAAAGAAATGATGAACATTTCTGAAGGAAGCAGCAAAATCTATGAAGTAAATGTAAATCTTGGCATATAATTTCCTGTTACAAGAGCTTATGCAAGTCCTTTTGAAGATATCTTTGCTGACATGACAAGTTTAGAGAATTTTCTTTGAATAATATGCAATTAATATTACCTGAATTCAGGCAGTAGGAATGGAACTTGGGAGTTCTCCTGCTAGGTGTAATAATATAAAGTATTTTAAATGGATTAAATTTTGACTATATAAAATGAAACATTCTATCCTAAGCATCTAATTTGCTTTGCACTTATGCATTTACAGACATATTGGCAAAACGAGACCAATATAACTGTGAGCTACAATCAGATCATATTGCACTAAAATACAGTTGGTATGTGAAATCAGCTGGGATTAAAAATAATCACAGGAATCCATGGAGATGTCATATTCAGCACAGGCCTAGAAAGGCTGGTGCTAGAATATTGGAGATTTGATGTGCAGTATATCTAATCTCCAAGAATTCCCTCAATTGCATACCAATCTTCCACTTTCTTTATCTTGCCACTTAAAATATTTTTATTTTATTATACATTAAGGTATTTTCAATTTATTTGGAATGTGATTTTACTTATCCCTGCATGGCTTTTGTGACACAGCGTAATATACTTCCAAATTGTTTGCTGAAGAACATTTGACTCCCAGTTGTCTAAGAGTTTGGAGGCAAGAGAAAAGAAAGGTTAATAATTGTGGCTTTGTCTGTCTAATAGATAACTTTCATTCTAAAAATGGCAGTGGAAGTTGTTTGCTTTTGGAAGGCCTTATATAAACCTTTCTAAATCCAAGTCAGGGACAAAATGAGAAAGCAAATGAACTTTTAAGATTGGGAGTAATCGACTTGAAATGTAAAAGAGTCAATGCTTTGCCAAGAGTTTAGATAGAAAGGCTATTTAAGGAATATGTGAAGGAGAAAAAAGTCTTCTCAAGAACACAAGAAAAATATCTAGCAACAATAGTCAGCTTTATCTAAACTGGGAGTTATCACTTCTCTTTCTAGTCACCACTTAGGATGAACAGAGACTTCCAAGAATAATTTCATACAACATACATGAAGTACCTTCCCTAGAATTATAACCTTGATTTCTTTCCCTCTCCAATGCTAAACAGAGACGTGTTTATCTCCCTACATGTGGTAGAATGGGTGTCAGTTGTGTCAGGTGTGTTACATGAATTCTAGTTTCAGATATTAAGACTGGTGAGATGATTCTTCAAATCCTTGATGATCAAGAAAAGCATTAAAAATTACATCAGCTATTAAGAATGGGTGGCACTTCAATACAGAATAATGAATGCATTCAGCTAGTTGAATACTTTATTTAGAAAGTTACACTCAAGGGCGAATATACTTTTGTTCTGGTTCCTTTTGCACTGCTGTTATATATTGCAAATTGCTTCTAAAAGAGAACATCATTTAATACCAAAGACCACAGAAGTGTACATATCAAGCACATAACAGTTAACAAGCAAATGTGCTATTTCTTAATTGCAAGCCTTTCAAATGAGATACAAGGTCTGAAAATCTAAAGGATTTTGTCTAACTAACAGACAGAAACTCAGACTCATTATTTTTTTTCTCTCTTCATGTATAAGGCTAGATGAAAGTTTTCTATCACACACTTTATTCAATAAATGCAATGTGCAAACTAACCTATATGTAACATTTATTAGTCCAAACAACTTATAGTAAATGTCAATACCAATATCAGTTTTAGCTATATATTTGTACCGCATTAGGACCCTCCCAAAAGTTTTACCAACATGTTTCTAGATTTTAGGTAAGACTTATAAAAAGGAGGAAACACGGAAAAGTATTTTTTTTTTTTCTAGAGCTTAGATCAGAAGCCCATTGACTTTAATATCTGAAAATATTTATCTTGTTAGGAATCAGAGGCTAGAAGTCATAGCAAGTCATTCACTAGGAAATCCTTCACAGCAATATTGTTGCATATAACCCAAATCTCACTTTTGAGCTTACCATAAAACTATTCTAACTCAGCTGGTCTTTTTGAGAAGGAGTAAAGCAGGGAACTTTTGGGAACACTTGTAAATACTCTTTTTTTCTTCTCACTGTAATGCTCTATTTTTCTCTCCTCTCCAGTGAGCTGGGGGGGGTCGAGAATCTCTTGTTCAATTTGCAATATGGAAGAACAGTTTGAAAACTGTCAAGATACTTTTCTAATCACCAATTTTGTTCTGCTAAAATTGCAATTCAACTGTCAAGTTAAACAGTGAAGAATCAAGTAAAGAGGAGTAATTTTCTTAGGTAAAAAATCTCTCCCCTCACACACTGTTTTTGAAATAAGAGTAAAATACTATTTTGAAGTTCAAAAAGAATATAGTGCAAAAGCTGTAGGCAATAAAGAATTATACACAGGACTACAAAGATGAAGACCTGGGAGGGACTACAGGAGATAATTTACTCCAGTTATCTGCATTGGAGTGGGCTTGAATAGGGTTAAACCATTTCTTCATCTAGACAGACTAGTATTCACTTGGTAGTAAGAATTTTCTTTTAAGTGATTGCACAATCTCCTTGCTGTGCTGTAGTATTTCACTACCTGTATAATGAGAATGCTCAGTAGCTACTGAGAATGATTTACAAGTGAACAATAATCTTGACGTCATTTTGAGATCTTGAGACTGATAACCAAGCCTTTAATTAATGCTAGGATTAGATTGGAATTTTTTCTAGTTCAAAGCAAGTAGAAGCATGTAATCTGTTCATGTGTTTATCAAAATTGGAAAATTTATAAATAGGATGCTGTTATTTGTTGAAGGGCTTTTTCATTATGTGCATACACAAAGAAGGTGGTCTGCCCTTCTACCATAATTCAACTTCCAGGAGCAACTTGTATGGTTTTGAAAGAAGTTGGACATTTTTTCATTAGAATTCCTCTGGCAGTATCGATATGAAAAGAGGAGGTACAATCATACATATTTCTTTAATTCACAGACTTATTTTTTTTTTCCCCTGTGGGCCCATTATTAGTTTATTTCACAGCAATGAATGTTTAGCTGGATGATTAGAAATTCTTAGTGCTCATTTCCAAAGCCAAAACCCAAACCAAGCCACCACCAACAAAACAGACTAGAGGGAAAAAAAATTACCATAACCATGTTTATGACTTTCATTTGTCTGAACAGAGAGTTTGAATCTCTCATTAAGTTGTTTCATCCAATTAAATTAGATTTAACCTCCTTGGTTATAACTCCTTCCTGTACTTGGCTGCTGACTACAGCTGTGTGTCTTCCTCATCCATCTGTAGGTGTGGTGGTCTGACTGCCTGCCTGTCTGTTCCTCTGTCAGGCTTTTTTCTCAGCCAACCATAGTAATCTTTGAACCTACTAGCTAATTTTAGTTAAACCTGAGAAATGTCTGGAGGCCCCAGTGATAATCACTGCCTGAAAATGGGCAAATGATTAAAGAAAAAAAAGAGAAAAAATCCAAATTATCGTTCTCCATCCAGCCTTTGGCTAAGGCTGAAATGTGAAAGTAGTTATCTAATTATGCACAGGAGAAATCAAACAGGAGAGAGCTACAGGAAACTAATCTGTAACTGCTGGAGCACACAAAATTTTGCACAGCTCTAGGTATTTTGAAATGGGTTGGATAAAAAAGGAAAATTTCTAAAATAGTTTAAATAGTAAGGCTGCAGGTGAAACAGCATGTTGGGCTGAAACTCCTGTGTCCTGGTTTAGGTATGAAAAGCTTTTCTGGCTCTGGTGCCTTCTTTACCCTGTGTTCAGGTAATGATAATTTCCTCCTCTTACCTTTTTACTAAAGTCATTGTAAAGTGAAGGACTCACAAATCTCTATCAAAAATTGCTATTTGGCACAGTCAGACCATTGTGTCAGTCTCATCACTGTTATTTAAGCTTTGCTTAAACTGTACTTAGTGGCTTGAAGTAAAAATGTCTTATGCTGAGTCATGCCAAGACTTCAGAAAGTTGGAGACTTGAAGTTCATAGAGAGTTCATATCCATAAGTGACTGAAAAGTTAAAAGCAAGATAGATAACATTAGTATGGTGGGGAGAAACAGAAAGGTGATGCAACATTTAACTTTTTCTGAAAATCAGCCAGTTATTGATATCTAGTATTGCTATCTCCTGACTGAGGAGCATCTTAAATTCACCTGCTTTGTGAGCACTGGGCCATGTCTGACTGAGTGCTTCAAAATTATCATTTCCTTTCACCTGAGGTTCAGAATAGGGGTGCTCACATGGGCTTTGCCATTCACTCATCTTTCAACAGCAGCATTTACCTGTGCTCAGATGTCATTTGCTGCTGGAAGAGTCAGCACATGGCAATGAATACTTCTGGGCTCTGCTCAGTCACAGATGGAACAAGGTATCCACAATGATATATTAGCTCTTTGTCTCTTCTCTGGTGCCTTCTGAAGTGCTGCCACTTGAGAACACAGCATCTGAATCACTGAAATTTATTTACCCATGCACTCACTTTTCATGACCGAGATTTTCCCATGAATGTCCAAATTTAATACTTTCTGAAGTCATGATGTCTGATCAGATCATGTATTGCAACAATGCATTTCTTCAAGTCAAACTACGAGTTAATTTTTTTTTCCAGTTTTGTGAATTAATAAGAAATGGTGAATGGTGTGCAAAAACTACTGATTGCTTCAGGCAGTAAATGCAAATCAATCAATACCAAAGAAAACAGAGATACTTTGTGCCCCATAAATACAGCCTCTAGAAGGAGACTGAACCTGAGAATAAAAAGACGTTACTAATATCAATTTATTTAGCTTTGAACTCTGTAATTATCCTTCTCCCAAAGGCCTTATTATATAAGTTTCTCTGCAAATTCTGGAAAGAATTTTAAAAACAGAAAAATATATTCATCTGTTTCAAACTGCAGAGAACAATTCAATTTTCTCAGGAGTGTGTGCCTGCATGAACATTTGAATGTGTGTGCTGTTAGCAACTGGTATCATGTCCCAGTTCTGTTTAAATTTTTGCCCAATGTCTTGGTTTAACCCCAGCCAGCAACTCTGCTGCACACAGCCACTGACTCACTGCCCCCCAGTGGGATGTAGGAGAGAATTGAAAGGGTAAAAGCAAGAAAATTCATAGGTTGATATAAAACAAATTGATAGGTAGAACAAAGGCCACACACACAAGCAAAGAAATCAAGGAATTCATTCCCCACTTCCCATGGGCAGGCAGGTGTTCAGCCATTCCCAGGAGAGCTCCATCACAAGTACTGGTGACCTGGAAAGACAAACACCATTGTTCCAATGCCCCCCTTTTTCCTTCTTCCCCCAACTCTATATGATGAGCATCATATGGTGTGGAATATCCTTTTTCTCACCCAGGGTCAGTGTCCCCTCCCAATTCCTTGTGGTCTCCCACCCTCCTCACTGGGGTGGGGAGGAGCAGAAGAGATCATGATGCTGTGTGAGCACTGCCCAGCAGTACTGAAAACATCCCTGTGTTATTGACACATTTTCAAACACAAATCTAAATCACAGCTCTATTCTAGATGCTATGAGGAAAATTAACTCCATCCCAGACAAAATCAGCACACCCAGAAACATGATTCTAAGATAAAAAGCCTGGTTATAAGGTTGATATTGAACAGACATCCAAATGGATACTTGGAAATTTTCATCCTGTATCACTGTCTAATTGGGGCAAAAAAACTAAGAGAAGCATACATTTTTATAAGCAAAAGAAGACAGTGCAGAAAAAGAAGTCTCCTTTTCAGGTTGGTAAGTAAATTAGTGTTTGAGGAAGCTGGAAGGCATGTATCCAATTTCCTTATCTCTATGATCCAGGCTGGAAATATTAATCTTGTACCAGATCCTTTAGGCCAAGATTGCTTGTTCCCCTGCCATGTTCCTTCTTCTCTGGCTTCACATTGCCACTGACAAGTACAGATCCACTGAGAAAGTTTCAAGGAAAGTATGGTGTTCCCATGGAAAGCTTTACTGTACAAATCACAAAAATCTTTTCACCCTGAGGAAGGTGTCAGATCTATAGAGCTTTTCTCACATCTTAAAAGATTTTAGCACTCCTGTGCATGCATGAATGATAAGGCTTCAGTAACTTTTGGGCACTTTTCATTGCACTGTATGGGATTTATAAACATTAATTATGAAGTCACATTTTACCTGAAAAGGACAAGGAAAGAGATAAGCTGCTGGGTTTTGGTTTTTTTTGTTGTTTGTTTGGTTTTGTTGGGTTTTAGGGTTTTTTCAACAGCTGCTTAATTTCTCTGTTCTGGAGTCAATATAATAAAACTCAGTTGTAACCTAACCTTTTGGACTTTTTTCTCTTTCCTAATTATATTTATTTCTGCATATTGACTTTAGGGTGTGCTGAATAGTATTGATCAGTACCCTACTCTCTTGCACACAGGTAACCACTACAGCAATATCCTTTCCAAAGATCCTCTTATCTCTTATGGTGGTGGTTTATAATAATATTAATTCTCAATATAATGCAACCTGCTGCTTTTCAGAAATGTATTATAAAAGAAGACCTTTGTATTAGTTTATCTCAAAAAAGGTAGGATACAGCTACCACTAACTGTAGAACTGAAAACATCTGTATCAAGTTGCATGAAAAGGACTCAATATTTTTCTTAACTTTCAGTCAAAAGCAGCTGCCACTATTAAACTGGAGGTAAAAATAAAAAAAACAGCCATTTTTTAGATTGGCAGAGACAAGGCAATGTGCTTTTCCAGTCACTGGAGACACCCAGTAGTCATAAAATGTCATACACAGACCTGATGAGAGGTGTATGTATGACTGAATGATTGTGATTTTCAATTCATATTGAAATATTCAGTAGTCTTTCATGAAGGAGCAGGTGGGAGGGCATTATCTTTGGTTGTTTACCCTGGGGAAGAGAAGACTCTGGGGAGACCTTATTGCACCTTGCAGTGCCTAAAGAGAGTTTATGAAAGGAGGAAAAGGGATTTTGGTACAGGCAGAATGTGACAGGACAAAGTGGAATGATTTTAAACTGAAAGAGGACAGGTGCAGATTAGATGTTAGGGAGAAGTTATTGACCCACAGGATGGTGAGGCACTGGAGCAGGTTGCCCAGAGAAGTTGTGGACACCCTACCCCTGGAACTGCTCAAGGACAGGTTGGTTGGGGCTTGGATCAGTCTGGTCTAGTGAAAAGGCACTCCTGCCCATGGCAGGGATGTTGAAACTAGATAATCCTTGATTCTCTGATCCTATTCTACTGGAGAAAAGGTTTCCATATTTAGAAACCAGTTCCTTTCTTGTAGGAGTTTTTATTTTGGATGAATGGATTTTACAAGGTCAGTTAACTCCACTTAAGATACATTTATTTTCTGAATAAAGTTATCCAAATTAAATAGGTTACTATTTAGTAAAAAAATTAAAAAAAAATAAAAAAAATCAAACCTGAACTTGATTAATTCATTACAAATATTCTCAAGATTATTTCCCCCACACAGCCTACAACCATGCCCTCTACTAAAAAACATAGTGGTAAATTTTATGAAAAGATTAATCTTTTTTTTCAGTCTGGATAGTGATTTTTTTTATATTTTTGTGAGAAAATGACACCTGGTAATGGAAAAAAAATTGTAGCAGTAAAACAGGATGGTCTTCTGTTGTATTCCTTTTGTCATGTTACCTTTTCAGCCATCAACTGTTGTCAGAATCCCTTACTTTAAGTAGGTCCACAACATAGATACAAGTTGAGGTGGTCCTTGAGAATATAAAAAATCCAAGGGTCTTCTTTAGCATCTTCCTCTCCATGGTAAAATTTGCTCTGAACAACTCACAGCCTTTTGATATATATGTCTAAACTGTATCACAGAACAAATTTTGACACCAGTTCCTTCTCCCCATGGCAGGTGACCCATAGGAACCTTAAAATAGATGTTTTCTTAGGCTGTTCTTAACATCCTCCAGTGATGGGGATGCTGCAATGTCCCCCAGCAGTCTGTCCCACTGCTCCCCTATTACTGCAACAAGAAAGGAGTTTTAGTCTTTAAACTGATTCTCCTCTGTTGAAATATGATCTCATTACTTCTTGTAGTATGCTTGGTGATTATGAAGACCACTTTATCCTCTTTCTGTCTGCAGCCAACTTTTCTGCACTTGAAGTCCATTAACATTACTCATTCCTGCCTGTCTTCTCTAGGTAACACAGCTGTGCTAGCTCACATCTCCTAAAGCTCTGAATATTCATATGACTCTCTGGTTTCTATCCAAGTGGTTTGTAGCCTTCAAAATGGATATGCATAGGTTTCCAGCAGTTTTAATTTTATCCACATGAGACATTTAATAATAACACTCAGAATTTCGAGCTTTTATTCCCAGAGCCTGATTAATTTAGCTGTGATTAATCTGTGATAAAACATAATTTTTAGTTCTATTGAGAACTATTCACCTACAGTGTGACATGCAAACAATAAGTTTGGGGATATTATCCCATAAATAGCATTCCAAATGGCATTAGCCTGTGGACAGCACTATCTGAACTTTTTAAGTGTCTTTTAAAGTGTCTTGTACTAATGGATGCAAATTATTGTAATGGGTGTGACAAAGTGAATATTCCCTTGTTCCAGAGGAAAGTAGAATAGCTGGGCTGCTCTCCAGATTATTTTTTTCTGTGTTTATTTAGATATTTGCACATGGGTTGGGGTTTTTTTCTGAATAAATACCTTTTTTAGTTCTTAAACAGTTATTCTCTTTTATTCATTCCTAGAATTTTAGAGATTAGGATCAAAAATGTAAGATGTGCATGGTTTAAGGCTTGTATGGTAGACTGAGGCAAATCATGATGCCAAATATTAAAGGATATACTTGTAGCATCTCAATCAGCTGAAAATCAATCTGCATCCAGAAACAGAATTAATTTTTAAGCAATTTTTTAAAAATTTCAGTTATATTTAAAGATACAACAAGATAATAGAGTGATTAATAATGACTGAAATCATCAGTGTAAAATTTTAACAAAGTCTCAAAAAGATGCTACTGTTTAATAATGAACTATAATTTACTGTTTTAAGAAAATTAACTATGTAAATAAAGGCATATTGATTTATTTTTTATTGCATGATTTAGCAATAGTTATACAAAAAATAAGGAATTAATGTCTAATTAATTAGTTTGGGTTTTTCTGGGGTTTTCTGCAGACTACCAGTCTGCAGAAGACTTACCAGTGTCTATAAACTCATTAGGCATAACCTTTATAATAAAAACCACTTCAACCACAAATTTATAGCTTTATGTGGCAGGACTTTAAGTCTAGAGGGAAAGTCATTGTCATGGTCTTCTTTCCATCACATTGAAGGCAAATTTTTGATGGCAAAAAAGATATATCTGGTATTATCTTCTTCTTTCTTTTTTTTTTTTTTTTTTTAATAGTGTCAACAGTTCTCTAGAAGCAATAAAATTAAAAGGAAGCTGAAATTTTGTATTTTGCTCATACCACATAAACTAAACTTCTTTCTATGATGCTGTAGATGTTCTTTTAACTGTTGGTTTCAGGACATTTTCATATAAGGTTACCAACAAGGATGTACTTTAGATGAGAACTGGTTATCATTCATAAATTAATGCAGAATTACTTCAAAATATTTTAATGGAAAACCTTCTGGAAGTACAAAATGAAGGAATTATTGTTTTCTTTCCCAAAGTAGAAAATGAATGAAGCTAACAATTGAAACACAACCAAGAAAACTTAAATTTGTTAAGATTTTTCTTTCAGAAGTTGATACAAATATTATTTCCTTGAACATTCTAATATTTTTTGCATGGATTACATATAAGAAACTTGTCTGAAGTAAGGTAAGACTGGTTTGTTTCACTGTTTTCTGCTATATTTGTGTTATTTCTTGTAGGCAATTTTCTATTTTACTACAGATATTACTATAATGTAAAGGAAGAAGAGAAACTAAATGTACAGACTTTTATTCAAGTGCATTTGTGTGGAAGATGCCTGGCAGCACAATATTCCAGCAAACTTACACTACTCAAGAGAGTAATAAAGTAAATTATAATATTGCTGTAAATTATAATATTGCTACCATTTCAGTGTGCAGATTAGGATTTTCTGAGGATGAAATACAGGTGGGGAGATTTGACATAGACTGTCAAACTTGTATTTTCACAAAACCTATAGGATATTTTGTAAATGTGGCTGCAAGGTAGTAAAAAGTGAGTTTTGCTGGAATTACAGCATTAAAAGAACTCTCCAAAGAACGGATTGGGGCAACATTTCGGTTGGAATTTCTGAACCATGTACAGGGTGTTACCAAATCGAGATTCTATCACATTTCTGACATGCACTGTGAGTTTTCAGTGCACCTGCCACGAGTCAATTATTTTTCTTATTTATTGGAAGTGAGCAAATCAAATAATGAATAGCTGTACCTGGTGACACCAACTCCATTGTCCCCTCTGGTAAGATCCAAGCCTGGACATAGCCAGCAAGAAAACAGCAGTGTTTCTCAACATAAGCTCACAGACACCAGGGATTTGGGGAAGTATCACCTCTTGATTGGTGGCATACACTCCATATCTAATTGTCACTGATGAATTTTTTTTTATTTTTTTCCTTTGGGAATTAAAAACTCTTAAAAAGGCTAGGCACTTTGAAAAATATACATAATCTAGATCTTTTGAAAGACTTTTTTAAAGCATGAGTAATGCTTTGTCTTGCAGCTTCTTTTTTAGATGTCCAGAAGGAAATTTCTGTAACATAGTCTTTCTTCTTTATTAATTTAAAAGCCTTCCAGTGTCTTTGATAAGTATTTGTTACTTATGCCTTTCCCTGGAGGGTTTATCCCAAAAGGAAAATCTTCCAGTGAAAGAATTGGGAGAGAAAAATAAGAAAAAACTTTTTTACAAAGTCTTTTGGCCTTATTCATGAGTAGCTCGGCTTAAAATTTTTAGCTAGTTATCCTCCCCACCACAAAATATCTCTGTCTGTGAATTTGGACTGTGCAAATCATATCCATTGTCCTCAGTCAGACACATTGTGGAGCACAGGAGATGTGTACAGATATTCTACCCAGGACAAAACCATCCTCTGAAGGTAGCCAGACTTCATCAGAATCATTTATAAAATGCAGCCACACTGCAGGTTAAAATTGGAGGTTTATAAATGCCAAGTTTGATCAAAGCATGAACATGATCCTGCTAGGATGGCCCTGTGCCTTTTGGAGCAGCACTCAGCATAACAGTGCACTGAATGTTTTTAACTCTTTCCTAAACAAATAGCATCAGAACAGTTTAATGAACCATAACTTTGCTTACCCTAATATCAGTTCTGGAATGAGCAGTGATGGCTGGTACTGCTTTGTATCAATTGTGGTTTTATTTTTCAGTTCCAGTGTCTAAATAAAAGCTTTGTATTTTAAAGGTGGGTCTGCCACAGAATCCAAAGGTCTGCAGTGAAGTTAGCCACATCTGCTGTGTTTAATTTATCTAGCTCATGCACTGACCACAGTGCAACAGCAGCAATTCAGAGGTTAGAATTTACAGCCCTTTTTGAATAAATAGCAGGACTGCTATTGACATGTGGGATGCCTGCTGCAGATATATCTCTGGATACTGAGGTACCTGAAATGCTCTGCAGAGGACTAATGTGAGATGGATCAATTCAAATTAATCAGCTTAACCAATACATATTTTGAAAGCTGCAGTTTTCCATAACATAATAGTATGAGGTCTGACATTATTTTAAGGTCTTGGACTGTGTTTAACCCTACCTCAGTCTAGCAAGGCTATTTTAAGTAAAGGTTACACCAATACAAAAACTGTCATGAGTCTTTCTTCTCCTTTCAAAAATTTAACTCATGTAGCCAATGTCCTTCCTTCTTTGCTTAAAAAATCTGACATTAATGCTAGGTGAAAGCACACAGAGAGGGGTCAGCACATTGTGAAACACAGGAGGTTCACTCTGAACATCAAGAGACAGTTTTTCACTGTGGGGGTGACTGAGTGCTGGCACTGATTGCCCAGGGAAGTGAAGAGGTGGGGGAGTCTCCCTCCTTGGATATATTCAAGAGGCTGGTCCTGGGCAACCAGATTAGGTGGCCCCAGCTGAGCAGCATTGGGGAACAGGACCTTCAGAGATTCCTTCTACCAATTGGTGACTGAAAAGTGCCTCACCATCCAGCACCAGCACTTTGTCTGACTGATCTCTACATCATCCATCTCAGGCTGTTTCATCAGGAGCTGAGCTGTACCTCAGCTGCCATTCAGCCATCAAAAACATAACAAGAGCCACAAAATGGGAATTGCTAAGGACACCTTGAGTGTCATTACCTCATTACCATCCCTCATCAGTATCTTCCATATGATGCCTTCCTGGGGAAGGGCACAAGCAGAAAGATCACCTGTATTTGCCTATTAGCACATCCCATTTACATGACCACAGGCTGGTCTTCATGTGAAACTTGCATCTTTAGTATCTGCTGTAAACAGGACTTGCCCAGTTTGCCATGGAATAAAATATCATAACTGGTTGAAGATTCAGTAACCTGCCTAGAACATTTGTGTTTTAATTCCTTATACAATTCCTTATACAATTGATTAATGCAAGGCCACCATGTACCATTTTATTCTCAAAAATTGCATAACTAAAGTTTGAGATAATAACATTTTTTCTCAGGCACAGTTTATTGCCAGATGGAATATGAAATGTTAGGAGATATTGGATATCCAAAACCAGCTTTCACTTTGCCATAAAAAGGCAGCTGTGCTAAGTCAAGAGTTCTATTTTTAAAAGAGATATTCCAAGTTGACACCCTTTTGGATAATAGTACATGGTCTTTTATTAAAAGCATTTCTGAGGTAAATATCATAAGGATGTACATTTTTTAAACTAGTATATTTCTACATACATGCATGTGGATGTGTCACATATGTGTGCAGATTCCCTGTAATTTATTCCTGTTCACTAGGTGTAGAAAGAGAGAGAGATAAATATTCTAAATCTGGATTAACAGTCTAAATCACAGTGAATTGATGTGTGCTAAGTAGGATCTGCTTTTCTAAGGTGCATCAATGTTTTAATGCTCTCTGAAATTAAAAAATGGGATTGAAAGAACAAACAGGTTAATAAAAAGCAGGAAAAATGGCACAAGGTGTAATTTGTTCCCATGTCCCAGCCCTCAGAAGTTTTCACCATTGCTGAGCAAGTATGTGAGCCTTAATGATGAGCAAATTATGTGACAGATTAATTCCTATATATGTGGGAGTGCATGTGGTGATATCAATGATTTCTATTCACAGCAATGCCTCATCTCATCTGCTTCTTGAAATTCAACAGTGAGAACTGGACTGGTACCATGCTTCTCTAAGCATGCAGCACTAATTACTTTCAGCTTTTACATTGCAGGGGTATCTTCTGGACTCTTTACAGGCTGAGCCCTTGTGGATAATTAGGATCTAGAATCTAACTCTGAATGAAAACCAGAAATTTTTAATTCCGTTTTTTCCTGTAGCATCTATCCATAAATCTGCTATCAAGATAACCATCTCTAATAAAATAAATAAATTCATGAGCTTTCTCTCAGGTTAAAAATAACACACTTCTCTCCTACAGAAGACTCTCAGTGTCTTCTAGCATTTATCTGAGATAAATGAAATTCATATCTCTTTCTACCTAAATACAGTTGCCAGAATTTTTTTATGCCAATAGGAATGTCTCTCCCACTTAGAGGATTATTAATACAAATCCAAAAATTTGTTGGTAACATTTGGAAAGATGTTCTAAAAGAAGAAGCACTAATACTTATGTTCCTCTTCACCCTCTTTGGCTCTTAGGGTAGGAGGGACTGCAGGACTGTTAGTGACGAAATCACTTTAATTCTCTAGTACTTGTTACCATGCCTGAAAGGGTATGGCTTATTGCTATAAAAGGTAGGAATATTGTACTATCTATTAAAATTAAAGCCAGAAATACCAAACATCAGGAAGTGATTCAGTACAGGTCAACAGTCATCTACTAAACGCAGACACTGCCATGGTATTTTTGGATGTGCATGGCCAGGATATGCAGCAATAGATCATCAGAGTTTGATGTGGCTTGAGCATGCTTTCCTGGAAAAAGAGCAGGGAGTACAGAATCCCTGAAGTAATATTTGTCTATTTTATTAAGATGGTAATAAACCTCTGCAATATCATAGTGTTGTTCCCTTTCATCTTAATTAGGCAAGCCATGCAAAGCTCTGAAGAGACTGGTCAATTATTTTATTATTTAGAAAGGGCCAAGTGAGATGCCCTGAGCCATGCAGGGAATGGCAGAATCAAGAGATGAGTGAGACTTTGAGTGCACTTTTTCTCAGAAAGTCAATCACAGAAAATCTGTCCTGTTTTTCTGAGATACAAAACATCTGCACTATTTATCAGCTTCATGGGAGGTGAGTCCTTCAGCAGACAAAACAAGTATGTTTGATTTTCTTATGTTAAAAACAAAAATGAGAAGCTTTTAGGGCAATTAGCCAACTTCATTTGACAAGTTTTAGATCCACAAAACAATCTGAAAACTGTGGATTTACTGCGTATAAATGAAAGCTCCCACTACAACAACAACAACAAACAAACAAACAAGCAAACAAACAAACAAACAAAAAAAAGAGCCAAAAATTCTTTCACACTATTATTTTAAATTTTAAACACCTAATTTCAAATACCTAAACAAAATATCTGGCCTTTTCAGACTGCTTCAATACTGATGTATATCTAGTTTTGCCTGTTTAACATCTCTGTCCTCATCCAAGGTATGTATTATCTTTCATGTTCAAAGGGAGCAACATATGATTCTCATTTAGTTCCTCTAATGTTTTCAAATAGTTATACATGCATATTAGCCTGGAGATGTGGTCAAAATCCACTTCCCAAATTTATTTATAATTGATATAATTCAAGACAGTAAAATAGCAATGTAATTCATATGTCATTAAAGAAATGCTTAAAAAGACAATCATACGAGAATTTCTATTAAATCTGTTCTTGGACATCCTTAGAAGTGTAAAGAGTAACTTTGGTAATAATTTTTTCTAATCATTCATGAAGAAATTATACCTTGCTACAGTCAACATTGACATGATACATAGTATAGAATCAGCAGCATTATCTTTCTCCCTATTTTTAATATCAAATTTCAATTTATGCTCTGATTTCAGTCTGAATTAATTACCTTGCAACACAATGTAATAACTGTCAGCTATGTAAAAGGTCTCTTAATTATGAAATCTCATCTAGTCAGAATACCAAGGAAGAAAGAAGAGAAAATGTTTCACTGTGATGTACCTGCCATGATCATGAGTGTGTAATTATCATGTTTCAGTACTGAAACAACTGCAAGCCATTTTGCTGTACACGTGCCCTTCCCAAGTGCATATGATTTATTTCAGTATACAACATTCATATTAAGGCTTCTAATTGAAAGCCATGTGTTAACATGATACATGTGGGAGTGTAGTCCATGAGAATGCTGTAGCTCCAACCTCAGAAGACTTTAGTTTAATTTTCTGTCTAAGCCTCAGTTTGTGTTCTTCAGTTCATCATATACCTAACAATTTTCCTCCACCTCTATCTATCTCTCAGCATGCCAGTCTGGCTTTCAGGTAAAGCTGATATTAGCTGAGATTCATCTCATGTGTGTTAGGAAACTAAAATTAAAGTGAGTACACTCTACAGAAAAACAAAACAAAACAAACTAAACAAAAATTAAAAAAAAATAAAAAAAATGCAAAGTAGCATTCCAATTTTGGTTTGAATTTATTCAAGGATGGAGATTCCACAGCTCTTCTGGGCAACCTCTACCAGGGTTTGTTCACTCTAACGACAAAAATTTTTCTTCATGTCTTACCCGATTTTGAAATGAGTCACTTGAGTCACTTTAGTCCTTTTAAGAAGAAGAACGCCAAAATATGTGCTTTAATTTTTGCCTAGATGTTGAATGTCTAAAGCTAAATGAAGTGAAACACCCAGAACTACCAGCTGCAGTCAAGTAGGTTGGTAGTCAGAGAAATAAACTCCTGAAGGTATAAAAATATAATTCAAGTCCTTACCCTCATTAAGGAGTTTGAACTTGCATTCCCACATTTTGATCATTTAGCCATTAGACTATTAGACTATTTGACTTTTTTTTTGTGTGTTTATTTGGTTGGTTTCTTTTCATTAGCTGACTCACATTCCAAGCAGACTCATGTATTGGACGCCTAGGAAAAAGAAGATAAAATAGTACCTGTTCTGAGTTAGCCCACTCACTAGTCATCACACTACAGCAAACTCTTCCCACATTGTTCCCTTCTGGATAGTTATGGATGCTCTGCTCAGAACTGACTACAGAAAATATGCATCTGCCATGACCCATTTTCCCCCTCCTCCCTGAGTATTAGGGGGGAAATGGACAACTAACAGTGATAACTTCATGGATATGCACATAAGTACAGCATTTTGGACTTTAATTCTGTATATATGATTGAACTGCATGCAGTGCTATAGCACTAAATGCACTAAAGGTTTGACTCAGCTGTGAACAACAGCTAATTTACACTTCGTATGTAAATCTGCATGCATCACTTCCATTTTTTATGCACAGTGGAACAGCTTCAGCTGTGCCTTTTACTCCAGCATGAGAGCACAGTTTGTAACATTTTCTATGCATGGCTTGCTTTTCCTCAATACCACCTTCCCAGGGAAAAACATGGATGCATACTGTTTTCACTTTCATTTGGTTTTCTCCTTTGTTTTTGTTTGTTTTGTTTTTTTGGTTTTTTTGGTTTTTTTTGGTTTTTTTGGTTTTTTTGGGGTTTTTTTGTGGTTTTTGTGGGGTTTTTTTGATTTTTTGTTTTTTAATAATATCTATATGTATATTCTTGTAATAGAAATTATACAGTAAATAAAATATGCCACAAGCTGGAGGCAATAAGCAATTATGCTTGAGGCTATGCTCACCAGAGGGGAATTAATTCTATGATTTGTGACTGAGTCCCCCCAAGCTCAATTCCCCATCTCCCTTTCCCTTTTCTCTTGCTCAGTGGCATGGTGCCCAAAGTCAGCTACATGTATAAAAGAGTTTTCCATAGCTGCTTGTGTCCATGAGACACCACTGATTTTCTGACAAGCAGCAAAATCCCTGCTTAATTAGTTACAGCTAAAGAGCCTTAGAGGACTACATGGCTTTTTCCTTTTTTTTTTTTTTTTTTTTTTTTTTTTTTTGCATATGCAATCATGTAAACACAGAATCCATCCCCTTTAGACTGATTGGAATGCACCTGTTTCAGCTCTGGGAATTATTAGAGATGCTGTGAGTACAAATCTTTAATGTTATTCAGTTATAAAACACAGGATCTTTTTCACTACTGTTGAGACCTCTGTTGAATCCTCTCTTAATTATTTTATGCAGTGGTCAGTGTTAAGAAGCACATAAATGGGTTAAATTTTTTGTGGAGAAATATTTGAATATAATACCATTGTTCCTTCTGCTGAAGGAACTACATTTAAACAATATGCTTCACTGCATTTAAACAATATGCTTAACTTGAAAGTAGAGAGATTCTCTACTAGACTGGTAGGGTTCTCAAATGATGGAAGATTCTTTAATGGAAATAACTAGCCTCTGTGGGTATTTTTATAGGCCATTTTATGGGGATTGTTCAGCCTGGAGGAGGAGGCTCCAGGGTGACATTTCAATGTATAAACAGGTGTGTGTATGTATATATTTATATATTTGTCAGGATTGTACTGACAGGACAAAAGGCAATGGTTTTAAACTGAAAGAATAGATTTAGATTAGACTGCAGGAAGACTTTCATGCTTTGCTTTTTTTTTTTTTTTTTATTAAGGTATTGAGACACTCCAACAGGTTACCCACAGAAGCTGTGAATGACCCCTCATTGGAAGTGTGATTTATGATTACAATGATTTAGAATGCCCATATGTCCCTCCAGATATATTCATCACCATTATAAAATCACTGTGGTTTTAAAAGTTAATTTTCCTCCATTCGTTGAAAGGATGTAGAAGATAAATTGTATTGAGAATAAAAGATTTGTACAATCAGTACTGGAGAAATCAAGCAAGTCAACATTCTGTTAGCCTATGAAAGACAAAGGCACCTACAGTCTGTCTCCCACTTGGGCATGCTCACAGCCTGAAGCACTCAGGAGCAGGATTAAGCCTTAAAACCAAGCTTATACATCTGTCTTTCTTTCCCTAACCTTCATTGCAAGCCCTACATTTTAAAATCCTCGTCCAAAAAAAAAAAACTAACAAAAAGTTATTTATCTAACTAACCACTCTTCTGCTTTGTTTCCCTGCAGATGTAGATAATAATAAATAAGGCAGACTTGAAAATAAATAGAAGAACCAGTTGATTTACAATCCAGTCTCTCCAATGTATTAGTTAAAAACACAGGAAAACAACTGAACTCTGTTGAATACCAGCATATCTGAGCTACTGCAGATAGAGGGGAGTCTGACTCAAGGACTCTGCAGTAAGAAACTAAACTCCACTAGGAGTCTCATCAAAGCAGTAGGAAGAAAAAACAAAAATTGAGAATGCTGAATGGAAGGCAGAATCAATATTTCTTTTTAATCCTCCAAAATTCTGTCCTCTTTATTAAGAAAACAAATCACTCTTCTAGACTATACAAAACTGCAGAAAGAACCCCAATGAAATAGAAGAATAACATGGTTAAGTAGCAATGTCTGGATATTTTGAAACTCTGTGATCAGATGAATAACTTGGGGTGTGTGAGTCATTGTCTAATACATAGAATTTTTCTAGAAACATTTGTCAAACTCTTGTCATTTACTATGTTTTGGTTTTTTCTTATTTTTTTAGAAGCAGTCCGTGTAAGAAGAGCTTTTATGTAAGTGCTCAAAGGCTTGAAGAACTCTAAGCATACCAGAGAGGGTGAGAAAACCAGCTAAAAAGTTTTCTAAGTAATTTTATCTCCAAATTGCTTGGTTTGGCCCAAGTTCTCAACCATCTATTTTCATCCTGAAAGCAGCTCATCTTCAGGGCTGGTGGCAAAATTGTTACAAAGAGGGATTTGCTTAGTGTGCCTAATGTTGAGAGCACCTAATGTTCTGAAAAATGAATTTGGAAAACTTCCCAGCTTGCACATCTGCCCCTAAAACATGAGAATAATGGACTGAATATGAGAAGGGAGGATTAAGTGAATACTTCCTCTACTCTGCTTTCCCTTTCCTAAACCCTTGTGGTCCCTCTGGATGACCTTTATCTTAAGCACATCCTCACAGAATCCAGGCCACCAGCTAGCTTACAAAAGCAAAAGACCTGTCTGACAGGCAGATGTATGGATGTGATACTGCAAATCAGCTGGTTATGTGAGCACCATATGTCAGCAGTTGGAAAGAAGGTGCATTGGAAGAAAAACTCACACTGTGATTAATTAGTAACTTGAGAGGTGTTTTCTTGCTGCTACGCTTTCTTTTGTGTTAAGTGATTCTCATCTTGGCCTAATAATGAAGAAAGTGCATCAAAATATGTGAAGAACTGAACTGTCTCTATTAGAAAAAGGTGGATAGTAGAATCACAGTACGAAAGGATGAAGAGGATTCTCAGATCATCACTTCCTTTTCCTTCTTTATGTGGCTGTTTCACAGAATGTTCTTTCTTATCCTCCATCTTCTTAGCAGTGTGATTCAAGGAGCTTGGATTGAGCTATTTTCAGTCTGGGACAATCCCAAATCATAGGATATGTCACTGTCAGAGAACATTTTCCTGATAATCAACCTAAATATTCCAGGTTTACCTTGATTAGCTCTTATTAGCTTTTACAACAGACATAACATGGAATTACTTCTTTCATCTTCTGTGTTTAAATCTAAGCAAGAGGGGAGAAAAATAATGAATTTAAAACAGATCTCCAGAGGACAAACATATCCAATACCTGTTCTAGGTCCACCTACTTATCAAAACTATTGAGACTATAATTGGTTACCCCTCACCTCAAACTGTCAATTGATGTTTCCTCTTGCTGATCACCTTTGCTATCACTGCTTTCTACCAGTGATGCTGAAAGCCTGCACTCTGGATGTTTGCCTCAAGCAGGTATTTACTAATTTATTTTAGACTTCAGTTAGAAAGATTCCACTAGGGAATGAAGGAGGATTACTAGCTTTTAAAAATATATTAGTACCTCTGATGCAAATAGAAGAACTGAAAAATTGTGCATAGATTGAAAGAAGTCCCTTGGAAATTTGACAGCATCCACTTTGCTAATAACAGAATCCTCCTCCAGGTATGCACTACCACTTTAGTGAGCTACTATCCTGGTAGAAAATACAGTATAAATACAGTCTGATCCATTTCATACAAAATCAGCCAAGTATGAACAGACAGCATGGAAAATTGGAGAGCTCAAATCGTCCTTCCATCTTCAGATGCAAAGGGCCAGTCAACTCTAGCCAGCAAGAAATGCCTCAGGGCAAAACCCTCTTCAGCTGTCATACTGAGATCTAGAATGGACTGTCTGAATTTGACATTGAGGTTTACTTGTGTGTGCTGTACATGCTTCCCAGAGCTTCAGCACTT
Organism: Erithacus rubecula; assembly: GCF_903797595.1. Taxonomy (NCBI): domain Eukaryota; kingdom Metazoa; phylum Chordata; class Aves; order Passeriformes; family Muscicapidae; genus Erithacus; species Erithacus rubecula. Next base: position 12,105,468 of record NC_136685.1, on the reverse strand, counting down.
TGTTTTCAAATATTTTGTCTGTTTTGTGCATTTTCCAGTTCAGAATCTTGTGCCCTGAGCCAGGTTTTCACTACATTCACTTCCATTTTATACAGAAGGTAAATACAGCACAAATACATAGTGCACTCCATGGAAAGGTAAAATGGATTATGGTGGTGCTATGATCTTCCTTAATGTGTTTGCAATAACTCACAGTCTCTAGCCTTCACACAATACCCATTCCTTTTAAAAAGTGAGAAATATATCTGTTATCTGAGATAAATTTTGAGGTTTTAAGTGAGATCACTAATCACAGCCCCAGTACATTGCATGCTAACTGACATCAATTATTGGAAAGTATGAGTACATTTTCCTTTCAGCAGAAAATATTTAAAAAAACTGCACAGAACAAAATAATTTCTAAGGCAAGAACTAAGCAGAATTCAATTCTGAACTATTTCACTTCAAGCAAACCTAGTGTCAGAAAAAGTCAAGGTAAGATGAATAAATAAAGATGTTTTTCTCTTACCTTCTAGTTTTCTCCCAGGCCAGTTTGCTCTGGTGGGATTTTTGATGGTGCTGTTCTTAGCAAAATTTATCATACCTGAAGGACAAAAACGTAGACAGATGTTTGCCTGTAGACTTTGTAAATAGCTGCAACCAGGTTTTATCTTAAGATTCTTCTACTAGTTTGATTGCATAATTTAATTTTAGGTCTGGCATTGAATTCTTCTTCTCCATGTATCAGCCACAAAACTGCTGTCTTTTCTTTGTTTAAAAGTCAAGAGATGTTGACTCCTCTCAGATAAGATATTAAAGCAAAATTCCATTTATATTTGTTAAACACAGTGTTGTTATAAGTGAATCATATGCCCAACTGTATTATAAAACAAAACATCCATTATAACAATTATAATAACTGCTGCTACTTTGAATTTAGAAATACACATTAGCTAATGTTAGACAGAAGCTCTTATGACTAAATATTCAGTCATTATTGTGCACACAGTAATTTTTCCATCATATAATGTCTAGATTTTTAAACAAACTCTAGAGGATTAGTAAACTAAGTGAAGATCTCTGAATTGAGAAGCTTCTACTTAAATGGAATCTAACTCTATATATAGACATTTATACACACATTTGGAATTAGGAATAAATAAAAAATTTCATAGATGTAATAGATTGTGGAAATATCTCCTAGGAATCAGGCTCTTTCCTATGTCTCACTAAGATATGGACTAAAATAAAATTACAGCCACAATCAGTGCTGTAGAGCGAACTACCCTGAGAAATAAGACAAGTGCCCATTGGGATACACAGGGACAAGCACTCAAATGATGGATTTATCCACACCTTTGATTGAAGTCCAAGAATCAAAACAAAAAAAATAAAACAGCATTTGCAGTGAATTTTGACATCAGCCATTTTGTTAACCACAGGCAGTCCATCAGCTAAACTTTGCCCTCCTCTTAAATGTATTATAAAATTTACTTATATTTAGAAATTTTCTTTATAAATTTGCAAATGTAAGTACTTTTAAGGACAGATTTAAAGGAGGTGGCTGTGGCAAAATGAGCATTTGTGGTTAACTTTCTTATGTTGCCCACTTTTATTGCACATTCTCAACCACTGAAAAGTGATGCCTTTATGGTTGTCTGAGCCTGTAGAGGATACTGTGGTGGGAAAGAAGAAGCTAACCCATGGAATTTGTCTCATTTCATAATGGTTCTCTAGGAAAACCTCTCTGCAGGCCCCTTGAGACACTAATATTCCCCAAAACTTTTCTTCTGTCACTTCTCTTCCTATCAGTAATCTTACCTCCATCATGTTTCACAGCTGTTCCTCCCACTCATATTTACACAGTGTTGGAAACAGCATTCAACTTAGTTATATTGCTTGTATACTAAAATAATGGAAGCTCTATAATGAAATAAAAAATTAATTCATCCTCAAAATCCAGGATAAATAAGCAGAAGGATAAATATACAGGAAATATATTCTATCACTGAAGTACCAAGTCCAGTGCCAAGGCAGCAGCAATAAAGTTTTGAAGGTTCATTTATTTTGTAAATCCATTTTTGTTGCTATTTGGATTTACCAAAATCGCCCATCTACTGAATTTTTTTCCAGTATTTATCTAGATTTTACATAAAGATATCCATAAAAGCATTGTTTCTGGTTCACTGTCTCTTCTTTTTAGCTCTTCATTCCATTTAAAACATAATTTAATCCATTTACTTATTTTTAAAAATTCTAAGGCACTCCACAAAAAAGTATGGAATACTCTAATTAAAATATAATTTAAAAACCCAAAAACATTGTAGAAGCTTATTAAGTGGAACAGTTAAATTAATTAATTTGCTCACCTTTAGCTACTCTTTATCTTTCTGGACTCCTTTTTCATGATGTATTGGTATGCTCAAATATTTTCATTCTTGCATGTTTGCAATCTCAGTCACACTGATGGCACTTAACTTCCAGTTAATAAGGTTGGCTCCTAAACTCTCTGGTATTCAGCCCAGCAGTGAAGCCAGGCCATGATTGTGTCCCATCAATAACAGAAATAGTACAGAGCTGTGTCAAGTGCTATGTCTTTTAATCAACAATTTTCTGTGCCAGAGCCCTTTTGTTTGACAGGAGATTTGAATACATCATAAACATGGTAATGACACAAATTGTTTTAAGAGCACTTGTTTTAATGTTGAGTTCATTCCTGGCTCTAGTGGATTGCCTTACTTGTGTAATTTCACAATCTATCCATTTTGCTACCTGTCCTAAAGGTCCCAAAGTGTTCACATCTCGTGATAAAAATGTATCAATGAAACACTCATCTTGCTGATTGGGCACTGTAATAAACCTACCCCAAAGCCAGCCCAAAGATTTGAATATATCTCCAAGTCTTGCATGAGTGTAGAGTAGCAATTTCCTTTTAGTGCTTAGTATGCAATATATCCCCTAAGTAAAGCTAGTCTGGGAACCAAGAAAGAGTCATTTTCTCCTATAACTTTCTCTAAAAAATAGCATCTAATGCCAACAACATCCCTATTGAAAAACACAAACCATTGATCAAAAACAATAACAAAAACAATAACAAAAAAGAATACGTAAATGCACTATTAGTCAGTGACAACTGGTGTGTTAGGGTGCAGGATTATTTATACCAGACCTGAAAATAACTGATTTGTAATAGCCTTAATGTTTCTTGTTCTGCAGCCAACACACCCCAACCATTTTATGTGCAATTATCATGAAATAATACACCAGACCTGACCAACTGTTTGAAATATTCTTAGTCACAGATTTACAATTCAAGTCAATTAGTTAAAGATTTTTTTAATAAGTTGATTTCTAAACCATAGCTCTGTGATTAGTTTATAATTATTAATAAAAAGTGTATTAGGACAAAATGTGTGTCTTAATTAATTTTTTTTTAAATTTACATTTACTCTGTCTAGAATTATTTATATCCAATTTCCACTCCTGGAACCAACCCTGCTGTGAAATTGCAGCCTTCTGAAGCATTTGGCAACAGAAAAACCAAGCTATGAAATTTTGCTCATCATTACATTTTTTTTCCTTTTCAATTTTACACTTAATTATAGACCATTAAATCAGTCCTCCATAAATGTATAAGATTGTCTGTCTTATGCAGAGTGGTTCTTTATTTACCATCATTGATAAAATGTTGGAACACTCAGAAAGAATTCCTTTAATTATTTATTTGTCATATTGTAGAAAATGCAGAAGTCCTTGAAATAGAATTATGGTCACAATGCTTGGCAGTAACACTCAATCCAAAATTGCCCAGTGTCCTGTATTTGCTGCAGGTTCTCTTCAGTTCCATATGTAACACTTTTCCTTCCTCTTCCTTCACCTCTCTATCCCTCATCTTTTCAATGCAAGAATATATTTCAGTCCATTTTAATAAGTTCCTTTTAAATTTTTTTTCAGTAATTTTTCAGATCACTGAGCTGGGAAGTTATGGTTCACTGCTAGAACTACAACCCTGACTGTGGTTTCAGTCAAGATGAAAAAGAAATAGATAAGAAACAGAAACATAAGAACAAGATAGGAAAGAAATCCCATATCCTGTGCCTATTAAAATACAGGAGAGAGATTTTTAAATTGCTATTCTCTCCAGTGTTCTAACAATTCTCAAGCTAGCATTTTATATATACCCCTCCCTTCTAAACTTCATTGTAATCCAGAGAGAGTGTAGAGAACCTGAGCCCCTGAAAGCATGGTAGGAGCATAGAAAATCACACAAACAGCACTCCATCCATCAACACAGCAGTTTGTTACTATTCAGAACCAATATAGAGAGGCTTATTTCTCTGGGTAATCCATTAATCAGCATAGGAAATTTAAATCTGTATCTCCTGTTCCCAGGGAAAAGAGGGTTTGTACTATTGACCTAAAGACTCTGAACAGAGTCCTGTCCTCATCCCATATAAGTGGTGCAAAGACACCAGTGGCACACAAACAGCATAATCTTCTAAATTTAGTGATCAGATTATTAAGCAACAGACCAGGGGAATATATCTGGATGAGTTCCATCTAAGACATCTTGTTATGCCTTTAAAGTGAGACACTACTTGGATAAAACACAGAAATAGTGGTTAAGGTCTGTAGTAATGAATTGTATCCATTTTAGTTTGGTTTTGTTTATAGAGACTTTATATATTTTCTATTTCTCTACCTCAATCAAAATCCATTTATCTCTACAGGACTATATTGGCAGGTCAGAGATTTGAACCCAAGTTCAAGAATGTTTCTGAATAGATTTCTTTTTGAGCATAGTAGTACCCCTGAGGATTGTGGAGGTCAAACTCAGTATGTAGCAAAATGTGAACAACACTACACACACTTTATTTATTTTGGAATCAGATTTCTGGGTTTTAATAGAGAAAAGCAAGTATTGGTTTGATGTTATTTCTATTAGTCTGGGTAATGTAGCACCAAACAGGTGCAGTGGAGTGGGCTTGGCTGCCATCAGTGGGACAGAGGCTGTCCTGGACCACCCTGTGCACCAGGATGTGCAGCCCAGGAGCTGGAGGGTGCCACAGTACAGGAAGATGGTGAGGTGGCAATTGATTCACCAGAAATATTGCTGCAGTTAGACAGATTTGTTATGTGCTGATAAGCAACAACAAAAGACCATCTGAAACTTCCAGCTCCAACTTCCAGCCATATTAAACACATTAGGATGAGCTAAAAGAGAATTAATCTTTTTTAGTGAATTGAGCATAGTGGAGACTGTTGAGAGAATGTATATCTAAACCTCACAGAAGACCTGTTCCAAAGACTTTTACAGAGCAGTGGTTTAGTTAATGACACAGAATATATGAAGGAAAAAATGACACATTATAATGAAACAGTAATGGCCTACCTGCATAATGTGAAAATATCCCTGTGATACAGAATAGATGGGATCAGTCACCTGAATAAGTCTCACCTCCACTGTGCTGAGAAAGCACAAGAACAGCAGCTGAGGAGCATGAATGGTGGGGCAACCAGGGGAAAAAAAGAATTAAATTAAATTAAATTAAACAGGAAATACAGTGGCTGAGGGTTTTATCTTTATCCATCCCAATAACAGCCCAGTGGACTAGAAGACCCACCCTTCAGCGATGAGGGTTTCATTTCTGTTCAGGAGTTTGTGCTACTTATATTCTCAAAGCCAGAATTCCTACACAGAATTCCCGACCAAGACCACCAGCATTCCAATAACTTAGAGAATGCCTGTATTGGATGCTATTGGTCAGCAATGAATCACCATTTTCAGTAAGCTCTGGGTGGTGCTCCAAACATTTGCTAAGGCAGCATATCTAGTTCCCTACACTCTCCAGTGAGTATGGAGATATTTTACACAACAGGGCCAAAAGACAACTGGTTTTGACTAGCTTTTGTTTCACATATCCTTTTTTTTTTTTTTTTTGGTCCTATTTTTTCCTAAACCTATTGTTTTATCATACAGGAAACAATTCATCTGCATTTTAAATAACTTCTCAAAAGGACATTTGAGGGAGATTATTTAATTGGTGCGTCCTGATGTTTCTTTTCTTCTTGTTATGGCCTTATCAAACTCCAGCTTCCCACAACTGTAGGTTGTAGCTGAATTAACTGTTCATCATTTACAATTAGCTGCTCAAAAAAAAAAAGAAAAGCTATATATCACTGCTGATAGAATTCTCAGACAATTAAGCTGCTTATTCTTCTTCAGTGCTGGGGTATTTTCATACTACATTTTTATGAAAAATAATCCTGCCTTACATGTTTTCAATTGGGAATAAAATCCACATAAAATTAAAAAATATTTCTTCCATAATGAGAAATTTTCTTAATTCTATAAATTTCAAGGTACAGTACTGCACACTATAAGAAAGATATAAACCTAAAGATTCCATCCCAATAATTTCAATTCATTGCTTCATTTATTTGTGAGAAAATGCAACACTTATTTCCCAAGAAGACATTATTATAGTCTTATAATGATTATCAAAGAAACATACAGGCTCAGGAATGCAGTCATTGATAGTTTTTCTAGGCAGGGAACCAGACTGAAAGATTCTCAGTCTGTTCTCATATATCCAGAAAACATTTTCTGTGATACTGAGCAAGGATTTGTGCTTTTGCACTTCCTTTGGAAGAAAGAAATTCATAAATTACTTTTATGTTCATATTACATTTTTCCTATACAGTGCTATCTAGTCTGTGTGATAAAAATAACTCTTCCCTTCACTTTTTTGGTGAAACTTCTCTCAGTTATATGAGCAGTAATCTGGCCAATAATAAGAAATACCTAAATCATTCCATTTTATAACCTTTAGAAGATCCCACCAGGGCAAATAAATAAAATAAATACTAATTAATATAATTTATATCATCACTATGAACAGTGCTGATCGCAACAGTAAACCTAATAACATTTTTTCAAAGTACCTAATTTTCATGAAATAGAATTCTTGTTTCTCAAACGGGAGTTTTAGATCCAAGCAGGAATCCACCATTGCAGCTTTTGTGTAAACCAAATTGCAGTAAAGAGCTAAAACCCCTCTAATTTTCAAAGTTTAACAAGAGACGAGATATAACCCCAAATGTCCTGGTGAATTCCATGATAGGTTGCAGCTATCAAAATTAGAGACAGAATTTTAACTGAAAGAAAATCAGGTTTAAAAGTGAGGGAATATAGCTGATCTGTGAATTATGTTAGTGAATTTCAAAAGCATGGATTAATAAAATAATTTAAAGTAGAAATACTTCTAAATGAATGCTGTGTAGCAGGAAGAACCAGTCTGCCTTCTTAAATGAAAAATCCTGCTTTTTTTGATAAATCATGATTTTTATAACTATCAAAAAAGCTACAGGGGAATTGTTTGAACTTTCATTTATTATTTTTTTGAACTTTCAGATAATTATTGGCAATATTCCTCAATGTTAAAGAAAATGAATAGGTTAAGAATTTTTGTGTGTAACAAATAGTTTCCAGGAAAACCTCACCAAATACTGAGTGATAAGAGGGGATAACAAGGATCTGTTTAACATCAATCCCAGATTTAATAAAACTGTAACTTCTCCTCTACATTTCTCTCAGTTTTTAACACTGATAATATTCACCTGCAGAGCAATGGCAAGTTTGGTTGCTTGCCCTTTATTTGAGGAGGCACTTTTGCACATAAATTAGTTGACTAATTTTAAGAAAAGCCACAACTATGGAATCTCTGCACAGGTAATGATTTCTTAGATTGCCTATACAGGATATGGAATTTCTTCCAAAACATGTATAAGCAGATGCTATTTTTCTTTAAATACAGAGAAAAGATTTATAGACAATATCTAAATTTTCTTCACCAGTAATATTTGAAGTAGAGATAATTTTCTTTAACATTTTTTATTTTTTTCAGGAAAGACTATGTCCCCTTCCTTATTTTCCCCTTCTCACCCACACCCCCTAAGAGAAGTGATTTAAAGGATTGGAGAACCTACTCATGTAGAAACAGCAGATCAGCAAAGTATAAAAAAAAAGAAAACATTGAAACATTTCTGTGAGAAATATTATATTTGGTGTAAAGAAAGACACTAGCATTTCACAAAACAAAAATCACAAGGATAATGTTCCTATCTCTTTTTTCACTATTAAGTATCTTTCCACAGAGGAACTGGAATGCTATCCATCAACATGTCACTCTGTTTCAAAGTGCTTTAAAGTCAAGTGCTGCATGCAGCACTTTTCTAACTGACCAGATGCAACCTGTGCTATTATATTAAAGTTCTGTCTGCCTTCTTCTCAGTGGCTCTCAAGTTGGTTTTCTTTTCACAGAAATCTCATGAGAAACCAAAGATGTCTACAGATGCCTGTGTCCTGAGCTGCAACGTTAAACAATTCTTACTGGGCTTTTGTTGTATCAGTCCCCCGATACCTTCCCAGGGAAGTTGCATTCAATCAGTGTAAGCTGTTTCCAGTGATGTGGCTCCTAGTAAATTCACAGCTTTGTGCTATCTTTGGAAAACAAACCAAGAACAAACCCAAAATTTTACAGTCACAAAAACACCTGAGTTAAAGGTACCAAAACTCTGGAGAGAAAGAACCAGCGGATGAGAAAGAAGACTAGACTTTCTGTATGTTTTTTTTTAATTGATGGCACATTACTACTGAGAAAACTGTCTTCAGAAAAAAAAATCATTGCTGGGAGAAAAATTCTCCAGTTTCTGTGACACAACTCCATATATTGTTTTAGCTCAGACCAGAAGTGAATTTTGCCAAGCTAATCTCCCAATTCTCCTAACAGATTGTTCAGGCAAATTTCAGCCTTCACAGATGAAACAAAACTGGAAGGTGCATTTCAGGAATGCAGACTCTGACTCTTACCTGTTATTAAAGGATACAGTCCCTGGGGCAGATGAGACCTCATCACAACCAAAGTCCCCAAAGTGGAGGAGTACTTAGCACCTGAAGTTTCACTGTCTGGGTCCTCTAATGTACTCACCAGCCAGTCTCCTGCCCACCTTACACCCAAACTATGTCCCATAATTTTGGATGCAAAGATGCCATAGAATATTTCATCAAAAGCATTTCATCAGAAATCAATTACATTACCCAGGCAAATTTGCCCATGGTGAAGAATTGCTGAGCATTCCCAGACATCCTCTTGGACCATCAGAGAACTCTTCTGATCATGATACAATTAAGTTTAGAAAAGAAATTAAACATACTAAAATAGTAAAATGTACTAACTGGTTCCTTTAGGAAGATAGAGAAAGTGCAAATTAATATTTGAGGAGGTCTAAATATTATGTGCAGAAAACCTTAGTAGAAAGAGACAGAAAATGTGGAAGGAAACTTAAGACACACAAGAAATTATCCAATTGATATGGAAAATTACCTTATTCTATTAAAAAGAAAAATCTTTTTCAATAGAGAAAGCTGCTTAGCATTTCTCTAGAAAGCCCTTAAAAGAAAATACACCAATACTAAAATGCTATAATTATTGAAGACAAGCCTAATGCATAATGACCCTCTTTGGAATGCTGTCATTCTGGTTACTACTAATTCTATATAAATAATCTTTTATCTGTATTAAAGAAAACTAGAAAGTAACAGCATACATGAGAGTATAATCAGACCTCTGGGACAGGGCTGCAGATAAAAAACAGGATAGAAGGAGATCAAATAGATAAAGATTCAGTCCAAGATCAGGATATCTACCTGGGGGATTTATACATGGCCAAAGCATCTGAGCACCATTATAGTTGATTAATATCTTCTCAGTAGAGTCTGTGGTGCCTAAAGAGCCCTCAGTTGCTCAGCAGCTGGAAATGCCCTGGAGGATGAGCTGGGGGCCCTCATCCCAGCAGGAGAGGTGCCATGAGGTGGCACTGCTGTCGTACAGCTGCCTGGCACTGGCTCAGCCTTACCAAGAAAAATTTCTTGCAGAGGTGTGAGAAAGTGTGTGAACTGCAACTCTGCAAGACAGGGTAAATGGAAACATGGAAGGTAACTGCTGAGGTAGTAAAAGCTGCTTTAGAATCCAAGTGGAAAAAATACTGATGTGGAGAAGGATAAATTCTAGGAGGAATAAAAGAGGCAGAGAAAACTAAGACAACCAAGTATTACCAAGCAATCTGTTCCAGGGAGCAAAGCAGACCCAGCTGCCCCCACAGGGCTGGTGACTGGCTGACCAGAAACAACCTGCTGGTGCTGTGGGTCACCAGCACAGTCTGCTCAGTCTGGCACACCACAAGCCCCAGATTCATTGCCCATGGTTGGCACATAGTGAAAAGATAGATGGGGGTAAAATTAGAGGAAACTGAGAAGTTATATTCACATCCTAACAGAAATTACAACAGCACAGAAATTATGGGGTAAATTACAGTTGCTGCTCCCTGGATGGGATGCAGTTGCCATGCTCCTAATCTATTCCATGGTGATTACCCACCCCCAAAATCTGCAGCCACAGCTCCTGCTAAAGGGGATGGAACAGAGAGTAGAGCAAAGAAGAGGCACCACAACCAGGCTCTGCTGGAATCCTCACAGGGGGGAATTCAGTGCCACCTCCAAGGCACAGCCACCCCTCACTGGGCTCTGCTCTAGATTTTATTGACTGTATCTTTCACAACCAAGCAAGAGAATTTTATACCAATCAGTAAGGTATGTATGACTCTAGTCATACCAAAAAAAAAAAAAAAAAAAAAAAAAAGAAAGATGAGAATGAGAAAATTTAGGCAAGGTTCCATCATAGCTGCCAGGATCAGTCAAAGGGCTGAGCCTGTTTTCTCCCTTGTAGGGATGCCTATTGGGTAAAATCCACACTCTCTGTGTGCTGAATGCTTTTATTGGGAATTACAGCTTGTCTGTGTGTTGCTTTAAATATGTTTTTGCAGACAGATATTGTGAACAACAGTCCTTGAACCCTAACCTGTTACAATTTTATATCAATAAAGAGTGCTACTCCATAAACTGTTGGTGTGAGTCTTTCACAGGTGCTGGCAGTGACTGGCAGCAGGGAGCACACCCAAATGAAAAGCTAAACCTGCTGAGGGGTCTCCTTTATGCTGTTGCTGTATTTCCCTGAACAAGTCAGTCAAACCATCCCAGGATCCAGCAAGGCTGTTCAGTGGAGGATCCCCCTAATGGGGCAGTGACAGACTGGTCAGGCACAAGGATCTCAGCTTTCTGAGCTGACAGACAAATCAAACACTAATAGTCAAGTCCATCTCCCCACAATTAGGGTTGAGGAAACCTCCCTTTTTCACATGACACACATAAATAACCCTATTCCTGTCTGTGTTCTGCTTCAAGAGTAATTTGGGGCATGGCAAAAGTCACCCAAAGACCAGTAACACAGTGAGGGAGGGTTGCCAGTTCAACATCTCTAAGAGGAACTTAAATATTCTGTGCATGTCAGCCCCTGATTAAAACTGAGTTGCCTCAGAAGGGTCATCTGTTTTCATTTTAAGACACAGATTTTACAGGGCCTAACCTCCAGCTGCTAGTTCAGAGGGGTGACTGCATTTGGTTTTTATCATGATAGGACATACCTTCCCCTGATGCCTTCAGTAAAACCTCTCCAACTCTCAAGTGCAGACCTGCTTGCTCTGGAAGTGAGTTATTGTGATTTGACAAAGTAAAAAAAAAAAAAAAAAAAAAAAAACTGTAAAAACTCAGGTTTCCATCTTCATATCTTACTTACCTTTTTCTTCTCCTCCCTGTATGCCCTTTCTCAGTTCAAAATAAACTTTTCTAAATCATAGCAGATTGATTAAATTGATAACTATGTTGTCCTTTACCTTTTATCCAGTGGAGACCACACTCTATGTGCTTGTAAACAATAACATCTACCCTTTTCTACTTTCCCCTCATGAAAGCCTATTTTCTCATTCCCTCAGCTGCTGCATGATAATGCAAAATAGCAAAACAGGGCATAACCCAGGACATCTTCTCCTCTTCAATAAAGTATTTTTTGCATTTACCATTTCCAAACCTGACTTAACTATAGACTACTATAGATGTAAAAGTTCATTTTGAGAGCTACTTTGAGATTCTATCCTTATTCTATCCTTACAGGAATGCTTTTTCTGTAAGCATCTGCATATGGGCCAAGTCTGATGCCACAGAAAGGTAAATTAGAAGCAAACTCTGTTTCACTTCACACTGCCTGCAGTAACTTGCTCCAAGGGAATGTCTGCCAGAGGATGGAGTCATGTCTCTTTCATGGGCTAAGCTTGCTGCATCACCACAGGCACAGACCTACAGTCCTTACCCCTACCACCATCCTGTTTTATTTCAGGGTGTCACCCCACTGTCGACTGTAAAAAAACCTGGAAAACACAGTGATTTACTGTGATAATATCATCTTTGCATTTAGGTTTTTGTGAATTATGAAAACTAATGGTTTCCAAATGTTGAAGTTTTACACACTTAAAGCGATGCATGCATTTTCTTCAAAAACAAAACAAAATTACATTTTCCACATTTTCTATCTGTTGCTGTAATTTAAGAGGTCTGTTTCAGACTGATAAAATTGGAAACATTGCTAAGTGTGAGCAAACATTTTTGTTCAAAATTATCAAAGACTCATAGCATATTTTCTGGAACTTTTGACATTTTCTATATAGGGCAGATTGAGTTCAGGAGTCAGGAAATGCTCAGGAAAGCATTACTTTGGTTCAGAACTAAGCCAAGTAAGTATAAAACTTTGTTAGTTTTGATTAGGCTTCTATACTGATAGCAAAAATATTCCTGGCTGCAAAAAAAACAAATATTCTTTCTTTTAATCTCCTACTCAAAAATAGACCAAATTATTATAACAAAAAGAAAAGTAGATTATTGATTCATTAGGTAAGTTTGGCACCTGAAAAGAGTCTAGAGCTAAGTAATTCTGAATAGTCATTTATAGAAATATATTAGTAAATTGATTCACTTGAGTAGCAAGGAGGAAGATGGGTTGTGAGGATAATAGTATATAACTATATATAATTATATATAACTACATGTAAAATAATTCCTGGCAACATCTAATGTGAGGAAAAGGCAGAATCAGGAGGAACAAGGTTACCTTATTCAGCATCTAATTTCAAGATGACTGCATTTTCAGATAAAACTAAAGGTCAATGGAAAAAAAGTCAAAAAACCAAGAGTTCCTGATTTGAAACGTTTTAAAGTGACTTAAAAAGAGAAAATGAAGCAGTACTGTTGAAGTCTGAATATATGTAAGGAGAGGAATTTGAATAGGTAGTTTACAGCTGTTATTGATTAAATTGTATGCAAAAATAAACAAGCATAAAAAATAAAATTTGTCCTTGAAAACCTGAAACCCAGCACACTGTGTAATGATAGATGAAATATATCAAGACCCCTGAAAAAATGTTATGTGTATTCAGCCCATTTTTTATACCAGGCTAGAAAAGCAGTGAGCTGAATCTCATATGGTTCCTGCCTAAGCTTCTCTTCAAAACCATCTTTAAACATTTGCTTAGCTTCAAATACTTTTATGGAATTCATTATATTGTGTGACTCACGCATGTGCTTAAGAGCCTGAATAAAAATCACTTTAAATATGTGCTGTGTTTGACTAAACTGGACTGTAAATGTATCTGGTGCTTTTCCTGGTGGGAAACAGAACCTGGCAAGATTCTTAATTAAGGTCTAAATTAAACTAGTCATCTACATTTCCTTGTCACTGGAGACATGATTGCTCTCCAGAGGTGATTTTTCTCCTCAGCACAGAGCTGTTCCATCTGGACAAGTTCAGACAGACAGGTAATTTTGAGATGGCTCCCATGAAGACCATGCAGAGCCAGGACTGATTTAAACAGGCTGCCTCAGGGTCCAGCAGGAGACTGCCAATACCAACACGGACAATGTCCCTGCTTGTTGGCCACTCACACTGCTCCTGCTCCTTCAGCAAGACCAGGAATATCTTCCATCTGCTTGCATACACAAAAACCAAGCAGTACAATACCACTGCCCCTCCAAAAAATACATATTCTTAATTGCTTTTTTGGCATAGGTTGATTCTCTGAAATATTTTGAAAAAGAGGACAGCAGACAGCACTTCATGACTAGAAAGAACCTGGAAATAAGAAATTATGGAAGCATTTCAATGCAAAAAGGAGTGAGACTTGGGAGTCATTTTCATCCTCAGCAGGCTCCCTGCTGTCTGTCACTTTTCATGGAATCCCATCTGAAAAGTAAATTTTCCTCATAACTGTTGTTCAGGAAACCAAACTTTTCAATCCAGGTGTGGATTGCAGTGCTAAGAGAAAGCAACCTAAAAGTAATCCCCAGCAGTGTCTGAGTGAGATGTCAGTGCTGCACCAATGAAGCAGTTGTGACAGTGGCAGAGCCCAGAACCAGAACTGTCCCACAGAAAACACAAACTTTCTGTCTTTTGGATGAATCCTGAATTAGATAAGTGTCAAAATGTACCCTACACTTCTTCACAACAGAGGGGCAAATAAATACATTTCAAGATTATAAAATTGGGAGTTTGTGAGAGATTTATGTAGAGATTGGAGCTCACAGTGAGAAAGAACAGTTCACTCAGCATTGATGATGTCAGACCTGGAATACTGTGTTCAGCTGTGGGCTCCCAGCACAAGAGAGAAATGGACACACTGGGAGAGCCCAGTGAAGGGCTGCTGAAGGGATTGTACTGCAGCATCTCCCCTGTGAAGACAGGCTGAGAGCTTGGGCTGTTTGTTCAGCCCAAAGAAGGCTCAGGGGAGATCTCATCAATGTGTAAATACTTGGAGGGGGATGCAAAGGCAGAGCCAGGCTCTTCCCAGTACCCAGAGACAAGACCAGAGTCAACAGGCACAAAGTGAAATGCAGGAGGTTCTGTGTAGGGGTCTGCTCATCCTGAGACCAAGCAGTGCAGCTCACTTCATTCTGTACAGATCAACTCTGGTCTTCCTAAATAAGGTGGTTTCATCTATTCTATCTTATAGGTCTATGACTTTTATTAAGTCAAAACCTAGCATTATTTGGGCTAGTGCTAAGCAGCAAGACCAAAAAATGTGCCAAGGAATGCACTAATGATTAAAGACTATGAATAATCCCATGCTAATGCTGGGACAATGTCCTGGGCTTGTTCAGCTTAATGGTATAGATATAGCTTTTATAACAAAATAAAGGACATAGAATAGAGCTCTAATTTCACTGTATTAATATTTAGCATCAATTACCTTAGCAACATCTTATCCATTGCTACATCTTATAATGATGCTCTTGGTTTGATATCTAACGATTACTTCCCTTGTTAATAAGATCATGGTCCTCCTACTCTGATTTTGCTGTGAGATGCCTCCAAGAAATACAAGAAAAAAAAATTTAAAATATATTGTTTGTCACTACTGTTATCAGATTTAAATCTATAAAAGTACATAGGGCAAAATCTCTAGAAATTTATTTTACTTTAAGGTACTTTTTTATAACTTAAATGTAAGGAATAAAAGGCTGTTTTCTGTTTCTGACATCTACTATTAAAAATGAAAGTGCCATTTAGAAAGCTACAACTATTTTTGCCCAAAATCTCAATACATTTGTATCATTAAATATTTTTATAGGAAGATGCTTTGTGTGTATTTCAATAAGCATGCCTGAAAAGCACATCTATAAGCATGACAAAATAAATGTTGCACCACTGATTAAAAGGAAATACATGTTATAATTAGGTATAAGCAATAGCAGAAATGCTGGGTGAAAAACAGATTTAGATGGCTTTGTATATTTTAAGGCAGAGTTTTGTAATTCTCACATTTGTCAAAGGAAAGTAACCACTCCAACCTTATTTTTTAGTCTGAAAATGTATGACAATTCTTTGCTTTCCTTCTGGCTGCACTGGTATCAAATTTAAAGATCCATGTTCTTACTAAAATTAGTCATAGTTTTGACAAATCAAGTCTCTTGTTTCTCAGTGTCAAACAACAGTAAATTTTCTTCAAATATTCAAATACATGAATAATTACAACTTCTTCAAATGTAATTTGATATATACAGTTCTTGGCTTTGAACATGGACAATGTAAGATACAAAGCTTAAGATAATTAAAAAATATTTTTACTACAATTTCAGTTCAGACAGTGTCATAGAAAAACTGATATTCTTTGATGAGCCTATTTTTCTGAGAACAAAGGGATGTGAACCTTTTCTCAGATGCACAAATTGCCCTTCAAAATAATCATGCTAACAGGAAAGGTCACCTTCACTTCAGCTATAGATTAAGTACAATTTCATTGTTATTTATTTAATTACATCCTGATTAATTTATATAAGTTGATGTTGATAGTTTGGTGTCTGCATGGGCAATAATTTGTCCTTCAAAATATACAGGATGCTCAGAAATTCTTTTTAACAACTACCTGTTAACACTTTACAGTCTTTGACCTTTAAACAAGGAAATAGCTTCAAATTAAATTTAATAGTTTCTATCCTACAATTTCTGTTCAACTCCAAGCCTACATTTCTCCCTCCTTCCTCTGCCTCACTTGTTTCAGTACAGACACTGGCTTTGCAAGGAATATAAGATTTCATCCTATTTGTCCAGTGTCCATGCCTTTGAAATCAGGGAGCCATGGTCAAAGTATAGATCACTGAAGGGGAAAGCTGGATTCTCATCTTAGCTTTGCCTTGATAGTTTGTGAAATCTGTGTAGGATTCACTGAAGTCTGTTTTCTGAAGGTGTAAAAGAAAGAAAAATAATCCCTATATTTTCTAACGTATTTTGAGGATTTAGAAATGTGAAATGGAATGTTAGACTGTGACATCCACAAAAAATATTCTTTATGTATTTTTAATCTCTGTAGATACACTTAATAAGATGTATTTTGATATGAACAAATATCAACAGATCAGAAACACCTTATATTATATGCATATAACTTAACAAAGCAAGTAATTTTTAATGCTGGTAAATATTGAAAACATTTTTTTAATTAGAGTTATCTTTAATTTGGGATTTTTCCACTAACCAGAAGTTTAAATTTGCTTAGTCATTAATGGAATTTTTAAAAAATCTTTCTAGATTTTACTTTGCTGAGATGCTTTCATTTTGTCATAGACTTTCTCTTTATACTGAAGGCTGATAAACATCATGTTACCTTGTTCAGCCTTATATGCTTATTACACAGATAATTAATTCAAATGTTCCTGTCAAACTCTAGATTTCTTATTTTTCAAAACATAGGAAAGGGAATGTTGTATGCCTAAAAAATGATAGCTCAAACAGTCCTTCTGATTGTCTTAAGCTATGACATCTGGCCTTTCATCTCTCATGAAAAGATTCTCTAAATTCTTGGATTAGTATGCAATTCCTCTCCAAATTGTAAGAAACCCCAAGAAGGCTCCATCCAACATTCATCAATGCACTTTTCTCTTTCAACTCCCTCTCACTGGATCACTCTGTTTGCTGGAAGTTTTTATTTGTGACTTCCTATTGTGACTTCCATAGGAAGAGCCCATTATTTAACTAAAGACAACAGACACTGGGACAAGGATGTGAGTGGGAACTAAAGCAGCTCCAATTAATCACCAATTCCTTCATCTCACCTGCCACAATAAGATTAGAAGATATCAAAAATGTTATTTCTCTTTTTCTGGTGTTCTGGCTAGGAGAGAACAGTTCTGGTGCAAGGCTGCAAGAAGATGCAGGAGTCAGGGAAATTGCTTAAAACAGGGCTGCAGAGGAGATGTACATATAGAGCCCTTGAAAAAGAGTGTTCATCCTCCCCAAACATAGACTGGATGTGGTATGGATGGAGTTTGAGTGGGAGGATGGAAAACAACCGAGAAGAAACACTGAGAGTTGGAGTGTGAGAATTCTCAGGGGACTGTACTGCACTGAGGGCACAGCCAGCTGTGCCAGAGGTCAGTTCTGTGGGGGAACAGGGAGCACTGCCATCAATCAGAGGAGGCTGGATGTCAACCCCAGCAATGCTGGAGACCCAGGGAGAAGCAGCAGCAGGTGGGAGGATGACCCAGGTAAAAACATGAAAGACCAACAATGACATTTGAGAACAGTGGCTCTGAGAGATGTTAAGTTACAGCTGAAGCTGCCCTGTTGGAAAGATTCATTAACCTTCATCACAAATTATTCACTTAGCCCTGAATATAATCAGTAATCTTTTACTACACCATAATATAGGAATAATAATGTTTAAATTCTGTTATGAAGTCATAATCTGGTGTCATCCTAAGCAAAGTAGAGTGAATATTTAGAAATATCACTGAGTAAATATTCACAGATATTTCAAGATACACACTTTTAACAGCTGACACTCATAAAAATATATATCTGTACATTTCCATTTCAAAAAATATAAAAGTATCAAACAAAGTATTGATTTAATGTTCATTCAAATGATTTATTAACAGAATCACAGAATACTAGGTTGGAATGGGTCCTCAAGAACCATCTGGTCCAAGCTTTCTTAGTAACAACATAGTAAAATATTGGTGTAGACAAGGTGGATCAGCACTCTATCCAGCTATATCTTAAAGGCTGTCCCTGTATGAGGGAAACCACCACTGTGAAAACTTTTCCCCATGTGTCCAATCAGAATCTCCCCAAAATTACTTTGTACCTATGTCTTTGGTTACAATATAGGATGTGAGCAGAAATGTGTATTCTATCACCATCTGTTAAAACCAGGTGGGGTAGTGACCCTTATCTCCGTGGCACATATTATCTGCTAATGGGCCATCTTTAAACCAGCTGGGGCAATCATCTTTATCTTTTCCACAGCCCATCCTCCCTCCAGGAGATATCATCTGCTGCTGGGCCATTGAGTCCCACTGCATGACTGATAAAATTACATCATCCCACTGGGAGATGTTCCAGCCAGGGAAAGAGCCAAGCCTTTCCTACCTAGATAAAAACTGAGATTTTGGACAGCAAGATTCCAGATTCCAGAGGAAAGCTGGACCTTTCTACATCATTCCTGGACTTTTGGAGGAAGGCTGCACCTTCTACAGGAGCACTGCTTCAGCTGAAACACATCTGCCACTGCAGGAGGATGCAGCCACCATTGAATGGGACTGCTGCCAACACCCTGACTGACTGATGGGGTGTCAGCTTGGATTCTGACTCGGTCAGTGTTTTGGGATTGTTCTTTATAATACTGCATTTCTATTTTAATTTTACTAGTAAAGAACTGTTATTTCCAATTCTCATATCTTTGCCTGAGAGCCCCTTAATTTCAAAATTATAATAATTTGGAGGGAGGAGGTTTACATTCTCCATTTCAAAGAGAGTCTTTCTTAGCAGACACCTGTCCTCCAAACCAGGACAATCCATTACCCCTAATCTATTCCATGTGACTCCTTCTAAAAAGAAAGTCTCCCTCTTCTTTGTAGCCACATTTTAAATACTGGAACATGATGCCAAGGTCTCCTCTAAGTTTTCACCCTTCAGGGGTGAGCAGACCCATATCCCTCAGGCTTTCCTCACACATCAGGCTTCCCAGTCCCTGGATCATCTCTGGACCCTCTGTATTCTGTTCACATCATTTTTATAAGGGGGGACCAAAACTGAGCACAGTGCTCCAGTGTGGCCTGACAAGCCCTGAGCAGAGTGGGATGACGCCTTCATCTCTGCTGGTGATGTCCCTCTTGGTGCATCCCCTTGGCTTTCTTTGCTCCAGCAACAAAGAGGATTTCTTGCACTTATTTTACAAAGTTTGTTAGGTACTAAGATAATGTTTTCAAGACATAAAGCTTCCTCTCTGTTATATAATCAGATATTTATCTTCTCCTCCTCCTCCTTCCAGCTTATAATGGGAAGTAATGGCCTCTTGTTTGTAAGATCATCAAGGCAAATACATGACAAAACTTGCAGCCACTAGTAATCATACTCTTTGTAAAATGTAAAACATTCAACTACAGATAGAATTAACTTTCATTAAATCTTACCAAAGGAATAAATTTTCAAAGCACAAACCCCACAGCATGCAAGGCAAAACAATCATGCTTTTCTAAACAAAGGCACTTCATGTCAAATTAATTTCTTTGTAAATAAATTAATAACTGTCCCTTCTGTACCCAGTTATATATCCCCAACTAGGCATAGGGGAAACACAAACAGAACAACACAAAGGAAAAAAAAAAAAAATACCAACAACCGCAAATAAACAAAAGCAAACAAACAAAAAAAGACCAAAAAAAAATAAAACCCAAGAAAATAAAGAGAGGAGATAAAGCTAACCAACTACTTTCATAAAAATTAATGATTATAAAAACTGAACAAAGCTCCCATTGTACCAGGATAGCTGTACTATCAAGAGATTAATGAGACATAAACTCTTTCTCTATGAAATCTGTTTCAAAGCTGGTTGTCATGACACTGGACAATCTAAAAAGCAACTAAAAACCCTTATTTAAAACATCAGATTACTTATGTGAATAGATTTGGAGCCTCCATTCATTCCCTAATGGACTTGTTACTCACAATACGTGGAAAATATGTGAAACATCATGTGTAATTCTGTATCATCCGTAAGCATATCTCATGCTATTCTAAACTTTAAACAGTTCCTCTTCCATCAGTAGCTTACTGTGTTTGATTTTATTCATTTGAGATGCATCAAACCCAAAACCAGAGTGTTTATTGCATATATAAATATTTATGTCATGATTCACACAAATTCCCCAATTTCTTATTTATGCTGTTCTTTTACATTGCACATAAAACAGAGGAAAAAAAAAAAAAAAATCAAGCCCCAAAGCTGTCCAAGGTAAAGGCAAAGAGCCATAAAACATAAGTAGGGTGGAGACCTTCTACATCCCAGGTGCATTATGCAGTTCTCTTCTTTAGGAATAGGGCAAAGAAAAAGGAAAGAAAAGTTGTTCCACTTTGGGGAACACAGGAAGTCTCAGAGAAGTCTACAGCAGCTATCAAAAGTAGCCCATAAATTCCTGGTAAATTATTGTGCTCTCTGCACAGATTTCTTCCTGTATACAGTCACTCTTTTCCTTATGACTACATGCTTGTTTACATAGCTAAAACTAATGTGGATGAAAAACAGTTGTTCGTGTTCTCAGGTGACTAAAAAGAAATGTCAGATTTGTGTTAACCTGCACAATCTCAGTTCTTTCCCTTTACATTTCTATTTTCTTTTCACTGAGGCAGGTCTTTTGTTAGGGAAAAAAGACTGGAGAGTGTATATGCAGAGTTTATAACACACTGTATACCCACACAGCTTCTGAATTGAAACTGGGAAAGGGCCAAATAGATATGGCCATTTTCTAATTTTTGACTACTTGTTTTTATAATTTGCAAGTCTTCTGTCTGTGGCAAGGAAGTTCTTAACTTAAAGAGAGGCTGTGGTTCTGGCTCCAGGTATAAGTAATAAAACCCAACCCATTTTCAAGGAGTTCCTGCTGTGATGGAGATCATCATTCTCAGAGAACTCCTGCAAGAGAAGCTGGAGCTGTATATGAATGTCAGGAACAGATTCAATTTTTTTTTCACTTTGTCCACTCAAACCTCAGTCCCATGACAACTGTTCCAACAAAGTTCCAGTGCAATAAATTTTTTTAGTACTGCTTTTGAAACTGTCAGTTTCAAGCCTGTAAATGTTGTCTTTCTTCACTACTATTCCATTAAACTGCTAAACCTTTTCTAGAAAATGCAAATGAGGATGGAAAGGCCAATTTCTAGAGGTTGCAAGGCAATGAAAATATGTATGAAAGAAACTACAGAATAAAGCTTGAGAGTTTTCTCCCTCACAAATATCAGAAGTCCAAAAATCTTTTAACAGACGTAAGCTTCTAGAAGGGCACCAAAATATATATGGGAAATATTAATAAAAAGACACAGAAATCAAATGTAAATTATTAAATTAAAAACAAGTAAATGAAAGTAGAAATGTCCCTTGTTTATGCTCTAAAGCTTCAAAACAGGCTTCAATTTCATTCTAAAATTCAGGTTGTCTGCCTTACAAAATGATGGATTGCATTACATGTGATGAGGGGCTGAGCAGCTGTATCATTCACAGGTAGACAAGAAAACATCTGATCACCATCTAGAGAAGATTTATCAGCATGTTAAGAATACATAAAGGCATATAAGACAATCAGGAATGAAAGCCTTCATCCAAGGTGGATTAGCATCTTTCTTCATTATAAACACACAGGAAAAATAGAAACATACTAAAAACACCCCAGGTTTTTTTTCGAATTTTTTTTTGTTTTGTTTTTTTTGGTTTTTTTTTTGTTTGTTTGTTGTTTTGTTTTGTTTTTTTTAATGCACACACAAAAAAAGCAAACACCCCTTCACCAATATCTTTTTGTAGCCTATATTTAATTCAAATAGGCATATAAACAGTTGTTATTCATAATCTCACATGCAATGGGTAAGAGCAAGATCCTGTGCTGGAACCAAGGTCTGTAGGCCCCCTAAGGATTAATGAAGGGTTAATAAGGATTTATCAGTGAGAAAATGAGCACTTGTGAAATATCTTAAAGAAATGTGTTTTGACTTTTTAATAGATAGATCCTGCTTACCCCACAAAATATGTGCCATACATATTTTTTTTTTAATTTTTAGCTGGATTTCTGTATTTCTTTCTTGTATTCTTCATGTTTCATTTTATTTACTCCCTGCTAGTGAAGCAGCAAAAATATTCTTAGGTCAAAAAAATACTGAGAGAAACATTGACTCTCACTGAAAATAAAATTGAACCATAGGTTATTTCCAGACTACAAGAAGCTTATAAAAAATACTGTATTAGGAAAGAGCAGGATATAAGCAATGATCTTAAATTTAATGTGCTAAAAAAGTCTGGTAGCAAGTCAACCACCTGCTACCTCGTAAGCAACAAATGAGCATTTCTAAAACCCAGCTTGTTATTCAACTAATGCAAATTATTGGCTTGGACCAGGAAATATATTCCAGTTAGGAACTGTCACATGGGATTTTATAACCACTCTTTAAATTTTTTTTTCAATATTACTCATAAAAGCAATAGATTAAAAAAAGGATCAAGCATTTCTCAAGAAAGCACATATCCACAGTTACTGCTAGTTAGTCTTTTCTGTGAAAATAGGGAGTGAAAACTGGCCAGTGCTGAAAGTTATGTTCAGTCAGTAATGAAGCCAAGCAATTCAGACATACCCAGCACATCTTCAATTTATGCTTCCCACAGAAAACACAATCCAACAAATTCACAGACTTTAGTTAAAATGGTGCAAAAATGGACCTGAAAAACTTATTTAAGCTGACAACTCTCAAATATTTTCTTTTATTAAAGTTATTCAGTGGCAGGAGATCTCCAAAGTTCCCAGGAGATTTATTCCAGCATTACATTATGGTTACAGTTCAAATATTTTTCCAGATGTGTAAACTGATTTTTTCTTGCTGCAACTCAAATAGATTACTTCTTGTCTTATCACACTGAACCTGTAGAAAAGGTCACCTCCCTTCTTTACAACAAAACTGTGTATCTGTGAGCAGTGACTGCATCCCCATTCACAGCCTCAGTTATTCCTGCACATATCATATCCCCTTAACCACCTCCTGTTGGTCTCTGTCTTCCCTGAAATCCAGAAGAGAACCATTCCTGGGAAAGAATTTGAGTAACAGGCAGTGCAGTTATATCTCTTTACAGATTCATATCTGGACTTAATTGTTCCCATTAATTTACAGAACCTTGTGTTGTCTTGAAGAGCTTTGTCATATTTTCATATCATATCTGCAGTTTCTTATGACCTGTGAAATTCTAATCTGTACTTCAAAATAATTTCATTATCTCCCAGTTTCAGATAGTCTGAAATAGCAATAAGTGAAGTGGTTAATATAAGTACTTAACAATACAAGATCTAGATGTCTTACATTTCCATTTAAAAAAAGAAAGCAAACAAAAAACCTACCTTGAAATTTCTCTCACTATATATTTATACAACCATCTTTTCACCCATGCTGTAGTACTTTCCTTGAGAATGTCTCAACAGCTTTTCTTGTAAGAAGATGGGTGAAACGGTGCCAAAAGCTTTTCTGAAGCTAAGATGTATCATATCTACAATTTATTTCTGTAGAAAGGCCACTTACCTTCCAGAATTATTGTGGAAATTGAAGGTGTCAGGTTTATAATCCCCTTTTCCTTTTCCCTTTCCTACTTATTCAGACTTGCACACTATCATTTGTCTGGTTTCAGCTGGTATTTCATAAAACTTTGAGACATTATCTATGAGAACACTTCTGAAATTACCACAGATTGTGCTTTACAAACACTCAAAGGAAAGAATTTTCCAGGGGATTAATTAATTTTTTAGGGTCAATATGATAAATTATATTTTAAGGAAAAAACACCCCACCATAAGCTCCCATTCTGTATCTTTACATTCCAGAACAGATGGGCTTAGTGTCCATTTATGACAGTCAGGCACTGATCATAGGAGCGTATCAGGACCATGGTGGCTCATAGACAGCTTTCCACTTGCAATTCTGGGTTACACAGGAAATGCAGTGGAATACAGGAAAAACTCAGGGGAAATAAAGTGTTAAACTAAATGTCATATTCATAAAATCATATGTTTTTCTAATCCAAACATGCTGTTAGGACTGAATAAGCACATTTTAAATCATGATGTTTAATTTTCAGCACTTCTTTTTCAGTTCATCCCAATCACAGACTTTTCTTAATAAAACAAATAGTTCCATGATCACACAGGTGCCAATTAAACTTAGTTTATCTGGATTCATGCCTGTTGTTGACTGATTGTATCTTCTCTAAAAATTGGGAGTACTTTTAAAGGTTGCCTCATATGTGAATTTTCTACTGTCTGTGCTGGAAAGCAGTCCCACAGAAAGGGACTGGGGGTTCTGGTCAGTGGGAAGTTGACCATGAGCCAGCAGAGCCCTGGAGCCAGGAGGGACAACCCTGTCCTGGGGACATCAGGGACAGCATCACAGCCAGGCAAGGGAGGGATTGTCCTGCTCTGCTCTGGGGCAGCCTCACCTCCAGTGCTGGGGCAGTTTTGGGGGCCACAATGTAAGAAAGGCTTTAAACTATTGCAGTGTCCAAGGGAGGGCAGCAAGGATGGTGCAGGGCCCTGAGGGGAAGCCAGTGAGGAGGGGCTGAGGGCACTGGGTCTGTTCAGCCTGGAGGAGACTGAGGGGAGACCCCAGTGCAGCTACAGCTCCATTGGGAGGGGAAGAGGAGGGACAGGCACTGATCTCTGCTCTGTGGGGACAGGGACAGCACCTGAGGGAATGGCCTGAAGCTGTGCCAGGAGAGGTTTAGATTGGATATCAGGAAGAGATTCTTCACCCAAAGGGGGGTTGGGCACTGGAACAGGATCCCCAGGGAAGTGATCACAGCACCAAGTCTCACAAGTTTAAGAAAGGTTCAAGTGATGGTCAGAACTTAGACCTTGATGATCCTTGTGGGTCCCTTAGTATATTCTGTGATTCTATATTCAAGAAGTCCATGCTGCACTTCTGCAGCAGACAAGATTCTTTGGCAGTTATTTTTTCTCCTGTCCATGGCCTTCACATTATTTTTATGACTTTATGAATTCTTTTCCTGCTGAAATTCTAAATCAGATAATCCTGCCCTCAATAACTAAAAAGACAACTTGGAGAGAGTGAATCCTGAAATAAAATATCTTAAGATAAGACGATGCCACCTTTAGAATATTCTTATAATGGACATGGATAGTTTAATATTTTTCTGAACCATCCTTAGCTTTTCTACCTAAATCACTAAGTGTCATTTAATAGGAAAAGTCTTCCTGGCACTAAACTTGAAGACAGTGAAAAGGTAAAAATATTACAACCTGGCAGTGAATTTTCCTTGCCCTAGATTTCACCTTCAGTATTAGGAATCACAGAGAGAGGGAAAAAAATGGCTTGGATGCCTGAGGACTTGTCAGCTCAAAATCTTCAAACTAAATTCAATCTGCTCCTTCTGTGAGTTAATAACATGAGCTGTGGGAAATACCAGGAAGAGGGTTCTGCAGACAAGAGGTAACCCTGGGATGACACAGCAGTGAGTTAGCACAGCAAGACAAGACATTCAGCAGATTCTTTTTGTGAGTACAAGATTCAGCAATGCAAGACAGAGGGTTAGAAAATCAACCCACAGCTCACAAATGTTTTCAATATATCATGTGCAGAAGTGTGCACATCAGATTTGTGTTCACAGGAAATAGCATTTCTACTTAATTATTCCAGAAATGGAAACTCGACAGAAATGTATCTGCACAATGAAAACAGTGTCGGACCAAGTTATCAAGTTTAAAAAAAAAAAAAAAAAAAAAAATCTAAATTAAGTAGTGAGATGTGCTGCCTGCAAAAGGAAGTGCTTATGGGTTATCACTGCTTATTGGACCTTCTTATCAAAACATCTCAAATAAACTTGTTCCTTTTAACTGTCTAAATAAATAGCCTTTTTGCGCTAAGAAAATTGTTCCTGACTTTTACCTCATAAGGGCTTGTCTTCACCTAACAGTGCTTTTGCAGAAATTTGGAATGTCAGCTTTACTGCTCTACTGTCTCCTTCAAATGCACCTTATGTCTCTAAGTGCTTTTATGAAATATATTTTTTCTTTAAAATTGAAGAAAGGTAGTAGACATGATGCAACAAGATGTATGTATACAAGGAAATAAATAAAATAAGCCTCCATTCTTAAGCCCTGAGGATGCAAGGGCAGATGTGAATTTGTTCCCACCCAAACACACAGACTGGCACTGGGAATCACAACTCACCCCTGGAAACTGCTAAATCATGGCCCCCCATTATTTGGAATAGTTCTGCTTCAAAACAAAGCCAAGAAGATGCTAGGGACCATGAAGATATTTCATCAGTATGATCAAACAGAGTGCTCACACTGTCCCTGTTGTGCTTGGTTTGCTGCCATGGAGCCAGGCAGAGTCTGATGGGCAGCTACTGCACATACTGGATACCAGGACTGCACAGCTTCCCTTTCTGGAAACCAATTTCTCTTTCAAAGAAGCCTCAGCCAAGGAATGGTACCAAAATCTGTTTTATGGGAGATAAGTAACACTGCTGAATTTTCTGACAGAGAAGATATGATAAAATTGACTAATGACACAGAATGAAACCTGAGTGTTACATTCAAAAGCTTCAAATCAAAATCTCTCCCTGACATGTCTTTGTTCTGACTAGGTCTGAAAGCTTTAATAATTTACTCATGTAAAATGGCTTTATTAATATTTAAGCTCAAAGATGGGTAGGCATGTAGAAAATAACATTAAAAGCACAGAGTATTTTTTCTTTATTTCCCCTTTAGTCATGGTTTACAGCTCTAAATATCAGTGAAAATGCATTACATTCTGCATTTATATTCTGCCTGGCATACTGGAGAAAATCTGTGACATATTCTACATGCAATATCATACAAGCCACTGCTTAGCTAGTCACACTTAAAATGTGTGTGCTCAAACCCATGTACAGGCAGAGACATAGGATTGATATTTCCTTACCATACACATATTAACTTTCTCTGTATGCAAAATCAACAGAAATTCTACAAATTCCTTTACATTTGAAATGAGATTTATTTATTTATTCCTCAGTTTAGTTGTAATCTAGGGAAAATTTTCTTTTCTTCCTCATGAGGTAATTTAAAAATCAGAAACATTCATAAGAGCTAATTAGTGATTCTTTCACTGCTTTTAATTTCTTTGTTCAGACAGACACACAACTCTCAGTCACAGGCACTCTTTTTGCACCAGCCTCTGCAGGACTGGCTTTCAATCACAGACAGCTAGGCAACAGAGTTAGATATTTTGGGTTTTTTCCAATGTCTAATTCAAAAACCAACATAGCTGTCCTCTTCCCTGAGAGAGTGAGGAAGGCACTCTCACTGAGCTTAAACGCACCTGTTAGCTGAATTCACTCAGGTGGACTAATTGGCAAAGATAACTGTCATACTATGTTTTATTTCATTATTCATTATTTCTGCAGACTGGCTGGTAACAGATTCAAGCTTTTCTTGAGGGAAGAATTGAACATATATTCATAAAATAAAAGGAAGGAAGACAAATTCTGGGGAAAAAATAATCTTTTAATGTATTTAATCCTTAAACTATGACTGAGTCATTATAATTTTTATTATGCAACATCTTAAAATGAAAAGGAAGTATTTGGGATGAAATGGGAATAATCATCCAAATTAGCCATATCTATTTGAGGAAATGAAAGGCTGAGAGCACAGGCTGAAGCAATGGCATACAATTGTTTTTACTTTTTGATGTTTAGTGAGCTCTGTGTCACAATTTCAGCACAGGTTTCCCCCCAACACCTGTATGTAGTTCAGGGGTTGGCTGAGCCCCAGCAGACAATTTTTGTGCAGTCATCCTGTTCTGGGATGCCAGAGAATCCAGCTGGAGGGATATCTGGGCCATGCCAGTTGGCCTCAGGCCAGCAAGCAGCCCCTCTATCATTTAATTTATCAGCTTGGCTGTAGCTGTTAGTTTATAGAGGAAAGCATGTGAGAAAATGTGATAAATAGTGGAATTCCTCCCACTGTGTTTCTTCCTTGGACACACAAAAGGCTTGATGTCCTTAAGAGAGGTAACAAACCCAAAATTAGACCTAACAGAAGGCTCTTTGGGAAATCAGGACCATCAAGCCGTGTACTTTATATGTTGAACCACAGCATACAACTGAATTCTTCCTTTCAGATTGTCACTTGCTTTATCTCAAGAGCACTTTGTTTTTCTGCCTACTTCATACTCAGGAAATAGCTATCAAATTGCCCTTAATCTTGAATCAGCTGAGCATTACCTTGAAAGTTTCTTTTCCCAGACAGTCTGACAAACCCAAAGAAATTTAATTGTTGATACCACTGGTGAAGGTATGGAGGAGATGAAGTCTTTCTTCTGAGCCACAGAACTAACAGAGGTAGAAAGGCAATTAGCTGCATTTGATAAAGATGGCAAGACATTACCATAGCAGAAATCCTGCAAAAGTACAAACACCACATATAAATGTAAAACAGCTCATCTACCCATGAGTGAGGTATGAAAGCAATAATCTTAATTTCGAAGTAAGGTGGGAACTGGCATGTGGAGGGGAAGGTGCCACACCACACCTGATGCTGCAGGGCTGGTCCCTGGTCAGGCACTCACCAGGCACAGGGAGCTGTCCTGCTGGCACCTGTGGATGTGCAGAGTGTGTGACAAAGTCTGCAACTACTGAAAGAGGTAAGAGCTCTGCAAAAGTGCACAGCAGCTGTATCACCAGTCCAGGACTTAATGACTTGTGAATGACCCCAGCATTTTCTCAGCAGTGCAAAAGCACAGGCAATAAAGAGCAGATGTGTCAGGAACCAGTTAAACCTGGAGATTCATTTTCACATATAAAGGCTTTTATGTCAAGGTCATCAGCTCAAATCAGCTAATAGTGGGTCATCCATCTACAGCAGTTCTTGTAGGCACTCATGGGAGGTGAGGCTTCCCCAGTTACTGCTGAGGAAATGCCTAGCACTGATATTCTCAAAGTGAGACACTTTGCAGATGCTCTGAGCTTTCAAGGGTTGACATCGTGATGCACACATTTGTGTACAATGGAAACTGTTTTACACAGCTGACATGGCAGATCTCAAATGTATTCCATTTGTCTTAGAAACAAAACATGTGCAAGCTTATGTAAAGCCCATCCCAGGCATCAGGAACTTGGAGCTGTTCAAACTGTGATAGCAGAGCTCCGTGATGGAAGCCCACAAGGAAATGGGTATGCAAACAGGCAGTGTGTGCACTGATGCAGAAGATGAGAACTGCACAGCCTTGAGCTGCACATGAAACTCGTCCTAGACTGCAGAAAGGCCCTTTTATTAACCTGCATATTCAAATGTCTAATAATGTCTGCAATTTTCCTCCAAATGCTTTAGCTTCTGTATATATGCAAGGCTCTGTCAAATCTTATGGGTGGGTAAAGTGTGTAGGCAATTGCAAATAAATCAATGTACAATAATCCAGAAGGCTGCAGTAAGTCACAAAGGAAAACTGATCCAAAATGATGGTAACGTTTTTCCTCTATATTTTTAAATTATATACATATAGTATTAGAAGGAAATCTATCTGCTTCAGCAACACAACAATATTTTTGGACAGCAAATTAAAATATGGCTAACAATTATAAATAGAAACGATCAGTAAAAAAAATTGGAATAGAAAAATTGAGTAATTTATAAATATATATATACAATATATTCATAATTTAAATTAGGATCTTTTAAGATTATACATGTCATTATTGTGTTGAAATTTTAGAAAAGATGGCCAATAGAGCCAACACTGCTGAAGATAAACACAAGCCCCAGAGCCACAACAATTCAAGTCTTTGATAGTTCTGGTTAATATAATTTTCATTATTTGTAAGTGAAATAATACCTGAGTATCTGTTCACTCCTGAATCATCTAGCAGCAAAAAAAAAAAAAAAAAATAAAAAAAAACAAAAACAAAAACAAACAAACAAAAAAACTTAAAAATACCAGCCAGAAGTGAAGCTGCTTCTCTATCATCTTCCTCAAAGTGATACAAATTTTTAACTAAGCATCCAGCCACCACTTTACACATTTTACTATAAATAACTCTGGGATTCTGCACAAATCAAAGAATATAATTTGGTTCTATGTGCTAAATTCTTATTTCAGATCTATCTCTTCATCATCTCTGCTCTCTGATCTCTGCTCTGGACTGAAAAAAACCCCGTATCCTAAACAGAAAGGGAAGCCTAATGTCTTAAATTTCTCAGTTTATACATAAGATTTTTGTAAAAGAAGATAAAAATTAATGTTCTAAAATGACAAAAAGATAATAAAAATGCAAAAGAACCTCTTCAGAAGTTCTTCTGTTTTATATATTCATGTTATATATTTATTCTATTCTATATATTCATGCTCTTACACTATACAAAAAAGATAAATGAACAGGTGTTCTAATGTCTCAAGCACTGATGAAAACAACAATAAAAATTCAATTTCTTTAAATCTTTTTTATAGTCAGTAAACATTTGGCTAAGAAATCACTTAGTGCCCAATGATAAATTCACCAAATGTCTGCTAGAATTAGCAAATATAAGAATTTTAAAATAAATCCATATTGAAAAATATGAAATTTCTCAACAGGTCAGACAGTTATTTTAATATTGTCACTTTTTAACTGTCATGTGAAAAAACATGAAAATTAATGATCAGTAAAACATTTTAAAAATTATTTAGATGGAAAATCAATGTTATGATATCTCATTTAGAAAATGCTTCCACTATTGTTTTCTTGTTTCTTACTCTTTCCTTTAAAATTGGATTTTTTTCTATTTTTAAGCAAATCTATCTCTATTTCTCTTCCCAATTTTCTCACTTACTTTACTTTCCATTTTACCTTGCTATGACTGAGAGATACAACAAGAAACTGAGTTTATGAAAAAAGGGGCCTTTTAAGTCAAAATATGGAAAGTTTTAACATCTGTATATTTTTACAGGGTTATCATACACCTCATCTTGCAACTCAATTTTCAGTATTTTTCTCTGTCTTGGCATTATTGGCTGACTGCTAAATCCAAATCAGCATGAACAAAATCTGTCTTTTATTTCTACTCCGAGCTGCACAAGGTGCTTGGCTGTGCAAACTTCAAGGACTTTCCATACAGGAACCTCATAGTCTGGTGCAGTGAAAAGCTGTAAACTGGCCAGGAAGAAAGACAAATACCATCATCTTATGTCTTTGGTATCAAATTTTCTTAACACTGAAGCAGGAGTGAACCACATAACCCATTTTAGTAAAATTATTTGGATAATATGCTGTACTGCATAAAGATTTATATTTCTCAGATTTGGCAAAATCCCAATGTCAAACTCACATATTTAAAGAGTGTCAATGCTACACTCTGTGTATTTATGCTTAAAATTACCTGACTGTGTTTGGAAGTGCTTCCAATTTGCAGTAAAACATGCTACAAGAAGTGAAACCATCTGCTGATGAAAACAAGTACACAGCTATCTTATATTCCATATGACAAGAACAAACACTCTTATTTTTCTCTATTTAAACTTCTTTCCAGCATTGTCTCCTGGCTCATTTCTTCTTTCTCCTTGCATTCTCACACCTTCAGCTTTTATAAATTCAGTTTTCAAGTCCATGTATTATATGGCTACTCAGCCATCCACTTCTTTGCCTTTTACCTCATCATTTGTTTATAAATCTGGGAACTGATCTTCCACTCCCCAAAACAACAGGCAGCCTGAGCACTTTCTTTACCAGGGAGTTTATGTTGCTCACCCCTCTGTTGCAGTCTTTTTTGGAGGAGAAGGTATCAGGCTCAGCAAGAATATTCAATTCAGCAGAGAGCACAGGGGAAAAAAAAAAGAAAAAAAAAGGAACTGGGAGAAATTAGTGGACTGGAATGGATGAAATAGCCCTTGACAAATGCAGTCAAAATGTTTATTAGGATAGGCCATAGTCCAGTTTTTCAGGTAAATTTACAGTCCCACAACATTTACAACTCCTAATCCTAGGCTACAGCTCCTCCTAGCCTGGAGTCTGAAATTACTGAATAACTCTAAATCAGAGATCAAAACATATTTTAAGCCACCTCTATCATAGAGCCTAAACTTAAGGCAATGTTTTCCACAATGAGTGATGGGATATGATTCCCCTAAGGGTTATGGAATCAATGTTTCTGGAAATATTCATATCTCAACTGGAAAAGGCTCCAAATAAACTGATCCATTTTTGGGAATGGCTCTACTTTGAGCAGTGGGTTGAACAAGATGACCCCTGAAGGCATTCTCCAACCTAAATCATAATGCTTTTATAACTGAGAGATGGTTAAGAAGTGACCATAAGCATGTCTTTATTCTTACCTGCTTCTGCTTGGAGACAGGGCAAGCAGAACTGAATACTGCAAAGTTGTGGATTCTAAACATCCATCTTCTAAAATGGGTGGAGGACTACATTTACTTCCTCTGCCA
The DNA here is from genome assembly GCF_903797595.1 of Erithacus rubecula. NCBI lineage: Eukaryota > Metazoa > Chordata > Aves > Passeriformes > Muscicapidae > Erithacus > Erithacus rubecula. The sequence goes on along the minus strand of NC_136685.1, from coordinate 12,072,550 downwards.
AGAAGTAGGACAATACATAAAGTGAGACATTGGAGCATGGAAGTGTCTTCCTGGAACAATAACAAACCCAAACCAGAACACTCAAACAACTGCTTTTATCACAGATGGCTTTAGCCCCTGAGGACTGCAGGGATTTGTAGCCTGTTGTCCAAGGTGGAACACACAAAATCTGAAGTGCCCAGAGCAAATTAAATGATAGTATGATATAAATGTTAAAGCTGGAAAAGACCTCTAAAATCATCAAGTCCAACCACCACCACCATGTTAGACATCAGGAAAAAATTCTTCACTGAGAGATTGGACACTGGAATGGTCTGCCCAGGGAGGTGGTGGAGTCACCATCTCTGGACATGTTTGAAGAAAGACTGCATGTGGCACTCAGTGCCATCTTTAGTTGATGAGGTGTTAGGTCATAGGCTGAACTTGATGATCTCAAAGGCCTTTCCTAATCTAGTTCATCCTGGGATTCTGAAAACCATGTCTTTTAGTGCCACATCCATACATTTTGCCAACACTTCCAGGGATGGTGACTCTACTACTTCTCTGGGCAGAAAATTCCAATGCTTTACAATTCATTCAGTGAAGGAATTTTTTCTAATACTTAATCTAGACCTCCTTTGTCACAATTGAAGGCCACTTCCTCTTCTCCTGCCTCTTGCTACTTGGGAGAAGAGCCCACCTTCACCATGCTAGAGCCTCCTTTCAGGGAGGTGCAGAGTGAAAAGGTCTCCCCTGAGTCCCTTTTCCCCAGGATGAACACCCCCAGCTCCCTCTGCTGCTCCTCACATAAATCCTCTCATCACAATATATAAAGTTAATTTCATGAAGGTCTTGTTCTGTACCAGATAAAGATCAACTCAACAATGGTGTCAACAGCTGAATCTCTCTGAGCTGCAACTGTGCTAGTTTGAGCATTGAGCTATTGAAACCAATATATGGAGCACAGCAAGAGCACAGTTTGATCTGCTCACTTCAAAGTACATGTAGGATGGTCAAATATACATGGGAAAAGAATCTTCTCCTCTAATTAGTTTTGGACTACCACTTGTAAAGTTTCATTTGTAGAAGCCTATATTCAATCATTCCTTGAGAAAAAAGATAGGGAAAATAAGTCTGCTGACTCTGAAATGTGCCCTTAGGAATTAGATTACCTGAGCCTCCTTATTGAGATATCTTTTGTGATTATGATTTATGCTGACAGTTTTAAATTGGAGGGTGTAGTTGACTGAAATGAGCTAATTCAATTTATAAATGCAAACTTCAGGAAAGAAATAGCTTTTTTCAGGTCCAAAATGAATTTTATTTTACCTTAATTAGGAGAATATGGAGAAACAGCTTCTAATTTACAGTAAAAAAGTAAAAACAAGTAGTTTTTAAAGTCAGTCTTTAAAACAAGAAATAGACAGTTCAAGACTATTGTTCATTATTCAGTACATATGCTTCTGTATTTATCACACAAATTCTCTGGAATTAGATTAGAAAGCTCAGTTCATTTTTAACTGCCTAAGCAGCAGAAAATAAAAGCTAAACTAAGGTCAATGCATATGACCTGGGCATGAATTATTTTTTTACACTTTAATATTGATATTTAAGGAAATATTAATCCTCATGTCAAGATCCAGTCTGACGGATTATTTCTCAGCAAGTAGCAAAAATCTGGCACAGAAAAGAAGCATTAAATCCTCTTAAATACTAGTAAATTATTAATACTAGACATTGTTTATGGGATGATCCCCTGCTTCACTGACAGGAGAGTCTTTGAAAGGAGAGAACATGAGCATTCAGAGTTAACAAATCAGACTGTACATGCAGAATATGCAGAAGATTTATATTCTCTATGATGGGAAGAAGAACATATTTCATAGATACTAACTTGCAAATGATACTCAGTCCTTGGCATAACTGAGGTAATAGATTCAACCTCCATCAACAGATCTGTGACCAGAAGGAGATCTGCATACACTAATAGAAATGAATGCAGATGCTAGAAGCAACAGTTTGTGTCCTAGAAACAACATTAGATTAGAGGATATTGTTCTCATGACACCCAGACTGGAGTTCTGCATCCACCTCCAGGGTTCTGAGCATGGGAAGGACATGGACCTGTCAGAGAAAGTTCAGAGGAGGCCACCAGGATAATCAGAGGGATGGAGCACCTCTGCTATGAGGAAACACTGAGAGAATTGGGATTGTACAGCCTGGAGAAGAGAAGGCTTCAGAGTGACCTAGTTCCTGAAGGGAGCCTACAAGAAAGATGAGAAAGGCTCTTTACAAGAGCCTGTAGTTACAAGACAAGGAGGAATAACTTCAAACTGGAATAGAGTAGGTTTAGATAAGCTATTAGGAAAAAGTCTTTACTGTGAGAGTGGTGAGACACAAGAATAGGTTCCCCAAATAAGTTGTAGATGGCCAATCCCTGGAAGAGTCCAAGGCCAGGCTGGATAGGGCTCTGAGGAAGCTGGTCTAGTGGAAGCTGTCTCTGTCCATGGTAGAGGAGTTGGAACTAGATCATATTTAAGGTCCCTTCCAAATTAAACAATTCTATGATTCCATGACATCATACTTTCAACTGCTTTCCTATTTTACTATAACCTAAGGAATAATACTAAACTGGGCTTAATTCCCTAAATTCATGGGAATTGGAATGGCACTCTACTTAAACCAGATTCCTTGACTGTTGAAGAGGTTTCTTTAGTAACAGGTTTTATTTGTTTTTTAAATTTCATCTCAAACAGCATCACAAATGCAAAAAGTGAAATCAACATGGATATGTTGAGTGTGGCTCCATCCCAGGAAGAAGAGAGCTAATCCCTTTCATCAGCCTGGTAGATAGTATTAAACAGTAAAAGAGATTTCCCAAAATATATAATAATATAAATAAAATAACTACAGTGCAAAATTAGGTCTTTGAAAAGGATTAAGATAAGGCAGTGAACCTAGTGAAACACTGTGATTTCAAAATCTGCTACATGGAAACTTGGAGCCTTGCCCTTCCTCCACTGAGCTGAGACATTTGTTGGTTTGGCTCACTTTGCCCTGACGCTGCTGGAATTGAAGAGCAGTCAACCTGAGATTCATGAGGAAAATGGAATAAACACAAAAGTCTGCACTATATAAAAATATTCAGTGATGTCTACAAGAGTTCATACTGAAAACCACACTTTGTGCTGGTGTTCCCAATGGCTCTGTGACCCCCTTTGAGGCTGTGCTTGCAGCTCTTGGGAGTTTGGGGCTGGAGGCAAACTGGAAGTTTATAGCCAAGGACAGGATAAACCATAACTCTTTTTCAGCATTCTGACTTTGTCATCAGCAGATTTTTTCATTAAAAATATTTTTTTTTTTTTGTTGAAGGCAACAGCAAGGATGAATGTCCTGCATTTGTGTGCATACAACTCTCTGACAAAGGAAACAGCTTGCTCCTGAAGCTCATACCTTTCCCAATCACATAGAAACTAAGATAGCAATGTTTTCTCATTAAATAAAAAGACAAGCAATGACAATAGCTGCTAAAAAATTAATATAGGAAAATGATAACCATGAGAAGAAAGCATTCCTATTATTATAGCATTTCATAGGAGAAATAAGAATCTCAGAAGTATTACAGATCAAAAATCATGTTATTTGTCTGTCCTTATAATCAAGAAATGCAAGTTTTACAGCATTTCCCCCCAGCCAGAAGTTATTAGAAGGTTGCTAAATTATAAAAAACCCTCTGGAATTTCCACCACCTCCCTCTATCTTAATGAAAACATGTACCACAACTTCCAGGGCGGGAGGTAAGGTTGCACTTCTTTCCAGGGACTCTGCAAGGGAAGCTGAAGAGGTGCCAGGGTGAACAGAGCAGAAGAAAGATAATTTTGCACATTCTGGGACTTTGCAATGCCAACCTATGCTCTTCTAAATGCACCTGGGTCCACTTTAAACCACAATAAAAGCAGGACCAAAGCCAGGCAGCAGCAAGACCTGAATGAAGCTAAAATGTGACATGAAAAAAAGCATCCAGAGCTGAGACATATTGTGGAAAGTTGACTCCTGGCTGGGAAAGAGGAGGAAGAGCAGCTTGATGGGGGTCTGCAGCATCTCTGTAACTATGGGGTTTGCTTGCACTGTTTGGTGCTCATAGTTTTCAGAATTCATATTTCTTCATGCACAATGTGGCAGTTGCAGGAGTGTACATATTGACAGCATGTCTGCTGAACACAATTAACTTTCCATTATATTGTCATCTTCAGGTAGGTTCAGGTCAAACAACACACACATTTTACATTTTTGTGTAAGAAGACACACAAAAAATAAGAATCTTTCATTATCAAACTCTTTTGGTAGCCAAGAGTCATTAGTTTTGCCCTACACCAACATTAGATAAAAAATACCCAAACCAAAAAAAAAAAACAATCCCACCACCCCTAAAAAACCCAAACCATCCACATACTGGGGAAGGTGCATGGACTGGCAGTCACAGATTGTTGCCAGCCCCAAGATCACAGCCACCCTTGAGCTCAGTCAGAGAAATAGTGATGTACAGACAAGGGGCAGGACAGATTAAACCTCCTGGGGACATCCAGCAACATTCAGTTGTTCTAGAGCATGCTTTTGCAGTAGTGGCAGACTTCTTGTTTAGTAACAATCTTTCCCATTTTATTTGTTTTCCACCCTTCCTTTTGAAATTAAAGTCAGAAGTCTATCAGATTTCAACTTCTGAAACAGTTAAACAGTTAAAAAGCATTGCAATGGGCACTTGAGACTGGAAAGCCACTATTGAACCATCACAGGGACTCCTTCAGAACCATATCTTTAATGATATGGATGTATAAGCTATAATAAGGAACTATTTTAATGTCAGATTGCCAAGAACAATGCAGTTTTCATTTTGCACAAATTGTCATAGAACGATGCCATTATTTGTGATGTAAATTTTTTATTCACAAAATTTTCATAATGAAATATTTAAGATTCCTAGTAAGTTAACATTTCGAGAAAACACCTCATGTTTTCTCCTTTTTCTGTAAATATTTCTTTATGTTAGTAAATTATTACAATTTTAGAAGTTTAAGAGTTCTTCCTTTTCTTCTCTAGCTGAATCAGCTCTGAGGATCAACCTTTGCTAGAGTTCCCAGGTAAGGGGGAATCCATTTCATGCTAGAACAGTACAAAACTTTCCCAGGAGTTTCCAGTAGCAAATTCTCCAAAAATGAAAACACACAACAGCATTAAGATTTTGTGCTTAACAGACCAAAATTCAATTAAGGCAAGCAGGTAAGGAGAGAGAACAATTATAACCATTTTGAGTTTTGTATATCCCTGGACTATTGGTATTGATATGATATGCTAATCTTCCTAATATTTGTAGCATGGGCAAGTTTGTAGGAAGATAGAATTTGAGAATGTTGTTTTAGTTTTAAAAAATAGAGAGAAAAATCAAATATTTAGTAAACATTATGTCATCTTAAAAATAAATAAGCTCACTATTGCCTGTAGAGTCCTTAAAAACAGTGTTTTCAGAAATTTGCAGGTTACCTACTATGAGAAACTATTGAATACTCATTTTCAAATAAATTCAAATGAAATGAAAATTGGAATTAATTTGCAGTATTAAAAAGGTATTTTTTTCAAGTCTATCCTAATAAAAAGTTTAAAGATGAAATGCAAATTATTACAAAAACATACTGAGAACTTACAATATTTATCAGTCTCAGTTCTAAAAGTATTTGAAAATATGCTTTTTAACAGCTTCAATTTATCAAGCAAGTTGCTAGAACCAAGACCTTGAATTTAATTCACTTGAGTCTAAATAATGCCTACACAGGTATATTGATATAATATCAAATATCATATATTTGATATATATATACATATGTAGTGTTTATTATTGATCCAGAACATTGAATACAGTCATTTTACCAGGGAGCCTGTATTATTGTCATTAATTATACAAAACAAAACAGCATTAGACAAGGCAAGGGGAGGCAAACAGCAACTGCTTTTCCTCCAAACTCTCATCTCCTCTGATATTGCACTTTAAACACCAGATCCTCTGTCAGTTTTTAAATACTGTCAAAGAAACTTTCCTTAGTGTGAAAAGACTTTGCTTGAATCAAAATAAAATCATGATAGTCACACTAACTGGTTTTACTGAAGCGTTTTTCATCAGAAAAGGGAGATTTTACTTTATTTTCAGAAGGCTGATACAGATTTGGTTAAGCACATATGAAATGGATAATGCCATTTCTTTCTGGCCACAGAATAAACTGCCAAAAGCAGAATCCTCATGTTTTTCTTTCTCATTCTTCTTTAATATTTCTAAGGTTTAAAAATAAATCAGTAAGTAAGTAAGTAAGTAAATAAATAAATAAATCAGTGTTTTGCTCACAAAATTAGAGGTTAAAACACAGACCAAGCCCCATTATCTGTTCAGCTAGGTGTGTCAGTGCCAGTGCTCAGCAGTCATCCCCACTGATGTTCAGGGGAGCCATCCTGTGTCCCAGTTTGTGCCTCTTGGTATGTGCACACCCTTCAGCCACCCTCTCCACTCTGTCCTTCTGTCCCTGGAACTGCAGAGCGTGTAAGTGGACACAGTAACAGGACACAGTAACTGGACACAGTAGCTGGACACAGTAAGTGGACACAGTAACAGGACACAGTAACAGGACACAGTAAGTGGACACAGTAACAGGACACAGTAACAGGACACAGTAAGTGGACACAGTAACTGGACACAGTAACAGGACACAGTAACTGGACACTGTAACTGGACACAGTAAGTGGACACAGTAAGTGGACACAGTAACAGGACACAGTAAGTGGACACAGTGCTCTGGGTGCTGCCCCACCAGTGCTGAGTCCAGGGAAGGTCACCCCACTCTCCACCAGCAGCTCAGGGGGATCCTTTGCTGCCTTTGGTGTTGGCTCATGTTCCATCTGGGATCCATGAAGACCCCAAAGCCCTTTGCTGCAAAATTGCTTTCCAGATGGTCTCTATTCCTGCCAGCACATGGGACATGCCAACAATTCCCAGTTCTCATTTCTAGGATTTTCTGCTTAAACAAAGAAAAAAGTGGGGGATTATCTGTGCACAGTGTCTCTTGAATTTTGCAAACTGGCATTTAAATTCTTAGGAAAGGCAAAGGAGAGAAAATGGCAACACAACTCTGCAGCAAACAGTAAATCCAAAATAATTTAAGAGGCAAAGATGGTTAATGACAAAAAATTGACCACTTCAGATAAAACCCACCTCTCATTCCTGGTAATGTTTACTGATATAACAATGAGGATTACCCCGACTCAGTTTTACCCTAAAAAGGGTGTCCCTATGATATTTACTCAAGCCTAAATCATTGTAACATTAATTCCTGGCACAAGGGCTGGACCAGGGGATGTGTGGGAGGCTCTGCTGCAGACAGGTCTGTGATGTGCCAGCTCACACTGCAGCCAGCTTGGGCTCAGCCTGCTGGGCCTCCTCTCACAGAAACCCAGCAGCACTTTTAATTCCTTTAGAAGGCAAGATTCACACACTGAGCACCACGAAACCAGTTTTCTAAATAGATTATTTCTCTTTCATTTGAAACAATCTTTATGTGTCTTGCCTGTGTACTCTTCCCTCCAAGGTTCCAGCCTTGCTGGGCAGGCATGCTTACACAAACTAGATGAGTTTTTAAAGTTTTACCAAACATGTTTGTAATTATTGCAGCTCTCTCCTGTTTACAACGCAGCTTTTTTTAACAGAAACAGGCACTAATGTTGTGAGCCAGGCGTGCAAGCAGAGTGTCCTACCTCCTCACTCCCAGACAGGAGGCAGCACAGTGCTGCTAGCCCCTGCCTCGGCAGCATTCCTCCTCTGCCAGCTGTCAGAGCAGCTGAATCATTTCATCTCTCCTTGCAATTACATCTCTCTTCTCCTTTCTTTTGTCTGCTTAACCTCTGGAACAACGATTGCTTTTGTGATTTACAAGATACACATTGCACACTGTGTCTGGACCTCAAGCATAGGAGATGGAAGGAGCCATTGGGATTTTCAATATTTCCCCCTTTTCAATTTCTTGGGGTTGGCCTATGATACTTACAACCACTTTCCTGTTACAGGTAGAATTTTTTTTCCAGGACACTCTTATTGTCACAGCTATGAAGAACAGAATAGTATTCAACCTTAAGGGACAGTAAAAAACCTTTTCTAATTAGCTCTGCTATATGGGGGCTCCATGGCCAGCCAAAATGGCTTTAATTTGATGCTACAGGATTGCTGCAGTATCAAAGTAAAGGCTTACTTCTACTAAATATTAATCAATGCATTTCTTGAAGTTATGGTGGTAATAATCTTTTTCAATATCTTAAGTCATGTCTCAAAGTAAACCTTATATTCTTGACCTCTCTCAGTTGTAAAACTGCAATAACACATCCCAATTTTAGTGAGCAATGAAATCTCAAAATGGAAACAGTTCTGTAAATAAATCAAACAAGTACAGGTAATATAATGAGGATTTTTTTTCATCTGATAAAATCATAGGAAGTGGACAAAATATTTTAAAAAGTAGCCTTGAAAATCGTCCATATAAATTAATATAGGAGAGATATTAAAGAAGAATTAACACCTTCTAACTGATTTGATGTGTGAGTAACAGTACCTTGTAAGGTAAAATGGTATCTACATGCCTTAATCTACATCTATGTGCAGAAGGGCACTTATTCTAAGATGAGAATAAATTAGTTAATTTCTAAAGGAAGAAATTTTTGGGATCAGCTCACCTGACTGCAGAAACTTTTATATGAATTTTACTTAAGTTGGTCATCTGAGGAAAATACCAATAAAAATAGTAAAAGGTTAAAGAAATAACTTTTAAAAAATATTTGTGCAAGTGGTTAATTATATCTACTGTTTAAAAAAATTCCAAACTCTAGGATGTATTGATAATTCTACACTTACATGTGAAAACAAAACCTTTTCTGTCCCCCATTAGCTCCATTTAGGGGAGTCTTATCCCCAAATATCAAAACACCTCATAGTCCTTTGCAGAACTTCCATCTACCTAAGTTTCTCACTGTAAGACACCTATGATTCAGTTCTAAGTTCTCAGTAATTTTATTGTACTTGTGAAGACTTAAATGACTAATCCACTGACTCAGCAATGTTAGATGAAAATTACCTTCTTATATTACTCCCTACTATCCAGTGGCCAAGAATCAAGCTTACCTTTTCCACCAGGGAAGAAAAACTAGGAATACTTCATCTAGTGAAAAACTGGACATTTTATGTGAAAAAACATGTTATTAAAAACTTGAAAAATTAAAGAGTTCTAAATATATTTCATATTTATTATAACCATAGCAAATATATATTGTAACTAGGTAGAAGAAAGCACTGGTGCCTTGCTTGACTTCATTGCATGAGACACCTTAGCCCTGGAAACAAGAACTTCCATCCAAATGATTCTTTGTTCATCTTTTTCATGGAAGACTGAGTTTGTCTAACACTCACTTCGTCTCCTTTCAAGCTGCTGTTCTAAGACACTTGTGGCTGTCCCAGACAGTTGCTTGCTGACAGAATTAGTGCCCTCAAGGGAAGATGAACAATTTCCATTTTACAACCATTTTTGGCTGAAGCACCAGACCAAGGGCTGCCATTTTTCAGAAACAAGACTTTTAGTTTTAAATCATTCACATAACTGCAGGCTGAGCTCCAGGATTTTCTTTTCTTTACCTACTTTGATTTGTGAGAGAGAATGGATCACCAAGAGGATCCTCTGGATATTCCTTTTGTAAGATCCCTAATGTCATGTAATTAGTTCCAGCATAAGATTCTTTTTCTTACTACAGATGGTAACTTGAGCTTACAAAGGTCCCTTGCCTCATTTCATTTGCACTGCACTTAAAGACAAATGTTGAATACAAGAGTAAATCAGGTTTTGCTGCATACTTTACCACTGGGTTCACTTTATAGGGAACAGACTCACTTCTTGCTCTTTCAAGAGAATCATTACTTAGATGTGTTGGTGTCTGATCCTCTTTACAAAAATATCAGGGATAGTTTTGAGGAAGTCTCAAAAGTAGTTTGGAATGGTGTCAGATGCCTAGGGGACTTTATTATTATAAATGTATTGGGCATTCAAAATATAAACAGTGCAAAATTTGCTATCTCATTCATGGTAAAGTCATGCTGACCTTTCAGTAAAAAGCAGTGTGCTTAGTGGCTATTAAATCCATTTTAAGTCTTGAGTCACAGATAAAGTCACTGTGTCTTATCATTTTAATGGGCCCTTTCCCACCCTGATTGCACTGAGGGGTTGTCCCACTCTGCTCCTTCTGACTTTGTTTATCAGCCAAGCACACTTGCTGCTGTGACTAGGATGCACTAATAAGTATATTAGTAATAAGAAATAAATGGTATGTGATTGGTGCACATCTCCAATTGAGACTTTTTTCCTCCTGCAAGAGAATCCTGGGGACTGACATCCCTTCTCTGTCATCATGGTACAGACAGCAGCACACAATGTGCTCGTGCATAAACCAGTGGAATGGACCTTCAGGTCTGCTGGGACCTCCTGCCACAGCCCCACAAAGGTAGTTGATAAGTCCTGAAAGGGAGTTTGAGGCAGCACAGGCTCATCTACATGTAGCTTACACTCCATTTAAAATAAGTCCAATTCTGTTAAACCTTTCTGAACTGGCAATTCTAAACTGTTGACAACAAAAGTAATTGCTATATGTAGATTAACCCAAACTGTTTGTAAAGTTCAGCTCCATTTCCAGCTCTGTTTTTCACAATGTAAGCATTCCAGAGGATTTGCATTTCATTGCACAGATGGTCTCTCAAAAAAAAAAACACCACAACAAACTATTTATTGTTAATATGTTTCTGGTTCCAAGACACACAGAAGGTTTATATGCCACTATGGAAAGGTAAGACCCAAGCCAAGCTGTTTCTTGGGTAATAAAATCATCTTTTATTTCATCTTCTCTTTCACAAGGGTAGCTGTTACCCTGGATCTCACTAGGTGTTCAATGGACAATATAAAGGAACTTTCTTTCCAGAGCATCAGCACTTCTAACTACTTTGTTAAACCAAACACGTTTCTCATGACCATTCTTGACTTCCCTAACAAGCTGTCCAAATTCATGTGAATCACAGCCACAGCAATCTGATCAGAAACATAGCTGCTAGCTCTGTATTCAGAGAGCTGAGACAGGTTATTCCCTGTATGGGGCATAGCCCTGTGCTTGGGGACAGGCAGGTTCTAGTCTCAGATATTAAAAGCTCTGGTTTTAAACACAATCCTGTCAAGGAAGTACATACTTTTATAAATCTAATCCTCATCCAAGTCTGGAATTGTGAGTCACCTGCTCAATGCAGCACTCTTATCTATTGGGACAGGAGAGTTGTCCCAGTAAGTCTGAAAAGATTTTGTGAATACAAATAAACTTTTATTTCAACCAAGACTGGGGAGAGGTTTAAAAGAGTGCTAAGTCATGGAAATCTCTTTTTTTCTGCCAGGACAGCATCCATGAGCATGGGTGCTCACTACACAGCAATCCCCTTTGTTAATATTGGCAGTTTTTGAGTGCTTTAGAATCAAAGAAGCACAAAGCCAAACTACCCATTGTCCTGAGGTGTCAGGCAGAAGGGAGACAAAGGTTGGAGTGTCATTTCAAGGTGACAGACAGTTGTGACCAGCTGAAGTCACTTCCTCCTCAACCCCATCCGTGCAGACATTGCTGGCAACCTCTCATGCTACCCAGCATCTCCTTTCTATTTCTCCAGTCCAATTAAACCAGTTAACTTGCAATTGCTTTTGTTCCTTACACATCAGGCAACTATTCCATAGTGCTTAGTGAGTCCTTGGGGGTTTCTTTCTTAGTTTCAGTGTGGTTCTGTCTTGGTCTGCCTGTGACAAGACTCATCAGCACGCTGGCCAAGGGATGTCTCCTCACTGTGTGAGGAGTGCACATCAGACACACAGCAACATTCTCCCCTGGGAGAATGACTGTGATCCTCTGTACACACAGCCATAACAAACAAACAAACAAATAAAAATAAAACAAACAGAAAACTTTTGTAGCCCAGGCAAATTCAGAGTGCAGGCACAAGACATGGTTGCATAAGACAGTCCCAAACATCACAGAAGATGCCAGTGGCCTTTCTTAGCTGCTCTCATCTCCAACAGCAGCTGTTTTCTCATCTCATGTCAGAATTCAAATCCTTCCTGCAATATCTTTTTATACTGTACACACATAAGAAAAAAAATAAATAATCAGTATAAGTACATTGACATAAAGCAGCAGTGTGACTATTTCAGAGCCAACCTCGTCAGCTTAAAACTATTGCTTCTCTCATTCCCATCAGATGATCTGAATTCTGCAGGTGTTATAGATTCATCAAGAAAAATTCAGCAGTAAGAAGCCAAATGCTGAACTGTGACTTCTTTGCCACAAAAATTCTGTTTGCTACCTGGAAGAGACAGTTCTGTCACAGCCCACTGAAATTGCAGGGGGCAGCTGGGTCAAGGTAGGGTTTGTGGATGGTTAGCCCACACTCATTTTCTCTGTCTGCTGTGACTCTACAGCCTGGCAGACAAGGAAAAAAAGAGAAGAAAAAAAATTAAATGGCATCACTACCCCCCCTTATCTCCATAATCTAATCTAATGTTTATGGATTTTGTGGCTGCAAAAAGAGATATTCAATACAGGTACCAACCATTTCTTTTTCTTGAAAGTACTTAACTTTTGAATCCTGTATTTATCATAGTGTGTGGACTTGCACAGATAGATAAACCATTGTATTCCACATAGAAATATCTACATAAATCACCACTTTCCACAATTAGCAAGCTCATTTTGGCCTGAAAAATGTTCTGAATCATTAACTAAATGGTTTTCAATACATTCCAGCTATACTGTTCTGAGTGTACTGGGGCTGAAACAGAGCAATACATTAAAACCTGCAGAACTTCTCCTTGATAAAGCAAGAATTAGAATTAATTTTAGAATAATTAATTAATTACTTGTCCAGATCTTGTGTCCATTCTACTGGACAATCCTTAAAAAAAATAAGATGTTGAAGCAGAGAAAGTTTTAGTGAATAAAAGCAGATATTTTTTAGCCCAAATCACACACTGAAAACAAAATTAATTCCAACTATTAAATTACTCAAAAAAGCAGATAACTCCATTTATTTAGAGCAGCACACAGCTCTGACTTTTCATTCACACTGAAGTTCACAGAATAGCAACACAGATTTGGGAAACACAAGGTCCAGTATTAAAATTTATTCTTTCCCTACTCTAGCCTGGGATCACTCTTCCTGGGGTCCTGGAAATCCGCTGTTGGCTGCAGAGCTCTGGGTCTCATTGTGCTCTGTCCTCAGCCCTGGCTCCAGCAGCCCTTCAGTACTTAGAGGGGGCTGACAAGAAAGATAGGGACAGACTTTATTTTATAGAATCTGTATTGGCTGGTCAAGGGGTGATGGTTTACAACTGAAGGAGGGTCAGATAGATCAGATAAAAGGTTTTTTACAGTGAGGGAGGTGAGACAGGGAGATGGTGGATGCCCCATCCCTGGCAGGGCTCAAGGTCAGGTTGGGCAGAGCTCTGAGTGAAGATCTGAAGATGTCCTTGCTTACTGCAGAAGGACCAGTGACCTTCTAAAGTCCCTTCACACCCAAACTATCCAATTCTGTCAGCCTGGCCCTTATGCCCAGGACAAACCCTGAACCTGCAGGGCAGCTCCCAGCACTGCACAGAACTGTCCCTTGTGCTCACTGACCACCAGTGCTGCAGTGAGAGTGTACATGTGTACATAATCAAAACACACTGTAAACGTTCCAGCCAGTTACATATCTGCTGCACACCCAAGAATTTCCTCTATTTCCCATATTCCTTAGACAGTTTCAGGGGTTTTTTACCTCCTCTCCACTGAAATGTTCATAGGATATCTTCATTAACACTTGTTCAGAACAAGAGATTTTTTCCCCTATTTTCTTAGTCAAAACTGAAAAAGAGCATGGGAATAATCCTTCATGCAAAATCTTATCAATATACCAACATGCAGAGAAAAGAAAACTGGAAAATACCAACAATATTACTAATTCTTCCCCTCACATTAGGAATGCAAGTAATTGATCCATCAGTTTCCCTCTGGTTTTTGTTTTTGAGAGTACATAGAATATAATTTCTTCGTGTAAAATATAAAGTAAATAGGTCTATTTAACAATTTAGAAGAAAAAAATTTGTAAAATCTACAAATTCATAAATATATCTAAAATCAGGACACTGAATGTTCTGGTCTATTTCAAATTATTATGTGGAGCTAAGCATAAGAAAAATTCTAAAGGAAAAAAAAACCCTAACAAAATGCAATAAAGTAGTTTATATCATTGATGATATCACACTTGAATAATTCTTAAAATGTAATGTTAGTATAAAATCATCCAAAATAATCTTTTCAGTGAAGTAGTTTAGAAATAAAGATTACATTCATAGTTAAACTATGATGAAAGTTTGTTTGAAGGAGTTATCAAAAGTACACCTTTCAATGATGTTTTTATTTCAATAAATTTATATTTCATGAACCAGATACAAATGTGGCTCAGCTAGCTGGGTTTATCCAGCATCTGTCTGGATTTCAAAAATCTTCTACTTGGCCATCTTAAAATTTCCATTTTCACAGACAGTTTCTCTCTGTTGCTTTCTCTTATAACTTGATTCTTCAAATTCTGACACCAGGGGTTTAACGTGTGAGAGGTTTTTTCCTTTTTTTTTTGGACTTTCAAAAATATTCTTCTTTTAGCTAAACCATATCTTTCATGTTACTGGTACTTCAAATAGGGTATTTTTGTCTTTGTTTAGCCCATTATTTTATATATAAATAATTTTATTAGGTTCAGTTAAAACAAAAAACCAAACAAACAAACCAAAACAACCAGAATAGATCATTTATATTTTTTCATAGTATTTATTTTGCATTTTGTTTTGTGGGAATAATAAAACAAATATGAAGTCAGTCTCCTTAGGATAGCACCACTTTTATTGGCAAAAATACAACAGGTGCTGATTCACTACACTTTTATTAGTAGAAGCTGGGTAAGACCTGAGTAAAATAAGATTGATTTTCTCCTTGAATCCTCACCAATCATTTCTCTTCATTAGACATTCAAATTCCACTGTGATGAGGGGCATAAAACTAAGATAGATTTGCAGATGGAAAGATCATTATATTCTTTCAATATAATCTCTGCTCAAGACCCCATCACAAAGTAATAAGGACTTTACTTTCAGGGACATGATGGAGGTATTTTTGTAACAGTACTTAGGAGGTTTGACAGCCCAGCTTCTGCTTGTCTACAGTCAGCTTTTTAAACATTTCATTTAAAGGAATGCAGCTATTTTTCAGGTTTCCTGAAAGACATAGGAAAAATGAGAGCAATCTCAACGTGCTTAGATCATAAGAAATAATTGGATTGAGTATGAGCCATCAACTTAGCATAAGGTAGATGTGCAAAGATTACCAGGAAGCACAGCTAATGAGAAGAGACTGCTAAATAGTCAGAGCTGACTTGTGCTCTGAGCCCAGGTAAAGTGACTGGACTTACAACCAGTTTCAGAGTAATTAAATGCTGGTGCTCTCTGCTGCAAGGTTGCCTCTCCAAACCCACAGCATTTTTACCAGCATCCAGCAAACTGCTAATAAGAATGAGGAATGAAACAGCTGGGGGCTGCAGAATCATGTTTCCATGGAAACCACTGCAGGTGCGTGGTCCAAGGAATAATAAACCCCAGATTTTTGGAGTTTATAAAAAAAAAATAAGGAAGAAATGAAAAGGAGACAGAGAGAAATAAATAACACAAACCAAGGACATTGCAAACACTTTTGAGAGAAGGACAGACTCGCATTGTTAAATGGGACCTGTCAGAGAGAACAGTGCAGGAAACAAAGGGACTGAGCTGAAAGATACCTCAGTGCATAAGTATGCCAGAAAAAGGAAGAAGAAATCACAACTAAACAAAAGAAAATACAAACACCAGAGGGCACTGAAACTGAAATAAAATCTATGACAGGTCACTGTGTTTAGTAAAAATTACAGGAGAAAAGAAGAGTTCAGAAATTGATGTGGGAATCAGGACCTCTTGTATTGCCTAACATAGTTCTAGTTCTCTTATGCCAAAAATCATTTGTGCATCGTCTCCCACTCGTATAACTCATGCACCAGCCTTTCCCAAAATAACAGCTCATTCATCTATGTACAGCACATTGCAAATCTGCTGGATCTGATTTTCAAAGGTATTTAGAGTCCCAGTACTGAAGCTGGTGGGATTTGCTCAGCTCCTGAGCAGGCTGAGCACTTAATTCACATTCACATCAGTGGAACTGGTGTTCCTCATGTTCACCTTGCCTGTCTGAGGGCTACTGGCACACTAAAGTTCCTCTACAGAGAGGGGGATGTGCAGCTCTAAGATTTACTGAACCAACCAAGATTTTAATTGGTTTCTCTCTCTCAAGTGACTCTACAGGACACATTATCAATACCATTTTTATTAAGATTAGATTTGTCTGTGCAGCTGCCTATTTGTAGTTTATGAGCAGAAGGAGGAATGCTGCCTGGAGATGCCATGGAGTGATTTCATTGCAGGCTCACAATATTCATGATGCAAATGAGAAATCTCAGGAGGCCACAGTGTCCCCAGCCCCATTTGTGGGGATGGATCCTCCACACACTGGGCACATACTGCCCTGCAATACTTACCCCTCAAGGACAAGGAAAGGTGGGTTATACAGCTGAAGGATTCAGTCACCAATGACTAGAAAGTCTTCTGGTGACTTTTCTGACTAAGAGAAAACAATATGCTGTTTTAAACAACACCTTAACAGCAAATCCAGGGACACCAGCTATGGTGCAGTGATGCCATAATCCAGAGGACAGCAGGAGAGAGGTTCTGGAGGCAATATGCAATTTACTACACAGAACTCTAAAGAACTCCCTGACATCACCTCCTGTATTTACCACTTAGTGGAAAAGCAGAGAAGGTGCAATCACAGTGAAAAAATTACAAATTAAGTCATTACACCTGTGTAACTTTAAATACAGAATAGAATAGAGGATGTCAAAACTCAAACAGGAAAATACTTTGGCCAGACTTGAACAAAGAGAGCAGGAAACAAAAGAAAAGAAATCAACAACAAAAATAACCCAACCCAACCAACAAACAAAACAAAACAAAACAAAATGACAGTAAAACCCCAGAATCTAAACAAAACAAAAATAAGTAAAACCCAGACAAAAACTCACCAATACCAAACCACAGGTATATTAGGCAGCATACTTGGTTTTCCTACCTGCATTCACTTACTCAGCAAGTTAAAAAAATTCAATGTCCTCTCCCCCAAAGCCCTAATGAAATGGTTTATCTCAAAAGGGACATCACACAAAAATAAAATTAGAAAAAAAAGTTATTTTCAGATAACATATGAAATCCAAAAGATGCAAAATTTAGAGCTATGACAGAAATGGTTTAAATATATCAACCTAACAGCTGAAAATATAACCAGCCATGCCTGAAATACAAACTAAGACTAGATTGTCCACAGGGATGAAGCATGAAGTTAGAGAAGCTGCTAGAAATAAGATGGTCTTCTGAGCCATGTCCAAATAAAGAAGGAAAAAAGAACTAGAAGAAAAATTAAAGTAAGCAAAAATACCTGAGGAAAATGTTGCTAAAGGCATAAAAACAAATAGAAACTTCTCCTTCATAGAAGCAGAAAGCCTGACAGGAGTGTCTCTAGGGCTACTGGATGATCAAGGTGTAAAAGAAGTGTTCAGAACAGATATTGCCCCAGCAGAAAATCTAAACAAGGTTTTTATGACTGTGCTTATCAGGAAAGAATCACGGTATGATGGAACATCCTGGGTTTGGAGGATCACTGAAGGCCAGCTCCTGGCTCACAGCCTGGGGCATTGTCCAGAGCTCCTGAGCTCTGCCAGGCTGTGCTGTGACCAGTCCCTGGGAGCTTTCAGTGCCCAGACACCCCCTGGGGAAGAACCTTTCCCTGATGTCTAACATAAACTCCCCTGACACAGCTTCATGCCAGGAAAACCACAGAGACAGAGCTCCTAAGGAGAAACAGACCAGTAAGGTCAGTGTTTGTATTGCCCAGACTGCATAACTGAAACTGCTAAAAATAATGCAGTGAACAGACAGGCAGTTAAGTATCAAGTATCTGAATAAATGTAAAAACATGCCAAACAACCTCCAAACCATTCATGGTTTACTGCAAGAGTTCAAGGAAAGTAAGATACATTCCAGAGTAAAAAAGTAGTTACCTTCACACAAAAAGAAATAAAAATACATCAGTCACTAAGGAATTGAAGATCAAACCCTGAAAGTGGTTATCTGGAAGTGGAAAAATACTTGTAACTATTTTTTTAATAGCTAGGACACTTTATTATCATGAGAATAAATATGAAAATGGATTTTCCAAAGCTCATGATGACACGATAATGAAATTTACTTCTCTGACAGGGTGAGGTGAGTTGACTTTGGCTTGATCAGGAACCCACTAAATCTGCTCCAGCCAGGAGCCTTCTCCAGCACAGATTTCCCATGAGATCACAGCCTGTTTCAGACATCTACCTGTCCTCATGTGGGCCCACCATGAGCTGCAGGTGGGTCTCTGCTCCCCCTGGGCTGCAGGTGAGTCTCTGTTCCCCCCCTGGGCTGCAGGTGGGTCTCTGCTCCCCCTGGGCTGCAGGTGGGTCTCTGCTCCCCCCTGGGCTCTCCATGGGCTGCTTTCACAGAAGCCACCCCTCTGGCCCCTCCCAGCCACCAACAACTTCCCACACAAACCCCGTACACAGGGATATCAGGCTAAAGGGAAGAAGTTTAATTTATGCATCTTGTTTTTGGTAACATTTCTGGAATTTGATATTTACCTAGGAAAATTAGGGATGTACGGTTTAGGCAAAGTTAATATTAACTGCCTGCCAACCAACTGACAATAATAAGAAAACAATATGTTCATAGAATAGTTATTAATAGTTACTTTTAGTCTGGAATGGTAGGAGATGAATCTGAAAATCTGTCATAGGTTTTGAATTATATTCTGAATTTTCTGTAGTGATATTGTTGAAAGCAAAAACAATTTGTGGATGCTGAAAACACCTTTAAGATTCTCAAGGACATGGTTACAGCCCCTTATCAAAGAAATGCTATGAAATTTAACCCAAAAAATTGTACACCTGAGAAAGAAGAATTAAAGTAGTAAATATAAAAATGAGACTGTTTGCACTGCAGAACCACTGCAGAAATGTAGCTGAGGCTACAATAAACCAAATAAAAAGAGTTGAGAACATGAGTACAGAGCAGAAGTAATTCTCTAATGAAGGTAGAGAAGTTATTTCATGAAGGCCATGAAAAGGAGCTGTTCCATCCTGCAAAGTATTGACAAGACCATAACTATGGAACAGTAATTCAAATAAAATTTGGCAACTCAAGGAGAAACCAAAGATGTTCTAAAAGTAACATGAAAAAAATGAAGAAAAAAAAATTAAAGAATTCTATTTGTTGAAACTAAAGACAATGTTTTTAAAAGCCTTTCAAAATATGAAATTCATAATAATGGAGTAGGTAAAAATGAGATATTCCTCAATATGCACAGTTAATTTGAGAAAGGGATGTTTTTGTATTACAGTTTTAGGAAAATTAAACAGTACAAAGCTTTTCAACATCCTGTCAGTTAAGTGCTATGAGTAATTAAACATGGAAAGTACCCAGCACAGCTCCTAATTTGGCCTCTATTATTGACATACAAGTGCTCAAAGCAGAGTGGCAGGATAAATACCCACCAGTGCAGAGCCCAGCTCCTGTCTGCTGTCCCTGGGTTGACTTTCTTAGAGCTGAAGATGTTTGACCTGGTTTCTCTTTGAGTGACTGAGATGAAAAAGGATCTTCAGGGAATTTATTTTTACTATGTATTTGCAATTGCTTGCTTACAAGAGGATGGAAGTGCTATTTTTAAAATGACAAACTTTAAGGGCAAATTAGCTATTTGCTAAATGCATCAGGCTTTGAGCTCTGATGTTAACATTGAAAATAGCACAGCAGCAGAGTGGTAGTAGATACAGCGTGCCACTTCCTTCTGACATACCAAGGGCACTGTTTTTTTCAAGAGTTTTCATTCTAGATAGCAGATTTCATTACCTTAACTACACATTTTGCACTGTTATGTCAAATAAAATACCAAAATACCCGTGAAAACATGAATTTGAAGTCAGAGAAAATAATATCTCAAAGTCGAGGATAAGGAAAAGACTCAATTAGAAAAGACAGATGCATCTTACAGTTCAGGATAGAGATCATACTCAAGGATAAAGTGATACTTGATAAAACTTAGGCTGAGCTAGAAATTTTTAAAGGTATTAGATTAAGTAAAAAACAACAAAAAAAACCCCACCAGGACTTGGTATTATGAATTGGGCTGGGGTTTATAGAGAGATGATGAGTATGGGGTGGGAAGGCAGGACAGCTTAGCAGGAATGGAAATGCACACACCTGAAAAAGGGCAAAATCCCAGGGACCTCCCTGCCCACAGGACAAAGGACTTCACATTCAGTAGTGCAGAAATGTGACAGGATGAAAATATGGACTTGTATGTTCAATATTAAGTTTTTTTAAGAAGTCTCTCCTACCTAAATTTATTCCCTGTAAGGGATAAGCTTTTCTATTGGGTATGTATTGTATTGGGTATGTATAAGACAAGAATTGGTAAGGGGAAAAAAAGGCCATCTTGCCTTAATAATATTTTAAAAGGCTTTGTAATATTTTACACCAGGGCATAAGATGACACAGGATGTCCTTTCTGTTTGCATCTTGGGAAACCAACCAGGTTAAAAGCTCTTGATCAAAATATTGTGGGGCAAAACTTGGAAGGACATTAGCTAAGAACCCACATTAGCAGTCCTAAAGAAAAAACTAAACCTTAGGCGTGGGGTGACCCCCTGTCCAATAAATCCAAGACTAGTCCAGCTGAAAAATTTCAGAGGAAAAATGTTTTGTCAGTAAACCTGTTCCTTCCTAGGATCTGCAGCATCAGACTCACAGGAATCAGCAGGTCTGGTGGGAAAGGAGGTGTCACACCAGAGTTTTGTTACACTCAGCCCAGCCACAGGAACAGCTGACACCACATCCCCTTTTCATGAAAAAGAACTTTCACCCATCTTTTTGCTGGCAGACTACAGACAGAAGGTTGGACAAGCCCCCTCCTTCCAGGTTAATAAGAATATATGGAGTTAGTTCCAGGCCAGACAAATCATTGCTAAATCAAAGTAGAGACCTAACACATCTGTGTACCATCACCTGGTTATTGGCAGATAGATTATTTCACAGCACCCTCCCAGGCTGAGCCATAAACTACTCACAGCACACTTTAGGATATGAACCATGAATTCAGAGCTCTGGGGTCTGAAGAGCCTCTCATTTTATTCTAAACATCTGTAAAGGAGATTTTTGCACTTAGACGCAGGGATATCCTATGGAATTTACATAACACAGGTTCTAATGCACTTCCAGCACCAAAAATTAAAAGAGCTTTGGCTAAGTATTCCAGGAATGAAATAATGGCATGTATTTAAAATCCTCTTAGTTAAATGAGCATTAATTAGAAATCCTAGAAGCTCATAAAACTAACAAGTTGTGGTAAGCAATCTGGAGAATAAAACTTGTATAAAAATAGCTACTTGAATATTTGAAAAATCTAAAATAAAGGAAAAACCTAAGCTTGTCTGCAAGAAACTCAAACAGGAAAGTAAAGCTACATTCATTCATTTGGTTTTCCATCAGAAAGTCTGGAATAGCTCCAAAAAGAGCAAATTTCTTCTATTTGTTCAATAGAAAAATAAGCAAAAGGACCTGCTCTTTCTTCTGGTGAATGTCTGGAAGAAGCATCCATGATCTGACTCAGTGTATATTTCCTAGTGGCTGCTCTAAAATAGAGAAACAGGCTGGCCAAGCAGCAAAGCTTCTGGACACTTCTGGAAAACCTCCTTCTTCTCACTCATGAGCTCTACAAATAGGAAGCTGAATACATAAGTAGCATAATTTATAAAATTACACTGGTAATGTAATTTTAGTAGTCTTAATATTTCATTGGTAAGTCAGAAATTGCATTGGTAAGGTATCCTGGAGAATCACTGAAAAGAGAGAAGACAATTCAAATTTTGGTTGGTTCAGTCAGTCTTGAAGTCACATATCCTCTTTGCTGGTCTCTACAATTGAACTACCCCTCAGAGGATGTTTTAGAAAGTGACTACCAAAAAATGTTTCAAAAATTACTGTTACAGTTTTGACACACAGACCTTGTCCTACTTCAAGTTGCCAAACTTTTGGTAATGCCAGAAGCTGTGTCACAACAACTGCTAAAATTCTCCAGGCCAATAAGGAAGAACTCTGACATACTGCAAGCACAAAGCCCTCCTTCATCTGCCCCTCAGTTCACTTTTTATAGCTCACATGCAAACCAGGAACTGCAAGGAATGGGGAAGGGCAATTTCCTCCTGCAAGGTCAATGTCTCCAAGTTACAGATGTACACAGCAAGGAAACTGATCTGCAGCTCTTCAGAGCTGGAAAAGCACAAACACTGAAAGCTAACACCCCCAAAAAGATCTTTCCTGCAGTGCTTTGAGATGTTGGCTGACAGCCACCCCTTCCCAAACCTGGCTGTGCAACACCTCCAGTAATCTCCAGTGGCAGCTCTGTAAACACTGGAGCTTCTGTTGCTCAGGCTCATCCTAGGGATGCCAGCAATTATTCCAGTCTTTTCCCCACAGCTACAATATTTCTCTGGTTAAGTCTTTGTAGGTTTGAGATTTGATCTGATGGAGCAAAGAGCTGTTTTAGGATTACAAAATCCAGCTTTCTGATTTTTGTCCACCTGCAGATGCAATCCTTAATTTTTGAGCAGTGATCAAAACCAGAAATTAAACTAGCAGCTGCAATAAGTAATATGATAAGGAAAGAAGATTTTCCCAACTAATTTTAGTTGTTGGTACCAATTGGTTTTCTCTTGGGACATATCCACAGGACAATAGATCAGAAAGAACACTTACTCAGTGCTGTGGAAATTCTCAACAGCATAGAACAGCCTTAAAGCCTTGCTGAAAATCCCAAATGCCACAAAATGCCGTGAAAAACAAATGAAATATGCAGAACACTGCCAGTGCATTCAGTCACAGCAATAGCAGGGAATTTAACACAGAGAGATGGTTCTGCTCCCTGTTTTATTCCACTGTTGATAGTCCTGGAGACCTTGAGGCTTTTCCAATAGTTGTTACATATACTGAGATCAGTGAGAACCTGAGTGAGCAAGGAAACACTTCCAAAGGTGCTCCCCGTGTTTCAGGTCTGAAATTTAAGAGTTGGAGCTGCAGCTGCTCACACTTTGTGTTGTATGTAAGGCATTCCTCTTCAGTAAAACTAAAACTAAGACACTGGCATAAACACAACCTGTGATCTCTTCCCTTACTTCTGTAATTTTTCAGCTTACAGGATGGAAAACCCAGCTTTTAAAGTCAATAATAATTCACCACATTTAAAGCAGATTACAGAGAACAAAATAACAACTATTTTAGAGGTCTCATGTAGGCAACTGAAAAGTATTTTAGTGGTATTTCATGGAATTAGTTATAAATATGTTCAAATGCTGCTGTAGCTAGTAAAATGCTAAGTGCAAAAGTTATTTGCTTTACTCTATCTTTTTTCAATGCTGACAATTTTATATATAAATATGACAATGGAATGTAAAAAAAAACCAGTCCTCTGGCTTCAGAAGACTGATGGCTCTTTTAAGACTTCAGCAAACTAATTTTATGAGTTAAAAACAAGTCTCTTGCTCTGATTTTGCTCCTAAAATATTGTTTGATACATAGTGAAATCTGAAGAAATATCCTGTTTTTCACATGTCCTCCTTAAAATCACTGAGAAAAGTTCCAAAATAACTTCCTGCTCTTTTCTAAATAGAGATCTCTTAAAGCTGTTACTGATATTCCTTCATTTCCTCTGAAAAAGAGACTCAGACTGCTCAGATCCAGGGCAAAAACAGAGCTCTGACATTTAACCAGAGCAGCATATCCTTCCTAGTCAGTACATTTTTCACTGATTATTGGCACGTAAGACTAAACTTCAGTTTAAACTCAGAATCCTTGGATAAAGGTGGTGAAAGAAACAAATCCAATTTGGTGAACAAAACCAAAAGGACATCTTCAACCTGGTAAGGTTCATGTTGGCAAAGCCAAGCAGATGCTGAGCAGAATCTGTGCAAAGATCATTTTTCACAATGCCTTCACTGATTGTTTTCTCTGAGCACATAATTTCTGACACATAATGTAAATATTCTGTTGCATGAAGGTGCAGAGCTTTCTCAGTATGAGTCTTTACTGGGGCATCCTGGGAATACTACTATAATAAACATTGCCACCTAAAAGCAAAATAATATTGAAAGAATCAACCAGTACTTAAAAAACCTAGAGCTCTAATTACAAACAGTAGCTTGTAGCCCTCTTCATTCATTTACCTTTGCCCATTGCTCATTTCTGTGAGCAAGATACAATACTGTCATTCCTCTCCAGACCAAGACCCTGAGACTCCTGAATGTTGTAGATGGGTTTAGAAAATCCCACAATTAAACTGAGTTGTTTGGTGTGATCATTCCAGGTGTTTCTCGATCATTATGCTAAATAAAAAAAGCAACTACAGCACTTAAACATTTACCTAGGTGTTTTGTTCCTATGGAGACCTATCAAATCATTGAAGATATATAGAATATACCAGGATATGAAGTCAAAAATAACCCAAACCTTATAACTTTAAGAATCTTGGATCTTAACCCCCATTTCAGTGATTTTTTCTGGTGTCAAACCTCAACCTCCCCTGCTACAGCCTGAGTCCATGCCCTCTTGCCCTGCTGGCTGTTGATCAGCAGAAAAGACCAACTCACACCTGGTTACAACCTCCTTCCAGATACCTGTGGGGAGTTCAAGTAGTTTTCTCCCCTGAGCCTCCTTTTCTCCAAACTAAACACCCCCAGATCCCTCAGCACTGCTGAGGAGTCAATCTCTAGACCTGCCCCCACTTCACTGACCCCTGTGGACACACTCCAGCACCTCAGCATCCTTCTGTCTGAACTGGACACAGGACTTGCAGTGTGACCTCACCAGTGCAACACTTAAACCATCACTTTGACAAAATAGCATCCCAGGACTGGACCTTAAACTGCACTTCCATTTCCTTTTCAAGATTATATAGGATACTGCATGTGTTCACATACATATTACTGAAATTTGCATTCAGGTACACACATACTCTTGAAATTTACATTTGTGTCCTTGTTCCTCTCTAGCCAGAGCCAATGCAGATGGTACTATCAGAATAATTAAAATCACCCTCCTGCTTCATTCACAGCTTGTGTTCTTATTGTTCTCCAATTTAGACTAAACTCCTTCTGCTTATTTGTTTTCAAACATTACTTTCTATTTTAAACAGCATATATCTATTTTGCTCATTAGAATAATTATTTTACATGCACATTAATACATGCACATTGATAAAAATTATCAAGGAAAAAGGCTGCTGTGAATGTTTTTGTACCTGGATTCTAAAGACCATTTGACTATGTATCAGAGCTCTGTCTGGAGCTGTTTTTCCTGTTACTGTGCCCTGAAAGCATGGGAAGCTTAGGAGGGCAGTCCTAAGGACATTCAGAGACATTCAGTGTGCCAGCACAGCGTGGCAGAAGATGCTGATGTCAGAGTGAGAGGAACATGTTGAGCAGATAATTCATTTTCAGTGGTAATTACATTCTTTATGTTAAATTTTATTTATTATGAATTTTCTCTTTCTTCATACTCCTGCATCACCAGAGATGAGGAGGGAGAAAAGCAGGAGTGAAACTCAGCCTGGGAAGACAGGAAAGGTGTGTGGAAAATGTTTTAATATTTGGTTTCTATTATCCTATTCTGGTCTGATTGGCAATAAATTGATCTGATTTTCCCAAGTGGAGTCTGTTTTGCTTGTGATTGACACGCAGGGTGATCTCTCCCTGCCCTTATCTTGACCCAAGAGCCTTTTCATGTTTTCCCTCTCCTGCACAGATAGGGAGGGCAGTGATAAAGCTTTGGTGGGCACCTGCCATCCAACCAGGGTCAATTTCCACTGTCATGTATCTGGCACTGAGAAGTGGTGCAGGAAGCTGGGATATGGAAATGACATGGCTGTGCAACAGGGAAGCTGTCAGGCTCTCTTCCATCTGCTCCCAGCAGCTTCAGAAAGCAGACTCTCTATTTTTAGGTAGAAATGCTGACCAGCTTGTCAGATCCAGCTATGATTGAGCTGGACATAACGTCAGACTTTATCTTCTGTTTGCACAGCTTAGTGTATCCCATGGAGGTTCAAGCAACATGATAAAATACCCTGCTTTGTTCAACAGCAGAGTCATTAGCATGAGCACCAAGCCATCCCCTTTGTTAGCCAAGCTCAAAGCAACTGAAGAAAAATGTCAGATGAAATTTATCTCTATAAGAAGAAATCAAAGTAAATAAGATTTTCATGTTTCTGAACATCATATTACACAGAAAGACTTGGAAGTTATTTTTTATAAAGTTTTAGTTGTCATAATTACCTACTGAAACTTGTAGATAAACCCCAACTTTTCTAGGCACTATGGAAAGATGAGGCTCTGTCCTTTTATTGTTAAAATCTTCCTGCACTGAATGGGACACTCATTCACTCTGCAAACTCAATACTCCATCTCCACCCAGTGCAACAGAGCACTGCTGAGGAAAACCATGAAAGTTTGAGGCACTGAGCCCTTATGCAGAATAGAACCATGTCATGTTTTAGCCAAGTTAAAAGAAAAAGCCTATTTCTGACCATCCAGACAACATTTATACTTCTACTTTTATCATGTGCCTCATCCTCAGAAGCATGAGGTGGCTGCTTTCAAGTGCAGGCAGTTGCCAAAGAGATCCAGGTTTACAGGTTTCTGCGTCTACAAAAGGGGACTAATTATAAATTAATCAAAGTGCTGTTGCATTAAGGATATAGGAATTTATCAGAACATTCCAGCAGGTCCTCAGAGATCAGAGGAATGGTAATTAAGACAAGTTTTTGAGAACTATGGCTTGATGAAAAACTGCTGAAAGTCTTCATGAAACATATTGTCTGGGTGATCAACTCTCACTGAGTACAAGGGTCAGAGTGAACACCCTTGCCAAACTTAGCCCCACATGTCACCAATGGTTTAGGTCTAAAGTTTTTAACAGCACTTAACACCACTTAACCAATAGCTAATTTAAACAATGTAATGAAAGATTCTTGTAGACTTTACCATAGCACAATGGTAACTCACTTATAGACCTAATTTACTTATGGACCTAATGTACTTAAGAATTTAAGAAACATTCATAAGACTTTAATGTGCTCATACTCACACACACAGACTTACAGCAGTAAGTACAAGGTGTATATATATCCCTGTGAAAATTTCCCTGTAATTTCAGGGAAGTACTCATGTCAAATGCCTTTGGATCTTCTCAGCAGGTGGAGGTTGATGCCTGAGGAGTGGGGGTATCAGCCCAGGCTCTCAGCTTTTGGCAGCAGTCCTCCAAATAAACTTGAGGGTTCTCTGGCTCACAGTGGTGTCTCACTCAGAGGGAGATGCTGTCACAGCCCACTGTGGTCCAGGAGAGCTCAGTGGGTCTCACTTGGGACCATTGTTTCTAGCTCACAAGTGAGTGGGCTTTAGTCACAGTAATTTTTCATCCTGACCACAATTCAGGTCAGTAACTTTCTTTGAAAGTTCAATAACAAAAATGTTGTTCCATTTGGGTTGTTATTCAGGCAGGAAAAGCAAGTTTCTAAGGGTGTTCATTAAAACCAGGAGCTCATCAGACAGTGTAAGTTCCTGGGAGCAGAGTGTTTCTGATGAACTCAAGATTTGCTGAGCCCAGTTCTGTTCATCAAGGCTGAGGCCTGATGAGCACTTCTGAAATCACAGTGTGGCCCAAGGAGGGGAGAGCAGTTTTACCACCACAGATATACAAGAGAAATACAATCATAAATGGACTGTAACAAACATAGCAATTTCAGATTACTTCTACCACTGTGGAAAGGAAGCTCAGTACCAAACAAAATAATCCTATGCAAACACTACCTCAAGTGCTCAGTAATAGTTAAATAATCAAATTGAGAAACATTTGTAGGCCACTGGAACTTTTGGTGAGTCTGCAACATTTGATACAAGACACAGTTCTGTTCCTGCGTTCCATGTCTCAAAATATACACTAAAAATACAAAAAAAATCATTAGGAAAATATCCTAATCATATGTAGCCACCCTACTCATTGAATTGCATTGTTTTGTTTATAAACAGAAGCGTCTACTCTCCATGAATTGCAATGTCATACTCTGTATTTCCAGCAGAAAAAGAAATTCTGAGTCATGATCTTTCTTCCCTAATCTCTGGTTCTAATTATTGAAAAGAAAGGTGATATATTTAGCTGCTTTGCTCTGTCTCCCAAGCAGCTAAAAGCTCCTTAAAGATCCAAACGCTATCAGTGTCTTTCAGACAAAAGAGGATTAATTGCCCTAGGAAGCACTGCTCTTGGAGACACAACTCTTTATTCACCTGCTTTTGGGAGCAGAAATATCTCCAGAACGTGGAATTGTTTGAGGTTTAAAAAAAAAAAAATCCGCTTATACTGTATAATGAACAAATCCCAACTGCAAATCAAATAAACTGACAGAACTGAACTGTTCAGTGTTCAGTGTAACAATAACCTGGCTAAAAGGAATACCAAGGTGAGTTTCTTAACCTCTAAAAGAACGAAAGAAAACAAAAACTGAAATCCAAACCCAACTCAATAGCACCTGCTAGTGTATCCTGCTCAATCCCAGAGTATTAGATGTCATTCTACAATACAGAAGATACTAAAAGGCTGCCACTGGTACAGGGAGGTCCTTGTTGTAAGCCTCTTTTTTCTCTTAAATTTTCTTTGAAACATACACTAATATAGGCTGATCATTTTGGATATATATACTAAAGCAATGTTTTTTTGTTACAGGTGAAAGTTTTGAACACAGAAAAATCAGGAATAATCCAGGCTGCAAGGAAAGCATTTATCATGGATTTGCAATGCCAGCAAACCAGGAAATGGAGATCAGTAACACTCATTAGAGGTTTATCTAAAGCTCAGTTTTAGAGTGACACTAAACACAAACTTCTCAGGATCCTGAATGAGAATGGTCAGAAAATCTCGCACTGGATTCACCAACCTGCAGACCAAAATACTTCACTGTAAAGCACTGAAATATCTTCTACAGAATAACTCAGGATTTTCTTGCTGGAGGTGTACATGTTGTTTGTCCACATCTACTGATTGCCACTTATATTACTTTTTCAAATTTTTTCCTTTCTTTCCTTTGCAATTCCAATATACTTGTTTTGCTAGTCTGGGGCTCTCGGGACTGCTAATATAAGAGAACAGAATTAAGGCAATATAGCTGAATGATAGAAATTGGAATGCATGCTAATACATGACTGATGTAACCTTCCATAAACACTGAAGGACAGCTGGGACTAGCAAACACAAAAGGTAAGTTAACAATCTGAAGAATTAAAACATGGTTAAAAGTCTCATTGCAAGTCCTGTGCAATGGGGGAAGTAAGGGTGACATCTGAGCCATTTTCACAGCCAGTAAAAGCTGGTAAAACAAAGCAGATCCCAAGAGGACAAACAAAAAGCTTTTCAGCATGGCAACAGCCAATACAGTCATCTTTGGAGGTTTTCCAGACACAACTGAGTGTGGGCTGGAGCAACCAACTCCAGCATACACTGCAGGCATGCTGCCTTAAGCAGCAGGTTACATTGCATTACCCTAGACATTGCTTCCAATGTGTATTATGTCCCATGGATTGTGTAATGTATAATGTTTCTGTACATTATTACATCAAAAATTAGAACACAAGATTAGGCAAAAGATGTACAGACTAATTTTAAGAAGTGTCTATAAACATGAAACATCAAACCCTTCAGGTAATGCAGTGCAATAAACAGACAGTGCCCTTGCTAAAAAACCTCTGAAAACAAGAAAAAAACTGTTTTGTCTTAGCAAGACAGAAAGGCATTTGGAATCAGTGCCTGGTAAAATTATGGAGCTTATTCTGGGAGATACTTGAGAACATCTAAAATACAATGCAGTCACTGCTGACAGCCAGCATGGCTTCATGAGAACAAAGTCCTGCTTATCCAACCCAATTTCCTTTTATGACAAGGTAACCCACCTAGCTGATGAAAGGATGAGCATTGCAGTATTTTTGGATTTCACAGAAGTTTTTGGTACTGTCTCTACTACAGGAGAGATCTCTACAGGATCCTTCTAGACAA
Organism: Erithacus rubecula; assembly: GCF_903797595.1. NCBI lineage: Eukaryota > Metazoa > Chordata > Aves > Passeriformes > Muscicapidae > Erithacus > Erithacus rubecula. The sequence continues at coordinate 12,042,137 of NC_136685.1, read as the reverse complement.
AATATCCAGAATTCAGCTGAGGGGAAGCCAGTGAGGAGGGGCTGAGGGCACTGGGTCTGTTCAGCCTGGAGGAGACTGAGGGGAGACCCCACTGCAGCTACAGCTCCATTGGGAGGGGAAGAGGAGGGACAGACACTGATCTCTGCTCTGTGGGGACAGGGACAGCACCTGAGGGAATGGCCTGAAGCTGTGCCAGGGAGGTTTAGTTTGGATATTAGGAAAGGGTTTTTCTCCCAGAGGGTGTTTGGGCACTGAACAGGGTCTCCAGGGCTCACAGCACCAGCCTGGCAGAGCTCAAGGAGTGTTTGGACAGTGCTCTCACACAGGGTGTGACTCTTGGGGATGGAGCTGTGCAGGGTCACCTGGACTCGATGATTCTTGTGCATCCCTTCCAACTCATTCATTGGTTCTGCAAATACACACACTTATGCAATTTTTCAGAACTCAGGAAAAATGTAAGTAAATACTTTGAAAGTGCATTCACAAAAGGCATCAACAAATGTTCAGGATTTGAGATGGGGCTTCCCAAATGGGGAGAAAAATATCTCTTAGACTTTAGCTTGTTCTCATGAATAAACATCACTAAGGAGAGACAGGAATTTCAGCAAAAGGGGCTAAAGAAAGAAAATATTTATCTGTCTAAAAGGTTGAAAGAAGAGATAGTACATAAAATGCAAAATATTTTATTTATTGCAAACAAAAGCTGTGATAACATTGCACAATACTGAATTTTAAGGTTTTGAGATTCTCAAAAATCACTCTTGTGACTTTTTTGCTCCATATATATCTTTATATTTTTACATTAGTTTTACATTATGACAAGATTAATTACTTACAGAAATTAAAACAAATTATATATAGCCTGGCACCTAATGTTTCATTTATATGTCATTGAGTGTAACCATTTAACTTCGATCTGAAAGGTTGATCAGATTCAATACTTTGCTAATCATACAACAGAATGATACAGTCTGCACCAATAGGTTTTTTTAACAATTAGAAGTATATGGAATTTATTGTGTGCTGTGTGTTTTCTACAAAATGTAGGTAATAATTTACTTTGTTGCTTTACTAGAGCAACAATTTCTCCCTTTTGTAAGATCTCCAGCACAAACCAAGTGCATAAATGCAACATTTTCAGATCCAGTGCTGAGCAGCCTGGAGGGCAGCAGTGAAAGTCCTGAGTGCAGGATGGGTCCTTCGATGAGCCATGAGGAGGGAGCCAGCCTCTGCACTGAACCCTGCTTCCTTAAGCTGCTGTGCAATTTCCTGCACATCCCAGCCCCCCTGTGCCTGGTGAGCCAGCAGGTGGGCAATGAGGCGTGGGCAGAAGGCAGTGCACATGCACTTCACCACCAGCCTGGCGTTGAGGAGCAAGGAGAGTATTTCAGCATCACAAGTGGAATCATCAACCTACAAAGAAAGAGAAGTTCAAAGTAATTAAAAATGAATTACCAGATCCAGCCATCAGCCAGAACATGTCACAATGGTTCTGACTGCACACTGTGACCTTCAAAGTGAGAGGAGTATTCCTCATGGAATAACTACAGGGATACACGCTCTGCATATGTCAGAATATGTAAAGGTATGTCTTTAACAGTCTGCCACATTAATATAAATATCTGACCTGCACAAAGCTAAGGAATAAGAATGCTTAACAGCCTGGGATTACAGCACCAGCTTTATAGACTTTTCACAGGTTTTCAGTCCCAGTGCAGCACAGATCACACCACTTAGCTCCATATCAAGAATGACACTCTGAGGAAGGTCAGAGCAGAGTATATTAAATTTTGGTCACTTTATATTAATATATTACATTACATTTCACATGTTAATTTGACAGGCAACATTCACAGACTCAATCAGCACCCACCGCAAGGATGAAATTTTCAAAAGAATATGACATATTAAAAGATGTGAAATACAGAGCTGCTACCTCTGAGACACCCTGGATGCCTCAAAAAATATGGCTACTTGATATATGTGAGCATAACACTCTCTTGAGAATCTTGTCTGTAGCTTTACAAATAACACTATAGAATACTTTAACTACTATTTCAGTTAATTTTGATATGTCCTTCCTGGGTTCTTTGAAATACAGTGCTAACTTACTACTTAATGAAGCACAACTGAACAACTACATATAACCAAAGAAGGGAAGGGACCCCACCCAGAGGGACCTTGACAAGCTTGAGAGGTAACCCTGAGCAATCCTCATGAATTCAACAGGTCCCAGTGCAAGGAGCTGCATCTGGGTTGGTGCAATCCCAAACACAAGTACAGGTTGAGCAGAGAATGGACTGAATGCAGCCTTGAGGAGAAGCACTTGGGATGCTGGTGGACAAGAATTTCAACATGACACATCCATGTACCCTCACATCCCAGAGAGCAAATCACACCCTATGCTGCATCCCAAGCAGTGTGGGCAGCAGGGCATGGGAGGGGACTCTGTCCCTTTGCTTTCCCAACCTGCAGTGCTGCATTCAGCTCTGGGATCCCCAACATAAAGACATGGACATTTTGAAAAGGTGCAGAGGAAGCCAGCAGGATGATCAGAAGGCTGGAGCACCTCTCCTATGAAGACAGAGGGAGATGCTGAGTCAGGACACATTAAGGCCCCAGAGACATCTCAAAGCACCTTCCAGCACCTAAAAGGGGCTACAAGAGAGCTGGAGAGGGACTTTCTACAGGGGCATGGGGTGACAGGACAAGGAGGAATGATGAAACTGTAAAAGGACAAGTTTAAATTAGGTATTAACAGTAAGTTCTTTGCTGTGGGGGTGGAGAGGCACTGGCAGACATTGTCCAGAGAAGCTACAGGTGTCCCATGCCTGGGAGTGTTTCAAAGCCAGGCTGGAAGGGGCTTTGAGCTGCCTGGTCTAGTGGGAGGTGTCCCTGTCCATCCATGGCAGGGGAATAAGAACAAGATCTCTAAGGTCCCTTCCAACCTAAACCATTCTGTGTTTCTATGAGAGAAAAAGGATCAAAGGAGGGCTAGACAATAATCAGCTTTCAATTACTGCACCTTACCAAGTTACAAATAAACTAATCAAAGTATGATACATTTACAAAACAACTCCCAGTTTAAAAGGAGAAAGAAAATTGTCTGGTTACTTTCTGCTTAGTTTTCTATAAAAATTATGTAGTAACATACACGATTGGTATCAGGGTACCAGCAAGTAATAAATACCCTCTAGTAACAGTTATTTAACACCCTTGAAAAGCAATTCAACTGCTACATAGAACCACAGGACTAGACTACTGCATACAGAGTGACTGGCAGTGACACTTCACAGTTGTAATCAAGCCACTTTTTATCTAATTAGCACAGCAGAAGGTCCAGTTTACAAAACAGTTCTAAGAACCACAAGGATGTCCAGCCTTTAGGCTATCCAACCTTAGTCTTTAACTATTTAATAACTGCCAAAAGTTAATTACTGAAATATTTTCCTATTGAAGACAGGCTGATCATTAAATACAGTGGGTCAACAGTGAACATGAGCCAGTGTGTGCCAGGTGGCCATGAAGACCAGTGGCATCCTGGCTTGTATCAGCACAATGTGGCCAGCAGGACCAGGGCAGAGACTGTCCCCTCCACTGGTGAGGCCACACCTCAAATCCTGTGTCCAGTGTCCAGGGAGGTTTAGATTGGATATTAGGAAAAGATCTCTTTATGAAAGAGTTGTCAAGCATTGGAACAGCCCAGGGAAGGGGCTGAGACTTGGTTTAGAGAGGACTTTGCAGTGCTGGGTTAACAGCTGGCCCTGGTGAGACTTCACAGGTATTTTCTAACCTAAACAATTCTGATTCCAGCATTTCTAATCTTGGCATCTTGCAGCACACCATGCAGCACACTAAGCCATTATCCAAACAGCTGCCATCTCTTCTGAAATGAGACTGAAGGGATATTCTCTCCCACCTCAAAGCTCTGTGTGCTCTATTCCTAACTTGTATGTAGGATGGAACTTTAGAGGGCTTCACTGTTTGATTTTATGAACATAAAATGCAAGTAGTAATTACAGTAGTGAGATTGACAGCAGATGTAAGATGCAATTTAATTTTAAAAATTTTAGGCTACTATTCAGTTAAGGAAAAATGCTACAGATTAATGTGATTTCACAGACCAAAAACCTACAAAGTTGAGAGAGACAAACCTCAAAGAATACCTTTTCTAGAATAAACCACTGAACATCTGAGCCATACTATGGAGATGAAGAAGTCCATGCAGCACACAAACAGAGAAAGCTGTCTGCACTCACAAAGAAATGAGATCAGTGTGGTTTCACACATAACAGCTCTCAAAAAGGCTCTTGGGTTGTGCCTCACAGCTCATCCTTAGGCCCAAATAGATCAGTAGGTGCAAATTGATTAACATTTCCCATTTTCTGACTTGCAAGATGTCTGAAGACCTGGTTAGGAAGAGGAAACTTTTGTAATTTATTGTCTCCAGCAACTGGATTGGGACACACAATGGCAATCAGACCCTGTGAATGCATTTCATGCAGTCAAGGTAATTTTTTTTTCACTGTTGAATTCTCTGTCAAATGATACTGTGAGATGTAAAAGCTCATACAAATTTAAGGAGAAAATGCACAAAACCAAGAAAGAAAACCACTGGCAATTACTTAGCAGATATATACAGCTGAAAATAATCAAAAGTATGGAAAGCAGTATTTATGAGAAAGACCCTGTACATCTGCCCTATTCTTACTCCTCACTAGACTTGTAATTCTTCCATCTGTTCGAGCTAGGATGCTGTTCCAGATAGAATTCTGATCATCAACATTTCACATTTTAAAAACTATTAATGGAAATCAACCTCCAGAGTTATTTTTGCTTGCCATACATACCAAATATTAGCCTACAGTAGATACTCTAAACTCCTAAATGCACTTTTTCAAAATCACACTTTTGAATCTCTAAGACATAAAACCCAGCAAGTAAAAAACAGCCATGTTACTATCCCAGTTTTAAAAAGCTGTTTTTTCTGGGCAGACAGCTCAGTCAAGATCTTAGTAATGAATCACTTCTGACCTGCCTGCAGATGCAGAGCCCTTGCTATCCCCAAGATGCTAACTAGGCCATAAAACGAAGACTATTGCTAATCCCAGAATCACTGTTGCAGTGATATGGAATGCAGCTGGCTGCAGTTTAAGCTGGTCTCAGAGGTGCAGGTATCTTCTGCAGAAATTAACACCCAACCACTTCCCATATTGTGTGAATAAACTATGACCCACAACAATGACAGAGTCTCCATGTTAGAGAAAAATCATTATGCCTATCTAGAACTCCATGCTAAGGGTGATACATTTTTCACTAGAGTAAAATCTGGAAGGTTTAAATGGGAGCAGCTTTTGTTTTTTCATACCCATCTCTCCTTCAGGAAAATTTGACGGTGTAGATTTAGCATGATGCCCACACAGTGTCCACGGCTACAGGTAAAAGACCTAATGGGGATAATCACACAAAGGAGAACCAAATTTCTTCCCTTGGCTCTCCTGTTTTAGCCAATACCTGCTTTCAGGCATTCAAGTGCAGGCATTCAAGTGGTACCTTTGCTCTTATGAGAGCACTTGTGAGTCCTGCATCCATGTGTGGTCTCTCCAGCACGAGCCAGACATGGACCTGCTGGAATGGGTCCAGAGAAGGTCATTATGACAATCCCAGGAGGCTGGAGCACCTCTCCTATGAAGACCTGATAGAGTTGGGGTTTCCAGCCTGGAGAAGAAAAGGCTCTGGGAAGACCATACAACAACCTTCAGTACAAGAGAGCTGAAAAGGGATGTTTTACAAGAGCATGGAGTGATAGGACAGGAGGAAATATCCAATCTAAACCAACCCTCTTAGTAAATGGTTTAGATTCTATATTAGGAATAAATTATTCACTGTGAGGGTGGAACAGGTTGTCCAGAAAAGTTTTGGATGCTCCATCTCTGGAAGTATTCAAGACCAGGACAGGCCTTCAGCCTGGTTTAGTGAAAGTGGAAGGTGTCCCTGCCCACACAGGGTTTGGAACTAGGTGATCCATCAGCATTGCTTCTGCAGGCATCCAGATATTGTGGTATTACCAACAGGCAACATTTCACCCATAATTTCTGCATTAGAAAATCCACAAGTTATGAAAGGTAAGAGCTGCTGGTGACTTAATAGCAGGAAAGAACTGAAACTGCTGAGTTACAGAGAGTAATACCCAGAGTATTCCCTTCTCCAATATTATTCTAGATAAAAATTCTTTTTGTTTTATTCCTTCCTAGAGTATTTGTCTATAGAACAAATAAATAAGGGGAAAAGTAACCAATGACATAAAAAGTCCTGGGAAAACAAACTGGAGAAAGATATTTTATCATAATCACCATTAGCTTACATTTTAGCTATTTCTTTTAAAGATTAAGCCCTATTAAGTGAGTAGCCATAAATGGTATAACTGGAGAACACTAGGAGTTCCATTATTCCCCACAAAATTTGTGAGTTGTTATATTACATTTTTCAGTAAAACATGTTATGAAGGTAGATTCAGTACTTCATCACTGAAATTGTAACATGCAAATGGAGCCAAGGTTTTTCTTGTTCCAGTTTCTATTAAAGTATTGATTGAACAAGTATTTGTACTGCTTATATTAAACCACTTCTTAGCTGTTTTAACATTATAGGTACCAACACGCAACAGAATATTTACTTGCTCTCTCAGATGTATAAAAATCAGTTTTTATCTCTGAAAGATAACCTAGTGCACAGAAAACACTGAAATCTCTCTCAAAAGCAATCTGACTTTTAAGGGCTCTATTGGCAGTTATTTAGGTAAACTGATATTTTAAATTACCCACACAGTACACAACATAAGGGAAGAACAGTTATTTCTGTTATTCAGAAAAGACAAGTGGCAGTTCATTAAAAGATACACAATAAAAAGAGGGGTCTGCAATTTCAAAAAAGCTTACACAAAAACTTGGTTGGTTTATTACAGGCAAAAGCTGTACAATTTCTAGTATCAGCACTTCAGCATCATCCTAAACTGTAAACATCCATAAAGCTGTCAGCAACATATAACAAATGGCTAACTAATACATCCTATCAGCAAGCAAGTGCTGTATTTTTCTTGCAGCCATGTTTGTGAGCTGTGTTAGCACTGGATCAGGGAATCAATAGCTATGATTCCCCTCTGCCAGATGTTATTTGTCTGTTTCCTGTTTAAGCAGAAATGGCCTTCCCATGAAAAATTAATTCAGAATTTAACAAAAAGCATTAACAGTGTACTTTTTTTTTAAAAAAAAGCAAAAAGTAGGCATAGAAAATCATACTGAATAAACAACACTGCCATAGCTAAGTAATAGATGCACTTTCAGTACAACAGTAAATAATGCAATCATAAGAAATGCACACAAAACAAGGAGTAAGAGGTACTTTTTATACAATATAAGAACAGCTTTTACATTTAGCACAGCATTTTTCTGTACTAGTTGCTTTTCTAACACTGTTAAATTCAAGGTACTGGCTAAGCTCTATGCCTGATGTAATAAAGTCAACAGTTAAATCTTCACTGGCTTGAAGTAAAACATTACACCAAAGCTAACTGCTTTGAAAATTCTAGGTTATTCAGCACTCTTACAGAACCATGTGCTCAAATTAATACTGAATTTAGAAGGAAAATTACAAACAGCTTATCAAGCTGCCTCTTGTATAAAAAAGCCAAAGAAAGTATTATTTTGGGCCTGCACAAGTATACAAAGTGCTTTTTACTGGCAAGAAGCTAATAAGGTTCCTGGCCCTAAAACTTCTATATAATGTAATCAGCCTAGAGTGTAGGAAACTGAAAGCTGGAGCACACTAGAAAGAAATGGCCAGTTTAAAAAGCAATACAATTAGTAGCCATTCAGAAAGTGCTAGTGCACAGCATTATGCTTTAAAAATAGTTAAAGAAAATGTACTTGGAGACTTATTCCTGCTGAAAAGCTTCAGAATTAGTCATTTATACAGCAGCTTTCATCTGTTAACAAAAAAGTCAATTTTAAAAAGCTAACAAGAATACAGAGGTGAAAATTTGCATGCATATATCAGATTATCAGATTTGTACTTGCTTTTATCATCTTGTTTAAAAGTTACCAAGAAGTCTTGTTTTGTAGAAATAAAATCTAAAATTGCAGGTGGTAAAAGAAAACAATCAAGGTACTATTGTTTTGGTGGTTGATATTTATACAAGTGTTTTGTAAAAAACTTAGAAAACTTGTGGTTTATTGGCATAAAAGAAGGGGAACAGGAACACCTACGTGTTCTTAGCTTAGATACCAAACTCAAGTAGCAAACACTCCAAATTCAAACTGGATGTTAACAATGGCATTGGAATTTTGGTAGAAGCAAATACATGTTACATATAAAATGTCCTGCTACCTTCCATTCTACTGTTTCAAATTTTCATAGAGAACATATCAAAAAAGCAAGTGGTTCTTCCATTTTGGTAACAAAGTCCTTTTGAAGGAAAATCAGCAATGTAGGAAATGGAGCCTATGCTTCCAGATCCATTGCTTCTCTAGCTAGTCTTCACCAGTTCTGGAAAGGAGATGGATCATTTCTCAAACTTTTCAAAGGATGCAAAAAGAGAAAGCTTCTGGAATACAACATGCATAAGAAAGAATCAAGAGGAAGAGACCTCCTGAGGAAGAGAGACTTAAGGGCAAGTTCTGGGGAGAGCAGGATGGAGAGTATCATTCCTAGGTAATAGAGAATGGTGTAAAGGTAGGGGATATGATTTGCACATTTTGTTACATCCAAGGAACCTGAGAACTTTGTGGCAATCAATATAACTAGAACAGAGGGCATCCCTAGAAGGAAGTTATAATTGCTGAATCTGAATTTCTATTGATTACATTTTTGAAGCTTTTGTGTTTGGGGGATGTTTATTTGAAAAGACACATAGTTTCATTTGTTTCCATGTGGGCAGTTTCATTGTGAAGTACCACATGGAAAATATAACATAGATTATTATTTTGTATTGTAATACACAACCAAAAGCTCCCTAAGACACAGTGCAGAATTTGAAAATATGAGGCTTTCCTACCTAAATATTGTAATTCTGTAAAATGATCAGTGCAGTTAATTCAGTCAGAGAAGAAATGATTCTCTTCCATTCTCTTTCATGAACAGATCAGAGAAAATTAGTTCCTTCTCTCTTGCAGTAGAATGTTAGATTGCAGACCTTAGCTAACATAAAATCCAAGAAAGTTAGGCTGTACATGCACAAGTTCAGTTAAGAGCTTCAAAAACTTTTAAACTCGGCTCAGTTTTCAGATAAAAAATACAAGATGATATCATGCTTTTGCTTAGGAGAATAACTTTCGTACTTTTTAGGTGTTCCTTCTTATTTGCTGAAAAGCAAATACACAGGTAAAAGACAGTAATGTAATATTATATAGCAATTGAAAAATATGCATTAATGCCTTTCAGTTCTTGTCCAAAGAAAAATACAGTATTTATGTTTCTTCTACACAAAGTTTGCTACAGTATGGAATCAAGTCTGTTTAGAATGGCATCAAAGTCCCTGAACATATCATCACAACAAAAGCAGTGACATAACAGGTCTCTAAGTATATATAAATTGATGCCACATTTGTCAGAAACAAGCTAAGTCATACTATGATCACTTTAAAACCCCAAAGCGAGGGAATATGAACACAGAGGTAGCAATCCACTTCACATATCACAATAGTTTCTGTTCCACCACACTGACTTAAAACAGCATACTAAGTAATTTAAAGGAAGTGCTATGAGGTTTAATCATCTCCAGTGAGTATAAAAGCTCTTACCAGCCCTGTGTTACTGCTCACTGTGGACACAATAGCTGTGGAAAGCCTTTATAATGGTAAGTGTCTCAGTGGTCTCTGCTTACAACACAAAGATAAAAGACCTAACTTATTACCTCAGCCTCTCAGAGGTGGTTCATTCAACTGTTCCTACCTTAGCAACAGCTGTTATCTGCTCCAGTGCCACAGCATGAAGGTCTTGGTCTTTGCTTTCTACCAGCAGTTTCAGGGATGGCAGCAGGAGGGATTGGCTAAGCAGCAGCAAGCACAGTTCTTTTATACACTGAAATAAAAAGTAAATTCTCTCAGTATGATCTCTGAAGATACTAACATCATCATTCACAACAAAATTTATGAAAATTTAATGTCAGATGCAAAATGAAAACCACATTTCCACAACAAATGAATTCCCTGTTGGAAACACCTCCTTGGAAACGGAAAGAACAAATTTTAAAAATGTGGAATACTGGTTAAAGTGCAACATTTGTTAGATTAAGACAAGGCAGGTACCGAATCACTATTACAACCAGGAGTTTTACTGAAAAAATTACACAGCAATCACAGCTCTCTGTGGGACTAATATATTTGTGCTTACTGAAATACTGCAAAACTCAGAAACATTGACAGACACCTGTAACAATTCTGTAACTCAATTATACATTTAGAAAAGTAGAACAAAATAAAGAGGAAATAACAGTACACACCAGAGTTCAATAATGCTTCTGTTGCAAAAAGCTTTAAAATATTACACAATACTTTATACACAATCAAAGTTTAGCAAATTAACTTTCTGTCATTCATCTAGCTTCCTAATACTTGATGATACAGCATAAATTTAGCATCACACAACTTCAAGACAAAACTGGCCAGAAAAAAACTTCTAAAATAAAACAAAAACATCCCTCAACAAATGTGTGCACTCCCAAAACTTTACCTTGTCCCTTATTTAAACAACCAAACAACATGTCCTACATGTGAGCTGTTTTATTTTCCTCAATTGTAGTGATTTGTTCATTTATACATCAAAAAATATTTCAACCGAAAAATTATATTATAAACCAATTATAACTTCCCTTTCCCTTCCTGTCATTTCTGAGAATTTAGGTTGCTTGTCACAACCAGTTCAGAGATGTCCCATTTTCCAAGGGACTTTACACTAAGGACTCTGGATATTGTACGGTAGTTACATTGAAAATGGGATCCATCTTTTAGGAGATGCTCTCTGTTTCACTCCAACAAGTTGAGAGCAATTGTCAAAGGAGCTCATCAGCTAAATATTAAACTGAGAGAATGCAAGTCATGTATTTTTTGAATGTCTTTTGAACTTTAATGATAACTGTAGCAATTTAATGATCAAGATGATCCACACATTTAGTAGCATAGTTTCAGTAGCTGGGAGCCTAAAAGCTTAAACATTATTTAAAGATGAGGAGACATTAAATACTCCAAATGTAATGTATTGCACAGACACCTGTTATTGCTTGGGACAGGGAGCTCTCTGGCTATACTTGCTCAGTCTTGCCTAAATTTACACCTTAAATAAAAACAGCCTAGAAGAATATATTCCATCACACTAAGCTCTGAGTCACTAGGGTAAGATTTGTTCTCTTAATCACACTCGTTACTTTTAACTTTTATCCAGCACTGCTACTGACTGTGGATGCTTAGAATCACACAATAGAATGAGCTGGAAGGAACCCACAAAGATCACCCAGCCCAGCTCCTGGCCCTGCACAGATCCATCCCCAGGAGTCACACCCTGTGCCTGACAGCATTGTCCACTTCTTGAGCTCTGCCAGGCTGCTGCTGTCACCACTGCCCTGGGGAGCTATTCCAGTGCTCTGGGGGAAGAACCTTTTCCTAATATCTCTTTTGAAAAAGAAATACACATTCCAACATTTATTTTTCCATAGGAAGGGACTGCACAGCTTGCCAGACACTGAAGACTGTCCAAATAGTACAAGTATCAACTTGTATCAGTGCCACTAATGACTGCAGGGCTGCTCTGGACAGGAACTGCAAACCCAAGCCCAGGAAGGAAGTCACCATCCACAGCACTTCTCAGAACAACATAAGTGGGTTTGTGCTCTGCAGTAAGCAATTGAGAGCATTTGAGTGTCTGCTGCCTGCCATGAGAGGCTCTGCTTAGAGGGGGTTTGATGTTACCTGTGAGAGGGTCAAGGGAAGACCCAATTCAAAATGTGAATTACCATGATTTAGTTGAGACTTTTGCAAGACAATTTTCATCTTCTATCTAGTTATGCAGCTATCAGTGGTTCACTGTGACATGACACGAGCAAGGCAAATAAACCATATGCCATAGGAGTCTGTTTTGGGTCCTGTATTATTCAGTATTTTCATGGATGGCTTGAAGGACTGGATAATGAATACAAACAGCATTATATCTGGAAAGGCTAAAAACAGGCTGAAAAGCAGCATTTAAATTCAACATTACCAGAAGAAAATGAGCAGACAAAATTGTGTATGAACAAAAATCACACAATCCAAAATCATATATAAACCCCAGGAAAAACTAACTACAAAAACTTTAAAAAAACAAAGGAGACCAACTGTCTGCTGTATTATTCTAGAAGGTAATTATCTCATAGCCACTAGGACCCCAGGGTGATTACAGATAAGGGACTAGATGCATTCTCCCATGTTAACTGACACATGACCAACAGGCTGAGAGAACAACACGAGATATTCAGAAGAGCCACATTTTTGACAATTACCAGGGGGAGAAGGATTTATACCTTCCTAAGGAGATTTATCAGGTAGTGCAGATGTTGGACAGTCCAAGCATGTGTCTTCCAGGCAAATAAAACAATTCTTTCTTCCACTAAAAGGAATGGAGGTATCTACCCACTGAATAATGATAATTAAAACCCCAAACAAACAAACAACCCCACAAAAATTGCCCCCCAAAGCAAACACATACATAGATACAAAGATTAAAGCCATGTAACTATCCAAAAAACATTTAAAAAGTACTTGGCTTAAAAAACTAGATAGACCAGTAGGATATGGAATGAAAAGTAGAGTTAAATCCTTCATGAATATATCCAAAGATGGTTTTTCTAACTTCTAGGCCACATGACTTAAAGCTACATGTGTTTTCCATTACAACCTTTGAACCTGGCAAGGCTGTAATGGAAGAAAACTTGAATACTAAATGTTTTTCATGATAATTAACTGGTTTCAGTTTTTAGAATTTCATCATTCCAGATCTGTCATCTTAATCAGTGTATTTACTGAAATGTGAAATCATCTAAACAGGTTGTCAGTGATCACATTTTCATCTTATTCAGCCACATGACTGCAAATCTGTCATTTCAACACTTAAGTACTGTAGTCATACATACAAATAAATTACTTAAATTCATACATGTCATTCCCCCTTTTCCCAAGTAGTGACTTACAGGAATACAGCCTGTGTTTGTAGGTAACTGTACAATTACACATTTTAGTGCAACTCCTTGTTACTGCACAGTGTGCCAGCCATAAAAAAAAAAATGTATTTTACATCAGTAAGACTGTTTAAACCTTGAAGATCACAGTAACTTCCGATCTGTACCTGTATAGTTATACTTACATGGTGGGCTCTTTCAACATCCTGTACCATTAAAAAAAACAAAGGAAGACATCTCCAACTAAAGCTGTCCACCAATACCAAAACTGTGTGAAGTGACTTGTCATGGAGATCATGCAAGAGTTTATTCAACTAAGAGAAATGCAACCATGACCCTTCTTGAGCAGAACTCTTGGTGAACTGACTGCTACATGACAGTGAATTCAGAGGATCACTGAGGTGAGGCAGAACATTCTACTTTGACAAAGTTCAGTACTCCTATGCACACTAAGACTGTGAGTTTACAAGCTAAAATGCATCATTTCAGCACCTTACAAAGAAAAACTATATATAATTATACCAGTCCCAAGGTTATGGAGACCTGCCTTCCACCAAAGTTTTAGTGGGATGAGTAAATGAATAAATGTACTTATCATTTCAGCTTACTGCCACCTTCTGGAATCATGTTTTACATGGATTTCTAAACTTGACTCAGATCAGTGTGTTGGACTAGGAAAAAAAAACAAACTACAAACAAAAACCCACACACCCACCTGTCTGTATTTTAAACAGAATGTGTTGTTTTTATTCTGCTTCTCTTCCTAACATCAGCTGTTTTCTATAACAGACAGTGAATGCATAAAGATAATTATATGACATTAATCAGTCTACTAAAAATACACATGACTACTCTGAAATTGTGTGAAGTTTATTAAGAAGTTTATTCTCCAGCCTGTCTTCATTAATATACAGTGTTTACATACAAAACACTTCAATAATTTTATACTTAAGAGATGTTTGTATTGAAGTATGCATACATAGTTATGGAAGGCAAGTTAGAATATCATAGGTGCTACTTAGCAATTACTTACATATTAGGGCTTTTATCAATCACCATGTTTTTCAGAGGTTCCTCACTAAATCTTTAGGCATTTATTAGTAAGAGAATTACTGATAATTTAAGTAGCAGTATTTGCATTACTGATTTAAATAATAATAGATTATTAAAGCCTTTCTACAAATACATTAAAGAATAATTTATAGTGGAACAGATGCATAAAGATCAGCTAATCCAACCAGCCTCCATCTCCAAGCAAGTCCAACAATATCAAACTGCCTGTGACATGACCCAGCCAAGTCCTGAACACCTACAAAGATAGATTCTCCTTGTTTCTTCTAGGCATCCACTTGTTTTAATGTTTCACTACTTCAAGGATGAAAAATGCTTTCCTTGGGTGCAATGAGTTTTGGATGATGTAACATTTCTCTATTGCCTCTTGTCCTGTAAGTGAGTATGTCAGAAGACACTGACTAATTCCTCTCCTTGTTTCCTCATTTGACTACTTAAAGACATGATCTCCTGCAGTTATCTCTTCTCAGGACAGACTGAACCCAGTTCTCAGCCTCTGTTAGCTCTCCTTTGGACTTCATCTAGTATGGCAATTCTACTTGGAGCTGGGACCCTGAAACAGGACTCATAAACATGACACCCAAAGTAAAAACTTACCTCGACAGGGAGCATGTGCTTTGTATCATACAAAGAACGACAGATTTTCAAAATTTCATTTCCTGTGTTCTCCTTTTCCTCAGGTGGGCACCTCTGCAGCATAAAAGTCCCCAGTTTCACCCAGGGATTATCATCTGTGCATGATCTGTCCAGTAAAAAAAGAGATGGATACAGAATATACATGTATCATTTTCTGTAGGGTGTTTCTCCTGTGTGATTTAAAAGCACAACCTCATGAAAGAAGGATGAAATTTTTGAGACAAGTTACTGACCATAATGCCATCACTCTTTCAATGCAACAAAGAAGTTTATTTTACTTGGAATTATGACTTATAACCCTGAGGTATTATACACTGGATAAGGACTGATGAAATTGGAATAGCACAGGAACTTTTCCTGGCTTCACACCAGCTGATTTCCCAAGCACAGTGGTATCAAGGGAGGGATGACAGGAATCCAGCATTCCTAATTTTGTTTGCTTTGATCACATTCTTGCAGCTTCTGTTTCTCAAGTATCTGTTTCTTGCATCTGATAGGAAAATACACAGCCAGATTCACATTGCAATTTTCAGAACCAATGAGTACAAACAAAAATAATTTTTTCTCCACAGTCTGTCCATAAAAGGGTTAGAAAGTGAAATGACATGCATCTGAATTCCACTAGTAGATTGGATAGTTACATTTGTTTTACATATTTAAAATGTTCTTTTACTTTCACACAGAACCTCATGCCATGTTGCCATTACAGAGTCAGACATAAACAGATGGCAGACAGTAGATATAAGTAAATTTCACCATGCAGGATGGCAAAGGCAGTGTTTACTGTGAAGATGGTTTTTTTTTGTTGCAACATTTTTTCACCCATAGTCATTATCTGGTAGATCATGGAGATACTTTGGGTACTTTCATTAGGGTACACTGGCTAGGAGTGGATGTAGTGAACAAATGGGTAACAGACCACTTTTAACTGGTGGCATGAAGCACAACACTGGAACACACCTACGCTGCCATTTTTCTAATGTAAATTAAGTTGATGCATTTCAATTTCCACCTACAGTGGGCTAAAATTATGCACAATTACAGCTTATATAATGACTGTATTAAGCCTTTGTTCATCTGTGCACCAACTTAAGAAGGCACAAGAGGCATTTTAAAAATCACCCCATCAATTTCTCTGGTCAGTAATCAGCACCCCAAAGAAATGATAAACTTTCGACTTTAGCTTGAAAAGAACAAAAATAAGAACAAAAAAACAGCTCACAGCAGGACCAACAGTGACAGTTTGGTATTACAATTTAGTGAAAATTAAGATCCTCATTTAGTACATGTGACAAGAAGCAGTAAAGTGCTGTCAGAGTGCTGCTTTTCAAAGTTATTATTTTGCAGCAATTGTTAAAGAAACACATTAATATAATTGTAAATGGAGTCTGTTAAGAGAGTCTGTTGGATTGACAGACCAAGTGTCTGACAGCTCTGGAGAGGACAACCACCAATATCTACTATTTCACACATAAAAGCTCTCTCCTGCTCCTCGTCCACTTTGAGAAATACACACTGTAAACAAGTAAAAGCACCTTCACATGCAGCTGTCATTACAATCCAACATGAAAACCAGACAGAGGAGCTAGGAGTGGGCAACTTTGAATGCAAATTAAATAGAAGTCATTGTCTTTCTTCCTTCTGACAACTTAATTGAGCCTTTCCATCAGTCACAGTCACTGAGCACAGAGCTGTCAGAAGTCTGGCTGGGAACAGCAGAGCTCCTCCTCTCCACTCCTTTCAATGTGATGGGTTCAACCCCAAGATGCCAGATTATTCAACAAAAAGAGCATGAGGCATTGAATCTGTGAATCCCCAGCAAGGGCAGGAGAAGGAAAAAATCCCTGCAAATACATCTTTGCCACTGTATAAAAGGACAGCTCCTGCTCTGTGATCCATTTCTTGCTTAGAGGCATAGAGTGAAAATGAATTATCATTTCTATAGCTGCTGCCCCTGGAGCACATTAAGAAAATCTCTAAGTATATTCCATTAGAAAAAGGAAAAAAAAAATCATACTACAAAACACAAAAACAAACAGAAAGATGCAAGGCCATCAAGGCTTGTCATATGCAAATTTATTTAAGTAAAGTATCAGATTATATAGTTTACATATACAAAGCTCTTCTCATCACAATTCCTTAAAACTATTTCAAACACTCCTGTGCATTATTAACAACTTTCTGCTATCTCTAATTAAAACCAAAATTAGGTTACTAAAATCTGACACCTACAGGCAGAATTCAGTTTTCTTCTCTCCTGAATTTTATTTTTGTTCAACCGTGGTAATAAAAAAATATTTCTCATCATGAAAAAAGCAATTACTTCAAACTCACAGCAGATATACCTTAATTTTTTTCTCACAAAGCCAAAAGAGGAAAATCTGGGATTAACATTAAAAAAGTGAACTGAAGTACTGGGTCTCTAACACTGGGGTTATTTCAGTTCCAAAATATCTTATCAATATTTATAATAAATATAAAAAATGCCTTTTGAATATAGGCAGCAAGTTCCAAAGGACTGCAGAGCTTCAGGTACTGTCAATAATTTTTTTAAGAAACACCTTTATGAAATGTTTAAAATGACATCTGACTATGAGCCATCTGGGTGGAAAAGCATTCATGCATAACAAGGGTATGAAAATAAAATTTTAATAAGTATACAGCTTTGAGTACTGACTGAAACAACCAAGCTATCTCTCTGTTTTCTCTCAGTAAACAGCATATTATGACAAAAGGAGAATCATACTTGTGATAGTATTATTTTAACTGTTGTTTTAGGAAACAAGAACTCAAAAAACCATTTAGTATGGACTTACTAACACAGAAGTTACAAAATTTAAATACCTACCAAAAATTCCCTCAAATCTTAGTTCTTTTACTTCTCCTTCCTTCCGAAGCTTTACAGAATGTAAATTGTGTTTTCTAGCTTTATATTAAATTGCAAGTATTAGATATTTACTGCTGACTGAAAACCTAAGTTCTAAATATTCACATGACTCACACTTCAATTCCCCAGTCCCTGTAAGGAAGGATCATTGCATTGGCTGTAAACAGTAAGTGATAATGACCCTCTTCCAAAGGAAAGGAGGAAAAAAAAAAGATTAAAGAGTAAACAAACATGTTAATGCATATAGTTTTAACTTCATGTTTTCCTCTTTGCTCAAAAACTTGTTAATACAACTTGCTTTAAAACAGAATTGCTGAAAATACCACTAACAAAACAGTTCCTGTTCTTTACTCCCAATCACCCTAAAGAAAGGCTTTTCAGAAACACATATAACATACACACATAAACCCCTAGGCTGCTAAGCATGGCTGAATGCTGTCAATGTGGAATCATGGAATGGGGGAGAAGAGAGAAGAATTATGTTTATGTACTTGCCTAGGAGCCACAATAACTACTTTAGACTCTAAAAGAGCTATGATACAGGTGGACCTAAGTATTTGCAGAAGTTTTAACTTCCAGGATTGCTGAAGTTGAAGAGGCATCCCACCTCTGAAATTTGATCCACAGCTGGTTGTGACTACACTTTTTATTCTTCACTTTAGGAAGTCAGACTGAAGGAACATAGCACCAAGAGGTAGATAAAATTACATGATTTTTATCTGTAACAGAACAGTAGACACAACTGCCCATAAACAAGAAGGGTTCTCCTTTCACAAACTCTTTAGTCTTTCTGTTCAACACAAAGGATTTTGCTAACTGCAATAGTATTTCACTTGACCTTTTGTTCTTTAAGTTTTATTTTTTGTTAAAGGCAGTGTGTAGATTAAAAAAAGTTTGACAGCTCCCACACACCGTGAGGCATCAAATTTTCAACTACAATCAAAACCAAAACTTAAAATGAAAATTGAAACGTGAATTTGTGACAGTTCCTGCAGCAGTCCTTGTAATTTCTAATGTACTGAAGACAATTTCTGTCTTGTAAAACTGTCACTAAAGAATTTAGGTTAATGCTTATCCAGAAATTCCAAACAAACTGCAAAACCTTTATAAGGTTGAATATGAAAAACCTTTACAGATTACCTTGTAACCCACCAGTTCTCTACATGTGCATAGAATAGCTATCTTTTAGAAAAAGTTAAGCCTTAACTTTTCTGAAAAATCAATGCACATAAACACTGTGTGTGAATGCAGTCCTCAAGATAAAATAGGTTGTAATCAATACCCCTAAGTAATCCAAAAGAAACACCATTTAATTACTAACTACTGTCAGACATGGCTAGCCAAAAATTAGTATTACTGCTCTCTGAAAGATAAGTGACCCTTGCCTCTCCACATGAGTTTTATTAGAATCCTTCTATCTTAGAAGTGATTTGCAGTTACAGAATACAACAGCTGAATTTTTTTACTTTCAAATGTATTCAGAAAGCCACAGACAAAACCCAAAGAACCAATAAAATATAATGCAGTCTGGATGTTCCCAATTACTAATTTCAGTTAATATCCACTTTGATGGGTGCAATTCTGAAGTATTATAATTATTTTAATCTTAAATTGATTTGATGCTTTATTCAGAGACAGAAATAATAGGTAGTGGATCCAGACAAGTGAAGTGCCAAACTGTGGTACCATTACCCTCCCAGACCACCTGCAGACTGTCTGCCACATCCATCTGAACATCACCTTTCAAAGGACTTTCTGCAAAGTGTAACCTTGAATACAAAGAACAGTCAGAACTTTCTGTCCTTTTTTATGGACTGTTTATACTGCTATAAACAAGGGCAAAATATGTAGCTTGAAATTTAAGTTGACAGAACACTCTGTGCAAGAGTTCAGGCAATAAAATGTTTTTCTGCCTTCCTCCATGACACACACTACTTATGTGTGTATACAGGTTTACAATAAATTGATTTATTCAATTCTGCTTTAAATAAACCATTTATTCCTCCCAGTATGACCAAAGAACACACTCCTACAAGCCATGTCTGAATTATTTGACTGAAAATAACCTGGTATCAAGCAAGAAGACTTTGAACTCTTTTCTGACACAGCTGAAACACTCACCCATTGCTCCTGTCCATTGGGGGCCAAGCCTGAAGCAGCAAGACCAGGTGCTGAAACTCAGACAGCTTCTGACTGGACTCCAGAAGTTCCAGGAAGAGATGATATCTCTTTTCTTCATTTTCAATATCTGTTATCTCTACCTGAAGGAGACAAAAACCAACCAAACTAACTCACTAAACCAGATTTTTTTTTTCCCCCAGAAATCAGTGATTTAAAAGCAATCAACAAATTATCTGTGAAGAACACCACTGTTCCAAAACAATGTAGGAAATGCAGTAAATGT
The DNA here is from genome assembly GCF_903797595.1 of Erithacus rubecula. Classification (NCBI taxonomy): domain Eukaryota; kingdom Metazoa; phylum Chordata; class Aves; order Passeriformes; family Muscicapidae; genus Erithacus; species Erithacus rubecula. The sequence goes on along the minus strand of NC_136685.1, from coordinate 12,021,935 downwards.
AATTTTCCTGGAAACCTTATTATCTCTCTTTTTCAACTACATGCAAATAAAATGGGAGAATACAGATGATGTGGAATGACTTAGGTGAACATTCCTAGAACAATGTAATCCCCCACAAGTACATTCTTTGATTAGTTTAGAGGATCAGATCTCTGTCTTCTTCAAACAACCAAAAACTCCTTAAATTTTTTTTCTCAACATACAGACATATATACACACACACATTTTCAAAGAATGACTATATCCAGTGCTTCCCTAATATGTGCTACCTTTACTCACCCATGAAAATTCAGTTCCATCTGAATTTGCAACACCTCATCTTTTCTCACCTAGAAAAAGGGCCTTGAAAGATGCTTCTCATTAATCTACCCAGCAAAGAACATTGCTAACAAGTAATACAGTATTTCTCTGCACAGCTGCTTGAACCTCAGAAAAACAAAACCCTACTGTCCTACCAGTTCCCAGACAATTCTGTCTTGGGACAAGGACAAATCTCTGTTAAAAACCTGCAGCTTTTGCCTGGACTTGAATTCACTCCAGTTGATGACAAGTTCTTTTAAAAATAATTACTGTCTGCAGTTTCATGGTAAAAATGTGCAAGGCAAAAGGTCTGACTGTCGAAGAAAGGTTGCTGTAAATGAGAACCAACTTGCTACTATACGAGAAGTAACTTTTGTTTAAAAGTTTGGATATCACACCAGGAGGGCTTTCACAAATGGAACAGCAATTTGCTGCCTACCTGACATATACAAGTTTTTGGAGTTTAACAACCATTTGTTACAATAACAAAGTAGCTCTGTCTGTGTTAGTAACACATTCTAACACTGAATTTTTCTTCCAGAGTCCAGAAACTTCCAGAATATCAAACACTTCAGTTCCATCTTATAATTCTGCTGAAGATACACAGCATTAAATGTTAACTTTTTCTGTTTCAGTCCAAGTAGTTCTAAGACATCAAACATGGACAAAGTTTTCCTCAGTTCTACAGCTCCTCTGAAAGATTAAAGATCGCATCCCAATCTCTTCAAAGTGGCTCTGATACATCAAGGGCAAACTTTCAAAAGAGGGTGGAAAACAAACATTACTGATGCATTTATTGAGCTGCCTACATAATCTGTGACTTTAAAATATTTAGTGTGGAAAAACTGTTTGCTTCTGTCTCCAGAGTATATCTGAAAGCACCATATATTAAAACATTTCAGATAACGAAAAAAAATGTTTCCTAGATCTGTCCACTTGAAATATTTTTCTTGACTGCAAATGTCACATAGCAAACATCAGTTACCCACTTGTAATATATATACTTGATAATATATTATAATCCTAGATATTGAAATGACAAGGTTGAAAAGAGAACAGAGATAAACAAGAAAGGAAAAAAGAAGCAGAAGATGTTACTCTCTGAAGTTGCCAAATATTTACCATCTTAGCAAATTAAGTACTAGCTAGACAACAAGCTCTCATACTGCTTACCCATCCTCAAATTCCTTTTTCAGAAAGCTATCTCTTTACACATTGAAACCAAGCCCATACCATTCTGCATGGTCCACTGAGGACATCTTAGTGCACCTTCACAATCACCACGTTACTTCAAAACACAGACTAAATGTTAAGATCTTTCTAATGATAACCATAAAATGGCAATGAATGGCAAAGACAATATCAATATATGAGGAAAGCTGACAGAGAAGATCCCCTATTAGTAGCACAGAGCAAATCAAACATCCTACTCAACGTGAATTGAATTTCAATAATTCTGCCTAATAATGCATCTTCACAGACTTAGGTTTGTTTTTTTTATGAGCTTCATTAATCTAGCACCATAATTTTGTGTTTTGGACAGCTGGATCCTTGCAACATGATTGCTTGTGATGTAACACATACTAATTAACTGAAGTCAATGAGAAGAATTACCTTTCTACTCTCAAACACAGAGCATTTCTGCAGCATTTCTCTCTACAAGGTTTTTTTTTTTAAAGTCACCTATGTTTCTCAGTAAGAGTAATAAAAATAAAATGAACTTCCTACAGTGTTAATGATTTGTGGTTTTTAAGAAGACTAGTGAATATTCACTTTTTTAATAGCATTTTAGATGCATGTCCATTTAACATGAAACGAGAGATTTCAGTGATAGCTCCTTGCTAGAAAGAAGCAATAGATTGACATAGCACAAAGGAATGAGGTTTTAACTTATATTTACTATGTGTATGTATGTATATACATATATGTATCTAAATAGATTGATCTATACAAAACACACCCAGAAAACTCAAGTTTTGCTCTGTATTACTGTCTTTGCTTTCTGAGTGAGAGCACAGTGTGAAAGCAGACACTTTCCACAGCAGAAACAAGCACGTTCTGTAAAAAGGCAGGAATTTCACCTTTACAAAGTGAAAGCTAGCTGAGATGAGTTGCTGTGGTTAGTCAAGCCTCTTGTTTTGTTGTAATAACAGATTTTTAAAAAATCCATTTTTAACTGAACACTCTCTTTGTAGCAATTTTGGATGATCTATTCAGATGATTCTGAATGTTGTGACACAGGGTAATGGGACAGTATCACTCTGCTTCCCCTTCCTGTTTTTTTTTTTTTTTTAACAAAACCCCAAAAACATCTTTCTAAACCACTCTGAGGTTAATCATGCAAAGATAACCTACCATGAACTGCTCAGAGCCCTCTTAACACAAGTGCCTGTAAAGAACCTGTCAACAGACAGAATAATGAGGCCCATAGCCAGGCATGAATTTCAGATGACCCCAAAGAAATATGAAAAACAAATGGAAAAAAAAAAAATCTAACAAACAAAAGCAAGGGCTTTCAGTTTTAACAACAGATTTACTCAATTCTGACTTGATTCTCCTCAGTTTCAGGCAGTCTCTTTGGCAGTAGAACACAGCTGGCATGATGTTTCTCATTAAAAGGCTGCACAAATATTTACCACAATGGGGAAGTCAATTAGGGGAATTAATTGTAGAAATTATACTGATGATAGATTATAAAACAAAATACAAATTAAGTAAAGCCAAACCTTATGTTCAACTGTTAAAACACACAATTTCATTATTGAGGGACTACATATGTTCAGAATCGAGACTATATAAACATCTGCATATATTAATGTTCCTTCCAAAAATCATACAGGAAATTCACAAAGCAAAATATTGGCTACACAAACAGTATGTGCTTGTCATAGCCTAAAAGAGACTCAGTGTTGAATTTAAAAAATCTGTGCACTTAAAATATCTCCGCAAATCAAATTTTTCTGCTTTATGATTAAATCTTTTGACTTACTTTAAATCTTGTAAGACTCACAGATTAGATCCTATTAGATGCCCAAAATGTTGAAACCACTTAGTTTATTGACTTTCAATGAACAAAGTTTTGACTCATCAATGTTGTTCTACACATTTGTTATTGCTTCATACTCATCACCTGTGGTATGGATAAAGGAATTCAAATATGAAAAGTTGTCTCCCCAATTAGTTCTGTAGCTTCTACAAACCTACAGTTTTACAAAAACTGTAAGATGATGCACTTGAAGAATGATAAAGTGAAATAAAACTGTGGAAATCATACATCACTGATAAATAAAGCCTTTGGTGTGGCAGACCACAGAATCAGTGATTTAGTTTGGTGCATTATCTCACTCCTGAAATCACAGTTAATTTAAAACCAGTATTTACAGCAAGTTTGGAATGTGGCTGTACCTGAACTCCATCCTTAAGTTATAGATATCCACTAATGTAATGGCCTGCTGATCCAAATGACAGACAAATCTGATAGACATGCAAATGCTTTATTGCTAAAGCCATTTAATTTGACAATCTCACTGACTTGGCTGATGAGAGTGCCTTTTGTTTGAAAAAAATATGGAAATGCCAATAAAAAGATCCAGCCAATTCAACCTCTGAGATAAAAGAAAAATGCTGTTTTTGTATGAGAATGGTGAGGAGGAAAACTAATGCAGACAGACCTTGACCTCCCTCTGCCCATTGGTATCTATTCTGTTTTACTCTATGCTGGTGTGACAGAGCCATGGCTTTCATCAACAGTATCTGCGGACTACAAAGGAAATAAATTATAAGGATGTTTATAAATGAAAACAGAAAAATATTTTCCTTCACTAGAATTGCTTGTTTATTGAGAAAAGATATATCCATGCTTTAAAGCAGCTCCCTGTACTAAAGGCAGAAAAATTTGCTGTTACCGAGGAACTCAACCAAAAATGTACTGTTTTACATGATTATAAAATTAATTTTATTACATCTACCAGATGGTAAAGGTATTTCAAAATGTGTTCATGTTTGACACAGCAGCATAAATTTGAATTAATATGGCATTGAAAATAGAAAAACTAAGCAGGCATTTGACTGTTCCCTTATTGTTACAACAGACTTGCAATTTGTCAGAACTTCCTTGTAAAATGCACTAGTTTTGTGTAGCTCCCCACACTCCTGCCCAAGCTGTAGTGGTAGAGAATTCATCTGTGCTGCACTCAAAATAATAGGCAGATGTGACAAAAAAGATTTTATTCAGATTTGAGACAGGGCACACTGATGCTAAAATTTCCTTCCAGTCATCAGACAGGGCTTAACATTGTTTATAAACAATGACTAAAATGATTTGTAGCAATTTGATTGTATTCCTGTGATTGACATCTTGGTGTGCTGTTCATGGCTCAAAAATACAACAGCCTTGCCCCAAGGAGTTTACAACCAAATTAAGTAAATCAGCAAAGAAAATAGTGACCTTCTTATACAAAAGGCCAGTAAGGTTTGGTCACTAAAAAAAAGTAGTCTTTCCACTTTGCAGGTCAGCTGTAATCTGTCATTCCCTGTTCTGCTGGTATCTGAGATACTGAAATCCTGCACAAATATAATTTACTGAAACCCACCTCCTGTACAAGGCTGCAAAGTTAAATGCTGTTACAGAGATATAAAATACATATAAAATCACAAGTTAAATGGATATTTTAAAGTCAATTATTCCCAATATGAACATGAACATCAAAAATCAGTCAAAAAGAACCACAAACACAATCTACAACACTGTACAAGTGTTCCTGAAATTGCAAAGCCACTGACTCTGCACAGGTAAGACTGGGAGCTTTTAAAGGCTATTATTTATTTAATTCTTTTCAAACTGTTTCAAGATGTTAGAAATTCTATCAGCCTTGATTTTAAACACATTATACACTTGTGAAACAATGCAAAACCACAAGAGCATATTAAACATCTTATTCAAGACCTTCACATGCCTTTTTAAAGGCAAAGCTACAAGTGCTATACTCTGCAACACACTACCAGAATCCCCTTATTTCTAAACTGGGGTTTCTTGAAAAAAAGTCCAAATTAAGCAAATTGTAAATTGTGATTGAGGGGAAAATCCTCCAGGACACAACACAGGCTGGGGATAGTAGTAACAGGCTTGGAAGAACAAACCAACATATCATTCAGCCATTGGTGCAGCAGCACATGGGCAAGGGCACACAGGATGGAGAAAGTCAAGGGCCAAGGAACCTGTCAGCTTTAAATAGGCCCTTTTGAACTTACTTTCTCCATCTACTCTAGTTCACAGCTTTATAATTCCACTTTCAACCCATTTTGGCAAACGGAAATTTTTGTGGTAGTAAGTCATAGTTGAGAGATGGCATCTTTCAAAAAATAGTTCCACTGGCCTCCTGTATAGTAACAGGATTCAGCTCTTGTTTAATGAAAAAACACAACAGCTAAAACATGATCCAGTTTGCTGCAGATTCAATTCCCTTGCCTGAAAGCAGCTTTTTTGAAGCCATGCTTATGGAGTTATCCCAGTTAATACAAAGCAACAAAGTCTTATTAAGGAACAGTCACTTAAAAACAACACAAAAAACCCATCAAAATATAAAAAATCCCCAACCACATTCCAAGGACTGTGTCAGGGAGGTTTAGGCTGAATATTAGGAAATGGTTTTTCCTCCAGAGGGTGTTTGGGCACTGGAACAAGCTCCCTAGGGCAGTGGTCACAGCAGCAGCCTGACAGAGCTCAAGAATGTTTGGACAATGCTCTGACACAGGGTGTGACCCTTGGGGTGTCCTGTGCAGGGCCAGGAGCTGGGCTCATTGATCAGGGGCTACTCTGACCTGCACTGGAAGACACAAACACTGTCTGACAGACCAGAAGGAAGTGTCTTTTATCAAAACTACAATCTTACAGCAATCAATTCAAAATTAAAACTGAAGTAAAGGGTTTTGCATGAACCAACTCAGTGTTTACAACCCGTGCCTTATATCCCAGAGGACACAGAACTCTGAAGTCAGGATTTCTTGCATTTTTCCCAAGAGCTGGGCTTCACATATTAAAACTATTATTGAATTCTGAGCACATATGCAAGACTGCTGCACGCAGAAACTAAAGAGATGCACATAATAGCACAGGTAAAATCCAGCTCAAATTAAAGCCAGTGTACAAGACAAGCAAGTTATGGGATTCAAGTTAAAAAACAAATCAACAAGAAGCCCACTAGTGATGAATCAAACTAAGGCTCAGCCACATATTAAGTTCCTATTGAAATACCCAAGAATTTTTTCTTCTGAAGTGATTTATATATTAATTCCTTTTCTGCTTCATATGCAGCTCACTAAGAAGTGCATATAGATTCAATAAACACAAATGTGTTGCCTAATGCATAAAACTGAATAACTCGTGCAGAAAATAAAATCCATTCATTTGTATTCTGCAGGAGACTATGCCCTAATCTGCAAATACATTTCAGAAAAGAGAAAATCTCTGAGGACTGTACAAAGATATTGGTAGGGAGAATAAGAACGAATAATGAAAAAAAAGAGATGCATTTGAAACTCCTGTTGCTAGCTAGCTGGAACTGAAAGAGACAGGATTAACATGCATTATATAAATTGTATATTGACTAGATGTCCATTAATAGCAAAACTTTGGATGCATGTATAGCTAAAACTAACACCTGTGCAATGTGAGGGACTCATAACCATGTTAAATAATCTTCTGTGTACAAGCCAACTACTAATCACTGTTTCCTAGTTCAGAATTGATGTATTATATAAATAACAGAGCAGACAAAAGCTTTGGAAGATACAGCCTAGAAATGACTTTAATCTTTAAATATTTCTTTCAAGCTGTTAACTCAGCATCGGCCATTTCCCTCTATACCATACACAAGTGGTTTTTAATTTACCCTTCTAGTCAACACTACCATCAAGCAGCAGTGTATCCACAAGCCCACAGTATTCACCCCTATGTATAACTGCTGTCTTGATAACCAAAGTCTGCAATTCTTGCTAATAAAGCAAAATTATTTTAAAAGCTGTTAACATGTAAATGAAAAGTCAAAATTGGTACTCCCAAAATATCTTCCTGCAGATAGGCAAGACTAGCAAAGTCAAAGAAGCATCTCTAAAAAGACTCACACCAAACTAAGATACAGTCTTACAGGAACAAGAAATTGTTGATGTCAAGTCCAATTTTAAATAATGTTTCAGTAATACTCTTCTCAGTTAAAAAAAGAAATGCTATTTTTAATGAAAAATTCCTTTATTGTTTATCCATATTTATGACCTAGGCCAAGAGCAATTAAAATACCAGGTGGATGGTTATCACAAAATTATTTAACCTGTCAAAACTGAAATAAGTGAGTAGCTCTGTTGCAGCCATAAAAATAATCCAAATATGGCAGGCAGCATCATGCACCTGTCACACCAAATGTGTTACAAAAGCATTGAAGTTGGTGGTTTTCTTTTTCATTTGGTGTAGTTGATGTCACAGTCTTGAGATCTGTGCCCCTGGGTAACAACAGCAGCAATGGGAAAAAAGAACCCCTCACTCTCTCAATCAACACAAAATATCACGAATTACTATAAGGTATTAACTATTTTAAGAATACCTGAGTGAGGGCCCTCGGATGATACAGAGTTTGCAGACTTCTAAATAAGAATTGTCAACTAGCATGATGGCTAATGGGTAAGAAAACTGTTTGGACAAAAGGACAGCATCTACTGTCACAGTTATAAATAAAAAAAATACTCATTAAAGATACTAAGACAACAAGACCTAAAGAAAACCAGTTTTACAATTTACTTATATTTTCAAAGGGCTTAGAACAACATTCCTGACTAGAAACCACTTAAGAACTTGATCTACTAAGAGGAAAAAAAGCCCAAAAATGCAAAAAAACCCCATTTTATGATTACACAGTAAAGGTTAAAAAGTAGAATTTCTCATCGGTTTATGGCTGCTTCTTTGTTAATGTTTTGGGGAGACTGCAAGCATTGAACAGACAAAAATGCAGACAAATGATTGTCAAGGCCAGTTTATGCCAAAAGAAACCTGTAATAGACACCAAAAAAAAGTCTAGAGTAAGTAAATGACTATACGATGGCAAATAAAATGCAACAATGGTAAAACTACTGCATTTTAAAATATGCTAAATTAGCATAGTCAAAGCAGTAACCTGACCCTCACTGAATGAAATCCAGAGACCTCTGGCTGATGTACAGATGAAGTCAAGAGAAAAATCAAGGTATTGGGATGCATAACCATGGACTGTTAATTTCCACAAGGACAGCATATTCACTTCTCCAATTACCTTTCCCAGAGGGTGTACTATATATCACAGTGGGCTCTGAGATAGAGGAGAGGATACTTACAGAGAGAAAAAGGTGTGGAGGAGGTGGTGTGACTGGAATTGGTTACTTAAGTAATCAACAGAATAAGGGATAAAGGATAGTGAATAGAGAACTTGATTTCCTGAATCTTAATATCCAAAAAAAACCACAGAATGTAACAAATCACATAAAAAGATTAAGTCATAGAAACACAGAATGGTTTGGATTGGAAGAGACCTTAGAGATCATCCAGTTCCAATCCCCCTGCCATGGGCAGGGACACCTTCATTACACCAGGCTGCTCAAAGCCCCTTCCAACCTGGCCTTGAAACACTCCCAGGGATGGGGCATCCACAACTTCTATGGGAAACCTGTGCCAGTGCCTCACCACCCTCACAATAAAGTTATATTTTCTACCACCTAGTTTAAAGCTACTCTTTTCCAGTTTGAGGTCATTCTCCCTTGTCCTGTCATTTCAGTCTCTTGTAAAAAGTCCTTCTCCACGTATTTTGGTGGCTCCTTTCAGATACTAGAAAACCACATTTAGGTCACTCCAAAGCTCTCTCTTTTCCAGGCGAGCAATCCCAACTCTCTCAGCTTTTTCTCATAAGAAAGGTGCTCCATCCCTCAAATCACCTTGGTGGCCTCCTCTGAACTCACTCCAATAGGTTGATAGCCTTCTGGTCATGGAGACCCCAGGGCTGGGTGCAGCTCTGCAGGTGGGGTCTCACCAGGGCAGGGCAGAGCAGAGGGGCAGAATCCCCTCCCTCCCCTGCTGCCCACGCTGCTCTGGATGCAGCCCAGGGCACTTTTGGCTTTCTGGGCTGTGAGGGCACATGGCTGGGTCATGTCCAGCCTCTCACCCACAGCACCCCCAAACTCTTCTGGGCAGGGCTGCTCTGGATCTGTTCATCCCCCAGCCTGGAGTGACACCTGGGGTTGCCCCAGTCCAAGTGCAACATCAGCACTCAGTCTTGTTGAAACCATGAGATTCCCATGGGCCCACTTTTTAAGCTCCCAGGTCCCTCTGGATGGCATCCCTTCTTCACAAAGTTTCAGCATGTTTTGTGCTCAGTGATGCATGGTGTGTACTAATGCTGAAAATCCAGCAAGAGATACCTGAGCTTGAATCAGTTTACCCACCAATTTCTTTGAAACACAGTAACAGAAGTCTGATTATACCACTAATAAGGTCTTAATTTTTCTGAAACTGAGATCAAAACTGAGTATACACCATTTCAACCATTCTACAGTTATACTTTATTACAAAAGACCTGTTAAAGTGAATGATCCCTCATGAATCCACCCCAGAGCATTCTTATCCTCCTCTGAAGCAACTGATACTGGTCACAGAGCACTGCAGTGGCCCAGGCTCAATGCAAAACTTGTGTGCACTCAAGGTACATTGCTTTTCTCTCCACTTTGTCTTATCTGCTATACTTGTGTAGTTAATGGAAAATATTTCATTTGCATCTAGAAGTATTTAATTAATCATACACTCTACAATTTATGTTTGTCCCCCCCAAAAAATTCACATGTTTTCATATGGATAAATTGCATCTTCAAGGAATGGAAATTAGTGTTTTAAAATATTAATTAAAACTTAAATTAAATTTCTTAAGCTTAATTTTTATGCATTACCAGCAGAGAAACAATGTCTCTAGAATTATAAACAACATCACAACAAATTTACTCAGAGTTGATAGGAACATAAATCTTTCTTCTAATTAAGCACTTTTCACAAATAAAAGGTGGCTGAGGATGAAACAGATACAGCTCCTTCACTTGTATTTTGCCAGATCAAGCTAAATACAGGTCATTGTTACATGATAAATGGCTTCAGCAAAATGACTTCTCATGTTTAAATCTCTGACATGAGAAGAGAAAATGGACATTGCCATTACCATTAAGACCATTCTTAATGAACTAGTATGAAGAAGCACCATGGAAAAAGATACATATTTTTCATTAACAGGGAAAAGAGGAACAAAACAGCAGTGGAGTCTTGACAGTCACCCCAAGTTCTCAGAAAGTCAATGCAGACACTACTAAGGTTGCTGAGAGACACAAATTTGCATATGCCATACATCGACTGCCATATAGGCAGGCAGGAAGGAAAATGTGCACATCCCACACACAGAACACCAATTAATCTGTCAATTTTTCACAGCTAAACTTTAGGAAAAAAAAAATAAATAAGAGAAGTGCCCAAAGTAACAATTTGAAATCCTTAATAGACATCCCTTCCAATTTTCAAAAACATTTAGCCTTCAGCAGTTCTCTATACCCCAAGATCATGAAAGAACCACAACATAACAATACGAGGGGGAAGGCTAAATGAGATTACCTTCTCTAAATGACAAAGCTATTCCCATTTAAGTGGCATGCAAGTACTAATTACACTTTGTATTTGCATAATAATGAAACAATCCTTTTAAGAACAGGTGTGTCTTGCAGAAGCTTCTCAATGAATAACTTCGAATCTTAAAGTAAGCCTTGGTTTACTTACAGAAGCTTTGCTAGTGCCACTGTAACTTCCTGGGGCAAACCCTAACTCATTTCTGTAACCTACACCTTGCCACTGAGCTGAACAGCTGAGTACACACACACACATAGATATAACCTGTCAGCTGTCACTTCAGGCTTGTTAGACACTACTGAGTCATTCCAGACTATATTTTATATATTATTTGAAAATAAATGGATTTCCCATCTTAGATGAATACAGATAAATTTTGATACCAACATACTAAACAATTTCTTTTTTCCCCCCGCCAACATTTTTTCATATATAAAAAGTCAGTATTTTGACCTATATTTTTCATGCACCAGTAAACTAGAAAATTACAGAACCTGAAAAGCTCAGATAAAATTCATCAAAGGGATTAGAACAAGGCATGCCTCCTCCTCCTCCTCCATAGCGTGGGATGCTACTGGAATGTGAATTAAAGACTCTCAAGTCTTTGAAAAATGAGGGTCACTGAATTTTTAATTTTGTTAACTAATCATTAGAGAACTGGAAATCACTGTGTTTCAGAGTGTTTGATAGGTAGCTGCTTCCATAAAGTACATTTTTAATTTTGTAAGAGCTGGCCTGTTTCCCAGCACATTGATTTGTGGGACCACTATGTACAGCACCTAGAGCATAATTAAATATTAAGTCCCTCCTTGATGTATGCAAAGTCTGTTTAAGAGGATTAGTAGACACACTAAGGGTGGCTTTCACACATTTTCTGGTAATTGAACACTGCAATATCATTAAAATTATCTTTATTAAATAGAAACCCACATTTATACTTATTAATATCTGCTGTCCCTTTTTGTGCCGAGGAATGGTATAGGAAAAGAGGGATCCCCTAAAAGCATGTAAGAAATGCCAAGCAAATGATAATACAACAATCTGGAAGCAAGACAATGAACACATTTTTTATCTATTTGCAATTTAAAGTTCATTACAAAACCCTGAAAGCCAACAAACTTTAAACACATTCCTGTAAAATCTAAAAACAGCATCCAATCCACAGCCCCTTCCCATCCCACTTATTTTAAATGTGATTTTTTAAAAATTATTTTGCTAGATGAGAAAGGATGAACAAATTAATAAAGGTGTAGTGATGCTAGATAAAGTGATATCTACAGACAAGGCAGGCAGACTGACATAGTTTGAAAGATGAGATTCCTCCTGTCTACTTCTTCATCCAGTATTACTCAGCAACCTGATTAAACTTTTAACTTGTCCTTCAATACTCCCTTCTGTAAAACAGAGCTGCTTTTAAAGCCTTTGCACCTGAGGCATGAACTTGCACAAGAAAATAGTGTCTTAACCATAATGCTCTGCCAAAGCTCATCCAGAAATCTCTCTCTGCTTTTTAGCAGCCATGTAAGCACTGCAGTGTTCTTGCTCCACTAAGATACCTGAAGGACTGGGAAATATATAGTTTTCAATCTGCTATTTTATGAAAATATTTTCCTTGATTGTTAATTCACAAAATATGCAAACTTAATACTCAAACAAGGCCATCACTTGCTTTTCTAGTATCAGTTTATAGACTAGCATTTGAAATCAGCTGACTAAAAGTGGGAAAAATATCCAAAATAAATAATCTGCATCTAAGACCACTTACTTGTTTTCTTGCACATTTTTGAAGAACTCTGAATTTCAGTGACAGGTATCTAATGAACAAACTAACATAATACTTCTGTCTAAATAACACATTAGTTACCTAGCACAAAATATTTGAAGAAAAGAAAGGGTTTTTATCAACCACACTGAACCTGAGCTGATATAAAAATGAGAGTAATTTTTAATATATTCCAATGGGACTCTTATAATTTCCCTCTGTAGCAAAAATGGGGGTGCATAAACAACCATTTTTATGTATGTACATTTAAGCACTGCTTTCACTATTGCTAAGCATGAAAGCTATTTCCACATTTAGGTAAATAATAAATAGTATATACAGAGAAATAACTAGTACAGTGTTGTGTACATATTTTCATACTGTTATCTCTGAAAGGTTTGAGCTTATCTAGTGCATTATTCAAGCTTTATTACATGTCTTCTTGTACTTGCCTACTCATCAGCCAAAGTGTGGAGCACTGAAGTGATCAGCAACTCTGTGTTAGGAGATGAATTGTTGCCCAGTCAGTACAAACTTCTTCCCTCACAAAAAGGAAACTGGGTTTTCCTGCTTGAAACTAGAAATATTCTAAAAATCCCTTCAGGAAACAGAAAGTAACTGATTATATGGAGAGGCTTAAACAGGCTGGAAGACTCAGCCAGCAAAAGTTGCACAAGGTTTACCAGCTGTGCTGCAGTGGAACAGCACAGGTGGGGACAGCACAGCTGAGCCTCTGCTGAGGGAGCCCCGGGGGTTCTGGTGGGCAGTGAGCCACACAGGAGCCAGCAGCACATGAAATGCATTCAATTAAGTCCTAAAATTTGGTTTTGCTGCCAAATGGATGGGTGTTTCTTTTTGTAAAGTCATATACATTCTGACGTAAAAGAAAATAGAAGTTTAATAAATATTTAAGGTAAATAAATGTCTTCTACAAACATGGCTGAAAGCTGTTACCTACCTGTAGCTATTTTCTTAAGACATACTCTAGCTGAATGTTTCATAATTGGAAATGGTTTGAATTGGAAAGCAAGTCACAGGCAACACAAATACTGAAAAAGGACTGAAATGAAGATGAAGAATGCAATCACAGACACCCACATAGTTGTTGAGGAGTTAAATGCTGGTATTACTGTAAATACAAGAGAAAAAGTAATTTCCAAAGAAGCCAAGAGATAAGCACTTTCTTTTCCTTTTAAGATTTTTATTAGGATTGTTCCCTGGGATGAATTTAGTACTGCAAGTCAAAACTGAGATATTGCTTTTGTTTTATATGAATATAAAGTGCATTTGTTCATAGATTTTTTTGGAATAGTGTTAGAAATATTCTGTTTTTCTTCTGTAAGGTCTTGGCATGGGGGAGGTACTTAGAAAATGAACAAAAAGTAGCTCTGCTTCTTAACAATTCTAAATGCAGCAAGAGCTATTCATATGATTTCAAAACTGCTAGATATTCATGCAATAACATTTTAAGGCTCAAGGGAAAAAGAGTCAGTGGCCAGTAATTATCATTATAATTCTGAGTAAAATGTGACAGCGAGTAGAAGATAAAGAAAGAATATAAAATTTACAGAAAAAAATGGTCACAAAAGAAAAAAGATACAAAAACATCAAAGTCAATGTTTGACATATAGGAAACTCACTAGTATTCAATCAAGTTCAGTATTATGTACTCCTGATCCTAAGCAAAACTCAGAGAAGTCCCTTACCTCTATATAACTTCATCTTTCAGAAAATCAGAATGTATCAGAAACTTGTTTTAAAAAGGAAAGTAGGATTAGTTTCCAGACAACAGGGTGCATCACAATCATATACTGTAGACCAGCATTTCATTATGTAATCCTTGCATAAAAACAGTCTAATGCTGTAATTTGCAGCAATCAGTATTAATACCTTTGTTTGAGGCCAGCAGGCTCTGAGAACAGCTTGTGTCCTGAAGTACACAAGCAGCTTGCTGTCTTCATCACTGAGATGGAAGGCTTGCTCCAAAATTTGCAATACTCTGATGCGAGGCTTCACTGCCAGGGAGTCATCACCACAGAAAGGTCTCAACCACTCCAGAAGGTCATCTGAAGAAACTATTTTCTCCCTGTAATTGAACAATACTGCATTTAACAGTCTCAGGTAATAATCCTAATGAAAATACTAGACACGTTTTTAAATCTTAGCAAGCACATTCAATATGTAAAAAAAATGTAACACCAGGAAATGGAAGATCTGACCTCTGGGAGGCTGCAGGGAAACTGGCCCTTGTAAATCAGGATCCCAAAGCTGTGATGTAAGAACTTTTTCCAGACTTTAAATAACCATGAAACATCATAGGAATCCATCTGTACACTTACATATTCTCCCACAAACTACCCTGCTGCCATATGATGGTGCTGGGCTTCAGCATTTGGAAATCCAAGTATTTTCATTGTGTCTGGGCCTGACTGATGCCTGTACCATCCAACTTTATGGAAAACCAGCTTGGATGCTTGCATTTTTTGTATAACATTTTTATTTCTGAATGCTTATTTCTACTATCATCCTGCACTCCTTTTCTTCCTTTACAAGCCCTTTCTTTCCATTCCACACAAATTATTTTCTCCCAGTTGCAGGTCTAGCCCTATTATTTTTTTCTGCACCATCTCTAACCAGTTTGATCATTTAAGTTCTTAGTATGATAGTGATTGCAAAACGCCCAAAATCCTTAGAAATCAAAAAAAAAACCCCAGAGATGTTAAACCCCTTAAACTTTGGGGTCAGACTTTGTTCATTACAAAATCTGTTGAATATATAATTTGATTCAGAAGGTGAGTTATATCAAATACATTCTAACTGTATGGAATCATTCACAGTCCACATCATGAACTGACCAATCAGTTCACAGCTGGAGACAGAATAATCTGTGATGTTCCTCAAAGGCTATAAACTAACAGGTACCAAATCAGTAAATGCTGTTTTAACTTTCAGTCATATTTTAAACTCCAGCAAACTTTTTTCTTAAAACAAAGTCAAGCAAGTGGCTCCTGGTGGAGTGTGATTTGTAACTAATGTTCTCTTATTTGTCTTAACAAGACCGACAGGAAAGTAATATGAGACAGAAAATACCAAATTAACTTGTCTTGCAGCTATGAAATAATAAACATTGACGACTGAGGTTTTCATATTACAAGGATTTCAATTTTACTTAGGCTTTATATTGTCTGAATGATGCTGTTAGCTCAGAACTCCAGCTGAATTAGACACATCTTTGCAGAACAGGTGGCATTCAAACTGTAAATTAGAAGTTTGGGAATTAAAGGGACTTGCTGGAATATTTCAAGAGTTTGTAGAGCTTGCACCTGATGCTTATATGTATTTTCCTGAGGAAAATACTTTTGCTTTGTAAATTGATGGCTGAGTTTAAAGGTAATAAATAAGTATTTAAAGGAATATAAACAACCTCTTGCAATATAATTACTTTCACTCCATCTTATTGTTTCAGCAGTTAAATATTGATGAAATATATAAATAAAAGACCCCAGAAAGTGCATCTCAGAATAAAGTAATACTGACCCATCTATTACACCTTAGAATACTGCAAATTATATTTCCTGTAAATTTTTACATCAATTCAGACTACTTCAGTATCCAACAATCAACTAATCTAATTTCATTGGATAAGCCACAAAAGATAGTGTAACTGGTTTTTTTTGTGGCTACCAGAAAGTATGGGATTTTATTATCATTATTATACATGAATTATTTGTTTGTACTTCTGGGGAAAAAAAAGCTCTTTTTTTTTTTCTTTTTTTTTCTTCTTTTTTTTTTTTTTTTTTTTTTTTTTTTTTTTTTTTTGTTGTTGTTTTTAATTTTTATTCTTCCTTGTCTTTAGAGGGAGGGAAATGGAAAATGTCAGTGAGACATACACACTCATAAGAGAGATCAGAAGTAAGGATGTTCCAAAAGTAGGAGAAAAAATGTGGTGAAGCATCATATAGCATTTGGGAAATTCTTTCTGCACTATACCTTACAAATATGGACAAACTTGGATATCTAAATTCAGATATCTGAAAGTGAATCATTATTTTGTGAAATTGAAACAAAAGCAGTGATATGCTCCTGGTAGATACACAATCTGCAGTAGTCACAGCTGAAAAATCCATTTTCTCATTTCACTATAATACAGTTATCTAAATTTTAGGTTCAGTGCTTTCTTCCAAATGATCAAGTAAAAGCTTCTGCCAGGGTTCAGATTCCGAACATGAAAAATTATATCCCCTTCCAGAATAAAGTCTTAAAAAATTAAGTGCAAACTCATTATATATATCCATGAAGAAAAATAATTCATATTCAGTATTGTACCTTCAAAGCTTTCATGAGGAGCATCTTGCAAAGTCTTACCCAAAGAATACAGGAAGCTCTTACCCTTTTTCAACGCTTGCATGCACTGCAGAAATTATACCTTCAAGAATTCCAAGTGGATCCTTCTCTGTTGTAGATGAATCACCCATTCCACTATTAAAGCAAGACAAAATTACCATTAAAATAGTCTTTAATATCTCATTTTATGCACCTGTAGGATTTATATGAATTGTGCAATAATTGTAAGAATTTCCCATTTTTCCTTCTTAACTAGTACCTTTATTTTTATGTCAGAGTAATGAAAAAAGCAACAAGAAAGAGTGGGAAAAAAAACTAAAACTTTTAAATGAAACTTGAAAGGAAAAGCAAAGTTTAGTGTTTCTAACACAGATTAATTAGGTCAGCAGAATATTCAATTGTAATCTCACTACCTTAAACATCAATACAAGCTAAACAGACCTAAAGTTATACAAAAATGTCACCATCTTTACTGTCCAAATCATCTTGCATATCTCTGTTAGCTTAAATTAGCTCAGCTGTTAACTGAGTCAGAGGTATCCTATCTGCTGATTTCTCTGGGGTCCAGTCCCCATGGAACAGCAGCCTCTGTGCACGTGTGGAATAGAAAAATGTCCATCACTCCCATCATATGTTTCAGTTAAAGTACAGTTTTCTTCTGAAATTTAATAAATCACTGTAAAATTTGGGTCAAAAAAGAAACTAACAACTCAAAGTCACTCTGGTGGGAAAGCAAGCTTTGCTCCTAACTCAATGAAAATGACATTTTCAGCTGAGGTTTTCCATTAAACAGACTCATTGCTGAGAGAGGGAGAGATTTTGCCCTGGTACTCCAACAAAACACATGGAAACCACTGTGACAGCAATGATGCCTGCATGAACTGGAAGAACAACAGATTTGCCAGTCTTAGTTTGTCAAAGCTGCATTAAAGAAAGAGAAAAAAAAGGCAAATAGTTACCAAGTTATCTGACTGCAGATGATTCAAAAAACCCAGCGAAAAAGTGTATTTTCCCTATAGTTCATCACCATATCAAAGCTCTTCTGCCACTATAAACATCAGCCTCCTCCTAGATCTGCTCTCACCAGTAACTAACACATGCCCAGGCTACTTTCACTTTTCTAAAGCCAAAATAGGACACAGCTCATTGGAATATTTATGCAAGAACCCCATGATATTCTAGGATATTTTTTGTCATGAGTTAGAGACTATTTACAATTTTGTCATTTATTACATCAGTAAGATAAATGTATTTGCTAGGCAATGATTATATCATATGGCATAGAGACCTAAATCTTTATAATCTTTAATGTCTTCCTGCATTCAGAATTCTCATCTTTCCTATTTTTATTTTAGTAAGTGGCCAGCCCTCCAGTGAACAACACTGGATTAAAAATCAATATGACTCTATTCAGCCCAGATGCAAGATGATTTGTTGCATGATGAAAATTTAGCATACTCATTTTAAATTATTATATTGCACTCCTAAAGTTTGAAATAGGAGGAGAAGGCTGCTGCACTGATCTCTTTCTCAAAAGATACTGTACATATTACTGATAGAAATGCTGTTCTTAGTACCAGCATTACCATATGGTAGCTAAGTAACTTCTTTAAGAGTGAAGCTTAAATCTAGATATTCTTCTAAACATCTTCAGAGTATTTCAAAACAATAAAATTATAATTTATAGTACTGAGTATATAGAAATATTCAGGGTTTTTAACTCTCAGAGAAATGTATGTCTTCAGAAGATAAAATCCATTTTTACCAAAACACCAAAAAAATCACTCTCAAAAGGCAAAAAAAAACCCAAAAAACCAAACTGTATTTTCACAGAATGGAGACATGAGAGAACTGAATGCTCTGTTTAGGAAAAATTTAAAAATTCACCCTTAGGACAGAAGTGTGGAAATGGTAAAATGCAGACCAGTATTTAAGTAATAATTTTATGCAACTGGCTACATGAATTAAGAGACAGTTTCAATTTCCTTAAAAAACATAAAAAGCTAAACAAATTTGTTATATTCCTTAGAGTGAAGACAGATATAAGGCACTTCAATAATGCTCTTTTTATAAGCCACTTCATTCGTGATTTATTCACAGGCCAGATTTAAATTTTCCATTTTTTTTCCATGTGCTCTTTTTTCAATTAAGTTTGTAATAAAAACATATCTACAAAGGGCATTAACATGGCATATCAAAAGGAAACTGGAATACTTTTAAAACTTGCACACTAAGAAGAGAATGTGTTTTTAAACAGAAACAAACAGGACATTTGCAACCCTTCAATAGTTGAAGGGGGTTTGTAAGAAAAATGGTGACACGAGAGAGTCAATTCAGACTACATATAAGGAAGGAATTTTTTACAGTGAGGCTGGTGAGACACTGGCACAGACTGTCCAGAGAGGTGGGGGATGCCCCTTTGCTGGAAACATTTAAGGATTGGATGGGCTCTGAGTGACCTGATCTAGGTGAAAATGTCCCTGCTCATTGTATGGGGTGTTGCACAAGACAACCTTTAAAGGTTCCTTCCAACCTAAACTATTATATGATTGTACAGTGTACAGAAAGTGAATTTTTACTGCTCCACTTGCACTTACTTATGCTTAGTGTACATTAACAACTACCATATCAAAGGAGACCAACCAGCAAACCTTATTCTTTAGATATTCTCAATTTAGAGTACTGGACAGTCCTAGCCCTGCCTCTTCAAACAACCTTCATCTCCCTAAGCAGAAATGAAAATTGTTAGCTCCTGTCACGAGCAGGTTCTGAGCTCCTCAAAAAAACCCTAAAACCAACCAAAACAAAACAAAACCACAGCACCCAAAGAAAATGACCCAAACAAACAAACCCAAACAGAAATGGGTCAAAAGAAATGTATCTACAAAAGTTAATGGGCATTTCTGAAAACAAAATTCACTGTTTCTGACAAACATCTGTGAAGCCAATTTTCAAGAACAGATGTACAGAATTTACAGAAAGCTTCCAGTTTGTCAAAAACAGACAGAGGTCTTTTACTAAGCACAAGGAATGAAGAAAAAAAGGTTAATCTAAGCAGTGTTCTACAGTTATCTAGAATAAGGAAATACTTCAAAAATCTAGAAAAACTGAAAGTCAGCAATTTTTAAAGCTTAATATTGCCTTTACTGCCTAATGGCTGGTTACTAAAAACAGATGACAGTTCATGAGACAAATAATCCTGTCAAGTTCCCACAGATCGCTGCCTTGTTCTTTTCTTAATAATTAATTATTGAAAATAAGCAGCTACTAACAGAAACAAATATAATTAATGAAGGATTAGTCTTCCACACAGATTATATGCTATTTTATGCATGTTTTAAACAACAGAATGTGATTCAGTGTTCACCTCAAAACTCCTAGGTATGAGCTTAGTGTAATTACACTGATAAAGGCTTATTTTGATTTCAGTTCAGTCAGAAAAAGTGATGCATATTTAATCACATTCCTCAAACAGGATAAAGTACAAACAACGCTTAGAAGAATAAATTAGCTTAATCTAAATTTTTTAACCTAATTACTGTATTCATTGAAAATACTCCAGCTTTATTTTCTTCTTTCTGATTGTGCCTTGTCATATTAAAATACGAGGAAAATAAGGAAATAACATACTGATGGTGTGATGTTTCTAATGTTTCAAAGGGAAAAAATTTTAATGGCAAACCATAATTTCCATCTAAAATACCACAAAATCATTATATGTATGTTACAAAATTACTCTGTATGACCCCTGCTCAAATGAGATGAGGTAATAAAAAATCTGATTTTTTTCCCCCCATTAATGTAGCTACTCTTTCTAACAAAGCTGGATTTATCTTTTTCAGAAAACACTGGGCATTAGCATTAAACAAGGAACTCAAAACTTCACCAAGTCTTTCCTGCTCATTGCCTGGTGGATGCTTTCAAAATTTCATGAAACACAGTATCCCTGTGGAACATCTAAGGGAAGAACTCCAGGAGCTGCAGGTGAAGGAGACCATAAAGTCTTCAACAGACAAACTGTCTTTTCTGACTGACCACCCATGGACATGACTGCAGTCATGGATCAGGGAATGTTTCCTATCCATCATCGAGATCTTAGGCCAGGAATTAAAATGAGTCTTAAGTAAGACTAATCAGACAACCATAGCTGCTAAAATATTTTTTTTTCCACAAGTTCATGGTTTCTACTGAAGAGGTAACTATTTTTATTTATAGTAGCTGTTTCTACAGGCAAACAAAGTGCACAATATATGTCATCTAAAGTACAAAAATATTGTCTGCTAGAGAGCTTTTACACATACCAATGCAAAGAGTTTCTGTCTTGAATTTTGTGGGCCAGAATTAGAGAGTTAAGGGAGACAAAAGTAGCTAAAAGAACTGGAGGACAATACTGCTATTAAAATTGCAGTTTAATGTTTTACAAATCTACAAATTCCTGAATTAGGCAAATAACTATGCTATATTTAACAAAATATCTGTTTCTGAGAAGGTATCAAAGTAGTTAAGCCTGTTGTATCATACAGTTGCTGCAAAATGAAGCCAAAAAGTAACTTAAGGTTTCATGAAGACCTTACTTTCTAGAAGGTTCTTCTGCAAGAATGATTATATATGCTAATAACAAAAGATATTTTACTGTTTGAAGGGTGGTTGTAGTTAATGCCACTGAAAGAAAAGATGTGTATTTTCAGTCACAGAACTGGTGGACTGTTGCTTAATTTTCAGGCAAATCACTGATACTAACACAACTTTTCACATCCTTACAGCCTCTTTCTCTTGTGTTTGCAATACCTTAATTACATTCCTTGTCACCATAGCTACTGAAAGTCCAATTCAGTGTTACAGCCTTACAAGTGCTACTCTGAAGTTAGTTGTCAAAGCAGGAATTTTCCAACACAATCTCTTTCAAAACTACTGTATAAAATAACCACAATGTGCAACATATCAAAGCTCCAGTAAACAAACCTAAAAAAAGGTTTTCACTTAAAATGTTGCATTTTTTGAGTAAAAGTCTGCTTTTCCAGCTACACTGGCAACACTACTTCTTTAACTGTAGAAATGCAAGTACTGAACAAAATGTTGTAACTTGTGCTGTATCTTGAAAGTGAACATCTAAGCAGAGAATAGAGATGAATCCAATTTTATTCACACCAATAACATGAATACCAGCAGGCTTAAGAGATGCCAAGCAACAACCTTTCTTTTAATTCTTCCCTTTTAATTCTTCCCTATATTTAGATATTATTACTATTATCATTATTATTATTATTTTCTCATAGTTCAGAACAATGTGAAATTATCTTTCTCTTCTTTTCCCAAAAACGCAGCAGAGTGGGAGTGGAATATTTCTACTGACCACCTTAGGTCACATCACACACCAAACTATTTCAATTAAAACTTCCAGCTCATTTGCCC
Source organism: Erithacus rubecula (assembly GCF_903797595.1). Taxonomy (NCBI): domain Eukaryota; kingdom Metazoa; phylum Chordata; class Aves; order Passeriformes; family Muscicapidae; genus Erithacus; species Erithacus rubecula. The sequence continues at coordinate 11,999,442 of NC_136685.1, read as the reverse complement.
ATCTTTGCCACTACAGTTTTCTCTAAGAGACAGTCATTCCCCTCTTTCCAGTGAAGTGCTGCACAGGAGTTCTGTCCCAGAACTTCAAATCAACTTGCAGCCACTGCAGCCTTGCAATGTATATAAAGAACAAGTAATTCAGTTCACAGAAAAGTGTTGATAAGAAGCAGAGTAGAAAGGAGAATTTTGATCAGTTTCTCATACTCTACATGCTAATGAGACTCATTATAGTCAAAATAACTGGACTTTGTGAGTTTTGTATCCAGATACATCACACTGCTAGTCAGGAACAGCAGGACAGTTAGTATCAAAAGCTAAATTATTCTTCTTCAAATGGACAAACCCAGACAAGAAATGCTGTATTACTTATGTTGCTGTGCAAAAGCTCTATCATCATTGAGGATGCTGTGAACACTCAAACTAAGTGACAGGAGAAATCAATTTTCTGCCAAAGAGAACTGCAAACAATTTGACAGGCTGCCTTCTTTTCATCTGTGGCACTTCAATCTGCTGTAATATATACATACGTGCTGAAGAAAAAGTAGAGCCATAGAAAATTTTCTATGCTAGACTTGCTTTCCAATTCCTAGTGTGTGCATTCAGATCATCCTGCCCATATAATTTTTTTTCTGCCTGCAGAACAACAGGATAAATTCTCGAAGTTTTGTCTCTCTAAACTGGTCTCAGAAGTCCTAAACAGTGTTTACCAGACATCTAACAGCAGAATACTCTTTCATACTTGTTGCATGTAACTCCTTGAAACAGAAATATTTCAGAAGAGAGTTCTGTATGAATAGTTAAATGAGAAGCATCTGTTCAATTTGTAGTGGATGATAAAAAATTATCCTCCCCTGCTTCCTTGTGCTCCCTTAAAAAAATGACAGGGAAAAAATATTTCTAATGAACCAAACCAACCAGCACAAAAATACCCAGCTCCCTGAAATGGCTCAGCAAGTTTTTCCAAAGATGGAAATTGTATAACCTCTGGAAGGACACACTGGTGTGGCAGGAGCTATTATCAGGCCTCTGCTGCCCAAGTGCCTGCATGAGTTACCATTTCCAATAAACATGCCTTAAACTATGTTTAAGAAGGAAGAATTATGTGCTGTTGTAAATGTTACAAAAATTCACAAGGGCACATACACATAATGGAACAATGCTGTAAAGCCAATGCTTTTAACTAAAAAGCACCAGTGAACACAATAAGCTCCATCTTACTTTGTTCAAATTGCTCTGGCTTCCCCAGCTCATAAAAATATAACTAAATATGAAATTATAGGTAAACAGAAACACAATCAAAGAACTCCCCTGTTACTTCAAAATCCAGACATTAAAAGCAAACAAATATTCACTGCAAATAAACAAAACAAATCAACCAACCAAAAACCACAACAAACCAACACACACCAACTCAACCCCCCCAGAAAACCCTTCCAAAATACCAAAATACAGATTTTTCTGCTTAATAAATGAAGTGTGCTTACCTTAATATACCTACAACTTTTTTAATAGCACATTGGACAATATCCTGGGGAGAAAGGCCTAGATCTCCAACAGCCACTTGTAACAACTGCTGCACCATGTCCAGGGGCTGACCATCTATACACATGGCTACTGCTTGCTCATGGATTTTTTCTTTCTCTGACCTTGACAGATCATATAAATAGCCATACTTCTGTAGTGTATCCTGTGAATAAATAGTTTTTGGAACACTGATCAGTGTACTCCTTATTTACAGGGCTGTATCAGTCTTCCTTTCTGCTAGGAATTAACATACACTGAGAAAAAGGGAAGATTGATGGAACTGAATTTTCAAAACCCAGGTCAACAAAAGCAAAGGTAGAAAACATTAATAAAGTATGACAGAAGATTGATGTCTATCACTGCTAGTCATGGTAACACTTAAAGCAAGCACATGATCAGTAATCATTACCTGTTCACTGCTTTTCAAAGAAGTGATAAAACTGTGAGTGAGTGTTTCCAGATGAGCAAGAGATTGTTGTAAATGATTCAGAGTTTCTTCATAAGCAGCAGATGGGTTTTCAGCATCTTTCATGTCATTATCTGAAGTTTTCTTTCTTGATTTCTCAGAAAGATGTTTGACTGCCTTAACAGCTTTCTTAGTCACTTCTATTCTGGCTTCAACTGGCAGCTGAAAAAGATTGCTCAATTATTTATTCATTCATTACCTGTACACTACTATTTGTATTACAGCAGTGCCAAGAGGTCAGGTGGCTCCATAACACAACACAGAAACTAAATGAAGTATTTAATGGAAAACAACTTTGTTTCTAACTTATAATTTATTAAATAACAAGTATTCCATTACTTTCTTCTGCTGTCCTTCTTTTTACTGACTCATGTTCAATTTAAACGATATGAAGTTCTTCTCCTAATAATATTTATTATTTTTGTAGACTGCCACCTTATAATATTTGATTTTTAATTCTTCATTGAGAGATGTCTGAGAATCACTTTACAAGACTGAATGATAATTCACTTAAGGTTAGTTTTGTCAAGGTTGTTTTTAGGTTAAGACCACTTTTTAAAATATACCTCTAAGACCATAACCATAAGCAAAACCCCCAGAAGGAAAAAGAATTTTTACATTAATCTATTTAAAGTTCAAGTTATACTAAACAGTAGCTATACAATACTTTTAAAGACCTGTACAGCCAGCTGTATCTAGACATTAAACTGAAACAAAGTCTGACTTTCCTGTTTTGGGAAAGACACAGCTTCAGCTGAAAGTCCAAAACAATGTCTGAAGTATGATTTTAGACATCAATGTATGATTTTTTAATTTGTAACTTCAAGTACAGTTTTAACAATGCTTGCAATATACTTTCTAATGGGTGGGAGTGTCCTCTGCCTGAACTCTAAGCACAAAGCAGGAGGTAATTTTACCATCAGGTGTTTTAGTTACTGGAATATTGAACAAAGACACAAGCAATTTTAACTTTCAAATTGAAATACACAAGAAACAGAAAAAAATGCTTGCATCTGGATGACACAGTGAATAGGAAATAAGATGAATTATCATAAAAGAGGGCAAATAAATTGTTACAGCATTATTCATACAAAGTCCAAGAATTGTTTACATCATTAATTCAGTTAGCTACTTCCAAAGCCATAAAAAGTTTGATAAGAATTATTTAGTGGAAAGCTTTACAGTTTACATACTTCCTCCCCCTCCCTGCATAAAAGTCACAAGTGCAAGATCCAGAATTTGCTCCTGGCTTTTTCTGCTGTTACTGTGAAGCACACTAATGGTCTACTGGATGTTTTTAAGGATGAAAACAAAATGAGTGGACATTACTGATAGAGCTTTTGCCAGTTTTAACACAATACAAAGGAAATTTTACCATACAGATTCAAACACAATGGAGTTCCATTTTCACACAAAGTAACTGAGTTTGTTACTGGGAACAAGATCTCAATATCAGGTTTTACTCTACACAAGGAAAAATGCATAGTCTCCCCATCACATTAAAATCTAACAACCACAGTTGGGTTTATATATCCATTTTGTAAACATGACGAAAGAAGAAAACAGCTACATATTTCATTTTTCCCTCTTCTAGTGTACATTCTAATGTTCAAAATGCAATTAAGAGAGATGCAAAAGGCAAACAATTTAAGTATTCCATCTAACTTATATCCTAGAGAACAGTGTCAATATACTGCCAGTTTAGATGTCATGCTGCCATAAGCACATGCAGAATAAAGCATAAAGATTAAAAAAAAAACAAAGAAAAATTTTTCCCATGTCTGTTTTCATTTTGTATTCACATTTGCATAGTGCCAAAATGCAGCACTATGAACATATAATTTCTCCAGTTATTTTATCCCAAAACCATGAATAGCTCTCCTCCACACTTCTAGTCAGCTTCAGTAATGAGATTTGATATCAGAGCCAGTGATAAAAATGTAGCTTAAGGGCTAGTTTGAGCTTTGTTTGCATGTGAAGTGAAGTTTTATGTTTAAAAAGCTTTTACAGTTTAAGAAGATTTTTAAATCTATAGGCTATAATGTGTAATAAAAAATCCTAAAAATCTCTTTTCAAACCAAAGAACATCACATACATTTCACCTCAACAGATTTTACTCCTCAGGGTAAAAACTCATCTCATAAGCCTATTCTCCTCAGGGTATATAAGTACTTCTTAATAAAGCACAGAATGAGTAACATTTACTTGGATGTGAAGATGTTGACCCTGCTACTCTTACTGACACAAGAGTGAGATTATGGAAACAGCCACACTCCTTTTAATGGCACAGGAACCTGGGATCCCAGCAACACTGAAACACAGAATGGCTGGAAGGGGCCTCCAAAGGCATCTGCTTAAACAGAGCCACCTAGAGCCTTTGGTCAAGGACCACTGAAATGGCTCTTGACTATCTCCAATGTGGGAGGACTCAACAACCCCCTCTGTGCAACTTGTGCCACTGTTCATTCACACTCATAATGAAAAATGGGTTTTGATGTTCAGATAGAACAGCTGGGTCCAGTTCCTGTATCTGCTGCCAAATCACAGAAACACAGAATGGCCTTGCCTTGGAAGGGACCTTAGAGATCACCTAGTTCCAACTTTTCACGAGACCAGATTGCTCCATGCCCCACCCAACCTGGCCTTGAACACTTTGAGGGATGGGGCATCCACTGCTTCTCTGGGCAATCACTTTTCTTAATGCCTAATTAAACCTGCTCCAGTTTGAAGCCATTCCCCCTCGTCCTCTCAGTACATGCTCTTGTCTGTCTCCATCTTCCTCTGGGTTCCCTTCAGGTACTGGAAGGCCACAACTAGGTCACCCCAAAGCCTTCTCTCTTCCAGGCTGACAATCCCAATTCTCTCAGTCTTTCCTCATAGGAGAGGGGCTCCATCCCTCTAATCTTACCCACCTCTTTGTCTCCTACCACTGACATTAGACAGCACACAACACACCTTTGGCCAGCCCAGGTCACCTGTCCTGCCCTTGGTCCCTTAACCATTTTTGTCCATCTGCAGTCTACTCAGGGCTGAGGTGTTGAGATAAAGATTAAACCTTGACACTGTACAAGCAGTGCTCAGCAGTCAAAATCCTAGTGTGGTAACAACACTGTTTCAGTCACAAATCCAAAGCACAGCCCCATTGAGGCTGCTATGATGAAAGTTAACTTCACTCCTACCAGACCCTGTAAAATTCATCTGGAAAAAGTTTAAATGTATGTAAGGAACCAGTTAAAGAAAAGATATTAGTGAGGTTTCCTATTATGCACTCTCAAAGGAGATTTAATTAAAATAACTACAAAAATGAAAGGCACAAAAAACTACCTTGCACTGATACTAGAAAAAGAAGTACTTTCAATATCCAGGAAAAAAAGCAAAGTCAGGCAAGGAAAATCGACTGAACTGAGCACAGTGATAAAAAGTGATAAAATTAAGCCAAATAATTTGAAAAGTAACATCTGAATGCAGTCACACTATGTAAGAACATTTCTTGTACACCTTCAGGCAATGTCATGCCCTGTCTTTTTCCTTAGTGTTTTAAACAGCATTAAGTCAATCAGCCAGACAAAAGATAGTGAACAATATTCTGGTCTTTTCTCTTTTTTTTTTTTTTTTTTTTTTTTTTTTTTTTTTTTTTTTTTGGTTAAACTATGGGTTTTTAATACAGTTATTTTAAACAGCATTTAGTGTCCTTAAAGTCAAGAAAATTATGCAGGTTCATATCCAGTTGTAACAGGTCCCCATTCCATACCTATTTGGTATGTGGCCAAAAGAGTATTACTGACACAGAGGAAGTAAGTCAGCCTTTCAACTAAAATCACTAAGTTGCAAGAAAAGTTCTTTTAAATCAGAATTTAGGAAAGAAGTTATAAAAGATGGAATGTTAAACAAAAAAAAGTCATCAGCTGTAGTCTGAAATAATGTGGCTGAATCTGTGGAAGGCTGAAAGAATGTACCCATGTAAGGAAAATTTCAGCTTCTCTTTCAGAAGACCAGACTGATGATACCACTGCTTTTTATTCTGTTTTTCCTACCTAAAGCTGTAGCTTTTGCTTCCTATTCAACATATTGTGCCAATCTCCATTTGTAGTGTGTGCTCAATAATGAAAACATAGTGATTAAAAAGGATTGTTTTCACTTATGTTTTTGTCGTGCTAGGCTTTTTTTCCACAGTACTGTTAATCAAAAAACCATCAGGGCAATGACCTATGAGCTCTGAAACAGATGGTTCTTTGAAAATATAGCCAACTCTCTAACATAATGAACAAAATGCTGGCAATGAAGGAATTTTTTTTAAAAAATCCCCAAACTATCTAAAATGCTTCACAAAGATCACAGAAACAGGAACAAATTGGAAATCATCACAATTTGATATGATCATTGCTATAATTAAGAATCTATGACATCAGTATTATTTAAAAGCAGAGCTACTGGAAAAAAGATGACAGAGTCAAAATGCATGCAAAAATATAAGCACTCATTCCAATGAATATTTGGAATACCTCCTATTTAGGAAGAAATCTGTTCCATACATGCAAATAGCTTATTCTTAACATTACAGAGACCAAATGATTTATTATTTAGTCAGAAAGACTTTAACAGTTATACAGAGTTAAAAGCATATCTGAGTAGAAGTGCGACACGCAGGAACCTTCTCAACTGCTTGCAGCAGTGAGCTTCTGTGGTCAAGGGATCAATCCTTCTTCAGTCCTTCAATGTATGAGGAAGGTACTGGCAAAAACTTGCCTGTTTCATTTACCACAAACACAAAAAAATATTGCATCCATCTTTAACTTCTTCAGCTGCACTAATCATGTTACTTTAGGTCCATGGTTTACTAAAGTCCCACTATGATGCATCTCTGTACACACAGTTCCTACTACACAATGTCAGCACTTCATGAACTCTTAAGGCCTGGGAACTGAATCTCATCTTCCAGGTGGTAACTCATCTCTACTGATTGCAATAAACATGGCAGAAAAGAATCTCTGGTCTCTCAGAGCTAGAAGTACCTAAAATCGTGTCACATCCTGAACTACAGTCAGTATAACAATGTTAGTTGCCTTTTCATAAATACAAACTCCTCATTCATTTCTTCAATTTAGACATTCTCTCAATCCCTTTGCCCAGTCAAGCACTGCTCATTCAGTCACTGCTAGCCCAACTGGTGAGAAAGCTAAAACAAAGAGTTTGTGGAAGGGATCAGGTGAACAAAAGGGCCCCTGTCAAAGCCCAGCACATTCCTGTCCTTGTCAGCAATAACAAGGAGTTGCAGAAGCCAGCACTAAACCCCTCTGTTTCCATTCCCTCCTGCATAATTACACATTCTGCTCCCAGGTTTTCTGCCACAGCCACATGACACACAAGTAGAAGCAGCTGCCTGTTGCTCTTCTGGTTCACCACTGCCTCTCCTTACTTTTACTGACATACTGAAACAAGGGAGATATTCTGATGTCTGTTTCCTAAATTCCCACATGGTGACAACAGCAATGCTACCTCTGAAGTTGAACTCGTGTAGCTTATACTGCTATGTACCCAAGGTCCCATTACCCCTTGGCACTTGAGACTTTTCTTCATTGTTTCTGAACAAAAGGGGTTTTTAGTTTTTAGATGGAGATACTACTCCATAAGAATAACAGTGGAGTGCATTCCATCATCTTCCAGGAATATTCTCTCTCTCCTTTCCCACCTTCCTCTTCTGACATTCTGAAGGAATGGGAGACAGCTGAGAGGGTATGCAACATTTGTTTTTTGGGTTGTTTTGCCAATTCACCTCTCCTAAAAGACCCACTTCACTATCTCACTATAAGCTTCCTCTCAAATTTCCACTATGAGAGAAAGCTCAGTTGTCTCAGCAACAGTACAGATTACTTCATGATAATGATCATGGTTTATGCATTTTGACTAAGTATCAGCACTTCATGAAATACCTAAATGTGCATCTGTTGTGGGAATGAGAAACTGATATGGCAAAGTATTTGGCCACAGAACTAGACTAGGAAGAAAGTGCTGAATTAGAGATTAAAAGAGTGAGCAAATGACCAGGGCAGCCTCAAAACATAAAATTTAATTAATAGATGTAAGCCAAAAGGCCATTTCTATGTATGAAGTGTTTTTCAGACAAAATGTAGAGGAAAGAGACTGCAGAGATAAGTTTTCAGAGGCTACATTGAGAATTCCTCATTGTACAATTCTACTTGAGAACTGAACACGGTCCTGAGGCAAAACTAGTTGCAAGCTGGTTAAACAGCTGTTTCAATCCCAAAACCTAGTGCATGGCATATTAGATGATTTGACCAACTGTTTCAAGCACATCTTCCATGGCCAAAAAGCTAACAGGTCTCTACTACACAATTCTGCCTGACCACAAACCACAATCATCTTGCCTTTAGTGTTTCTTTTATGCTATTCCTATTCTCTACTCTCAAGAACAGAGAAAATATATTAGAATCCTGAACAGAAACAAATGAAAATGATCAGTGTATATTAAAACAGACACACAGTGGAGGACATCCACTCTCTCCCCACACCATTCATCTGGAATAAATGAGAAATAAGCTTGAAATGCTCAAGAAACATTAACAGCAAGAGTTTCAAGCAGTCACTTGCAGTGACCATATGTACAGACAGCATTTCCTTCTCATTAGACAAGCCATGCCCTTGCTACCTCAGTTTAGATGCAAGTCTGGCAATTAGGATCACAGGATGAAACTGAGTCATTGCTCATAAGCATGAAAAAGTAACTTTATGAGATAAAAGGGATCAAAACATCTAAGCCAAGACAATAGTTCTGCTAAAAAAGCTTCAGAGACAGCTGATCGAACTAGTGGTAAAATGTGCTGCTCTACCATGACAGTCAGATCACAGCATAAGTTCTGTGCTGACAAAGTTTCTTATTATTCAATCTAGCAATTTTTTCATCAAATTCTGATATAGATAGGTGGGCTCTAATATTGTGGGAACATTAAAATAAGTGTTCAAAGAGGGAAAAAACTCAAATTCATGCAATTAAACACGATGCATAAATAGCTCAGAAAAATTGCCACAAACCAAAATAAAGAAGATACACACAAAAAAGCCCTGGACACTTTATCACCTTTCCATTTCAGATAAAGTTACTGAAGACATCTCTAGATCTTCTAATAAAGTAAAATCTAAGAAATCTTATTTCTCTTTTGTGTGTCACAGTAACAATGTGGAAGAAAGCATGGGTAAAACTTTATGCTAGAAATATCCTAGGAAGGAGGTTTCACTGGGCAAAAAGAAACTCAAACTCCACATCTGTTAATATATGTTACACACATAAAAGTGCATTCTTTCAAAACAAGACTTTCAACCAGATGGAGATTTCAACAGTTTAAAATTTACATTATTACAATGATCAGAAACCACAGGCATTGGGCCAGAATACTTTCTTTGGAGTATCTTATTCTGAATGCAAAAGCCTGGTGGCACAATGAATTTTAGGATGAGCACAAGTAAATAAATACAACCTCCCCAGTATGTGGTGGACTGACAACTCAACAGGGCATAGGAAATCCAGGAGGTTCCTGGAATGCATTGATGACAACATCCATCTCCATCTAGGAGAGGTGCTATGCTGGAGCTTGTTTTAACCAACAAGGAAGGGCTGGGGAAGAATACGACATTCAGGATGTGACGTTCAGGAGCAGCCTGGGCTGCAATTAGCCACGGAGATCCTTAGTGAAATGAGGAAGGTGAGAAAGTTCATTACTCTGGACTTCAGGAGAGCAGACTTTGGTCTCTTCAGGGATTTGCCTGGTAGAGAAACATGGGATAAAGCATAGAGGGACCCAAAAAAGGCTGGTTGATATTGAAGGATAGCTTCCTCCAAGTGCAGGAGCAATGTATCATAATGAAGAAGTAGTCAGGCAAAAACACTAGAAGGCCTGCAGGGATGCACAACTAGCTCTTGGAAAAACTTAAAACAAAAAGAAAGCCTACAGAAGGTGAAAGCAAGGACAGGTACCCTGTGAGGTGTACAAAGGAATTGTCCCAGCAGCTAGAGATCAGGCTAGGAAAGCTAAAGCATTGTTAGAACTAGATCTTGCCAAGAACACCAAGGGCTACAAGAATAGGTTTACAAATTTATCTTTAAATACTGCAAAATGAAAACTACAACATTTGCTGAGACTTTCTTCTTCATTCTATATTGAACTCATATCCTATATGCTTCACCTGAGGACTAAAATTCTTTGAAAATATCTGCTTACCTTTGTGACAGCTTTGGAAGAAAAAGTAATTTCATCAATGAAATTAACAATATCATCTGGATCAAGTCTATCAAAGTATTTTGAACACATATCATATGCATGGAGCCACTCATCCATGGTTTCTGGTATTTTTTTAATGAGATGATGATCTCCATTCCAAAAAAGTTTCTGCAACCACACAGCATAAACAGAACTTGGTGACAGCATGCTGCCATCTTTTTTAGGAATTTTGGGAGCCAGTTTGGAAATAGATAAGATATTTTGACTTGTAAGGACGGATTCCAGTGTTTCCAGTGGGTCTTCATTTTCATCTGTTAGTTTTTTGTAATTAAGACCTAGTGACAGAAGGAGAAAGAGGTAGAAGTTATTAATAATTAAATATACTCCATAATTACATGTAAAACAATGAATACACTAGCATCTGCAGAACTAAGAAGACTCTAGCTCATTCCCCTTTCACAAACATATATACTGAAAACTTGGATTTTAGGATGTCCTGGTGCATGAGAAATATCTCAATCCATAGAAGATATTTAAACATTATATATCAATCCAACAGGGGGGAATGGATTCAAACAGAAACAGGGTAGGGGCTAGATCACATTTATGGAAGAAATCCTTCAGTGTGAGGGTGGTGAGTCACTGGAACAGGCTGCCCAGAGGAGCTGTGGATGTCCCACCCCTGGAATTGCTCAAGGCCAGATGGTTGAGCAGCCTGGTCTATGGAAGGTGTCCCTGCCCATGGCAGGAGGTTTGGAACTGGTTGATCCCTAAGGTTCCTCCCTCCCAATCATTCTGTGATTCTATGACACAACCTGAGAAAAGCAGATTCCCAAAGAAGCAATAACATATGTACAGTATACAGAATCATGCTAGAACTTAAATGTAAACCCTACAAAACCTCATGCAAGTCCAGGCATAAATCTTCATTGATTTTAAATATGTATTCTGATCATGTAACAACTGGTATTTACCACTTAGCAAAAATTGCAAGGCATTAACTACAAGTAAACTAAATAAGGCCAGATAGAGATAGGACATGTAAAGCCATTTACATCAGTATTTACAGAATCAAGACTCATGTTACCACTCTGCTTCCTACAGAAAGAACATCCCTGAAAATTAATTTACCAACAACAAAAATATTTCTAGCAGTTATATTATTTTATTTTCTTTGCATATAATTTTAAGATAACTGACTTCTATTGCCATGTTCTTATTCATATACTTTGGGCATGCAAACTCTGTAAACATGTAATTGTTGTTCCTTGACTCCTATCTCTAAATTATGCTAACCACTGAGAATTTTGATTAGGGATATAATACAAAGATTTAATTTTTTAACATACAAATTGACTAATTTATGTCTGACATAAGGTCCCAGGATGTTTTGGGGGTTTTGTTGTTGTTGCTTTGGGTTCTTTTCTTTTCATTTTTTTTTTTTTAATTATTTATTGGCAGAATTTTCTTTGACAAACATCAGAACTTGAGTGTTGAATAATATCAATAAGAACTGAAGGTTATCCCTCCACTCCAAAAAAATTACCGAAGGTTATCCCTCCTCTCAAAAAAAAATATTGACTTTTTTCTTCCTATAATGCATGAATTCATATGCACTCTCTCTTCAAACTCTGCAGCACAGTTAGTGTCCAAGACACATTAGGTTCCAATATTGATCAATTTATTAATCCTCACAGGAGGTAATGCCACACAGTGTGTGTATTTTTCATTCTGAAACTGGATTTGGAGTTGTACAACTAAAATTCAGTCCATTGCAGCAGTGTATTTTACAGTAATTGTCTGAAAATGCAGGGCTACAAACAAAGCTGTAATTCTGGGAAAGCAAAGGTAACATCAAGGGTAAAACAAAACAAAAAAATATCCTCTTTCAGACAAAACACAAAATGCATAAAGTCCCTAATATATTCTGTAATTTAGATTCTTGAAGTTTCTTAAGTCCTTTGAGAATATTCATGTTAAACTTGTGGTGTTAAAAATTATACTCTATGAACTTGGTATTTTCATTTAAAATTTCACTATGAAATATCACCAATAATTTTAACTTGCATCACTAACCTCAACCTGTTCTTAACTATTTTTTTCTTGCTGTGATCAAAGAAATTTCCAGTAAAACAAAGAGAAGGAACTTATGGCTATATTGATTTTATTTATCTCCTTTGCTCAAAGAAAAAATCAATTACCTGGAAAACATAAATCATGCCAATACTTACACAACAAAATAAGGAATACAGAGATGAAGAAAACAATCAGGTGCTGTCCTACCTGGTGCAACTGCTTTGAATTTTTTCAGGAGTCGGATGTGAGTTTCAGGTTTAAGGGTATGGCTCACCACCTCCGAGCAGCCACAGCTCTCCAGGAGTGTAAAATAGTAAAGCAGCCGCTGGTGATCTTGGCCTTCAATACTTGGATACACATATTTAGCCATGTGCTCATGGAAGGTTTCAGGACTGCTTTTCAAAGTCTCAAACAGACCAAGACTTTGTGCTCTTTCTTCTATTTCCAGAGTTGATAACCTGTGTTTAGAAATAACTTTTGCTTAAAGGCCTGGGTGTGCCATGAAAGACTCTTACACTTGGGAGACAGGACAATCCTCTTTTTGGGCTCTCACTCACATTTAGATAATTGTACACACTATAAACAAAAGCTAAGCAACTGTTGTATTTCCTGACCCTGCTACCTGTTAGCTTGGACATGCAGATTAAGGGTTGTGAATACTGAAATGGAATTCCAAGCAGGATTTCACAGATGTGAGTATAGCTATAAGTAAAAATACACCAGGATATGTGTAAAGAAAGACTTCACTAAAAAAACCAAGGAACCACTTGTGGCTGAATGATGCTTGAAGATCCTATTGCCCAGTTAGAAGCCTTCTTAATCCACTGTATTCTATTTTCAGTAGTTGATGAGTACCTGTGCACACCTTGAGAGATATTATCACTAAAAATTGGCTCTTGCCCAGCAATTAATCTATTTGGCACTATTATTCATGTTAGGACAGTTTACCAAGACTTTGACAGTTTATCAAGTTGCTTCTTAAACTGTCATCCACAGAAGCTCATAAAAATATCAGTAAACCTTGGGTTGACAGTCAGTCTCACTGCTTCAGGAAATTCTTTCCTGAATCTTTTGAAAAGAATACACTAGCTCTTTCACAGCATGAATTCAGACCTCCAGCTGACTACATAAAATATAATCACTCTTTTTGCCTCAGCTGGGAGAAAAATGGGTGCATATTATCTTAAGTTTATATCTTTCTCAACTGAAAGTTTCACCTATATCTGAGGAAAGAAGTAACCTACAGATGATTCCAACCTCCAGTCACCCCAGAGTCCAATCACATGGCACACATTAGATAGCACATTTCATTTGGAAATCTGATGTCTTCTAATACCATTTGATTTTCCTCTACCTTTAAAACTGATTAAATTAGAATTTCATTATTTCCCTTCCCAAATATATATGCTGTAAGTTATTGTTTCTCTTTAATATCCAAGTAAAATGTTTCTATTTCATTCTTAAAGATGATTTTGTTACAGCAATTACCACAAACACAACTTTCTCAGTTTAAAATTTAACTGAATTCTTAGGGAGAATAAGATATTTTTGAGTTATTTTTACATCTACAACCTACTCGAAGATTATTAACATTGCAAACATTCTTTTAATTTTATAAATTCTTCTTATTTGTTAATTTTTTTTACAACATCAATGAAAACATGTACAATATTAATAGAAATATAATACTATTCACTCTTCATATCAGGGAAAGCAGACACTTGGACCTGAAGTATCAAGACTTCACATCAAGACGGTGATATGACTAGTCCAAACTAAAAGCTAGTTGAGCATTAAATTATATGAACAGGATTGACAGATGTTTGCAGGGTGCTTTTAGGGCAGGACTGATTGTGGGTAAGAAGAGTTTATGATGTTGTTCAGAAAGATTCTGGAACAAGAGATTCTGTGACAGACAAACAAAATTTTGTGTTGCTGAAACCATAAATTGCACTTACAGAGTTTTGATAATTGAATGTGATCAGATTCTTCAAAACAATAACTAATTTTCCACTTAATTTTTATAAAATATAATTCTGAACAATTTTCAGACTCCTATTCCACAAAAAAGTCATAATTCTTTGTCAACAAGTAACCAAAGACATAGTTAATACAAACTATGTTAATACAAACTATGAAGCTCCTCTGAGCTTCTCCCTATGTGAAGTGGCTTATAGAAATGCTGCATATTTGGTTAAAGAGATTAAGTCTTAGAATAAACTTCATTTCAGTTCAGAATGAATGCATAATGAAACATGTATTATTAATGCCATAATCCCAAGACTCAAATATACTGTAATGGTCATTTGCTGTCAATCAATTTTAAAATGAGATTATGATACAACAAAAACATGCTCAGCAGCATATTATGCTATTATACATCAACTTTTAAGACTTTTTTTGAATTTCCCTAGGGAAAATATGGTTACTCTGTACTTCTGTGACTTCAGAATTCTCTGAATACTAACTCAAGGAGGACAAGAACAAAGAAAACTGTTGAAAACTGTTTCAAAACACCTTAGGTTGTATTCTAGTCCCAGAGAAGGCAGCTGGCTCTTTCACCCCGGTGTTGCCATGTTTATATCTTGACTGTCTGTTTTGTTTAAAGCAGTAAATAATTCAGCAGCATCAAAATTTAGAGGGTATGAATTCTCTGTTTTCTGGAGGAAGAGAAGAAAACCTCAGAACATTGCTTCATCTTCTCCAGACAATTCACCAGGCTTTGTTTTTTATCCCTCATGGTTTATAAAATGTCTTAATGCTTTTTAATTAATAGCTAATGTTAAGAGAGGTACAAACACTGCTACAAGCTAAAGGTGCCTTAAGAATTTAACACTTGAAACAAACCAAATTGATTTGATCATGTCTGTCAGAACAGTAGGTATGAGCTGCTGCATTACACAGGGAGTTCTACATCACTGTCATCTGCATGTGCTTTCCAGGCAAGTAGCTTGGTCCTCCACAAATGGGTTTATTCCTCTCTCAGTCAGTAGGCAAAAACTGCCTGATATGATTAAGAGGTCAAAATAAATTAATTAATTAAAAAATAAAGGTCCTGAAGCTACTCTGGAGTAAAGACTATTAGCCCTTGTGCCACACCAGTGTCAGGTTTGGTCTGCCAAAAGCTTGTAGGCTTGAACAGTTTCAGTAAAACATTGTTAAAAGAAAAAGCATGCTTCTATCAAAAAATGAAACTGACATGAACATACATAATGTGAGTAGGGAGCTCCAACATATTTATTTCCTCTATTATGTAGAATAGAGGTAATTAAAGAGCAAAACACTATAATATAGAGAAATTATCAGGTTTCAGGATATATTACAGGGACTGAAAGAATAAGTTGCTACTGGAAGAGAGAACTAAACATTCAAAGTTGTGGAAACTTGAACACTGAAGCAAAAGTCCTGGAATACTCTGAAGAACAGTAAGATACATATGAACTTTTAGCCTTGCATGCAACACCAGTTTTCACACATGACTGCAGAAGCATTATGTGGAAAAGACAAAAATTCCCATATTATCCCAACACAAAACACCATTCCCAAAATAATTAAATTCTGCCATACATTAGCACTTATTACTGTGTAACAGAAATGTATGAAATTTTGCAAAGGAGACAACTCACCCACTGTCAGTGAATAAAAATTCCAGATGGGTCATGTAAACTTCCCAAAGTGGAACACTGTATCGCTGAGCCAAAGAAATAGCAATTTTATAGACATTTTCTTCAAGTGTCCTGGTAGAGGAGAGATATGAGAGAAAACAAGGAAAAGTTATGTTAAGCCCTATGAGATATAACATGAAAATAAATCCTTACATTAGAAAACTCACGATTTCTCTTTTTTTTTCAGAAAACAAGAACATAGAAAAAAATTTAAATAAAAATACATTAAGTGTGTCTTCCTGCACTTACTTACACTTGGTGTTCCATTTGGGGAAAAATTGGAAGGAAAAAAAAACTACAGAGATATTTTAAAGACTGAAATCTACTCCACAAACACTAGTTCTCAATAGCAATTTCTACTCAACCCTGCACTAAAGCAAAAATCTCAGTTTTCATTTAATTTCAATTACAAAGTGATAAAAGATGTAACTAGTCACAGTTAGCATTGATTTGATTTAGTTGTAACACCTATGGTGTTAAGCACAACTGGTATATAAATCCCTTAAGCTCCTCCTAGTAGTTCACTGACAGAAACACTCCTAGTATTTGTAGACTAAAAGGTGTGGAGATGTCTGGCTCATTCTACCCAAAATACTAAAAACTATTTTTCTCTTAGTGCAAAATTCCTTTGACAAAACAATAGATGAAGAATATGGCAAATATGAAAGCCTAAAGTTAACTTCATACTTATCTTTACTAATCCAGTCCAGTAAGGTTAAAATGGAGATGAGTGGTTCTTGTTTCTAAACTGGCATAGAATTAAGGCTAATGCTGGGATTTTTGAGTTTTGGTTTCTGTTTGACTGGGATTCAGCAGATAGTGCTTTTCTTGCAATTATCCTGAAAATATCCAATCTGTGTGTAATAACTTCCTAATAGGCCTGTCATGAACAACTTCTTTATAATGTATTGAATGTGAATGAATACTTGAGGTGGCTCTGCTTGAGCAGGGAGGTTGGGCAGGATGACCTTCAGAGACCCTTCCAAGCTCATTCTGTGAACCAGTGAAAGAAGAAGATGGCAAGCATGCTTTAGTTGCAAAATAATCCAGTCAATCATACAAATCAGGAGTGGCTCCAAGAACTAGTGGGATCCATTCTTCCTGGAGCTATATAAGCTATATCACAATTTTCCCTTCCTGTCTAAGAGTGGCACACAACAGCAAAAGGCAATGGTGCTTTAAGGAAATTATATCATATAAATGAAGAACAGTACAAGCAACGTATTCATTGCCAAGATAATGACAAAAATAAGCAGCTGTTGCACTATGAAAAGCTGAAGAAAAAGGTCCATTACCTTGCAAAGAATCTTTTAACATACTTTTACACACCCCTTCTCATACCCAGCCTTGACTGCCTGTCAGTATGAGCCCAAGAACTGCCAAAGGAATCCTCACTGAAGGCTCCAGCACAGGCACACTCTGGATGTACTTTGGTGTTGTTTCACCAAGACTGGTACAAGCCCAATAAACAACAGTCTCCAAAGATATACACCAAATACAGAAGATAAAACAGACAACTACTGCTTAGGTAGTTTTAGCAAATTGCTCCTTCTAGTACAAAGCTGTTTTGTAAATAAGATGCAATCTTTTCCAGGTGTTCTCCTTTAAACAGCACTTCATAAAAGATTAAAAAACATGAGGCACTTAATTAAAAATTAAGAAAAAATATGCTACACAATTACACCGAGTTTGTGCATCTTTTTCATTAGAAAATGCAGATTAAGACTCCACTGAGAAGATTAAAGCAAGGAAGCTGCAAGCTGAACAAGCAATTAACTGTATCTTTGCAACTGCCCAATATGGAAGTCCCACTCTCATTCACATACTAAGAAGCTTTACCTCTTCTAACCCTTTGATATTGTGTTTTTACCTCTACTAACTATAAGGAACGTTCTCTTTGTATTTACTTCATTTTACAAGAGACAGTACCTATGAACTATTGGGTGACAATGTAAGTAACCCTGCTGTAATCAGAGTAATTATCTGTAATAACAGAAGACTAATTGTATTGAAATTGCTGCAGGTAGTCATCAAGGAATAACCTAGTGACACACTAGACATACGTGCTTAATAACAATCTATACAAAGCAGGTAGTTCTAATGGAAGCATTACAAGATAATTGAAAGCTATTTTTATGAATGCAGTGAAGAAATCTGTACAGGTACAGATTTCACAAATGTAAAGCCTTAGTTTAATGTTCAAAACCTGACCTTATAAAACTATTTTTATTCAGTATATCAATTCAGTTTAGTAGTAAATTTCCATTGGAATTGTAGCTATGAGTAGGTACACACAGGAAAACTGAAAATATTTATATATGTTCTTCAAAAGATTTATGCAGACATCAGTTGAAAATCTGAGATTATATTTAAAGCTTCTTATTGTAGAAAACTCTTCCTCTGACAACTGTCAGAGTCTGTCAACTATTCAGCTGTGACTGTCCCTAAAACATATTTATGGCTTGTTCACAGCTTGAAATATCTGCATGCAGATATTAATTACAGGTATTTTTAAAATGGAAAGTACTATCCCTTATCTTTCTAACTTTTTCTATTCTGGATTTCTGAAAGGTGAGATAAAAGCATGCTAAATATCCTAAGATATGTGGTAAAGTACTTTCAAATGACTACAGGGAAAAAAATATAGTCATATACAGCAATTCTAACTAACTTATTAAGAATAAAATACAATTTAACAACTTTTTTTTTTTTTTAGCTATAGTTCATAGCTATGTTAAGATGCATACTCTTAACAGATTGCTAGGGCAGGTTTACAGGAGATGAAAGGAAGAGTCCAAACCTTCACCTATGCTCTGCTTTCATTAATCCCTGATTAAATTTAATATTAGAAGTTGGTAAATGAAGAGTTATAGATTCAATATTACAAGTTAGTAAATGAAGAGTTATAGATTCAATTATAGATCCATTCATTTGAGCAACATTTCATTTAAGTAGATCAGCTACACAGAAAAAGGTCCAATTGTAGCAGCATTACAGTGTAAATCTCTAAAGCAAGTGAATTATCTCTCTAAAGGTCAGCACTACTTTCAATTTACTCTCCTAATTTACAGCTTAAAGCTATTCCATTCTAAAATGGAGAAAACAAACCTAATAGACATTACTTACTCTGCCAGTCCCAGTATTGTTTCTCTCTTGTACTGTGCATCTGCTGTAAACCTCTGCACGTCCACCCCTTTGCCAAGTCCCTGCAGAGTCCGAGCCTGAGTGAAGTCCAGCAGTCGTTCATTGTAATAATGCAGCTGATTTACCAGAGTGGCAATTTCTTCAGGCCAGTCTGCATGGGCATACTGAGTAACATGCTTTGTGACCATCTGAATCAACTCTTTTGGATCAGCCTGTGAAAATAATTGACAAAAACGTAAAAAAAATCCCTGTAAATTCTGAACCAAAAAGTATCACTAATTATAATTATATTGATCCCTGCATTCAGATCTAGGATATTTGTTTCCATTTCTAAGAAATTTTGAGTAAACAGAATTTTAAATTTTCTGTAAGGCCTACTTTCTCTCATATTATGATTTACCCTTTTGGAATGTTTCAGAGCACTCCATATGATACAAGTATTAAGAAAACCAAACAAACTTACCTCACCAAATTAGCAGCAAGTGTTTCACTTTGACTGACTTTGTTAGGTTTTAAATTCCTCATTTTTATTTACACTAAACTAAGCAACTGATTGGTGAAACACTGAAGTCAAAGTTAAGTTAGTGATTTTCTGATACACTTCTATTATACAGAATTGGAGGAAGGAACAGCTTATAAGTGTCAAGCACTAATACTTTCAAAGAATTGTTGCAGTATCCACAAATTACACAAGGCATTGCTTATACCCTGAATCTTCAAATAATTAAATACTGACCATCTATGGACTACAGCAACCTTAGTTTTCAAAATTCTTTAATCACAAATAAAACTTACTTTTCTGTGTTAGAAATGACACACAGAGTACATGTCTTATAAACCATTAACCAATACCCTCATAGAAAAGCAGTAATTTACAAAACAAAACATGAAAAATGAATGCATGCACTGTGGAGTTTCAAATTATCTCCAGATCTGGACAGTGGCTATGCCTAGGCACCTCTGCTTGAACAGAGCTCTGTGTAATATGTAAACACTTGGCTTACTTGATACTTTGATTTCTCTCTTCCATGAAAAATGAGGGCACCAGCAGCTCAAAGTCAGAAAGAAGCACTGTGACTTCTGTGTGGCATCCACTGAGGCAGAAGCACCCCCAGAAGAGCCACCAAAAACCACCTTGGGCTGCCAGTGTAGTTGAAATATTTCCTAAGAGGAACAGCTAATGTAACTGCTGTCAGCTCAAAAATGTTGAGCATACCAAAGCAATATACTTCAGTTTTTTAGTACAGAATTTTTCTGCTACATTACAAGATAAACTTGTGAACGTTGACTAGAGAGCACAGCTGGGTAAAATATGCACCTGGAGTTTAAACCTTGAGGCGTACTTTATTTTTTCCATGACTTGGTGGTCATTCTCAATTGATTTTTTTCAAGTCTTAATTCACAGGCTGCTCACCAAGTCACATTAAATGCTACAGGGCATCCTTTTTCCTCTCCACTATACACTTCCAAAGCCCTCTAAACATTACAAACTCATTGGTTTTATAAACAACAAAAGTACTTCTTTCAAAGCAGCTTAGAAGATTGGTACTAGAATAATAAAACCTCACACAAAGAGACAGGCAAGCAGAGCAGTGCCTCTACAACACAATTATATCAGCTGGAAACCCATCCACTGCTTATTATGTACCCTGGTAACTCATTCTATGTGATACACTAGAAAATGGAGCATGGAGACAGGGAAAGTCAGAGCAAGACAAGGAAAAATGTTTAACATAAGTGCCTAAACCCTCCAGTCCACTGAGTAAGGCAGGACCCTCTGAAAACCTATTGGAGCAAATCTGCTCTCTTTTGTTAGGTTTCCCCTCTCTCCATTAAGGCCCTATTTTTTATATTTCTGTAAAAGCACCTGTGTGTAATGTTCCATGCTGCCTGTTTATGGTCACAAGGACTTTATTTGGAAATAATGTCTTGGGGTCTATTGGTCTTACTAATGTCAAATTTAGAATAAAATAATTATATGCTATATGAATGCCCATGTATATATAACCACACATAGAGATGGTGCAAACTCTTCAATCTAGTAGATAAAAATTATACATTTAGATTAAGAATACACAACTGAAGTTTCTTTATTGCAAGTAAACAAGCAGTTTAGTTACAGCAGCAGTTGCCAAGGATTGCCTTATTTTCTTCACCACCAGAAACCTTTCAATCAAGTGTTATCCTCTTACCTCTTAAAAAACCTGCAGCCCAAACTATGGCAGCATATGAATCCAAATTAGTTTAGAGAAATCCCACAGTCTTTTGTTTGGTATCAAAATGCATAGCACTTATATTTAATAATTTTAAGTATTCATTTTTTAACAGTTTCACATTTTTAATAATACACATATTTTAGAAGAAAAGCAAAACTATTTCTACATCCATTAGATACCTAGTTCAATTAGACATGATGCTTGTTCTAATGAACAAGTTTTCATAAAATGCTTTAACACATTTTAATTGAAAAAAAGAGAGAAAACCCACTACAGTTGTATCATCAGTTTTCATAAAATGTTTTAGCACATTTTAATTGAAAAAACCATAACAACTAGCTAGTAACAGCACCTGGCCATGAAGAAAATCAGCAAAATCAGTCAAGTCTGAATTATACTGTAGCATTCACAGAGTTTATAAATTCTTGGACTTTCTTCAAATTGTAACAGAGAGCAATTTGTGTAAAGACAAATTAATTTTGACAAGTAAGATCAGTATGATGCCATATTCAACTTGTTCCCTTTCTAGCATCACCTGTCAAAAACCACACCAACAACCCCCAAACAGCTAGTACACAATTCTCTCTGGTGGTTTTTCAAAGTCCTTTGGCCAGTTAGAAGTTTTACTTAGGTGTCCAACTCCCCAGTTTGCCAGACACTTCTCCAGTACTTCTAGATGGAGGTTTGAAAAAAAGCTCTCTCTCCTGTGATCATGCAGGAAAGGTATTTTACATGCATACATTGCAAACACAGGGTAAGTTTCCAGAGAAAACACAAGAGCTGACCCAAATGCATTACACCCTTTACTCAGAAGCCTCCCTAGCATTGGCAGGGAAAATCCCTCTGGAACCTCCTGTCAATGCATTCTGCTCATCTCTTGGGCTAACATTATATTTGTGCTGACAGAAGGGTTACTTAGGAATTAAGAAAAAAAACAAAATGGAGAGAAAAGAAAAAGCACACATCACTTTAGCATAAAGCTGATTTACTTTCATGCTCTTAGATGTGGTTTACTCAGCACAGGTCAGGTATCTATCCCTACTGCCCCACTGGTCATTACCAATAAACTCAACAGGGATTCAGAGTCCACCTGAGTAAATGTTTTAAAGAAGTTCTTTTTTGACCACCCTCTGGAAATTACATCAATAAAGCCCCTCAATATGTGTGGCAACATGTGATAAAACTGTGTATAAAAGCAACACTGGCTTTAAAAGGAAATAGGAGATTTTGATGTTGGAATGCCTTCATTCTTATGCCTGAATTAATTTTCAATTTTTGGGGCTTTTTTTCCTGGCACATTGGTATGTTTTCTTTCCTCTTCCAATCTATTTAAGGCTTAATTCAGTCATACACATCAGAAACAAATAATCAAAACAAAAAAATCTATGAGCTATTATGCTGTTTCTTTCCTACTCTGAAAGTGGCAATAATTTTACAACTACAGTAATACTAATAAAAAATAATAATAAAATAACAACAAAAAACTAATTAAAATGCTCAACTGTGAACACTTTATTATTAATATAGTATTAGATCACTGTAAGGCTATTTGGCTGGTTTACTTCTTTTAAGACCAAGAATCCATCCAATTCTTCATAAAGAATATATTATTCTTTTGATTCTGTTTTTAATGTAAATAATCTACAGACTGTAATACAGAAACCATCAGAAAAACTGCTCAGATCAGCAGATGCCAATCTGCTCCTAATCACCTCAAAGACAAAACTGACACTGTGGACATTTCTGATTTGAGGTTCCAAAGCATTTCCATCATCTTTTGAACTGTAATCTTTTGGCAATGGTCAAAAGCTGCCACTGTGGTGAGACACAGAAATCCAGAGGGGAAGGCAGAGGACACATTCCCTTGTGCCCAGGCCCGTGTAACATCAGGTTTGTTGTACACCATTTTAAGCAATCTTAATCCTAAGAAAGAAATCATGCTCCAGAGGGAGTCACATACACCAAGCAAAATAATAATGGTTAGCAAAACAAGGAGATGACAGCACATGAGCAAGGGTGACCAGGGAGCAGAGTATAACATTCCTGCTGCAGACACAGCTGTACTCTGCCCACTGCCCTGCCTCTGCTGCCCAGCACCAGTGCAGCTGGAAACCAAACCACACCTAAGAACACATTTATATTTTACAAAGGAGAGCTCTCCTTAATCCTTGTAGCAACTGCCACAGTCCCTGCTGCAAGAGATTCAGTGTGCTACAAATTTGATGGAGAGGGAGGCAAGAAAAAAAGAACGAAATGAAGCACACACGATAATAATTTTTCTCACATACTGAAGCAGGAAAAAAGATTTACAGGAACTAAATAGTTCACTCAAGAAGTAAAATCCTGAATGTGCCTGTTCACTCAAGAAATATACTCCATCTCTCCACAGGACAGCTCTTCATTAATTAAATAAACGACACTTGTCTTCAACTTAGGCTTTTGTCATGCTGTGAGTAAGAGTACTTTAACTTAGATACAGCACCACATGAATTTGGGGTGGCCAACCTTCCATATCACAGCTGTCTCACAT
This sequence comes from Erithacus rubecula, assembly GCF_903797595.1. Taxonomy (NCBI): domain Eukaryota; kingdom Metazoa; phylum Chordata; class Aves; order Passeriformes; family Muscicapidae; genus Erithacus; species Erithacus rubecula. The sequence continues at coordinate 11,975,587 of NC_136685.1, read as the reverse complement.
TTGATCTACCCAAAGCAAAAGATAAACTGTATGGCTAAAATGTAAGACCAGAACATCTCAAAAATAAACCTTTACTGTCACATCACTCAACTGTGATGATACCTCAACATTATTGTCCTTCCACTACTGCAGCTACATGCATTGTATGACAACAGTTTTGTTCAGGATCAGCTTTCACAACCATTTTTTAAATGGGTACAGGAAGCAGCAGATCTCATCACTCATCAATGGAACCACACCAGATCAATATAAAAGAATAACTACCAGAATACTTTCTGTAAGCTACAAGATGCATTAAGATAAAGTTGTGCAAACTTTTTAAAAATGAAGTAGAAAATCTATTGCTCATCTCTATTATTAAACCTGTAAGTCTTTCACATTCAGACATTAAAACAATATTCTCTTTCAGATTTAAAATCCTAAATCATCTATCAGAAGTTTTTGCAACACACTCTAATGTCTCAGCTACATTTAAGTGTAATGATTTTAAAGCCTGTCCATACTCTTAAAAAAATGCTTCTGACCACAGTATGGCACATGGTACTGCAAACAAGGTATCTCCTACTGTGCTAAAAAATTTATGTCTGGATCATGAAGATCCAGGAATGCAGCTGTGGACTTAAATTCCCTAGCCTCCCTTCCTACCTTTATCACAGATGTCGTGCAGATGTGTCTTTTCCAATAACTGAATGATTTAAAGTTTCATTCCAGATGCATGAGTGTATTTAAAAAACAAACACAAACAACAGCAACAAAAAAACACCACAAAAAAACCCCAGAAATACTCCTGGATCACAGCACTGCTGCAGGAATTTAAAAAAAAAATAAATATAAGAGGCTGCTGTTCAGTAATAAAACCAAAGCATTTGGAAATGTTGTCCAGGCAGTTGTTTCTGCCTGTTATTTTAAGTGACTCGTGTTTGAAGAGTTGGACAAACTGCTCTAGTGCTCTGTTTTCACAGAATGACAGAATGGTTTGGGCTGAAAGAGACCTTAGAGATCACCCTGTTCCAATTCCCTGCCATAGGCAGGGACTGCTTAAACTACACCAGGCTGCTCAGAGCCCCATCCAAACTGGCTTTGAAGAATTCCAGTGATGTGGCATCCACAGCTTTTCTCGTAACCTGTTCCAGTGCCTCACCACCCTCACACTGAAGAATCTCCTCTTCATATCTAAGGTAAATCTACCCCCTTTCAGCTTAAACCTGCCCTCTCAGTTTAAAGCCATTCTCCCTTGTCTGGTTACTACATGCCCGTTCAAAAAGTCCCTCCCCAGATCCTTTGTAGCCTCTTCAGGTACTGGAAGGTGCTAGGAGGTCTCTCCAGAGCTGAACAACCTCCATCCTCTCAGACTCCTCATAAAGAGGTGCACCAGCCTCCTGAGCATCTCTGTGTCCTCTTCTGGATGTGTTTCACCAGGTCCATGTCCATTTTGAGGCTGTGAGCCCCAGGGCTGGAAGCAGCACTGCAGGTAGGGTCCTACAAGGTGAAGGGGCAGAATCACCTCCTCACCCTGCTGCCCACAGCTGGCTTTCCTGGCTGTGAGCACACGCCATCAGCTCATGTTGAATTTCTCCTCAAAGAAACACTTTTTTGCTTTCATTTCTATCAGCTATTCCAGCAAGGCTGAGGAATAATTTCTCCCAAGAGTAAATATTTTCATAGGTTTTTTTCTACCTTGTGTTCTCTTACAGATTTTCTGATTGATAAGTCAGGTTTAGGTAGAAAAATCTCATCATTTCATCTGACAGCTCTTTTAGTGTAAACAACACATGATATATAAAAGGCTAAAGTGTCAACTGTAAGAACATTTCTGAAAATAGAAAATTACTACATGGCTTTGAGTGAAGTGCCTACTAAATTCATAGCATATAATTAATTTCCCATTTGCAGTCAGCATTACCCTCAGTAAATAAGTGCCATATTTTTGGTAATTATCCTAACGTTCTGCCTATCTCCCTTTTGTCTAAAAAAAATCATTGTGCCCTCTATTTGAATAAAGGATATTATTGGCTATTCTTTCAGAATATGTCTTTAATCTTGACCTATATGGTAGCAAATGTGGTCATTTACAGACTTTGGGACAAGTATACACTCTTACTGTAAAACTTTACTGCAGTATTATACAATTTCAGTTTAAGTACAATACTTTTTCTTTTAAATTTGTACAGTTACTTGACTGGATACATGTAAATATTTCTATATCTTACTAATTTAAAGGCTGAAAACTAGATATCCAATGAGCTACAAAAACATTTAACTTCCTCTTCCCTGACAGCTATTAAAATGCCAGAAGACAGGTATTTTTCATCTCAATCCAAGAGCACTGCTAGCACTTCTGAGAAGTACAGGTTTCTCAGTGACCACCTTATGTTGTTGGGATGTACATTTTCATGAGCAGTTTCCTCAGCTAAATACAGAGGTCAATCCAGAACTCAGCCTCAATTCTCCAAGGTGTAAAAAAAAAGAACACCAACCAAAACCAACAAAACCCACCTAATTCAACCAGCCAACAAACCCCACCAGCAAGGAGTCAAACAACTGAAAAACAAAGGGATGGAGAAGCTTAGTCTCTCACTCAATGGAAATTCAGCAGCTGAAAAGTAACCTATATTGCCAACTCAGATGAATTAAATTTTGCTAAAATGTTCTTTCTCATTAGATGATTAGCAAATTTTAAGCAGGCTGCCTGCAAAATCCATGATGCTGTATGACTGGAGAAAAGAGTTACAGAAGCTTGGAAACAGACTGTTAAAAGAGAAGCCATTTGTCTAGGGTAAGACTGCTTCAAAAAGCTGTTGGCCACCTTTGTACTATTTCCCAGAGAGGAACAAAACCCTTCACAAGAAGGAAAAGCATTAGCACTTATCCTAGCTATTTCCCTTGCATGAAAAACCACAACTATGTCTCCAGAGAAACATGGGCAAGCTAAACCTCAACCCTCTGCTGAAATGAAAGGCTAGTTTGAAGATCTTTTCTAAAAAGAAAATTTCCAACAGCTGTCTAAAGAACAACGCTTGCTCTGCCTTCAGAAGTAGAATTTGACAGAATAGCTCATATAACCCTTGAGAAACAGAAATAAGCAGAACTGTGAGCATCTCATTTCATAAGTACACTTTATCTTGAAGAAATGAAACGGGGAATGGGGGCAGCACTCAACAACTATTTAACAACAGGTTTTTCTAGGTCACCTAAATATTATTTGGTCCCAACTAAGAATGGCAATAACTGTGTCATATTCTCTTCTTAACAAAGAACTAAGAGGATCTACAAAACACTGGCTTATCTGCATCAAACACTCAACCAGAAGAACCTACTTGTCACAATCTGGCTGCAATGTCCTTAATTGCTGGGTTAGTTTTTCAGGGATCATACTAGAAGATGTTCAAAACTAACCACAATGGCTATAGTACAGGAGAGCTTACTTGAGCTTTAAGCCTTTGGACACACCACAGTTTTGTGAGTTGTCCATTTTTGTTAGCTTAGATATTTACTCATTTAGAAAATGTGTGATTATGTGATGAGACATCACTGAACAATATACAAATCAATGAGGAAAACTCACAAAATATGAAAGCTAGAATGGAAATTTTAAGCACTAAAAAAGCACCTAGAACATGTTTTATAAAGAATGGAAAAGCTGATAGAAAAAGTTCTGAGAAGTATTCAAAATCAGGAAGCCAGCTAAGGAAGTGGCAGGATCCTACACAGAAAAGTTGTGCAAGGAGCACTCATGGTAAGCTCCTAGCAGTAGAAATCATGAAATCTTTGCATCTTTGTGCTGAAGGCATGGGGAGAGTGCTCAGAGAAGCCACTTGAGTTGGACCAATCCAGAAGGTGTCGGTTATGTGCTTGCACACCATGACCAGCTGGAATTCATCCCTCAGTTCTGAAGGAACACAAATGTGGAATTATGTTAAATGGCAGGTCAAGGTGCATCAACAAGTAATTTTAAAAATAATGTCCCAGAATGCAAGTTCCATCTGAAAAAATTAGGATGTAAAAGGGATCTTCAATGGCATTGTAGCCCACAAGTCAAACATCCATTCCCAGTGAGATGGCAGACCATATAACAAATAGTATGACCACTGAGCATTACGAGACTGGTAGGAAAAGATCAGCATTGCCTGTGTTTGCTGTCTGGAGAGCTATGAGGGTATCAAAGAGCACAAGGACACAGGGAATTAAATACACAGAAATCTTGCAAAACACTTTCATAAGTTTTCACACCAAAGTCCAGAAAACTTAAGTTATTAATGGACTGGAAGGATTGTCCTTTCACTAACTGAAATCTGCTGAAACAGGAGGTAGAAGCTTGGAGATCACTTTTCAGAGAAGAAAATGTCAACAGCAAGTCCTGCAGTGGCAGGTTTTGAGACCACTTTTATTCAGAATGCACTACTGTTGATATAGAGGAGGATTCTGATCATACTAAGGTCTTAGAATTCTCCTCCAAATCAGTTGTTAGTCTGCCTTGTAGTCCCTTTCATGGTGCCTTCTGTCACTGTCCTCCTTTTCCCTGGTGCTCCTCTCCATCACAGACTCTGCACACAATGAAGGTAGACCAACAGGAGAGAAAATAGCACAATATAAATTCAAGGAATTATACACTCATCGCACAGTTTTGCTTTTCTAACTATTAGTATGCACTGGACTTGGAAACAGAAGAATACATCAAATTAAATAGATTCACCTGCCAAGTGTTCATGAATATCAGTACCTGAACATGTATAAGCAAGCAGTGTAGGATATAAAACAGTAAGAAGTATTAGGCATAAACAGCAGCATGAAAGAGAAGTGGAGCAACCCAAAGACCAGCAAAGAGACTTGAACTTGATGAAAATGTACAACAGAAGTTTCCAACAGTGAAACAACAGGAGAAAAATTACACTGCTAAATGAAACTTGATAGTTTTCAGCATCACAAACAAAGCAGAAAGAGAAGCCAGAGATGAGGGCTTGAATCAGGACTTAAAAAATCCCCAAGTTTTAAGTCCATCATAGGCCAAAAATAAAGAGCACTAACATTTGACCGTCTACAGCAGCCCTAATGCTAGCCACTGCATTTATGAATGGAAAGCTGAATGTCCAGGGAAAATAAAACCAGACTGCCTGACACAGTTTGTCAGTTTTGCATGTCAGTTATCGTACATGATGTAAAACATCATGTACATAAATCCAAGTTGAGTTTAAAAATGTATATGTTATCGTTAGTAAGCTGAAGTTATAATTTAGGAATGCAACAAGATATGCAAACCAATATGCAACCATTTAACGAGCATTCCAATAAGAGATTTGGAGATTACCTGATGTAAAGACTTAACCTTTAGCTGCATTAGAGTGCCAGGATAAAGCCATCAAGACATCATGTAGTATGGGTAATACATTGTTATCAGATGCATCAGATCAGACTCCCTCCCTTTTTCCTGTATGCAGCCTTCTTATATAATGTCTATTTCCATCTCTAATTAAGTCTTTATTTTAAACATCCTATATTTGTAATATTACATAAAGCTGTAGCATATGGACCATGGCTGGGAGTTTTACTTCTGTGGATTAATATAACCATATTTATAATTTATATCAACCTTATACAAACAAGCAACAAAACCATTTTGAGAGTCAGGTCAAGCTGGCAGACCAACAGAAATTTCTATACATTCCATCCCAAGTTCAAAGCACTCCTCTTCTGACCTAATTCTGCCTCTTAGAGATATGGATAGAGGCATTCCAAAGCAGCAAGCAACAGAAAAGGGAAGAAGATTAAGTGCACAGAGCACAAGCTCACTGTATAAATGTATCCTGTCATATGGTGGCTAAATATGTATCAGGTTAAATATCTTTCAGGCTATTGAACTCTGTGGGATGAACTCTCAGCTTCTTCACCAATTGCAGGCCATAACAAGAGAAGCATCACTAAGGAAAATCTCTGAGCTTACCAGCTCAACATATTGTCAGCTGCAATGCACAAAAGGACAGGAATCATACTCACCTTCTTGAAAGAAAAGTAACATATAAGGGAAGAAAATTTAAAAAAAACCCTAAGAATTTCCTGCTAAAAGCAACTTTCATCATCTGCAAAATTCCTGTCCCCCTCTGCAATTTAGCAGTATTTCTTGTAGCTGTTGTTTGATGCTCCAAGAAAAAGCTTGCCCCCTCAGTTGAGGTCAGTAAAATAATCCTCTTCAAAAAAACCTCAGCAACAGAGTATTGGTATGAGGACAGGAATGTAATGTATTAATTAACCTCAGGATAATGAAGTATTTTCACTCCCTTCTAGAGTAAACAATTTATTCTGGTCAATTATCAGATCACCAGGATAGGACAAATAAGGAGATAAGCTGCTAACAACAAGAATTACCCAGCAAGTGTCTTGGTGAGTTGTACAGCTTTTCTTGTTCATCAAGACTGGGAATCAGCAGAGCTGAAGGAGAGTGGCAGTGGGGCAACAGCCTTGATGCTGTGCAAGCAAGGTTCAGCCCTGACAGCCAAAACAGGCATGTTGCCAACCCTTCTAGCCACAAATGCAAAAGCACAGCACCACAGAGGCTGCAATGAAAAGTCAATCCCATCCTGTTACAGATCTAAACCAAAAATAAATATAGATCCTCAAAAGGTAATTAGTGTTCCCATACCAGTACATTCCACACACAGTCCATTTCTGGAAATTTTGTTCTATTCTTGTGACCTTTATCTGAAGTTTGCTTAGCTTGGAGAGCTCCTTTAACATATTACTCAGGACAAAAAAGTAATATAGCTCAGATGCCCTAAACTGTGACTGTTACATTTATGTTATAATAGCAACTAAAATTTTAAACTGCCCTAAGCACAAAATTAAAGCAATACTTAGCATCCAAATCTCTTTGTTTGTCCTTAAAGCAAAGGAATAACTTCAACAGAAACTGAAATTATCAAGATGATTTCCTTTTGAATATCAACAAAATGGACAAAAAATGACAGTGAGAATTTCTGACAACTTAGGATTTTGGTTTGATGCATAGATATTAGCTGTCAGTATTTCACATCACAATTAACACAAACAAAAAAAGAAAAAAGCCTTCATGCAACAGACCCAATCATTCCTTCAAAATATTTCCTGACTAACTAGCAAGTCTTGAAAGTCTGCCCTAGCCAATGGAAGAGGAGCTCTTCTCCCAATCCCCATTATCCTTGTAACATTATGTTCTGCCATTTCCATTCTACCAACATTTCTCCTGTTCTGCCAGAGGTACTCAAACTCCTTTCAAACAGTGCCATTTTAAAATGAGGAACACAGGGAATGTAGACTTTTCCACGCTTCTACAGAGTTTCCTTCAAATTCAGAGAGTTTTCCAACAATATACTTCATTCACTCGACTAGAAAAATCACAGCTTCTGTGACTCAGATACCAGTAGAGAGAAATAAATGCTCTGTGATCCTGAGAATTCACCTTCTGAGCTAAAGTGCCAGATTTATATCACTACTGACCATGTAAAGAGTGAGAATAGGGGAAAAACAACGATTGGCTATACACCTTCACCCACAAAAGTGCACTCAGATATCTCCTAAGAATAATGCACAGCTTTGAGGCAGAAACTGGAATGCTGATGAAACCAACTTGCAGGTGGACTCTAACACCAGCGTCTAAGATGTACATTTAAACAAATGCCTGCTTTGCAATATAAACTGAGCATTTAAGAACTGTTTAGGCTTTTTGGTAAAAAAAAAAAAAAAAAAAAAAAAAAAAAAAAAGTGTGCTTATTTTAGTCAAAAGTATCTGTTTCAATTTCTTGTTTCCTGCTTTAGTGACATTCCTTCACTTAATACTCTTGGAATTAGTAACAATGAATTATAAATTAGCATTTGCCTATGTTGTTTTCTTACTGGCCAGTTTTTGTGGGTCTTTTTCCTGCTTTTTGTGTGTGCTCTTCACTAAAGTCTTCTTACACAGATGTTTTAAAAAGCTATTGTTTAAGAGTAGGTTAAATAGAGAACCTATTATTTCTAGCCAACAATTTAGAATCCAGTATTTATCACAGCCACATACACAATTTCATGATGGAATGAAAGATTAGCCAAAGATCACATCACAGTTAAGAGATAAGCTGCATGGTGCCGTTGATAAGACTTGGCTTATTAAATGGCAATGGGAGTACAAATAGTTCAATCTAACATCTGTTAGTCCTCACACTTCTGCCTTTCCTGTAAAATAGGACTGCTTAAAAATGCTAAAACAAGAAAAAAACAAAAGAACACAGAACTTTTTTGCATCAAAGTAATCGTACAGCAGGAAGACTTACAGGCTCAAACAAAGCTTTTTAACAAACATGAATTCATTCTCTGCAACCAATGTATTTTGCAAGCCCCACAGTTGTGTGGGGGCATTTAGCATCCAAGCAGAAGACAGTAAAATGAGTATCTCAGCAGGAACATGAAAGGCTTCCTAATTGCAGGATATCAATAGAATATCAAAACAGGCTTTCTGCTATAAAGCAGGAGTCATTCTTAGCATGGAAAAACCCAATTCTCTCACGACACAGAAGTGATTCCTCCTTTTTCAGAAAACTTGCAACCACAAGTGTTCTTTTAGCTAGGGGCAGGCAGAAACCCAATAGTCCAGAGAGCACAGAAGCAAAGAACTGGTGTAAATTCAGAAAGACTCTCTCAAGTTTTTTACACAGGTACCTCAGTAAGAATGGAAACTGGTGCCTTATTAAACTTTTTTATGTTACCTCTTCCCTGTAGCATGGACTTCACCATGAAACTGCTTGAACCACTGGCAGTGGAGAATGGGAAAAGTAGTGCTATTCCAAAAACACAAACTTGTCAAAGGAAATAAAAAAAAATCCTCAATGAAAGAGGATGAATTTTCCAAACACCATACGTAAACTGAAATACAATCCAACATACCCTAGGGAAGGCTATGAAAACTTTCTGAAAAGCACTGTTCTTGTTGAAATAGACTCTTCACTTTTCCTGGGAAGTCCTATATATTGCCTTGTACACACTACTGTAAGGTAACAGCACAGGCTATACTCATTACTGCTCACTGCTTGTAAGCTACTTTGAAGACTGATAGTGCTGTCACCTAAAAATGACACTTGATATTGTGCTTCAAAAACTCTTCCACAAATTGTGAAGTACTTGTTTGTTTACAGCACTGTAGAAGAATAATTATGCATAACCCAGCAGGCTGCTCACAGTGTAAGTCAGATCAGCTCCTTAGCAGGCTTAACTCATGTACTGGCTTTTTAGAATAGCTTTTATGCTGAACATTAATGAATGTGGCTTTAAAAAGAAAAGAGTACTAACCCTGTAGAGAGGGTGGCATTTGTCCTTGAAGCATGGTGCCAAACGAGCATAGATCTGCAGGCTATAGTAATAACTTGCCAGCTGGAGAGATAACGCAGAATGTAATTGCTTTTCAAAGCATTTGTTGGCATCTACCACCTAGAAGAAAGAGAGCATTAATTTACATGACAGAATTAGCAAGCATACAACATTAAGCGTACAAACTTTCTAAAAAGCTACTTGCTGTCATTTAGAAATAGTTCTGACTATGTTTTTCTGGCACAGAAGTAAATCAGTAACCCCCACACATAAAGATAATTCTACATCATGGTTGTTTTTTCCCCCCTTGCACAAACACCTAACCAAAATGTTTTTCCGACTACACTATTGCTGCTTCTATACCACAAGGTTATTATTCACATTTCTGAGTTATATTAGAATTGTCACTCTGATGGCCCAACTTCTATTTTAAGTAAGAAAACTTGTCTTTTCACCAGTGCCATGCTCAATAGACTGTCCAATGGCATTTGTTTCCTTTATATACACCAACCCAATCGATAAAAATGCGTATTAAAATAAATTCAGATACTTAAGATTTAAAAATCATATGAATTTATGAATCTTATGAATTTGTTATGAAATGAAATTTTCTAATAGAATTCTGAAATGCTGTGAATAATCCTTCCTGACAAAAACATACAAAGAAGATCCCTATCAACGTACCTGTGGCAGTGCAAGCAGATAGGCAAGAGACAAGGCTGCATCCTTTGGTAAAGCATCACTCGCCAGTTGTAGCAGAACTGCAATAATGATATGCAAAAAACACTTAATAATTTGTGAAAAATGAGAGTTATAAAGTAGGTGTGCATTTATTTAGCGCTGAGGTGCATGGGGGCAATTCTTCCCAAAGAATGCACACTGAAACTTCAAACTACTGTTGTATTTATTTCTTAAAAGCCTAGGATTACACCCTGCCTAATATATATTCGTGTCCTAGCCCTGCCTACCCTTCGTATTGAAATGAGCTGAAAGTCCTTTTGCGCTTGCGCTTCTTCAATTCGGGGGTTGTCAGGGGTCTTTGACAAAGGCATTCAAACTTTTTACCATACCTGAACTTTTCAATTTTGTCTCTGGAGCATGTGTCTTAGCCCTTTAGGCACATTCCAGCTTTGAGATTAGTTTTTGCTGGTTTAGGGTTTTGGATTTGTTACTTATTAATGACAGCCTTGCCCTTCTCACCCTGTTTGCGAGTTCTGCCTCAGTTTATCACAAACTAGTCTGCCTTTCTTCTCAATTTTTGCAAGTATAGTAAATGTCAAGTATTTTTCATTGTCTTAGTTTTTAATGAACTATTCCTTACTTCTTAATTCTCCATTTCTCACAGAGGGAGCAAAGTTTGGATTACTGACCCACTTGGCCTTGAGAGCTAGCACAAGAAATGTTTTCAGGGCAACTGTATTTTATTAGACACTACCTTGAAGCACTCCAGATATACTTAATTAAACACTTATCAGCACAATCCAGAAAGAAACAATGTTAATTAAACCACAGCACAGCTTTACCTTAACTTCCAGGCAAAGTGTTTGATGCATTAACCAAAGGAGACTATGCAGCAACAGATACTAAACAAAGACACCTGTACTGAGTACACGAAGTAGATATTTTCCTTGTAAAATCAAGGAAATAATGTAATGTTGTAAAGGCTCGAAGATAGCAAGAAGAGCTCAAATTCCCTTTATCACTGAACACAACAGGGCATGCTGGTAAAAACCCAGTCACTTTACACACAGTGAATTTTTTGTTCCAAAGAATGATTTATAAAAGGACTGAATGACCAATTACAATTTTCAGATTATCATGAATTTGCCATCAGCCTGAAGTGGATTTATGTGCTGGCCCTCAGCCAGATACAAACACTAAATTTCTAAGTGACAAGTCCTCACAGAGGCTGCTACATAATCCTGTCCAACAGCACCTATCCCTTACGATTCAAATGGTTTTTATTGTGCTTCAGACAGCTGCTGACATTGTTTCTGCTACACTCTAAATAACCTGTATGCTGCCCCAACAAAGATAATAAGAACTCTAGAAATATCTAATATTAAAATCTTGATGAAAACTGCTGATTCCTCCTCTGACAACAAGCAGTTTTGATGTATTCTTACAACCATCTCTAGTTACACAGAAAAAAAAAATGGGAGAAGGGAAGGAAGAGTTTCAGCTCTGCTCTCTTTTCACTTTCTTTGGAGAATTAATGTCAGCAAAACCTCCTGAACACAGAATAAATTACAGGTTCTCTTCCAGCTTAACATTCCCAACATGACTTTTGCCACACTTGCAAAAACTGACCTTCACTATCAGGACACCAATAATTACAAAGAACACAGCACCAATACAAGGCTGGAAAACTACATAATTTTTCCACTTTTGCATAAAGCTCAACACAACGGCATCCCAACTGCCAAATGTACATAAGAAAGAACTGCCTCTATTGTCATAACTTCTGAGAAAAAAAAAGTTCCTCTGTTCTGATTCAATAGATTTCCTGCATGCTAGTGTGTTCATTATAGGTTTTCATGTATCCATCCTTAAATGTACACTTTACATACACACGAACACATGTAGACACAAATAATTTTGTACAGTTTTCTGTCTCCCAGTGAAGCCCTACAAGAATCCTCTACAGTCTAACAGGGCTGAGTTCAATTCACAGGCTTCAGACATTAGCAGGATGCCATTCTGTCCTACCATGCATCTTCATAAAACTTACAGGAACTTACATGTCATTTCAGACCACTGCCAAACCTGGAATTTGCCAAAGGGATTAGATATTACAGGGTTGACAAACCAGAGAGGGCAGGCGTGACAAGCAAAATGCCAATGCTGCTGTCATCCCCTGCTGTCCCACAAGCACAACTTTCTCAGGAAAACACAGAAATATTTTGATGTTACAAATATTTCCATTTCCACTGCAGGTCTTTACACCACAAGCTTGTTTAAGAGGCTAAGTAGGAAAAAAAAATGGTTATCTATGAAAACTGGAATTTCTCAATACCTAGAAAGTTTCAACTCCCTTTCTATGGATTTTCCTCTGGAAAAAAATTGCAATAAACGGTTTTGTTTTCAAAACTTTGTCTTAACTTTGCTGAGTCTTTAATTGTTCATTTAGCCCATGATAAAATCTCAATAAACTTAGTAGCATATACTGCAGTCAAACAGCCATATCCACAAGCAACTACAAAATCATGGAGAACACTGAGATATTTGCTCTAAAAATCCTGAGGATTAATAAGTATGGCTGAATGTCTTGAGCTTCCTCTGAGTTTAGTGCCTAATCTGGTTACAAGCATATACAGCCATCATTTCAAATCTCATCTTCAACCTTCTGATCAATCCCTAAGGCCTATGGAGAAAGAAAACCTCAATTAAACAGATGCACAACACGGCCTCAGCCACACCAAGTCTGGGTGCACTATCAACCCACAGCTGAGGAAGGAGTGCTTTGCAGGACCCAGGGAGGTGAGAGTTACCATTTCACTGGAAAATACTCAGTTTACCACCTACATTCAAATAGCAAGGACAAGAAAAGTGAAGGTCCAAGGCTTGTAGCACTACCAACCCACAAAAGCAGTAAAGTATCTTGAGTTCTATTACAAGGTTTTCAAGGCCAGACTGGATGGGCTCTGGTCTAGTGGAAGGCATCCCTGCCCATGGCAAGGGGTTGGAACAAGATGATTTTTAAAGTTTGTTCCAACTCAAATCATTCTATAATTCATCAGTGATGCACACTGTCTGTGGGGAACTGTTTAGCCAGTCTCTCACACTGCACATGGCATTGTTAGAGTAAACACAGTTTGATGCCTACTCCAACCTCTCCTAAGACAAAGTGCCAAGTATAATGTATAAATAATATACATTAATATATATAATAATATAGAATAATATATATATATTATATATTTATATTTCATATATAGATATAGATATAGATATAGATAGATAGATAGATAGATAGATAGATAGATAGATAGATAGATAGATAGATAGATAAAAAATATATAATAGCTAAACTGCATCTCCCTCCAGGTTCTTCAGTTTTTTTGATGTAGTTGAAACCTGCTGCTGTAGCTGTCCTAGAAGACAGCCAGAAGCAAACAGCTGGGATTCAAACTTGTCAGCAGAATCAACTGAAATCTGCTACACTTGCAGCTACTAGACCAGTGCAGTAGCTGACACCTCATATTAGCATTCAAGATTTGTATGGTAAAATCCTCCCAAAAACATACAGGAAGCCTGAAAATGACTATACTGCAGAATAATTAGTGGGATTCTATCTGTGTGAATTCTTAAACTTTAGCAGTGTGCCATCAATATGTACATTTTCAATCCTGAATGTGTTAACTCATCATAAGGACTTTCATGAAAATTGACAAAGCAAAGCTTTAAGAATAGGGAAGAGGTGGGATCCAATACCATTAATTCAGGGCTAAGCACAGCACAAATAGCAAATTATTAGTCCAATAATTCACAGAAAGCTATATTACACTTATGTTTAAAAACAACTTACTGACTACCAAAAGGTGTAATATACAGCAGGACTGATGAGTCCAGAATAAACACAATCCACTTTTCCAGAGGAAAACACAGAACTCTGTTTCAGAGCACAACTGGAGGGACTCTTAAGTGAAACTCTGACTATAGAATAAAAGTGAAAGTATTAAATGGCAAAAATATTACACTGCATGCTTAAGAGGAAGGAGACAGATGCTCAAAGAACTAAATCTAGAATCTAAAATTTCTTTTCTTCTTCAAGCAAAAGTCCTCAACACTGAAATTTCCACCTCAAAAGCAGCCACTGAATTGTAAACAAACAGTTCCAATTACTCAAGTTTGAGCAGGAACTATTACCACAGATTTGCCAATTAAATAGTTTTCTCTAAGAAAGCAATAAATACTTTTTAATCCTTCCCTCCCCCTCTCCCCTTAGGACACAGGAATCAAAGCTAAAGGCCTATGGCATTCAGCATGCAACAAATGAATTTTAAATACTGTTTTTTTTAAAGGATTTTTTTGAGTTTTTTTTGCGTTAAGAGAGCATGTAAAGAACAAAACTTGCACACACCCAATTTATACAAGCTCTTGCTAACCTTTTCTGATTCACAGTGTTATTATATTAGAACTACAAAGGTTATCTGTACAAATAACACATATCTCAAACTACTGAATCATATACTTACAAGAAAAATATGCTAGTTTTCATTAAACAGTTTGAGTAAATGTATGGCTTATAAAGAAAGCCTGTCTTGAAACTTCTCATACAGCAAGTGTTTTAAAATACTCATTTTTCATTACAGAATTTATCACAAGCCAAGTATAATACATGTATCTTCCTTCAAAAGACACTAACAGGATGTAAATATTTAAACAGTTAATTTTTTAAACCAGCAGGAGATCTCCAAAAAGAAATATAAACAACCACAGGTGGGTATTTGTCATTTGTCTATTTTTTAAAAGTGAAATTGCTTCAGTTAAGAAATTATTACATATAATATGTAAGGTGTAAACATTTCAGAAGAAGACAAAAAGTTCTGATGATTCCAGAAACTGTAGTTAAGCATTAATTGGTAAATAAAACACTACAGTGAACCTGCAATACTGAAACCTGGATACACAAGTGTCACAGAATCCAACTAATTGAATATGCAGGCATACAGAGAAATAACTCTCACTGGCTTGCAAATTCCCATTACCTGTACATGGTAATATTCAGGAAACCTTCAAAAATTCCTCCTATCATTGCCAACCCACAAAAAACATTTTCTGCTTATTTAAAGACAACTTTCATTTTTCAAGTCTTTACTGAGAAGCTCCTCTTAAAATCACCAATTCCCTTGAGCACTCTGCACCTTCTTCTAACAAAACTTCTTACCAACAAGAGCTGTTGAACCAGATCACAATTCATGCAAAACACCCAGACAATACCTTGTTCTGTGCAATTCTCCACACTTAAACCCACCCACAGACACTTCTGTATTCACTATATATAGGTCAATCTATGCAGTATGTCCATACCTTCTGTAGTTGGCAGTAGGTCTCTTCCTTCACTCTTTGTTTCTGCGAGTTTCCCTGTTCTCAGCAGCACTTCAGCAAAACTTTCCAAAGAATTGTTCTGGTATGTTCCATAGCTGACTTCAGACTGGAAGTAAAAAGACAACTGACATATGCACTCTACACCTGCATTTTTATTTGGATCACTTGCATCATATACAGCTGCCTACCTCAGTTCCTCTATTTGCTTTCCTTTATTTAATTCTGGACTTTTTCCTACTACATCACAGAATTTCAAGTCACACACATAATCAAAAATCCTGAATTTTCACTTGATTATAAGATGTCAAAAACAAACTGCAGAGTTCTGTAGCTGTTACTTACTTCTGCAACATATGGATCATCAATCAGAGACTCATAAAATGGATGACAGCCTTGTTTTTCCACAGTAGTATTTTCTCCAGGCCCACTTTTTAATACACCTCCAAATTCTTGGCCCTGGGAAAAATAAGTATAGTTGAGTCTGGCTGTAAAAAAGCTCATAAAAATTCTGTAAACACTGTGGAGAAGGGAAACAACTGTAAATGAAAAGGTCATTGAATTCAGTAGGGAGCAAGAAAAGAGTCATGTTACATAAACCAGTTCTGAATGAAGTCCAGTATTCTTAAAAGAGGAAAGAGAAGAATCATGTTCAAAAGAAGTATCAGAACAAAAAATAGTACCACAAACACAGAATATTCACTGAAACAGAGAAAGCAAAAAAGAGAAACTGAAAAGGAACAACTTTGAATACAAGATGACAGTTTTTAGATTGGGTTTACTGTGCTTTGTTCCCCAAAGTTTTAAAGTTCTACCAAATCTCAATTAGGCGTTCTTACACTATGCTCAGGAAAGAGGAGAAAACAGACTAGAAAAAGGTTTTAGACCCCTTCCTTCATTGGGATTTCCTTATAAACAGTCCCGTGATGTCTGTAGCTCATTAACTGACAGGTCCCATGAAGGAGCAGAGTGTTTATACAAATGTATCACAACGTGCAAACATCTGGAGACACAGCAGCAATCCCTTACATGCAATGGTCGCAGGTAAGTTAATGATCTCTTCCACCACTGCCCATCACTGACAGCGTGCAGCATGGCCTTGGTAGTCAGAGTTGTGTTGGACAACACCTTCATGGTTTTGGCTGTCGTCCAGTGCAACAAATCGGCAGACTGGCCAGAGGTGACATTGGTTTCATCCTGTGACATATCCAACACACAAGCAAGGGTTAGACTCCTGCTATAATTATGTTAAGGCCTAAAGCCAAGCAAATGCATTAGAGTTTAAGCACAGTACATTAATAACATACTTGAATGGCCATTAATTTAGGCAGCAGCTGCCAAAGATAAACAAAAGACAAACTGAAAGTGATTTAGGAGTTTCACGTGAAGTAAGCAGTGTGATCAGCAGAACATTTGGCCCCTTACTCAGCAGTCACCCTTTGCTTCCTCAGACAGCACTGGTTTCAATTCCAAAGTTTATAATGACACCAAAGTTCGTAATGAATCTTTCCATTAAAATAATCACATCTCTGCAAATGTGAGGATTGAGTATACTAAAGTTAATCTTTGATAATACAAGAAAGCTGATACTAGAGACAATCTTGTACTTTTACCAAGGCAGCATTAAGTTGCATTCCCAGTAGGGGAAACAGTAGAGATGTAAACATACATCTCTAGACCAAGTGATAAAGTATCATCAAGCTTTGAAATTCTGCAGTTGGCACACAAAATAAGGAAAACAGCTAACCTAAAAGACTACAAGAACTCCAACCTTTTCTCAATCAAAAACTGTTTCTGCCATAATGTACATATCTTCACTTAGCATGAACTCACACATTAACTCCATTCTTAAAAGTTGTACAAATTGTACAAATGGGGCCCTCTATACCAGCTCTTCCTCATGTAAAGCGTTAAAATAATACCCAGAATACCCATGTTGTCTGATCTGTGCTATTTCAGTTCTCAAAGGTTTGTGTTAATTGCTTGCTTTACAGTGCATGCACATTAGTCACAAACATATAATTTGCATACTGAGGTAAACACACTATTTTCATAACAAAAAAAAAAAAAAAATTCCTCCTTATAGCAAACTTTAACAGCCATATGTTTATCCCTAATGACTCTACTATAAACTGCCCCACACACTGAATATATTGAAATAGAAAAATTCTACCTGTATAATTGTATGGAAAGTATTAGTTTACAACTTACTAACTCACGACAAAATTTCAAACATGAGAGCCAAAGGATGCCAAGTGAAGCTGAAGAGAAATACATTCCACTGTAACCTCAGAGGAAAAACTTTAGTGTCAATAAGGTAAAATTTCATGTAGAAAACACATTATTTTTACTACACCTTTTACTATAATGTACAGTAAATTACTGCCTCAGTCTGACCACTGAGGTAGCAGGTTCATCTTAAGTCCTTCAGCATTTGTTTTAATCTTTTCTGAAATCATATTGTGCATTACACAGATGATTGCACCACTAATGAACCAACTGGCTAAACTGGGAATTTCGGCTCTTGCTTCACCAAATGAAGAAAGTACATGCCAAGTACAACCTGTCAGAATTTTTGCTGCCCCAAAAAGTTAAACCAACTGAAAATTCTAGGTCTGATGGCTTGGGGGAAGAATTTCTTGTTCATGTGTTTTTTAAATAAACCACTTTATGTACTTAGTAAGACAAGTTTTTTGTAATTTATTTCAAATGCTACATACAGAATACTAATTCCTCTCTGTCACCATTTTCAAGTAGATGCTTCCAGACTCTCTAGCTGATTTTTCATGAAGGAAAAATAAACTGAAACTAAACCAAACCAAAACAGAATGAGAAAAAAAATCCCACCCGAGTTGTCAACTGCATTTGAGCAAAACACTTTTCTTTAAATCAATCTCCTTCAGCAGTATGAAAACAAATGAGCTAACTTGTATGCAGGTGCCAATGCTTATGGCACTACTGCTATCAGATAAACTCTACTGACTTTTGTTTAAAAATAATTTCAACTCTTACAATAATTACAGTTTTTCAGCACAAATGGAAATTTTGTTTTCTGAGAAGCCATTTTACTCCGTACCTGGAGCAGCAACACTTGCAGGTTACAACCTTTTGCTATCATAAATCAATCCTCACAAAAAAAGTTGTTTCTTAAATAATGTTGGAGATCTGATCTCAAGAAAACAGCTTTAATCATATCACTTAATTGTATCTTCAGGGAGAAGTTATATTTCAGGGGTTCTGAGATGTGTTTGGGGAAAATTATTTTTTTCCATTAATTCTTCCTGACATCCTTTATAAAGTAAACACTTCTGATTATAATCAAAATAATAAAAGCAACATCAACTTATTAAACAGCAGCCAAATTAGCAGATGGAAAATCTGCTTGAATCTAAATGGTATAAAAAAAAGACAAATAAGAAATTCTGAATTATCAAGTTACTCTAAAATAACAGCTAAAATATATATATATATATATACACACAGGATATGCTTATATACATATACCTTTGCTCCTACATACACTTATATAATTCCAAACAGTCTAATAGGAAGACAAATACCAAGGCCAACTGTTTTTGAGACACTCCACATAAGAGACAGCAATAAATTAGAACAACAGCAGCATGCATTTTAGGATTGGTTTTGGTCTTTAATGACAATTAGTTGAGGTGCAAGGATTAAAACATCCAAAAACCATACACTGCAAACACTATATATATGAAGAATCATTATATGTCAAGATTATGAATTAAATGAAATGAGGGAGAACAGAGTCCGTCCAAAAACAGAGCATCACACACTAGGTCTCCCTCTTCCCTTTTTGGTACTTCCATTGCCAAAGAGGAATTTAAAATAATCTCTTTTATGTAGAATATACATGTATTTTTTGTGCCTTGGAGGGTTTTATAATGGGGATTTTTAGGTTTGTTTTTTTTTCAATCAATATTACAGCTATGCACCAGTCCAAGTGAAAACTGCAGTCCTGCAAAGATAAACCAGACTCTAAATGAGAGACTAAGGAAAAGATTCAGCTCAAGATGCCAGCACTAATATTCAGGAGTCACTGAATGTCCAGGTTCTTATTAGGGCCATAACATCACTGAAACAACCCAGCCTTAGGCAGACACAATGCATTTGATTCAGCTGCTGATACAGCTTTGATGACTGCCTGAGATACACAGCAGTAATTAAAGACAGCTGCTTCACACCTGCAGATGTGACAGAGGACTAGACATTTTGGGGCAGCAGCTAAAGGACAAGAGGATAACTGATCATGACTCCCTAATATTTTCTAGCCAGCTGTGGTAACAGTGAGTACCTACTAATTTAATGTAAACAAATGTTCTAAGAGATCCTGTCTTTTCCCAGATACAGTGCTTGGGAAAACTGGAAAAGCACAGACACTAATGGTCTATTAATCAGAATTTTTCTTTTCTTTAAGAAGCCTTTAAGCAAGTAATTCTTACAATTTGAACATATTCTGCTCTAGAAAATACATCTGCTTTTCTATCAAGAGTTCAGTTTCATTTTAAGCTTCATTTCTCTTGGGTTGATGTGCCACTTTACAGTAATTACGCTTTCATATTCAGATATGTAAAAAAATAATGATAACAGATGTAAACATACTTTAAGTATTATGCAGATTTAACAAAATCAGGGCTAATTTACAAAGCAACTGATTAATATTGTTTTGTGCTTATATACAACACAGTATCTCACGACTAAGCATTTTATTTGAATTTAATAATTTTACCATTAATATTCTGAAAGGCTTTCATTAATCAAGAGCTTAATCTTCTCACCAAGATATTTTGGTTGAGAAGCACAAGATTAGTTGTTTAGGAATTTGTAGCACACACAAATAAAAAAGATGAAGAAGTAAAAAGGATGAGGATTGGTGAAACTTAAAATTTTGCTACAATCTGGTACATTGGAATCAACATAGCTTCCAAAGGATAACTTCTCAAATGGATTCCATAATTCAAACAGCAGTGACAAGCTGACATAAAGCTTGTGCAAATGTATTAGTTCCTACAGAATAATGAAATGCATCTTTATCACAGTATTCATTAATTTCTTTTAGAGTAGGACCACTAAATCTTGGAGAAAAGTTATGCAACATGACAACATTAAATGTACCATTTCTATGCAGTAGATATATATATATATATATATATATATATATATATATATATATATATATAGCCAGTTTCTATCAAGATTTCTTCAAGTTTTAAGGGGAAAAAATTGGAGAAAAAATGAAATAAAAATGAAATTATATCAGAAATTTCTAGGGAAAAGTTCACCAAGAGAAACTGATTTGACAGTATGACCAGCTGGTGATGACATAAAGGAAAATATGGTAGTGGAGATTAATAATTCAATGCTAGACAAAGGGAAGAAGGATAGAAAAAGGTCACTAAAGGTTTAAAAAGTAAAACTGATATACTTACAGATAGGTATTTTGAATGCATAGTAAAAGGGATGCCCAAATACATGTATGCCAGACCTTTTATCAAGTCAAGATAAGAAAACTTACACTTAGAGCACCAATTTGAAAATTATCAGTAAGTGAGAAAGAGTATCTGTCAATTACCTGAAACAAGGATTCTGTAAGTTAATCAGGATGTAAGTGAAAATGAAAGAAGTACAAGAAAAGGGAGAAAAATCTTCCAGTTTCTTTTTTTTTCTTTAAAGAAACTAAAATTCTGTGCAAGACAATGAAGGTGAAGAACAAGGAATTACATGAAGTGTAACTACAGGGATTGCAGTTATGAGATTCAGTGAAGTCACAGAAACTGGGTTATTGAATATATTGCTTTTCTAAAACTGCAGATGTCTGTAACAAATGAAAAGTTATACAGTGAGTAAATTTTTGGCCATGTTTCCTCCTGTGTCATTCCAAGAAATGAAAAACATTATAAATCCCTATTAAGTCAACAAAAGGAAAGAATTAGCAAATATACAGAACTTCATTTCCTAGTGGAACAGTCTGAAATATGAGGATGTGTTGCATGCCAAGGAGCCACATTAAACAAAAAGAAAATACACCTCAGTGCAGCAGCACACAAACTTGCCAGGTCAATTGTCTACCTGCTTCCAATTCTAAAGAGACAATCAACCATAACTATGGGGAGGAAGGAAGGGAAATGAAAGAGATTTTAGAGAAATTTTTGAATGCCAATTCTCCAGCATAATGAAAATTGTTTCCAATATGCAAACTGAAATGATAGTGAAGTTAATTAGCGAGTTTACTCAACTCTGATAAACCTTTGAATAAATTTCTTAATCATTTATATGCATGTCTAATTGTTCTGCCACAATATAGTACTACAGCACATGAAAGGTGATGCATGACAAATTTTTATAGACATTAAAATATTGTAAACATATGCATCCACACCCATATCAATTTTATTAGCATCTACTTAATAACTTCCCACTCAGAGTTGCATCTAAGGATTTTCAGAAAATAAAAAACATTTGTGCCAGTGAAACAGACTTGTTCTTCATATTGATGATTCTGGGAGACACAAAATGTTTGGCCCTCTTCCTCTGAATACTGTTTAGAGTGCTATTTTACCTTCCTGCCATTTATTTATGCATGCATATACATACACATACATGCACATGTATATTTATACACACATATACACATACATTAAAACCATACACAAAATATGGACATATTCTTCAAGGAGGATGGAACTCAGATCATTTCTCAAAAAGTGACCCTAGTAACATGAACCTTCTCTTTCTTTCCTTCCCTCTTTCACCACCCCATTTCATCTCTTCTTTTCCTTTAAGGTTTGGGCCCCCAGTCCTCACCCCTAGAATTATTTATCTCTCACCTACTTAATTAAACCAAAAAAAAGAGAAATAATAAATTAAATAAAGAATTTTCCACTTCAAAGAGTGCAAAAAACATTCCTGTTTCATAAATAGGCAATTACATCTTCTTCAAACAGAGAAAAGTACTTGCAATTGTACAAAGACATAAAATAATAGACATAAAACCAGAAAGAATAATAGAAGACTTGTGTCTTATTGTCCTGCCTGGGGAACACTCAATGTTCCTTCTGATCTTACACAAAAAAAACTTCACATGCAATATATGAACATTATAAAATAACAAGTCATAAACTTCATGATGCACAGAACGAAGGGAAAAATAAGTTTAATTCAAAACATTTTTTGGTTAAGTAGGTATTTCAGGTTTAAAATATTTTGTTTTGCAATTGGAAGAGATTTAAAAAAAAAATAACACCAAATCCAAACAAATGTCTATTTTAATGTTAGTGTTTTTCACTTTTCCTGCCTCTGGGTTTGTTTTTTTTTTTTCAATGGTACTAAGACTGTGTAGGAAGAAGCAACTAAAAATCAGAAAAAAATATAACTACATAAGCAAGACTTTGAACTTAGAAAATCCTGTATGTCTAATGTTGCTCATTTTATCTAGTAAGCACAAGATGTTGCTGAAAACTCAAATTTGGTTCTTCAGAGTAATGCCATTATAACTTTCAAAATTCACATTCAAACTTACCTCTGTTTCCTTACTGATCGACAAAGAAGACCCAGAGATATTTGAATTCTCACCTCCTTCAGAAGGAAGAAGCTGGTAATTCACAGCCTGATAAAGAATCTATAAACAGGAAATAAATATTATCTTTTGCCAGCCAAGCCAATGAAAGAATTATGACTGATTTCACAGGGAATCCAAGAATCTGTGACATAAAGGCTTCCATGATAGAAAAGGGTGCAAGAGAAGATGCAAAGAAGAAAACACAGCATCTCTGGCATCCTCTCACTAGACAAAATGACCTTTCCTTTTCCATGAATTTTGTGCAGTATTTTTCCCTCAATCTAAGATTTATTTTTTTTTTTTTTAATTTTATGTATCGTGCTGTACAATGTAGGGTAAATGTCATGAAAACATCCATTATCTGAACTGACACTCTGAGGCACTGGGCAACTCTACAAAGACAAGCCTTCCACAGGACAGCAGCTTTGTGTGCAGAAGTTCTGCACAGAACTTCCACCTTCACATGTTGCCTGTATTGTCAGACACTGCTGTTCAAGGGATTCTTTTAAGGAAAAGGCTACACACTTGCAGCTGCCTTCATCAGGCTGCTCAAGTGCTGCAGTTATGACTCCCTTCTACCCCATTCTCACAGTCTGTGTCCAAAGATCTCTAGGATGTTTCTATTACACAATTATCAATCTAAGAAAATTGTCAACTCTTAGACAACTAAGACAATTATGAACTCAAATTAGTCACAGTATGTAGGCCAAGCCACAATTACAGTGAACAGAAATTTAACATTTTGACAACCTAAATTATTGCCCTTCAGTTTCAAATAAAACTTTTGCTATGTCACCTTGACATAAGTTATATTTAAATGCCAGAATTATGTGTTGTCATATATATACTGTGATCAGCTAGGATGTGACTCTATCAAGTCAGTCATTGCAGAGTTAATAAAGGCTGCTCAGACACAAAGTCTCTTGTAGTTGTTAAAACTACTACAACATTGAAATCTGTGAGAAAATAATTTCATTGCATATTGGGTAAAGATAATAGAAGTCATAGAATAAACCCTTAATAGACATTTATGTGGGCATTTAATGAAGTTGCATTACAAACTATAAATACGTGAAAAATATTTTAAAATTTCACCAACTGCATTTGCAAACAAAATGTTTAAATCAGGCAATCAATCAAGAAATCAAAAGTACTAAAGATAGAGACACACAACTGCACTTCTACTTGAGAAACAAACTCATCACACAAAACTGCTTCATTTGCTGAATTATAGCAATGAAAGTAGAAGAGTAGAGCAGAATAAATATAAATACACTGAAGGGTAGAACTTAAGGGAACAAAGTTGAAAAGGAGGCCAAGTCCCCTTCACGTTGTTGGGCACTGAACTGCCATGGAAGGAGCTGCAGAAGCAGGTACCTGTGTTTGCAAGGAGCTGCTCAGTGCCAGCAGCGCCTGGATGGCGCCGGGGGGACAGTGTGTCAGGGCAAAGGCCAGGAGCTCCTGCCTCATCCCCAGGTCCTGGAAGCCCTCCGACTGCCCAAGCTGACTGCACACCTCCCAGCTTTTAGAGTAACCTGCAAGGGAGCACAAAACACACCTCCTGTCACAAGGGAAACCATGCTGCCCAGTCCTTATGGGATGAGATAAAGGAGGGCATGTGGGACTCCTGTCAAGGCTTAACATCCCCTGAAAAAAGGAACCATAAAGGTTCCACAAAACAGAGATGTAGCTCAACTTCAGACTGACCAAACACATAAGACTAACTTTTATCATATTACAGATAACAGTAAAATAGCCATCTGTAAAGCTTACATTCTGTATTTTTACATATTACAATAAGAAAATCATCACTTATTTTAGAGCATGATACTGAATACCTTACTGGAGTGGCTGTAAAAAAAAAAGTATAAAATATATCACTTGATTTTCCCCCCCTCATTCTCAAAGCAGGAAAAGACCCAAAGAAACAAATCCCATCTTCCTTAGTATCTTGATACATGTATTTCATTTACCTCCACTCATACTGTCACATATACAATTTACATAAATAGAACAAGTAAATAAATATCTTAAGGGTTTTGACAGAAAGTTAATAAAGACCTGCACTTTCCTGCTAGCTGCAGTCACATGGTTTTACCTCTCTGAGAGGGCTACAGTGTAGAAAGAAGCAGAAATTGTGATCCAGAGGCATACAGAAAAGCTCTCTGAGGTTGCACATCCAATAGTTCAGTACACACTTATTCCATGCAGTATTTGCTGTATGTGTCTCTATTCAGTAACACTGCACTTACACTAACAATATGCAACTGCTCTTTTAATGAAACTGAACAATCTGAAGTACCACATCTCACAGTAAGACAAAAGTCTGAACTCATATTTCCACCACCATCACCTCATGCATCTCCTATTTATTCACTTCACCTGTGGCCATGAGCTCCTGGCAATGCATACTAGCTGCTTTGTAGTCCTGGAAACTGAGAGCCTGTTCCACTAAAAGGATTAAAACTTGACCTTTTCTCTCCATCTGATCATCTCCTGTAACAAAAAACATCAAACTTTTTATTAGTTAATTGGAATTAATGATGAACTTAAACTTGCTACTTAATTTCTTAAGAATTAACTATATACCACGACATGAAAAGCCCCTCTTGAAAGTGAAACACAAATAAAATTATCTGCTTATTTCTAAAGGAAACAATAAAAGGAGTAAGTATTTAAAAAAACCACTGGCACCATAGCTTGCAAAAAACCCCAAACCAATTAGCACGTTATGTCAAGGTTAAAAAAAAATGTTTTGAAAATTGTACTTATGCAATGGCCAAAGCATATATCAAAACTGATATTTAAGCTAAGTGACATATAAATCAAAATTCTGACACTGAAAAAAAATAAAGTCTATGTATTGTATTAGAAGAAAACACTGGTTTTTTTTCTTATAATATACAAAGACCCATTTTAAACTGCCACTACATGGCTGCATATAATGCATGAGATGCTGAAAATATAAGCATTTAAAAATCCCCAACCTCATAAATGGAGTGAGTAGAACTGAAACTAGTTTTTCAACACCCTACACCCCTGTCTGTCACCAGACCTTCTGGACAATGACTCTTCTACTAGCTATGAATCAAAAAGTTACACTTGAGGTAGTATTGAAACCTTCTGACTGAAGTTTCATCAAGAATCTTTGTAGAAAAAAATCCTGACCTCAATTTTAATACATCAGCATTCACAGATGAAAATCTAATGAGACAGCTCATATCCTTTCCAAAGACAGTTATAGTCAATACAAATTACATTTATACCTGTCACCCTTTACTAGTCATCTCTATTTTTTTAAAGCTTCTTTCAATTTAGAGTGAACAATTTTCTAGTTTGTCCAGTCTTGTGCTCAAAATACTATGTATGTCCATGCACTGTACGAGAAGGTGAAAAAACATACACAGGAAAAATAATCTATTAATTTAGGACAGAATTTTTAGAATAAAAATAAGTGGATTTTTAAAATGCAAGCTTCTTGCCCATGCTTCTCCTCTGTTATTAAAAGCAATTTTATGCAGTCAGTGTTGTTACAGTCATTTGAAAAGGGCACTGGTTTATGAAACTGTATTACTACAACTTGTGAAATGCAAATATTTCAGAAGGTTAAACAGATCCAGCTTCAAAAACCATTTAAAAAGTTCATGTTCTTAAATTGCATAGCTGTTATTTTTAGCTCCGCTTTGCAGATCCATCACCACAGACAAAGCAAATTTCTTTTTAAAGCTTTCTCAAAAGGAAAGCTGTAGCAGTTGCACTACAATGACATTCAGCAAGTGAAGTTACCCTAATTACTGAACTCAATCAAGCCTCCCCTAATCCCTGCACATCACCACTAACTCAGCTGGGAGAACAGGTTAGCTTCCCATCATTTTATCTTCTGGCCTCCTGCTCAATACACTGCCAGCACTCAGTGTTGCAAATTAATCACATTCAAGCTCTCCTGCTGCAAAATTTTGCCCTCTGGAACCTGGGAACCTCTCATTGAGGCAAAAGCAATTACAGATGACAAAGAGGTGCTTCTATCCTCAGAAGCTAAATGTGAACTGTCACTTCTCTAAGCGAGGGACACGTATTTGCCACTCACCTCCTGATGCCCACTTCACCCTGACAGCTTGACTTCTTACAGAGAGATCTGACTAAGTAGCAGACACAAAGAAAAGTCAAGAGAAACAATCAAACTATCACCCTTCAGATTCCAGACAAAATAATCACTGCTATTTATGCCCACTTAAAAATCAGCAAGATTGATGGAAAGGAAGAACATTTGGACCATGGAATGGTTTCTTTAATTGTGCTTAAACAGCTGTAAGGTATCAAGTCCCCCATCCCCAATGTTTCAGCCAAGGACTTTTGGCAAGCAGGATACATCTCTGTATGTTTTACACAAGCACAAGTATAAAATATAAGGATAACTCTCCTCCCAGGCCATGGCTATACTAGCTCATCATATCTCCCCTCATTGACACTTCCATTATCTTGGCACTCAGCTATGGCACAGAACAGCCACTGGCTCCAGTGTTACTCAGTAAATTCCTGAGTGAATTTCACACACCTTTCATGAACCATGAAGTGACTGATAATGCTCACTGCACAGTTTAGTCATCTTCAGACACAGAAAAACTGTCTGCTTCAGCTTTGTAGCATATCATTTCATGGTGTTTAAATGATAAAGTCTTATAAAAGGAAAAGTTTTGAATTCTAAATTGTCTCCCCTGCTATTTTTGACAGCCATCCATGACTTAAAACCAAGATAGGAATGATAAAATTCTTCAAAAGGTAAATAATTTTGATTATATTACAGAGTAATTCTGCTTCAAGCCTTAATGGTAACACCTGACATACAGACTCAAATTCAGAAACTGGAAAATGGAAGAGGATAACCTAAATGATTAGGAGGTTCTAATAAAAGTATCAAGAGAAAAAACATGAAAGGTCAGAAATATTTATTTTTTTTCCTGAGAAATAAGGAATATTCAAATACTTTTCATAAGCTTGGATCCAATCTGGATTATATAAGGAAAAAAGCTTATTGAAATATTTTGGGTAAGATACATGCTATTCATGAGTGGATAAACTAACATTATCCTGAATGAAATCATGCCATTAAAACATAGAAGTTAAATGATATTGACACTGTACATACACTTCAGAAATTCCATGTCACCTAGATTTAGGAGATCTAGGAGATCAGAAGCCATCTACATGGTTAACTCCAAATGCAAGAAACTCAGTGTTAAGAAAGATGGATTTCAAAAATAAGCTTAAACTAAGGAATCTGAGCAAAGACTAAAGCTGCTGGATTCATGTATGGATACTGAAATTAAATAAATTACCATAGAAAGTTGTGAGAAAAGAGAATAATGACAACATTTCTAGAGAGCCTGACAAAGGAAAAGATGACCCACACTCAGCAGATCTTTTTGATACAGAGAAGATGCTCCTGATTTCTCACACAGAAGCTTTTTTTTGCTCACATCTACTAAAGTAATTGCATAAAGTGAATTCTTTACACACATTCTTAACAAAGAGCACGAATTAAGTGAGGATTGCAAGACACAGAGCAGCTCCAGCTCCCTGAGCATGTGCAGATTTTCTGGCTGTCATGCTGAGCACATTCTTCCTCACACACTTTACCCATCTGTGAAATTAAGATAACAGTTGTGGGCTTACTTTACAGAGGTAGTGACATGAGGCTTAAGTAGAGTTCACTGTAATTAATCAAATTCTTTAAAGAAATTAAGAAGCTAGCTGATATATCATTACCTAAGCAAGATTTTAACTTTGACAAGTATGAATATAAATTCTATTACTCATTTTCAGTGCTGCTCTCTAAGCTAACTGTGTTCAGAGTACACAGTTCTCCTTAAGAGCTCCTTAATAATGAGCTCTGTGCAATCTACCCTTGCATCCACAATAAATGCATTATTTCAAAATTTAAATTAAAATATTTATGTTCTTAGGATTTTATAAGCTATCTATAAAATACAATAAAACAGAGTATATGCTTTATGCTCTGTGTAAATTTAACAGACATGGTCAGATGTAGCAAGCAGGTCTTTCCCAGTCAGTAATTACACAGGGTGGAGTGGCAGGGGAAGCAAAGAGGGGAAAACACTGAAATAAATTCCTCCACTGAGCAGACAGAGCAAAAGACAACACCTACAAAGTGAATTTAGAACAGAAGGGACCACAACTGCACAACCAATACCAGTTAGTATGTTCCACAGCACAAAATAAGAACTTTTTTACACAGCAAAGGTGGCTCATAGATCAAGGTAATTGTGTAAGCAGTGAAAACCAATTAAGGACAAAAATCAAATCTTTCTCCTGGCAGCATTTTATCTAATTCTTCATTAAGTCCATAAAGTTCAATCCCCTTTGTCAATACCCAGACCCATCCCAAAATATCTCAATAAAACAATTTGCTTTCATTGCAAGCTGTTAGAAATCACTATACCCTTTCCCAGTAGTTTTACACCTGAAAACAAAGGCTATCTGTATTAAAACTACAGGGAAGGTTTTCCTTTTCTAAGGTATGTTTAAAATAAAATACACAAGTTCAAAAACCTTAGAATCTCTATGCATTATCTGCTCTTCTGTCTAGAAACTAATTCATGGAATAATACCACTGTTTGTTTTCATATTTACAAGTCCTAATATAACTCTTCATCATATTAAAAATAGTATTAATAATATTAATTAATATGAATATTAGTTGTAACTCAGTAATTTAAATTACAAGTTGACAGGTACATAAATACCTTTCTACATGTCTTGTTTCAGTAATTTAAATTACAAGTTGACAGGTACATAAATACCTTTCTACATGTCTTGTTTCAATTCATGCTTTTAATCTCTATCATCAAATTATACAGTGTTCCTCATTACAGATGAAGGCTACACCAGCATTACAATCTTTCAAAGGTATTAATAACCTAGCTATTCAAATTCTAAGACTCTTTAAATTCATTGTAAGGTTACCTATTCTATCACTCATCAGAGGTACACAGAGGAACAAAGAGTAACAAAAAAGCTCTACAGCTTTTCTTAAATAATTTGGAAAAATACTGTATTTACATGCATGATTTGAAACTATGACAATCATGTTTTGTTTGTATGCTGCTGGGTAATCTTCTCGATCCTTGTTAATGGTCTGGAGAGTTAGGCACAAAAAATTTGCAGTAACAGTGGTATGCTATTTACAGCTTCCAAATTCAGAAAAACAAGCAAACAAGAACATTTTAAGAATACTGAGTTTCTTAAAATTAAATTAATTTGTTTTCAATAGACCACCTCCTACAACAATTAAGTTTAAATAAAATTCACAACTATGGCATTCTCATACCAAATCCATATCTTACTCATAAATGAACATTCTCTACAGATAATAGCTTTCCAATATAAGGAATACAACTAGTCATCCTTCAGCAACAGTGAAACAGTTTTTAATCACAAAAGCTTAAAACTATTTATGTAAAACAAGAATTAAAAAACACCCCATCACATCCTCCACCACAGAAAGTCACAACTGAAAATGTTGTCTTGCTGTATTTTCCCTTCAGATAAATAAATGTTATCCTATAACCAAAAGATTACTTTGAAAGTGCCCCAGTTACTTGTATATTTAGCATAAGAAAAAGGAGTCTAAGTAGTGTATTCCTTACCAAGACTCACTCTTGAAATATAATTTTGCTACTGAAATTCCCTAGTTAACATAGGAGCAACCATCAGCACTACTCCCAAGGTTAACCACTAAAGTCAGAGCCCAACATTCACAAGATAAATATGTCACCAGTAGAGTAAGTAGCAGTTTTTATATCATTCACCTGTTTAAAAATTAACCACCTCACACATTCATCTTCTGGTTTTCTCTAGCATGGTAAGTGCATGGAAGAGAAGAATTAGGGGGCCATTTCATCCTCTGGCTTCAAATATCTCTTAAATCTCTTTTCAGTGGTGACTCAGTGTCACTGTGATTATAACACTAGTACACAGACATTACTGTTATCAATGAACTCAATACAAATTCCCTGAAGTTCTCTACATACTATGCAGGGACTGCTATCTTTCAGTCTCTGGAGATAGGAGCCATGAGTTTGATCCCTTTTCAAAGGTACATACCAGGACACTGTAAATCCTACAGCAAAGGCACTAGGATAGCACTACTGGACAACTGGCTTTATAGAATCTCTCTGCATCTTGGTTTTCCTTCTTTCACACAAAGAGAATCACTTAGATTACAAAAAAAAAAAAAAAAATCAGCAGCATTAGTCCACAGAAAATTAGTCTAAAGACTATAAAGAAAAATTCAGAGATTTTAACTTGTTGTGAGGGGGACAAAGCAGAGAGGAGAAGGAAAGAGGTGTACAGTAATCTTGTCTTATGAACCAATAAGGGAGACTTTTTTTTCACAAAAATTTCACAAGCAAAGAAAAAGAAATTACTGTAATTCAAATATTTTAATGGATTACACATTAAATATGTAGACTGGATCCAGTTACCCAATATGGTACCATCCCATCCCCTCTCCCACCTTTCAGACAGCAGCACTGTGCTGACCAAAGATGTTTCCTGTGACTCCTTTGCTTAGGACCAAAGTACCTTGGGAGGACAACAGCCTAATTTCCATACCTCTGTTCTCAACCTCACACAACTGTCTTGAGAATCTCCCTCCCTATTTATAATACTATACAAAAAATTGACAGTACTGAACCTCCTGGAAAAAAAAATACCTTACAGGATTCAACAAATAGAGAGGGAGAAAAAGAATTAGCCAGGCATGTATAATGACAAAGCTGGAATGCATTGATTTTATATGCCATGTTGCATAAAATATAAATATTTTACATTCTATTCCTACATCATAAAAATACAGCAGTATTGTGTTTACAACTGCACTGAGTAAGTATTTTTCAAAAATAAAAAAATCAAATTGCAGATAGTTTAGGTAGGCTATAAAAAACCTCCTAATATCCTCAGGATTCAATCTTTGAAGATGTTCAGCTCTCCTCAAATGAATACTCAACTTAATGCACTATTTTTAGTGCCCAAAGGAGATACATGCAGCATAGACTGAACTCTAACAGCTGAAATGCATGCTGTACAGATTTTTTTACCCCTGTATCTCAAATGCAACTAATATTAAACCAGGCTACCTTATTTGACAGAGGTACTAACATTCAGTAATTTCAATACTACCAATTAACTGTAAAACAAGATATTCTCAGCCACAATTCCTCCAATCTGAAATGAGCCTTTACTCCAACTCTACACAAGTCTTTTTTAATTTCAGGTATTAGTGGAATGCAGCAGCTGACCACTTCAGCTGTTTTACAGATGAAATATTCCACCCATGTGAAATGCTTCACTCCTCCCCAGTGACTGCTCTTCCAGGTGACTTTTTAGTGATATCTCTGAATGCATATTCTAACAATCAACTCCAATGTCCTAAAGCATAACATAAATGCTCACTGCACTGCAGTTCAGTGTCTATTAACACAGCTTACCTGCAACCCTCAGCAGGTTTGCCAGTCCCAGGAGCTTAGCAGACTGTTTATAGTTTGCTGGCATCTGAGCCAGACACTCCTTGATGAGGCTGAGTCGATCGGAACACAGGCGCACTGTCGAAAGCAGAACGGGTTTAGAGACTGCACAAATGAACTCGACTGCTGAGCTCCTGCTTAAACAACACAGGGCAGGGGGACTGCTGGGGAATGGAAGAATGCAAACACAGTCTGAAAACCAGCTCAAAGCTGCTTTCATGCAGATCCTCGATTATACCTATAAACAGAAAGTTAAAATAACACCACAGGATATCCAGCTCCAATCATTAGCAAGTGAGGCTGTGAAGGGAGCAAAAGGAGGAAAACCGACCTGAGTGAAAACCCTTTTTTGTTTTATGTTTTCACATTCACTCTTTTTAAATATGTACAATTAACTGATACACCTTTATACCATTTTTTAAATTATAATTTTTGCAACATCCTGTAAGACTATTAACACAGGCATTAACTTTTTCTTAGAATGTAGTACCTAAGATCCCATTCATTTATCATGGACAAGATTCATCACATAGCCTGAAAGAACTATCACTAGCAAACACTTCAGCTCATTTTAATCTACTTAAAAATTTCCTGAGGAAGTGGAAGGATAGACTGCAAATCACCAGGTTCTGTCAACCATATCCTGAGCAGCTTATAATTAGTACTGTGTTTCAAAAAAGATTTTACTAAGAATTAAACAATTATTTTAATTGCATAATTTAATATCATGAACTGATTTCAGTGCTCTATTTAGCTAGTTAGTGGGTGACTAAGTTCAGACAATTTTATGCTGCTTTAAAAGGCAATGCTTTCATATTATGCAAGTTCTCAGAACACAGAAGAAGAACATGCAGATATTCCACTTAACACTCAGTAAGAGTGAATGGCTGCATGGGGATAAACTCTGCATTAGCATATTGGGCTTAAAACAGGTTATCAGGCCTCTCAATAAGAGCAAAGACATATTAATATAATGAAAACCATAAATTCTGGAAATGAATAAGAATGGAAAAGCAGCAAAAGGAAAAGGTCATATTTTTAGTTTCGTTTTTAATATTCTATCACAGGCATATATTAGCACACAACAATAAAATGGTTTTAGTCACTGACTATTTAGGTAGGATTTTTAAATACATATTATAACTAACAGTGATATGATATAATACCATGGGTCAAACACTTAAAAATGGACTTGTCTGCACATTTTATTTTTAAAAGGAGTCTTCAAACCAGATTTTATTACAGTATAACCTGATGGTAGTTTATAAGCTTAAACTGTTAATTTTGCTAAAAACAGAAGTGGAGGAAAATCTACAGGAAACTAAAACAGACTGCAAATAAAAGTCTATAGCTAAAAGACTATTGCTGTGGGAACAGCTGATCCTTAGTGCTATTTTCATGACATTCTATCAAAGTAAAAAATTATTTAAAGGCTTTCATTAAAACTTGCAAACATCATTTTTATCTTATTAGATTAATTTGATCTACATGAAAGATACTGAAGCAAGAAGTCAGATCATTAATGAAATTATATGCATGATTTCACATATCTAATTAATCTAGACCAGTTGTACTACACATACTGTTAATGCAATATTATGTCACTACCTTTTTAAAATGATACCTCCATGTCCACATCAAAAATTTGAATACATGCACTTTTTTACAGGCTGAACAAACAGACTGAAAAATAATTTTACTCTAGAAATCAAGAGACCAATACTGCAAGATCTAAAAATCAGACACACTCAGACCAAAAATGTTAAGATTTCTGAAGATAAGATTTGGAGCATCAATTCACTTGAGTAAATACTTGGGGAAAAAGGAGAACAAAAACAGAACAGCAAAGTAAAGCAACAACAGTCGCTGAGAACATTTACTTCATATTCCATGAAGTGGCAAGCACCAGAAGTGCTTTCCATAAATCCCAGTATTTCTGTGCAGAATGCCAGAAGTAAAACATCATCATCAGAACATCTCATGGCTCAGTGCTCATCTCAGCCAGCTCCATGAGTAGTGTTCATGCAATTTCATTATACATAATCAGAACTTTTTTCCAACTTTTGTCCAAAAACTCTGTTCCACTGCAGTCGGAGCTCCAGAAGATTTAGTTTTAAGCACGTCATCAGAAGAAATACCTTGTAAAAGTTCACTTCCACTGCCATTGGGTTTTATATACTTCACAATGAAACAGCCCAGTGGAGACATGAAAACTGCCTCTGAATGAAGTAATTCTCTCCTACCTGTTATTTCAAAGCACACAGGCAAGTGCAAATTATTTGGCAAATAAAAGATGAGCTCAATTTCTGTTCAAATCACCAGGAGTTTCATATACTTGATACTGTATTTTAAAGTCCTGCTAAAAGTCAAAAAACAAAGACACCATATGCAAATACAATTCTTACCTCATAAGCTAAAAAATTCTGTTAAAAAAATTACTTTTTCTATGTGCCTGTAAACTGCTTGGAGGCAGTATATGGAGTTTTCAGTTTAATCATATCACACTTATGTAACAGTAACTATTTCTCATGCATATTTATGCCTATGATTAAAGTAATCATAAAAAGAATAAAATTATGCAGTACCTTGAAGTGGTAATATTTTCACACCAAACTCTTCCAGGTAACCCAGAGCACGAATGAGGTCCAACTCCTCTTGAACAGCACTTGGACTGTCTTCAATAAGTTGTAGACAGCACCTAAATAAGAACAGAACACATTTTTTCTGAGGTCTGATGAAAATGTTCAAAATCTAACTTGTGGGAAAAGTCCACTGTTGAGTAAAATAAAATAAAACAACCACCAGCAGTAATTTACAGTGCATATGAAATGTCAGAGTACTCACTATTTTTGTAATGCACATGGGAGGTGTTTGGAACAGTCTCTTATAGCTGACTAAATATTTTAACAAATTTCTGGTTTTGCATTGCCTTCAACTGGTTGTTATAAGCATATCACCTAAACCTTCCTGAATTTAGATCTGCAGTGAATTTAATAGATGATGTTGAAGGCATATGTACTTAAATATATAATTACTTTGGGAAATATTTCTCTTATCACTGTTGTGTTTTGGCATTGCTATACAGTAGAAGATAAAAGCAAACACTGTAAAAAGTTGACTGGAAGTGAAACAATAAGAGTCATTGTCACAAATCCAGTTTCCTCAGCTAGGTACAGTAAATAAAATGAAGCTTATTAAAAAAACAACAAAAACCCACTGAATTCCCCTGAAGATGAATTAATGTATGCAATTATTAAGAGCACATTATTCTAAAAACATTTTTTAAATCATATGAATGGTATATTATTGTAATAAGCTTTTAGATTTTTTTTTTTTTAATACAAGCTGCATTCTGGTACAGTGTATTCATAAGTAGTTTTACTAATACATGTTGAACAAAGAAAATCAACATGCAAAAATCATAGAATCACAGAATGGCCATAGGTTGGAAGAAATCTTAAACATCATCTAGCTCCAAATCCTCTGGCTTAGGCAGGGCCACCTCCTACTAGACCAGATCACTGAAGAGCTCCATCCAGCCTGGCCTTGAACACTTCCAGGGATGGGGCATCCACAACTTCTGTGGATAACTTGTTCCAGTGTCACACCACACTCACAATAAAGATTTTTTTTTTTTAAACATCTAATCTAAACCTACTCTCCTCTGGCCTGAAACCATTACCCTTTGTCCCACTATATGCCCTTGTAAAATGTCCTTACAGGCTTCCTTCAGGTATTTGAAGGACACATTTAGGTCATCCCAGAGCCTTCTCTTTTCCAGGCTGAACAATCCCAAATCTCTCAGACTTTCCTCACAGGGGAGGTGCTTCATCCCTCTGGACTCACTCCAACAGCTCCATGTCCCTCCTGTGCTGGGGCCCAGGGCTGGGTGCAGCTCTGCAGGTGGGGTCTCACCAGGGCAGAGCAGAGCAGAGGGGCAGAATCCCCTCCCTCCCCTGCTGCCCACGCTGCTCTGGATGCAGCCCAGGGCACTTTTGGCTTTCTGGGCTGTGAGGGCACATGGCTGGGTCATGTCCAGCCTCTCACCCACAGCATCCCCAAATTCCTCTGGGCAGGGCTGCTCTGGATCTGTTCATCCTCCAGCTGGAGTGATTGAGGGGGTTGCCCAGATCCAGGTGCAGCACCAGCACTTGGTCCTGTTGAACTTCATGAGCCTTAGCAACTTCATGTCTTGATCTTGTCCAGATGGCAACTCCTCTCAATGATTTTTAAACGGCCTAACTCACCATACACATTAAATCAGGAAAGAATCTGGTTTGCCCAGTCTACCATAATTTTTTCTCCACATATTATTTAAGTACACATTTTAAAATCAAAAACAAAACCGTATGTTAGCTGAATGTCCCATCTGAACCCATCAGATTTTTCAGGCACACTGACAAATATTTCAGGGTGAAGATTAAAATAGGAGTGTAATAAAGAAGCGAAAGAAAAGCTGGAATTGTCTGCTTAGGGAGGTGGAGTCACCATCCCTGGATGTGTTTAAAAACATGATAGTTGTAAATGTACCTGGCCAATTCCATACAGCTATCAGACAAACTTGCTGAAGAATTGAAATATTCTCTACCAGCAGCCAAAACCAGTTCAACACTCCTCGCATAGCTGACCCGGTACTGCGGCTTCCCTTTGGATGAACTGGGCAGATCCACTGACCAAGCACTGCAATGCATCATTTGCCCAGCCAGGTGGATATTGTCTATACTGCTTGAGCATAAAAGACTTTCGGTGAATATCTAAAAGAAAAAACAGTAATTTAATAACCTGCAGGAGCAGCAGCTTCAATAAGTCTATCTGCATTGTATGGCATTAACCTCTTTGCATACAAGGATGTTTAAAATCAAAAGAATATATTCAGTCCAAGCAGAAAATCTACCTCTGGAAGTATTATCACAATACACTTAAGTAAAGCTAAAATTAACCAGTAGCTAGTTTCTATTTTCTGGAAGTTTAAAAGAAAAAGCATGTTAACTGTCTTTTTGCAGTATGGCTTAAGACATCAAAATACACCTACGTTCTGGGGTGTTAATACAATGTAAGAATCTGAAAGGGCAGTTCAGTATTTAGACCTTAAAACCAACATGTAAGAGAAGAAATTTTGTATTCCTAAAGTAAATAAAAATTTTTTGAACTGAATATATAAGATGCTCTTTAAATTTCAATCAATACTATCTTCAAAGAATGCAAACTCTTATAATGCTGCATCTGCCACAAAACACCTAATTTATTACAAGGTAGAAGTTTTGCCCAATTTAAGACACTCAAAATAATCTCAGTTCCCTAGAAAAATAATTTGCCCTTTTCTTATGCACAGTCATTATTGTCCTAATGAAAAGGAACATAAAATTTTAATCATTTCAGAAATATCACAGCTACAACAATATGGGCATTATTAAAGGTTTAAAAGTTCATAAATTCCAAAAGATAAATGAATCACAGAAGAGCCCAGGTTAGAAGGGATCTCTAAAGATCATCTGGTCCAATCTTTCATGGGAGAGAGGGCATAAGTGAGATTATTTAGCACTCTGTCCAATCATACTTTATTTCAAGGTATTTCTTTTCTAGGAAGAACCTCTCCAAACCATCTCATGGTCTGAAAAGGAAAACACTTCAGTGCTTCTTAAAGAACATGACACAATTAGATCATCTTCCATTTCACAACATATTAACCCACAAGGAACAGCAAGAGATGCAAAAAGCACAGCTGGCCCTTTCTCCTCAAAGATCACACACAGAACATTTACTTCCCTCAAAATGTGTGAAGTCAAGAGGACAGAATTCACTACACATGAAAGAATAAGAGAGCAAGCATCACACTAAACCTCACATGGGATTGAAAATCCTTACTGCCTCATCAATTTATCCATTTTGAACTTATCAAAGTATAACTGCATATGACAGCACTACATTTCAAAGCATTTTCAGCACTCCTACATAATTTTTTTCAAAACCCATTGTTGTGTTTCTTTTTAAATCATATGGTTCAGAGTTAAAAAAAAAATAATGTTAATAGAAAACTTACATTAAGATCTGAGTAAAGCCAATTCCTTATTTGCAGAATGCTCTAGCATTACAATTTCTTAACATGCACTTAGAAAAAAATTTCAAGTACCCTAATTTGTAGCCCACCACAAAACAGCTACAGACAAAGAGTGATTTTTCTCATATATAAGTTGAATAGCATTGTCTTTTTCCTTTTTTTTTTTTAAATTTGCTTTTAAAACTTCTCCCAAGTAGTAATCAGAGGGGTAGCCATAAGCAATTAATTCTGCAAACTGCAATACAACCTGCTTCTATATAGATATAAACATTAATTATAAGGGACATAGTAATGCATATGTAATAAATTGCAGTACACTGAAGTAAAAATATAAATAAACAATATATGTCACAGCAAATTCTATGTCTTCCTAATAACTGCCTTTTGCAAATACCAATGACAGGGGTTTGGACCTCATGCACATGCAAGGGTTTCTACCTACAATGAAATTAGATTTCTTATTTCACACAATTTTACTTCAATTGCAAAAGCATGAGAAAGTCCATAATCCTATAATGACCTTGGATAATATTATCAAACCAGAACTCCATATTTAAGAAATGCTTGAGTGAAGATAACATTTTATTTTCACTAGTCTGGAGTGTTTATTGCTGAACACATTTGTGTTCAGAATTACAGGCTATGTAAGAAAATCTCACAAAGTTGACTCAATTTCTAAAACATTGAATTTTAATAAAATATATTCAGGGTATTTATTAGAGAAGCTTTAGATAAAATTAATAAAGACCAGAAATTTTTTACTTAAATAAAATACTGAAAGGAAAAAAAAAAGGGCAGCAGACAACCAAGTAACAGTACAGAAAAATGTATTTACACCTGTGAGCAACAATATGAAATAAGAATGTGTACCTTACTTGAGACATAAGTAAGAAGACATAAAACTCACCTCATAGCAAGTATCTGAATTTAAGCACCTATACACTTTCTGCTGCATGTCCAACATATCCTGGAGCAATTCCTTCCACTGTGCCTCACCAACAGGTGGTTGCCTACAAACATTTTTTTAATTAAATATTCTCTTCCCCAACAATTTTAAAGAAAAGCAGTAGATTTCCATCACTAAAAATATGTGTTTTTTCAAATGCTATTTCAACATTTAGTTAGACTTCCAACCAGAAGTGATTCAAAGACAGAAGGCTTTTAATATTAATTAATATTAAAACAGTATGTGGGATAAAATGGCTTGACACCAACACAGTAACCAAAGTGTTTTTTTCTGTTTTCTGTGGGATAAGACAGGGATTTAAGCAATCTTTCTCAAGAACCCTCAAGTTTTGATAACTTTCCAGAATACATCAGGAAGTTGGAAGTGCTATCTTCCTGCTGATCTGGGAACTGCAGGACAAAACCAAGTCTGTAACAGCAACTGAAGATCATTAAAGTGCTGTTCATTGTAGACAGTCTGAAAAGACTAATCAATGGCATGCAATCATAGCAGAAGAAAGCTATAACTTTATTTTGTTTCTTACAACTGAGTGGTATTCAGATTCTTAACCCTCTGGATTTATGGATTTCCTGTTTATCCACAAAGTTTCCTTGTGCTCTACCAAAACTTTTTCTAGTAAAAACACTATGATTATTTTTTGATATGAACTTGAGCCTTTCAGATTAAAAAAAGACCTTTATGCTAGTGAGCTAGTTCCAGCTAATAGTGATTTTCTCATGTGGCATTAGCTTTTACTTTGGCAAAACAAAGGGTTTCCAGCACAAGTGGAAAAATCAACATTTTTCCTACAGAGACATTGTCTTGATCTTTGAAAAGAGAGGTTTCTAAAAGTCTTAAAAAGCTTTCAGACTACTAAAAATATAAGTACCACTCTACCATCAAGGGTAAACTGTTGTGCACATTTGCTTTAAATAAGAAAGAAAATTCACCTACAGTTATGGCTGGTTTTCCCAGGACTCAAAATTTTTATCTGTTTATACCAAGAGCCATTTAATAATGCATGTATAGTTGAAAGATGATTTAAATGAAAGAGGAGTTAAACTAGAAAAATTGAAGAAGTATATTGGGAATATAAGTGGTAGAATCAATACCTAAAATCAATAAATTACCCTATTACAAGGATTCAAAGAAAACACGGCAGAAAACCTAAGGAATTATTGCACAAATCCTACACTCCCAATAAAATTAAATAGGTCTTAAAGGATCTCTTTTACAATATGTCAACTTTACTTTCATCATCCTGAAGTATTCTGAGGCCAGTATGCATTTTAAGCTTCTTTACTTGAGCATGAACACACTGAATCAGGTTTGAAGGCAGGCAGAGATTTCTGACTGTGGAGAACCCAGCCAAAGACGTTAATCATCAGTTCAACAGCAGCGTGGATGTGCTGCCAGGGTGAGTGAAGAGCACAGCTGCCCTGCTGGCACAGAGCACTGCCCTGAACTCTCACCTGCGAGTGGTGTGCCGGGTCAGCCGCAGCAGCAGCTTCCGCGCCTCCTCCGCGCCGGCCCCGGTGTCCCTGACAAAGGAGACCGGCCTCTGCAGGCCGTGCTTCTCCAGCAGCTCCGACACACTGCGAACACAGCCAGCCCCTGGCAGCCTGCCCAGCACGGCTCACAACACAGCCATGCAGCAGGCTAACAGAACCTCCCACAGCACACATCAGCCACACTGACATTACCTACAGTTTGGTAAAATGTATTAATGATACTGCAGGGTGAACACATATCGCCGATACCTGATGAAATATCTTCACAGTTTTAGTCTTTGGTCACTCAAAGTATAATAGAGTAGCAAGATCAAAACAAATTCCTCAGGTTAACCCTCTTCTCCAAAAAAAAACCCCACCAAAAATACAACAAACAAAACAAAAAATCCCCAATCAAACAAATTTTTAAAAAATCCCCAAAAAAGCCCCACACAAAAAACCAAAAAAAAAAACAAACCCCCAAACTTTTATTCCAAGAAATGTATCTCTAAAGATTTAAAATATTTAAATAGGTAAAACCATTCAAAATTTCTATATTCTGAATATAAAAAGTATACAGATAATCTTGTTGACAGCATTAAAAAAAAAAGAGAAATATTCTCCTCATTTCTTATCATAAAAGGTTCTTGGCTATGCCTAGTGATCTCTGCAAGAATACAATATTTATTTAAGCAAAATTAAATACCTAAGAATTTGTTCCAGTTCATCTACTTCATCATGAAGAGTGTTAGTTTTATCGGTTTCAGGCCTGCAATGATATCACACAATTAAATATACACATACATACTCTTTATAATTTCCTCTTGTAATCTGTATTACACAGATAAAATAAGCAGTCTGACACACTCCTTGATTAAAATTAAATATATGTTTACTTGGATGGAAATATTTAAACTGCAGGGCTTCTTGCTGTAAAGACAGTAAAAATTTAGAGGGCCCCTCAATTTCCCAACAACAGAGGTTTTCCTTCTTCCTTATACTTCTCTCAGGCTCTCTCCTTCCTTCATGTAAAAGATACTGGAAGAATTGTTTGCACCTCACAGATCACAGGATATTTCCTCTTCAGGCCTTTACTTTCTTGAGCATTACTTGTCCCTCAATAGATTTTCTATCTTCCCTCTCTCACAGGGACATATTGCTGCTTTTAAGTTAAGTGCAAGATGCCACTATTGTAACAAAACCAGTAAGACAGAACTAACACTTGGTCTCAATTCATCAGACTATAAAAGTCTAAGAAACAATACAGAAGCAGGTCTAGCTGCTACTTTAACTCTTGTTCTTCTGCATTAACTGGTAGAGTATGTACACAGCAGCCATACATAGATACACACATTACAGTCATGGAAGCCAAGAGGTAAATAGAATATTCCAGTAACTCTGTCAGCCCTTCCGTAATTCAACACCCTTTTTTAAAGCATTAACTCACTATATTTAAT
This sequence comes from Erithacus rubecula, assembly GCF_903797595.1. Classification (NCBI taxonomy): domain Eukaryota; kingdom Metazoa; phylum Chordata; class Aves; order Passeriformes; family Muscicapidae; genus Erithacus; species Erithacus rubecula. Next base: position 11,933,152 of record NC_136685.1, on the reverse strand, counting down.
ATTTCTAAAATATTCCAAATAACCAGCTGAAAATGATTACCCATATCCTCTTTGTGGAAGACATTCCAAAATATCATAACAGAGAGAGAGCTGGTCATCTCGCTCACAGCTGTAAATGCATTCCAACGCCGTAATCATAAGCTGGTCCTGATCAGGAATAATTTTTTGCTGACACTAACAAGGAAAAAAAGTACACTAGTTTTTATTTCTTGTTTCTAATTCAACAGTTAATTTCTTCTGAATATAAAAAGATGTGTGCTCCAAATAAATTAATTGTCTTTGGGTGCAATTAGAATGTCTCTTGTTAACAACCTGGCAAAATCACAACCCTAAACTTATCTTGGCTAGTTTTCTGCAGTAAAGTCACTTAAAAGAGCAGGGGTATGCCTTTCTGAATTTGAGAAGTGAAAAGGGTGCAGGACAGAGGAAGGCAACTGCTGTAAATATTTCTCAGACTTATTTAATATGTACAACAGTACCAACATACATAAAAGAGCTGTGCTTTTGTGCTTCACTGGTTGATTTCTATCCATACACTCAGAACATACAGAACATACAATAGCATGCAAGTATGTACCTGTGTGATTTGGAATAATTATTTAAGCCACAGAAGCAGCATGAAACACACAGCAGGCAACTTCAACCCTTACTCATTGAACTCTCACCTCAATCCTAATGGCCCCCACTTTATTCTTTACATTTGCTGTGAAAGGCAGGAGAGGGGGAAGAAACTTGAAATCTACTCCTAGTAAAATTCCTCAAGAAAAAAACAGTGAGATCATTAAATTCTTTTATATCCACTTTTTATAAAGGAATTATGCCGGGAATTTACTTTAAACAGGTCAGGAAATTACTTTGAAGAAGAATCCATTCAATAATTTTGTACTACTAGGCTAGAATCATTATTACATTAGTTTGACAGTCTCATCAAGCACAGTTAAGCTACATTATAATCTATGGTAAAAAACTTTTTAATTCATGTTTTCTAAAGCATAACAAATCATGGGTCCAAGGAAATGGGAAAGAAGGATGATATGACTTAGATGAACTAACTATATTCCTGAATTAATCTCTTCAGGACAAGAATTTCCAAAGAAACCAGCAGAATCAACAGAGCTCTTTACTTACAGCAGGTTTTGAATTGTGAAATATCTTCAGAGGTAGAGTCAAGTCTTCCTTTGCCAATGTTACTAAATATTCTTTAAAGAGGGCATTTGCAAGACCAGGAGACTGGTTTTCACAGCGGTGGAGAAAAGGGATCATCCACTGATAAACATTCTTCACGTATTTTTCATCTGAGGACTGGAAAGAGCAAAGAGAGGAAATACAAAAACAGGTTCAGCTTCATTGTCCAAAACAAGCAGGAAAAGAAAAAATCAAATAAAACCTTTTTTGATCAATAAAACTGAAACAGCTGTCTTCACCTATCACAAACAGATCACTACATCAAGAAGCACTGACACAATCTTTCTGCTGCTTCCAGGGGAAAGTGAGCAGAGCAGAAGTAAAGCCCATTATGAGAGGAAAGCCTGTCTTTCTCCTGCAGTTTCAGAATGAGTTAGAGGCCATGCAAGCATGTCAGAGTAGCATTACTTTTAGTAATTTAGCAGGAATGCGAGAGACAAACAAGTGGTGAGTGGCTACATAAATCCAAAACCAAAACAAACCAAACAAAACAAAAATAAAAATAAAAAACCAAACAATTAAATTTAATTTATGAGTATTCTATTTTCCCTTGGTGCTTACGTGCTCTTCAACTGAATTTAAGATCCCTGTTGCATCTCTAGCTATTTTTCAACCCTTCCAAGAGGTCTTTTCTTATTCTGAAGTGCCATGCTCGAGCTCAGTACAGAGACAGAAAACACTCATTAGTGTTTTTGGTGCAGAAGCAGATATTAAAATTGCTTGACAATATTTGAAGACACCAAAAAACATCCAAGGAACACATTCAAAACTGTTGCATCTGCAGCATCATCAAGAGCTACACTGAAGATCCTTTAAAAAAGGCCAATGAAAAGGCAATTCACAGCTTTCAAAATAAGATTTATCGACATTGAGCCCTCAGCCAGGCATAAAGTGGGTCTTGGAGAAAACTGAGCAAATTTAGCTTTTGAAAGAAAAAAAAGAAAGAAAGAAACCCTACGGCAACAACAACAAAAAAAAAAAGGAACAGTGAAAATATAAAATTTTTATAGAATTAAAGATGGAGGTTCAACAGAGAAATGACAGTGTCTTTATATACACAGGATCCAGGGTAACCCAAGTTACTGGATTTCAAGGCATACTTATTGATTTATTCAAAACACTTACATTCTTCATCAACAGTCTCAGCTTCTCAATGTCTTTCATCTCTAAAAGTTCCTTCAAAGTCAAAGTTCGATCACCATCAGTCTCATAAACCACTGTCTCAAGAGTGATCAGATTGTCACAAAGCACCTGCAGACCAGGAATGTTCCTCTCCATGCCAAGACGAACAAGGGACAGAGCACAGTCAACCTGAGAAACAATTCAAAAAACACTGCTGTACAACAATTTACCAAACATCAATCTGAGTCTTGTCTGTGCATCTTTTTTATTCCCATGTTGCTTAATAGGCAATTTGAAATTCCCAGAAGTTTTTGTGGATATTTTGTGGACTGCATATGCCTAAACGGATTGCCCTTCTCAGATTTATGAAGGCCACATAAAATGCTTCATCTTAGGGGATGATCTTGCTATATGCTTTTAAACAAGATGCATCGTATTGATGCATGTAAATTAAAATATTAGTCCTTCTGGAAATCACACACAGCTCCTCTCAATACATGGAATATGAAGAAATGCATTAAACTAAGACAATCAGGTAACTGACATGCAACATGACTTTTCTAGCTGACCACGATTTAACAATTTTAATTGTTGCATTTTATGTCACAAAAACCAATGACAGTCTTTTTTCCTAGTGACAAACTACCTGTGTATGGAAGGTTCTGTTCTGAATTCAAAGAACACAACCCTGGCTGTAAGTGTTCCACAAGGCAGATGTAAGTTGTGAAGAGCAGAATGCAACTCAATTTACATATTATATAATTTAACTGATCCTTGGAAGTTGCTTTTATTTCCATCCTTACTGATTGTTGTTAAGAACACAGGCAAGTATCATTAAAAAGAACCCTGGAGGAGTGCAGGCTTGTAGAATAGAAAAACTCACTCATCAGAACTAACCTACAGTGATACTTCCAGTCACCCTCCTTTTCATGCAGCTAAATTGGCTTGAGAAGCAACAAAATACCATAGCACACGAGTGATGAGCTCTGTTCTTATGTGCAATGCTTATCTTCATCTCATAGAGCCTCAAACACTTTTAACATAGGAAGAAAATCAAGCAGATATAAGCTGAGTGGTAGTCCCACAGACACACAATAAAAGTGCCAGGATTTTCATGACAAAGTCATGACAGTACTGTTTATGGACATAACAGTGACATGCTTGACTGGCACATTCCAATATACATAACACAGCAGCACGTGACAGGTAATAAAACACATTTCCCAACATGTTGTACACAACTTTCCCTCCCTTACTTACAAACATAAAATGGTAAACACTTTACATAGATTACAAAAGAGCTACTGTCTGCCATGGTAAACCAAATGAAACAGAATCTACTGGCTTCCTTATTCATTTCTATGGATTCATTATTTGGCTGAGTAAACTTTAAAACAAGCCTAAGTACAGTGCAAAAGAAAACACAAGTACTTCAAAAGCCATAATGAAGTTGAGACAGAGTGTACATTACTGAGGGAAATTTACACTATTAATATGCATTACAACTGTTGAGGATTCTGTTGAAGGATGCTGCTCAGCCACCAGCATTTCCTCACTGCTATTCTCACCTGCATTGCATATTCTTCAATTTCCTGTGCTCTGCTCAGATACCAGTCAGTGACGAGATCTACAGAAAGGTCAGTAGTCCTGTACTTCAGTAACTCAGGTTGTATCTCATACAGAAACTGGCCTTCATCTTGCAAAGTTGGTTCAATAACAGTCCTTTAAAAATAAGTATATGTTTAAGTATATATTTGTTTACCTGTATCTTTTTAACATCGGTCTTTTTCCTAAAACTTCTGTAAGAAAATGATATGATCAACCTAAAAGAGTGAGTGTTAGTTTTTGTCAGCAAAGGAACTACTAAGAGATTTTGAACAGCAGATAGAGCATGAAAGGAAGAATTCCCTCTACTGAACCAGTAAGAGATTTCAAACGTGACAGATCATAAAAGAAAGAACGCTCTCTACTGAAGATCTGGGTCTGCACAACCTCTGCTTTCTATTTACTCAGTCAGTCACCCTAAGAAAGCTGAAAGCACAAGTTAGTGTCTACAAAATAATAAATGAGTTTTACTGGGTCAATTCCCACATTTTAATAATTAGTAAATAAATTCTTGATATTTTTGCTTTTATATATACTTACCTGCATTCTGGTTTTTCACACCAGTCTTCTTCACGATGTTTCTGCTCATTCCAAGGAAGAATTTTCAATATCCCCTTCCTGTAGCTGGTATGACAAAAAAGAGAAGCTTTATATAATTTTATGGCTTTTTCATTTGTTATGGCACTCAATTAATAGAATATAAAACATACAAAAAATATTTCAGTGAATTCATAATAAGCTTGTTAGTCAATTACAGTATCGATTATTTAAGATTCATTACTTCTTAGTGCAGCTTTACAAGTGTGGTTTTGCCTGTATGTTTTCCATACAAACCCATATTCTACCATTAAAGAGCAAATAAAAAAGATTAATCAATTTTTTTTTACTGACCATCCTTTAAATAAAGGAAAAAACTCATTATATGCTTTCAGAGACTTTACCATTTCACACTAAGTATTCTGATTTCATACGCTGTCACAAAAGACTGAAAGAAGTAAAAAACTATGATATTCACAACTTGAAAAAAAAAATACAGTTGTTCAAATTAGCACAAGTCCTCATACTGAAACTACATATACCCTGCTTTGCTGATCTTCTGAAGTTTAATGTGAGTTTCTGACTACAAACTTCTACAGTGAAAAATCCTCTAAATATTGATGTTGAAATAAAAAAAAAAAACAACTTGTTTAAGATGCAGGTTAAGAACATCATGGATTATTACTAGAATGATTACTTATGGCTTGGTGTAGAAGGCTAGCTGTTTATGCAGCATAAAACACTAGCAAACCATGTCAAGCTAGGCAGAACATAAACCAGTGGGGAAGAGAAGAACTTTATAGGTTCTGCCACTTGTAGAAATAAGAAACAAACCATGTACAAAATAGAGACATTATAGCTGCAACATCCCCAAATAGTAAGTTATTTTAAATTCATTTTCTCCTGACCCTGAAAATAAACAACAACAGCAATTCTACACAATCCCTATTTATAAACTAACAATTGACACAATCTTCTCATCCCTTGAAGAGCAGCACAGTAACTCGGTAGCTTAAAAATAAACACAACTCCAACCAACAAATCAATTTCACAATATAGTAAGAATCGAAACAATAAGCAAAAAAAATCAGTAACTCCATCTCATTTAGCAACAGCCATTAAACTCACTGAACAAAGCAAGGCAGGCTCATAACCTGTCCTGCCCCACACACATACACATCTCACCCAGGAAACTGGTCACTCTTTTCTTTCCCTCCCCTATGCATTACTAAACAATACCTTATATTTTAACATAGTCATTCTGACCCTCCAAAGCATACATGCTGAAGTAATCCAACAGTAAAATGGTAGATAGGTTTGCAGATTATAGAAGTCAAACAAATGAAGGGGTAAGAATGGAAAACTGCTAATTCCTGTGTCAGAGCTATTAGCAACACTGGCTTTCAATTCTAGTTCACCTGAACCAGACAGTCTATGGCTGCCTTTATAATAATGCACTATGTAGCAATGCCATTAAAAATAACTGACAAAGAAAATTCCAAACTAACATTTGTGGGACAAACAGAAATAAAGCCAGTTTCTTATTTTTGAAAGATTCATCATCAGCCCATATATTTTGGGGATAAGGGGTGCTATAGTTGTTTAAATCTTAAATAATATAATTTACCAATAATTTGTTTTAAAACTACATAATAAACTAAATTAATATAGTCATATTTCACATGTCCTATATGAGAATGTTATTATGGAAGGCCCAGTTTGTAGTGAAAATATTCTCTTTATCAGCTGAAATGGCAAATACCAGAAAAGACAAAGTGTAATTAATACTGTCTTCCAAAGTATAAAATCAAGACAGTACAAGCTGGACTTGATAATTCAATTGATAATGCTCTCCTTTTCTGTGTTCTATTTAACAGAAAAGAAAGCAGAACAAAATTTGTCTGAAATAATTTCATCTCTTAGCAAATTCTTCCCGTTCATTTCCCAGCAGGCTTAAGAAGAAAAGTCAAGGGGATGTTGGGTGCTTGGTTATTTTGTTTGGGGAAGCAGAGGGTTGTGAAGGTGGGGAAAAGACTGGGAGTAAAATTAAACAAAAGTGGAAAGTTATAGACACAGCTGTAACAGCATGGAAATTACAGAGGAAAATGCAGTTGCTCCTCCTGACTTCCCTCACACATGTGCAAAGGGGGCCTAATGAAGGGAGGAGCAGAGTGGAGACACCATGGCCAGGCTCCACTGAAATCCTTGCAGAGGAGGGAATTCAGCAGCTGGTAAATCACAGAGCAGCTAAAACCCAGAGGAGATAATGAAAGATGTCTTGCTGTTAAATCATCAACCATGGTAAAAACAGTCTCCTTGGACTGGTGCATATTCCCATCCCAACATTGTATTAGATACTCGACCTTGAAGGCAGGGAACATTGATATCTCCAACCCTCACTGAATAGCTATAAAAGTGTATTCTTTTATAGTAATTTCTGCACTTCAATGTAAAGAAATTTAAGAACAGGGAGAAGTCAGGAAAGACTCCATTGTAACTTCCAGGACCAGCTGATGGGCTGTCTGTCTCCCCCCCACAGGGATGTCCATTGCATGGACACTGTTCCATGCACATGTCCATGCCCCATGCACACTGAATGAATATCTAGAGCTAACTTCTGTTAGAGAGTAGAGCTTGCTATGCTGTGTAATACATATTCCTTTGAATAGGTTTTTGCAATCAGATACTCTCACCAGCAGTCACTGAACTTTAACCTGTCACAATTTTATTAATAAAAGAGTCTTATTCCATGAACTGTAAGCCTGAGTCCTTCAAGGGGGCTGGCAGCCACTGGCAGTGGGGAGCACACTTGAATAAAGGTGTGGAGAACCAGGAGGGGTCTCTGTCTGGCACAGAACTGCCCTCTGACCTCTCCACCCCATGAAGAGTCCCCATAATGGGACACTGCCAGACTGCTCTGGCACAAGCATCTCAGACTAATCAAACATAAAAGGTTTGAGGAGACCTATTTTAATATGCATGGGGTTTGTTTGGTTTATCAGTTGGTTGGTTGGGTTTGGGGTTTTTTTGTCGATGTTGTTCCTTAGAAAGAAATTAGGTAGGTTTTTTTTAACATTAACACACCTTCTTAATGGGAAAAAGAGAGGAGCTTTTATACAGCAAAGGACAGACAAGGGTTTAATTTCAGAAGTGGTTTCATATGTCTGTAAAACTGCAGCAGAACTACTATGACAGAATAACATTAAGAGAAGATTTTCAGGTAACAACTCCAATTTCACATTACAGACAGCTTTTTTCTCCAACATTAGCTCACATACTATAATATTCTATATTATTCTATAATAGTCTTCACTATTATTCTGTCTCCAAAATTTGTAATACACTTTGTTTAAATTATTTCATGTAGTCAAGTCTGACAGGTCCATTTGAGATTATTTTTTTATTCATAAAACAATAAAATAAAAATTGCTTTTTGATAAACTACAGGGGCAAGAAGATAGTCCATTGTTGGCAAGGACCAGTTGGCAAGAGAAGCTCTAAAAGCAGCCTGAGGGTCTGAGCAGTTTCAGAGGCTGAAGAATCACAAAGAAAAGAACTTCCACTAGATCCTGCCCTTCCCTTAGTCTCATTCTTCATACAGCTCCACTAAGAACAGCCCAAAGAGTACCAAGGAACCTGTAAAACAAGGTCTGACCCTCTCTGTCAGTTTCTCTCACTCACCTTTTGGCTGAGTCTCCATTCCTGGAAGGCATTTAAAAGACATGGAGATGTGTCACTTAATGACATGGTTCAGAGGTGAACTTGGCAGTGTTAGGTTTGAAGCTGAACTTGATCTTAAGGGTCTTTTCCAACATAAACTATTCCATTATTCTACTAAAGAGAGCACAAACTGTGCCCCTATCCCTCTCTCAAAATCTGGCTCTTGCAAGAGTCTCTGACACATTCACCTGACTGTGGAGCAACAGAGGAGCCACACAATAAGGAATTACAGCAAGAGCCATTAAGAAAATTGCAGCACATGTCACTCATTGTATTTAATCTGAAAGCAAAGTCGTGCTCCCAGCAGTCACTTGCTCTTCCATGACTCTTTAAGTAAGAGCTTCCCACCTGAATAAATCTCCCTATCTAATCTCAGAAGCCCAGAAGAAACTTCAGGGAAATTTTCTTTGGATTGGCTCCTCCTCCAGTGATCGCTTTGGTTGTTATTGAGAGAAAGAAGTCATGAAAAATAGCAAGGAAAGAGGTGCATGCATTTATCAGATACTTAAACTTCAACATTTTCCTCTTCAGACTAACAAATTATTAAAAGAAAAAAGAACTACAAATAAACAAATACAGATGTTTAGAATGCAAATTTGAAACCACTCTTGCATGGATGCAATCTGTATGACAAGGAACCAAGGCATCTCAAAACACACACACAGTCCTAATGCTACAGTCCTTCCATATGATATTGGAAGGGAAAAAGAAAAGAAAAAAACAAAAAAATAAAAAAAGGGAAAGAGAAATCTACTGACCCAAGCCTGTACTGGTAAATACCATATTGAACACATTCTTCATAATTTTGGTGTCACATCCAGCATACTTGCCATAGATGTGGTGAGCATGCAGGACATATAGTCCCAATTAAGAAGCCATTTCTTTACAGATTCAATAGCACAAAAGGTTTACAATTAAAGTTGGCAAAACTTACATATTTTTAACTGACTTATGTATCAATACAAATTACATGTTTCTAACCTCGAACATAGTTGAGTTACTTTGATGACTCTGATAAACAATTACTAGAAACTAACAACTTTGATTTTTATGCAAGCACAACTCATCCCGGCCTAAAGTCAACAGTTACTAGCAAGTGCTTCTTTTTGCAGACATGCAATCACCCCATATCCCTAACTAATTTCAGAAAATAATCTGCATTTACTTCTTCCCATCTAAAAATTCATCCTTTCTTTCCTATCCCTGTAACACAAAAGCAACTTGGGTTTGCCATTAAATTCCAACTGATTCAAATATTTTTTTAAAATAGAATCCTTTCCAAACAGCAGAAGTCATTAATTACATATAGACTGCATAAAAAATCATTTCCCCAAGATCCCAGGTTTATAGTGTCAACTGAAGCAGAATGTTTACTGCTTAAAAAAAGTAATGATTAAGGAAGATCTCACTCAAAGCTTTCCCCTCTGTGAAAATGGCTTTCCTTCCCCCTTTCCCTGCAATTCCAAAATCCATCAAGAGATGAAGCAATGTGCAACTCTGCCTCTCTCTGCCTGTTTTCTCAAAAGGGTACAATAAAAATAAAGGTGAAAAGTACAGAGACAAGGAATATGAATGACTAGAGGCAATAAGTGCATGATGTCCCTTTTCTAAATGCCAAGGCAAATTGAAGAACCCTAGAAGAAAGAAACAATGTGCCAAGACTGATACTATGTTGTTTATTTCACTTAAATCAGAAATTATATTTCACTGTAATTATTTCCTACAACAGTGTAAATACTGGTAAGACTGGGCCTCAATGAAGAGCAGATGCTGCTTTACATAACAGGTAGCAAGGCTGTTAATTACCTGCTCCATGGCTTAGAAGATAAACCACCATGTACTTGGGTTCAAAAACAGAATTAATTCCTGCAATAAAGTCTCATGAAAGCTTACTACATCTAGAAAATACACAGTTGAGGATATTTGAGCCATATATTAGAAATGTATGTTATTTCTCACTTGAGAAACTTCAAGTAAATGTTGCAGTGTGCTTGCCTGTACCTGTTTTTCTCTCCTGAAAACTACTGTTGGTCATTTGCCTTCTGGCCAAATCTAAGATCAATCTCATGTTTCAGCTCAAGGTTCTGCAGCAGTGAAACCTACAGTTGTCCAGACAACTCAATTCCAGAAGTGCTAAAAGCATATTTCAGAAGTCCTTCATAAAAGCTTATTAACAGAACTCACTGTGAAACACTAAAGAGGAAAAGATTTTTCATTTCATGGGAAAGAATGGTCATGCAGTGCAATCTTGACTGCAAAATGTGTACCTCTATCTTTTTTCCCTTCTCACAGCAGAAAAAGTTAAATATTTTAAGTCAGGTGTATGGATAAGCCATGGAAAATACTTTTTAAAGTATTTTCTGCTCTGGCTCCATTTGCCTCTTTAAAAGTATTCAGGTTCATGACTGGAGTAAGTTTAGAGAGGAATTTCAGATTCTTAAATTCTCACCAAGAGTCAAGCAGCATTCAGAAACCACCTTCTCTAAATGCTTAAAGAAAACACAAAAAAGACATAGCTGCAAGATTGTTCATCCTAGTAGACATCAGCATTTATGTAAAGTCATCCTTAACAGGTAGATTTCTTGGTGAGCTCAGAACAATACAAAAAAACCCTAGCAGAACACACAGCACTAGAGCTGACTCCTAACTTCACTCACCTTCTCTACAACACTAATAAAATATGTAACTCCCTCTTGCCCCCTACATAACTATATCCAACTGTCCTTACTATCTCTCCTACTTCTGCAGAGTTAATAAAAACTCTTGAATTTGAAATTAAATTACAAGAACTGGAATAAACCAGTCTTGACACAAGAAAAGGATGAGACATCCCTGTATCTAAGCCCTTTATAAAGGCAAAGATTAGAATGCTATATTTACTTCAACATTTATCATGAGGTTTGTTCTTAACTGATACTCATGCTTTAGCACAGACTATGTTTTTTTCCCTTAAATTTCTATTGTCAGTAATTTCAGTGAGTCATGCAGAAACACAGAGCAGCAAAACTCTGGAAATGTAGTTGTTAAAATGGAAGCAAGTCAGTTGAGAAAGACTCCAGGTGTCAAAATACCATTGCAGTCTGCAAAAATACATGTAAGACAAAGAAATACAGATATGAACACATCTGAAATGAGGCAGAACTCCCATTTTTCCACAGTGCTTTTGTTTACAACACCTGTACAGCAAATCCAGCTGAATGGGGGCACATCAGAACCTCCACACATGCCCTGCACACCAGACAGAGAGAGAGAGCAGGGCAGAAGTGGTGAATTCAGCATGCACAGGCAGCCTGCTGTATATGCAGTGTGCACTGTGCTACTGGATCCAGAGCTCATTCTCATTGTGCTACACAACTCTGCAGGTTTGTTTCTGTAAGGGAAATGCCACAGAGATCAGAGACACGTGCAGGTTAAGTCTGCATTCCTATGCACTTGGAATTCCAGACACGGTGACAGATCATGTAGGCACTAAGGCAGGTGGCTTTCTCTCCCAGCTAAAGAAACCATCAGCTGTGCCCTACTATAACTGTACACAAATATTAGCATGGCTTTGAGGTATTTTTTATTTTTTCCTGAGCCACTGTTTCTCCCCTACCCTTTACACTTCTCTCTTTTCAACAGTAGAATAAATATGATGGGAATCCAGTAAATACATAAATGATTATGGAGGTATTCAACCCTATTTCTTCAAAAAGAGCTGACTTTTCCTGTATTGCTCTTTTCACTCTATTGTTTACATAGGCTTGGCAATTCTTCCCATTCTTTTCTTTGACAAAAGAAGTCCAAGCTATTGTAGTTTCTGTATCCTACCAACTGCATTTATTGAAACCTGCAGATTTTTTTTCTCTCCAAGGACAGCCTTTCAAAAGAGGAAGGTCCAACTCAGTTTTAAGGTCAGATTCCAATTCTCTCCATTACCACTACCAACTGTGTGGGTTTTCTTTTTTGCCCCTTTTAAGCATTTCATACAACAGGCCTATCTCCAGGACCCTTCAAGTTGAAAATGTGTATTTTTTCTTTAAATCTTTTCCTTTGTAAACTTTGAATCCACACTGAATACGAAGTGCAATTTGCCCACACACATTTATGAAACAGGATCTTTTTGGTGAAAGACATTGATGTTTTCAGAAGTAGGTTAGGGGCATCTTGGAAGTAGATTAATCTTTGAGTTGTCTTTGTTAATCATGTCTTCCTGTCCAAAAAATATTGTTAGAAACATTTCATTAATTCCTAATTTGGAAGCCTGTGTATAACATACATAAAATAACTAAAATATTCTCTTTTCATTTAATTTAGAAGCACTTTTGTGCAAAGCCTGTATTTCCTCAGATAGCAACAGGGAAATCAACGCCACTTTCTGTTGCTCTGCAATTCTTATGCCTCTGAAACAGTTTTGTTATGTCATAAATAATCCATAGCTGAGGATGAAATATAAGAAATGCACCCCAGATATAGTCTCAAACAGCTGTGATATGTATTACATTGTTTATATTGCATGAAAACTATCTTTTCTTTCACTATGGTATCTGAACAGTGAATCACTAAATGCAACTACAGAACTGATTACATGTATTTTTAGGTTTCCAACTGTTCAATATACTATGGGATACAGCAGTGGTGGGCAGAGAGAGAAGTGCTTCATTTCCCAGAAATATCCACAGGACGTGACAAATTTATCAAGACTGAAGCACAGCTGCCTAAAACATCATGCATTTTGGGAAAACTGATCCACATAAACAGGTGGAAAAGGTATCCCACTGCTTATGGCCACCACAGTTAACTAACCTTCAGCATCCCTGGTGTGCACACTGCAGTGACAAGTCCTTTGAAGCAGCTCTGCCACCAGATGAGAAAGTTATAACTGATTTCATACAAACATATCAAGCTATGTTTTAATGATGTGGTTAACCTCTAATAAAATCTGGAGAGAGGGAAACTTTCTTCCCTCCTCAACAACCTAGAATGAATAATCTAACATCAGAAAAGTCAGCTAACACTACATAAGCACAGGTCAGAAGCTCACTGTGGGTTTTTTCTTCGTGTATACAATTAAAATCGTGAGCAATAGCCCATTTTGATTTTAAAGACAAAGCTGAACTCCAAGTAAGATCAAAGCCATCTGCCACCAAATCGTGAAAACACTACTTCACAAGTGTACATTTATAAAGCATAATGAATGCTCCTGGGAGAAATTTTATTCTAAACCCTGTAAAAGAACAACAAACAGATGAGCCAATGGAAGTAGTACACTTCATTAGAAGATTGGACAAGGCAAGCCAAATTCCAGTTCAGGACTATGCAGGCTAAAGCCACACATAGTAGATGAAGGCAGGAAAAGTCCAGCATTATCTAGCTAGAAATACAAAGCAAATCCTGACCATGTTCTGTGGATAAACCATAGTTCAACTCACATGTTACAGGAAGTGAAGGCTGCTATGGCCTGTCTGAAACCTTACCCATGCTGAACACACTCAGCTCTCCACTGAATGACAGCTCAGCTCCAGCACAGCAGGTTCTGTGAAATTTCTCTCCTTCCTCCCTGGCAGTTTGTGTTCTCCACAGCTCCCTCATGACTTCAAGTTCTCATCCTCTTCTTCAAAAACTCCTCACAACCAACTTCTATGGTACTTTTGCCAGCTCACTGCAGCAGCCTCCTGGCTGTAATGAGTTATTCCTGTTGTTATGACAAGATTTGCACACAAGCAGCTTGCAGAAGAGTCTCTCTTCCTCCAAACCACTGCTTAATTTTTTCATGGACAAGAACCTTCCCTGCTCCTAGTCAATTGGGATGAGAACGTGAGTGTCATCATGACAAAGCAATCTCTCCCTCAAAAATTATTTTTTTTTCTACTTCATAGTAGATGGTAAGATCTGCTATTTTTTTTCTACCAAATACATCCTTGAAATAATATTAACTACATTTCTCCCCCTGAACTGTTTTTTTCTTCCTGTTAGTGTAAAGAAAAAAGACATGCATATAAAACACAGGCCCTTATTATTTCCACTGTAGCACTATACAAATGAATTCAAAGCAAATTCAAAGAAAGAACTGACCACGTGATTAATTCTTTTAACGTGAACACCTTTGAATTACACTAAAAACAAAGACAGTTCAACTTCACAAGAAAAAAAAATAATATGAAAAAGAGGGGACTATATATTAGACAGTTCTGCAGACATTCTGCTATCAAACCTATTTAGATGCACATATAAGGAAGGGAAAATAGGAAGCTCTAAGAGCTTTATTGAAGCTGCAGTGCCACAGGCAATGACTAAAAACCTAGTTCAGGAGATGATATCATTATAGAAAGGCAAAGTTAACTGCTTATGAACTCTTAGTAGTACTTACTCATTCATAGATGAAAGTCAACCACATGGAAATTTTCAGGTTTTAAAACCGTCACTAAGTTTTTAAGAGATACTTCCACATTCCCATTCCATTTTATCAAGCAAATGGAGTTCATCCACAACTCTCCAGTAAAAATTCACTTTATGTCACAACTGAACACCAGTATTTGAGAAAGTTAAGAAGCAAAAACACAGCAACATATAAAAAGTTGCTATCTTAGGGGGAAGATTTTTACTATAGCATAATGTGCAATATAGCAGACTTATGGCTGCTGAGGGAACCATACATTTGAAGTTCCAGACTTCTGTGAGTTGAAAATGTGAGCAGTAATGTTACAATACAGCAGTTAAGCCCAGTACAAAGGATAAGAAAATTTAAAAGCCAGAAAAATACTCTGGTTATGTATTTATAATGGTGGTAAAACACAATTTTCCTAGATCACATTTAAAAACCTCAGGGCAACAGTCTTAACTATAGATTAAGAACACTAGCTACAACTATTAAAACAGAGATTAAAAGAGCTATCATCTCCTCTGAATACCTAAACTTCCACCACCTTCATTCTAGTTGTTCTAACAGACACAGTCTGTGCACCCGATGGATGTTTGAGAAGGAGCATGAACCCCAACAAGAGACAGCAGAGACACAGGAGCCATCATTATAAAAGAAGCTGAGAAATAATATGAAAAGAAGTAGGAAACATTCCAAACCAAATTCTGCAAAAACACATTACTTAGTAATGTCCATCTATCACAATACCAATTTGAAGCCAGTACCATTTACAGCCACCAATGTGTCTTAGTATTTCAGATTCCTTCTCAACTAGGGAGCTGTTGAGGTTACTTAAATCACAGACTTTTGCAAGAGTTTCATGAATATATAAATTCCCTGCTTAGACAGAGAACTCCTGAACTGGTCTGAGTAACCCAAAAAGATGCTAAGCTATAAAATATATGCCAAAAATGAGAAACAAAAGGATATCTACCATTTGAGACTTTTTTCAAGCAGATACAGGAAAAAAAAATATGTATTTCCTAATAACCTGTCACAAAAGGGGAAAAAAAAATCTAATTTTTTTTCTCCATTTATTATGCCAATTCTTCCTTGATTGACAAGACTCCAAATTTTTATGACACTGCTCTTTAAATGCCATCCTAATGTAAATGACATGTCCAAGTACAAGAAAAACACTTGCTTTACACCTATAGAATACACTAACCAAAGGAGCCTTTCTTTCAGTAGATAATTAGAATTTACTATTAGTAGCAGAACTGCAGGATGCAGATAAATTATAACCCAATATTTACAACAACATTTCTTACAGGTTAGGAGATTCTTCATATCTAGCACTTGTACGTGCATTCATGTTGGTGGGGGTGTACAGCAAGCAACTGTTTCAGTGCTCTTACCCTGGCTGTAGAGGGAGGTGCCTATTTACCCACCTCACCTGTTCCATGCACAAGGACAGCACCTGTTACACAGCCTCATGTTTATCATCCCCCAGACTGGTATAATGCCTGTCCTGAGACCCCTGAAAATACCAGCTCTATAAGCTAAAGAGACTTGTGTGGTAATGCTGCAACATTTTTTTCTACCAATTAAAACATTGGGTTTATATTTTTGTAACTTTTTGTTTTGTTTTGTTTCAGAACATTAATTACAGACACTACTTACAAATTTTTAATGTTCTGTGGGAATGAATAAATTGTATCATCATCCTGCTGCTCTGTTAATTTACAGAAAATTATGTCTACATACTGTGTTCTAATACAAAGAAAACTAGATAGTACATTTATTTAAATGACTTTTCTTAACAATGACAACATGTCTACAGAATGTCAGTAATTTTACCATACTAATAAACTCCTTAAAAACAAATGCCAGAGTTAATAGGACAATAACCTCACAAAAAATGACTAAGAAATTCAATTCTCTTTGATTCAAATGAAACAAGAATTGCCAGAAGCCTTCTTAAAATAGTAAGAAAATTTTACTTTATATAATTTAAATCTATTTCATTAGCATATTGTTCTCATTAATAGATATTGTCATTAGCACATATTTAATTTAATTACATTAATAAAATATTGGTTTAGAGAGTATATTTAACAATATTACATGAGCAATCAGTTTTGTAACAGAGGAATAATTTTAGAAAAAGGTTAAATCAATTACACAGTATATTTCTGGTTTTATAAGTATACAGGAATTGTGTATATAGGGATTGATCTCGTCCTCATTTTGTAGTTGTCCAAAGAGAAAAACTTCTAAAGACACACAGCATTGTCTGTTCTGCAATCTGGGGGATAAAAAGCATGCACATACCTGATGCTAGCACTGGAAAGTTCTGTCTGCTATGAAAATAAAGATTCAACATATATATTTTCATTTTTCATTACCAGACAAAACTAGATTCTTTCCCCATAACTTCACTTCTGTACTATTAGATCACTAGTGAAATGTTTTATCTTAGCTGTCATCTTGCCTCTTGGCACATAAGTCATTTTTGTAAACAAACCAAACAACAAAATAAATTTTAAAAAAAAACCAAAACCAAGAACAAATAACCTTTAGGAAACATGAGAACCCAATTTATGACCAACAATAGATCATAACCACATTTAGGATGACCATTCTTCCCTATGTCTCACATTCTGAATCTTAAAAAAAGAGAAAGATTGGAAAGATCATTTTACCAATTTTATAAACACTGCAATAATTTTTCTTCATGCTCCTAACCATTACCATAAAGAAAAGGATAAAACAAGTGTTTTCACACCTTAACTAAATCACTAAATGTGTTCCTAATACTAACAACAAATAAAAAAGGAAGCATTACCTATCATGAAATAAAGACTGTTCTTTCTCTTCAGGGACACCAAAACTGCTAAGCATTTTAAGTAGAAAAGTTTGATGAATTGAAAAACCCTATTCTGAAAGGATAACTGCTCAAATGGGAATGGCAAAACCTTGAAAAGTGAAAAGCTTAACTATAATAATGGAAGACTACAAAAAAAATTCTATTAGCTCCTGAAAAAACTTTCCCTCTGAAGTAAGGCTTCAAAGTCCTATTGTAAAATACCAAATAATGAAATCTGTCCATCTCTTTATGAGCACTTAACAGTATGCTTCAAAACGAATTTCATAATTGAAGTGTCTAAAAGAAACACTCTAAAAGCAAAAAATTCTTCTAATTAATATACAGAACATAATTATGATGTTCAAGGAAGACTCTCTTAAAAAAAATTGATTAAATTCACAGTAAAATAACCTTTTATGCTGAAATGAAACAGTGGGAAAGTCTGCATTTAAAGCTTTCAATAATCCTACCTTACCAAGTTGAGCAAGAATCAGTATCAAGAAGATTAATGGTTCTGAAGTTACTGACTACTTAAGTGTTCAATTACTTCACAAAACAAATACAGAAAAATGTATTTGCTTCCAGGGACCTAAACACTTCTATTATTCACTTCCAAACACTAGCTGTTACCACAGCCAATTAAAGACCTGTACTACACATGAAAATCTGGGCAGATTCAGGTCAGAAAAGTCCATGCTCCCTCTTAGAAAAGAACCTCTAACTTTTCTGTTCATGACAAAAAGATCCCACAAATGGCACAAAGCGAAGCAGAAAATGATGACTGGTCAAGGCAAGACTCATACAGACAAAGCTGCTCTCTTGACTCCAGATAATAACCAACAGCAGACTGTCATAGATGAAACTAATTTATCCATTAATCTAGAAATCACCTCTTTGAGTCAGTATCTATTGGTGCACCCTTACCGAGCTTCAGGCAGCAGCACAGCGTACTCGTGGGGAGAAGTGGTCTCTGGAAAATTGGAGAGAATTGCTTGTCTGTGTGGAAGCAAAGCTGATCCATGGAAAGTGAACAAAATTTCCAGGGCTCTCACATTGCTTTCCTGAAGCACAGAACAGTAAGTTAAGACTGATTTAGACTGAAAATCATACAACAAACAGTTCATTTTGAAATTTTCTTTAGCAACAAAGAAAAGAAGGTCAGGGTCACAGCAGTTATTTATTTAAAATCAAACAAAGACATCCACCTCTAAAATTTCCACTGAGATTCAATCAAGTTCAAAGGGAGGAGGAAAAAGTACTTTAGTGCAAAGAGCAATATCAAAACAACATTGGATTCTAGCAACATAAATATTAATACCCGAGCATAAGTTCTTGCTGAAAGTACAATATTCTGATTTCTGAACTTCTTAAAGAATTCTCCATCATAATGCTGCTCAGCTGCATGAGGCCCTCCAAGGATTTCCTTAAAAAAAAAAAAAAGAGACTGCTTTTTATACAACATTTACAAAAGCATCAAAAAACTCTACACATCTTTTTATCTTAAGATGAGCACATATGAGATATATGATGAGAACTATGCAGGATTGTTGGTTCAGTATTAAAAAAAAAAAAAAAAAGATGCATTTCTGGCTGATAAACTAAGACAATTTTCTGCCTTATTTTAATTAAGGTTTAGACATCATTAGTTACAGAGATGTGGTAAAAGCCATAATGGAAGCATGTGCATTGCCAACTGCAAATTTAAAATTTAAAAACTTAGTAAAATACAGTTTGACATTCCAAAAACTTTCATAAGCTCATGGAAGAAAAGAATTGTTAGAGAACCTGCACAGAACTCGCCAACTTGACTGACAGGGAAATCACAATCACCCTGCCTGAGCTCCACATCCCATAATTCAATTCCCTACAGACACAGGATGTTCAAAGCAGGCTTTTGCCCAACTGCACTTCCCAAGACTAGAGGCCATCCTTTTGAAACAGTGAAGCAGGAGAAACACAGTCACTGGAACAGAAAACATCCTACTTTTCTCCAGTGACAGACTGCAGCCTTTCAACAAGGCTGAAAACATTAATACCACAATAAATAACAAAAAGGGGTAAGATGATGTGATGCAAAAGCTGCAGGAACACCTGTGGTGTGAGAACTCAGAACTCACCTCATAGGTCTCAAGGCGATCAAGGTAAGTTAACAGCTTCAGCCTGCTACGGCAGAGCTCCTTCTGCTCCAGGGTCAGCCTGTGCTCAGAACAGGAATTGTCATGTTTGCCATTAATGTTTTATCTCATGTGCATATGAAGACAAAGATTACACACTGTAATGACTGTGCATTGGGATATATCAAGAAATTAAGTAAACCAAGAACTTTTACGCAATATAATGCCAACTAAAATTTAAACCACTTTTCTGGTAGGAATAATATATATAAGAATAATTATGTTCTTGCAACTGTGTAGTTATCATAAGCCTGTAATTCTGAATAAAACATGGCCTAACATTTCATTTACTTTGAGAAGTTTACTGATAATAGCAGTTCTTTACGCTTCTTGGCCTCTTTTTCCTTTCTAGTACCCATTTCTTCATCTGGTGACAAAAGGTCTTCATAGGGAATTTCAATGTCCACTTCCCCCGGTAAGATAAATCTGGAAGACAAAATCAACAATCTAAGCAATGAAGGGGGAACTAAACTTTGAAGAGATATAATAAAACAGCTTTTGGTCTGTTTTGACTAAAAATCTGCACATTTATAAAATAATACTGAATTTTTGTGTTGTCAACAAGCAGAGATTCTTACCAAGCCAACAAGAGACATCAACTCTTGTTTCCACTACCTCCCTAAAACAAACCAAAACCAAACTTGATAAAAGTTTCTGAATTCCATAGCCAGCAGTGGGATTGGCAGCAGCTCTACAGCACACAATGGTAATAGAAGACTATATAGAAAAAAAGAAAGAACAGACTCTCTCTATTTCTACCACCAGAAACTGACCACTGAGGAGAATTATCTCCATTGTGTCTTGCTTCAGCTTGATCAATACAATTAAGACATATAACAACACACATTTTTAGGGTTAGTTGAAGCTTTCCAAAACAGCAAGAGAAACAAATTCTCATAGTAAAATACTGACATCATAAATTCCCTCTGATGAAGAAATTACAGGGCATATATTTAAAATGAACACTGTATTTTTATATACATACAGAGGAAAAATGTATAAGTACTTTGTGGACATCTATAGAATAGTCTGAGTCAAAGCATGCTCTTTCTTTATGTCCTGCAAAAGCTTTTCAATATTTTCATTAGTGGCTGATAAGAAAAAAAATTTACCAAATTATGATAAAATACTTTATGCACCATTCTTTGAATAGAAAGCAAAAAAAAAAAAAACCAAAACTCTTCCCAAACCTGCCACCATCTTCTCCTTTTCCTATAGCTACAAGAGCCTCCAAGTCTGTGCCTTTCAAGCCATACTGAAGCAGCTTCTTGGCAGCATCTGCATTTTCTGGAACTCTTTCCAAGCACTCATGAAGAACCCATGCACGCTTCTTGATTTTGCTCTGTCCAAGAACAAGAGAACAGACACAATTCTATATGCTCCAATCCAAAGCAATGGAACCAGAGATTAGGTTAAAGTTTCCTCATGTATTTCTTTCATCTAAGAAAATGTCAAGCTTCTCTGATGACCACAATGCAAACCAACAAAAGCGATGTGAACACAATAAACACAATTGCCTCAGAGTATATGTGGCAGAAAAGAGCACAGAAATACCAAATGATTTAGCAGAACTTCCACAACAAATGGAACTTAAGTTATTATTTGTACTTTCTAATTAATGTCTCTCCTTTTTACATTAAATAAAATGTTATGGTTTGGGGGTAAAATGCTTTTTATATAAACCAAGTGTATGTATTCCACAATAGCACTACAATCATTTTCAATATCATCCTCTTCACATGCTAGTAAGATTCTGTGACACAAAAGGCACCAGAATTACAAAATACATCTGCCTTATCTGCTGATCATTGGTCAACATTACAGATCATATACAGAATGGCTAAATTTTGGCATTCAGTCAATATCTGACTTGAAAAAAAAAACAGATTACATTTTTCTTGATCTTTTGTAATACTTTAGCCTACACTAGCATGCCTATCTATACTACTGTATATACACTAATATACCTATACTATTAATACTGTTTCTACTGTATTAACACTAAGCTATAAAATAATATTTTTACTAATAGTGTATTTCTATTACTAATACTTTACCACAACCATGAGGTTGTACAACTTTTAACATCATTTTTCTGCTGAGTTAGAAGTCTTTCTTCCAAGCCAAAAAACCCCCATGTTGAATTCTACTGAAATGCTCAGTTACAGTTCGCAGAATTCACTGTAAATTTTGTTCTTCAAACTTTGCAATATAGCTACTGATACCAACTTCATCTTATCAATTTATTTTCTTCAATAATTGGAAGTTTAAACAGTTGATACTTTCAATTACTATTCTTCATTTGCCAGGCAATAATCTACTGCTCCATGTGGGGGGAGAGATTACACGCAGAAAGTGTGTTGCTATTGACAGAAGTCAGAAGATATTCCAAAAGAGTATTTCATTAACTGTCAAGGTTTCTAGATTAGGCCTCCAGTTGAATTGCTCTCTTACACATGACATGAAATGGAATTTGGAGACAATTCTTCAAACTGCCTCCAATTTATGCTGCATAAATTAGAATACAATTGAGAATTCCATTTGTGTAAAGATAATACAGTCAGTCTGATAAGCAAGCCAAAAAAAACCCCCAAAAAAATATCACAAAACACAAACACACCAAGTAGTCTTGAATTGAAGCGACATTAACAGCTGACTTCCTCCACTGCCTTTGGTACACGAGATCAGAATCAAGGCCATAGGTTTGAGCTAAAGACAAGGCTTCCCCATATTCTTCATTATCAATCTAAAAAGCAAACACATGAAAATGAAACTCATCTGATTTCCATATTGAACAATGAATTGTTAATTCTGTGTGTTGACAGAGGTAGAGGGATAATTACTGTGGGTGTGCATAAGCAGCTAAGAAAGAGACTGGTTCAAGATACAGGTAAGTAAGACTCAGATCTGATGGACACCTCTGGAAAATCAGAGATTTTTCTCTCAAATAAAAGGAAGATGTTATTTAGGTAACATCATATTGGTTATACATCTGGTATTTAGTCTGACATCAGCATTCCTCAGGAACTGTAGCAGTTACAGAGTGGGCTGGTTTACCATCAGAACAACTGGAATGGCCTAGACAAAGCAGTCTGTCCACCAGCCCTAAAAACAAAAGCAATATCTATTTGGTAAGAATGAGTCAGAGGCCTAATCTGTACGTATAGCTGAAAAACATGCAAAACATACACAGGAGACTGCAAATTAACCCACTCCTGAGACAACAAGAAGTTAGACTGATTTCATTCAATATATCTGCCAAGTCTTTCACTACAAACAAACACGAGTGCATGTCCAAGTCTAGCCAAGCCAATGTGCACAGTGTCTCCCAGTGGAAACACCACCTCATTTCAGTTATTATAATGCTAGTTTTAAAAAAGGATCCCTTTGATCAGGTGACACAGCACACTGCCAGTTAAGAGACTCTAAGAAATATGTGCCTAAATCCTTTTGTTAATGCAGCAGAAGTTAAAAGAAAAATAAGAAGCTCTTCTAAATAAAGCTGATGAAGAGAGATGTGACCTTTCCTTCCAGACTTACTTTTCTCTGGTACAATTCCTCTGGAGTCGTGGATCTTAAGCTGACAAGGCGGAAATTCTTTGTAATAGTACGTGGCCGTTTCCGTGGCGGAGCAAACCGTTCCATTTCTGTCACAAAGTACAGGCCTTGCTTCAGGTAGCTGAAGTACCTGTCCTTGGCAGAAGTTTCATCATCTGAGTCAGAGTCATCTTCTCCCTCATCTTCATCACCAGGCCTGCTCTCCAAGCGCAGTCTTTTTGGAACAAGTTTCACCTCACACTGCACAGAAAACGTGAACAAGAAGCATCCACTGAGCATATGTAAATTAATTTAGTAAGAACTGAGTACATCTCTACTGTCAGGACTTCAAATTTCAGAATCAACATCTTCCTCTCTCCTTTAAACTCTTTGTTTGCTTAACCTGTTCCACAAACCCTGACTGCACCTGTCTCCTGGATCTGAGGTTTTATCCCTCACCTAGCAAGGTGAAGGATTCTTAGTAACCTGCTTTCACACCACACCTCCTGCACCAGCCAAGGTAGGGACAACACTGGAGACACCTTCCCACGCTTTCCTATAGTTTACTGCAGCTTACAAGAGTGTTCTGAACTCTCAGCTATTCAAAGAAACATTTTCTGTTCAACACAATCTCAGACTACATCCTTAGGCTGTACTATGCCAGTGACTGGCTGCATATTTTATTTCCAGAACAATACAACTTTTCAAAAACATACACACAAGCTTTGGTG
Organism: Erithacus rubecula; assembly: GCF_903797595.1. NCBI lineage: Eukaryota > Metazoa > Chordata > Aves > Passeriformes > Muscicapidae > Erithacus > Erithacus rubecula. The sequence continues at coordinate 11,909,332 of NC_136685.1, read as the reverse complement.
AGTACTGAAATTTTCTGATTCTAATATTAAACTTTTTATTAATATGTTTAAGACCTGTTTCAATATAAGCTTTAGAAAAGAGTAGTTTTCTCCATTTTAAAGAAAATTACTGATTAACTTTATTATATCCTATATCCTTCTGGAATCCTACTAAAAATATACACCAAAAAAAGTATCTCTTACACAGCTCTGCCTTCATTGTGCTCCTCATGTCTAACTGAAATGTATTCACTCTTTCTTCATGAGCCATGTATTTCAAGGTGGAAGAGGGATAGTTGCAGTGCTCATCAGGTGCACTAACATACAAGGCAAGGTTACTGTCAACACAAATTCTTTTCTGTTGCAAGTTTCCTCTCATTGAAATTCAACCTTCCAGGAAGGTTGCCTCTCCTCTCCACAAGTTATTTATTGTTTTATCAAGTTTTTCTGCTACAGTTAAGCTGCAGCAAGTTCAGAATCTCCCTGCAATGCTATCTACAGATAAGGAAGCAGAATCATTTCTTGTATTAGTAGTAACATCTTCTATTTTAACCTCCCTACCTTAGGATTACATAGAAAAAAACAAACTGATACACTATTCCAAAAGGATAGCTGCCTGTGCACATTCCTCACCTCCAGACTCAGAAATCCTCCATCATGAGCTGAAGTGACCTGGGGAGAACTCTCAAACCATTCACAGGCCTTTCCCAGCAGGTTTCTTAATGTCCTGACTGATGACACTGTCAGTGCACCAGAGCAGCGAGCAAGGATGACAGAATTATCTGCCCACCAATTTACATCTATCAGTGGGTAATAGGATTCTTTATCTAAAATGAGAATGCACCATATAAAGAAAGATAATGTTAAACCACAGGAAAGAACAGAAGAGGCTTCCATTATGAAGAAATATGGTCTAATCTAAGATATTTATTGTTTTATTTGCAACCATGCTTCACTAAGTTTGTATTTCATATCAATTATCTTCTACTAAACCATTTTTGTATTAAATAAAGCTGTTGAGAACAAAAAAGTCACTTAATTACAAATATAATATATATAAATTATTTTTAAAAAATTACAGTTAAACTGATTTACTTGCATGAAAAGTGGCAGATTTTGATCTTTGATAAAGATTTCATTACCTATCAGGCCATCCTCAACATGACCACAAACCTAATAATAAAGAAAATTAGAAAAGGCTACACTGCTTTTGAGGACAAGTAAACATATCAACATATCTCAAAAGGAGATTGTTAGAAATATTTAAACTAAAGAAATCAAATCAACAAAACAGTCTCTAGGACTGAGGTTGGATGCTGTGGCATTTCCAGTCACTGTCTTGATTATGGTAACTGTGTGTTTGCATAAAATATTCATCAGAGAGTGAATGAATCCCCAAATAAAATACTACAGAGAAACAGGAATCTTTTAATAATATAGATGTGTACAAGCAGCAGCAAATGGTTAATGGAATAGTTATTGATCTCTGCACTCTTGGAGCAGCCATGCAATAACCAGGTGCTAAATGACTGCACAGATTGGCCTGAACTTTCAGAAAACAATAGAGAATGATGAGGTAAATCCATTCAGAGGAAATTGTTTTAGAACTGTATTTAGCATTTTAAACCAACATATTTAAGTAACAGTAGCTTTTGAGATTTATTAGACATTCACAGGAAGAAAAAATTAAAACCTGTGCTAACTGAAATACCAACTTTGTGGCTATAAAATCACTCCTAAAAGAGAATCTGAAAAAACACTATTGTGACACCCATTTACTTCTGCCATGCTACAAATTCAAATCATGCAATTTTGGCAACCTGACAGATTCAATTAAGCCATTTCAGTCTTCATATATATATATGCATTACTATTTTTAACTACACAGTGATATAAAATAATAATCTAACTGTACTACATACCTTTTATTTTCTTTCTTTTTTCACTAGAGAGTATCCAGTCTGGGTTAAGCTCATCATAGCCTGGCTGAAAAAAAAAAATTATAATCAAGTAAATCTTTGTAACCCAGAATCCATTTACGTACTCTGTTGCTGACCAGCTCATTTTTCAATTAAAATGCACCCTATAAATTCAAAATCTTCTCAAGCATAAACATACAACTGCTGCAGTACCACTGTACTTTTCTACAGACAATTAAAAATAAAAACAAAACAAAACCACAAGTCATGGCCTGACCAGCTTTAAACAGCAATCATACCCTAAAGATTTCTGAAATAAAGGTTCTCCAGCAATCAAAAGCCAAGTATTTGCTTTTCACGTCTATACATAGGACTGCAGATACAGGCACATAAAATAATCTCTGTCTGTGTAGTGGTCCTTTGTGACAGTCTAGTCCAGTTCTGTAAGTATTTTCCCCAGCTATTTTCAGAATTATAAAGCCCCTTTCAAGACTGGTGCAAGAAAAGAAGCAGCATTATTAATTGCTGCACTGCAATGTTTGGAATTATGCTGCAGTACTGTTATTTTAACTGTGATTTAGCAGTGACAGAAATCCTGCCCCCAAGTGCAACACCATGGAAGTACAGGAAGCTGAAATAACTAAAGCACATTTGGGTCAAGCAGAAGGTGTTTTTCAGACTTGATTTTTCAGTAGAAACAGGAGAGTCTACTAATTAAAAGTAAACATGAGGGCACTCTAACTTAATTTCACACATATTATGAAAATACACATTATACTTGGACACCTGTTTCACCTATAAAAAAATTCTGAGAATAGTCAAGCACGTAATATTCCTTTATATCACCCTCACTGACTTATAAAGTCCTGAATGCTCCTTCAGAATACATATTCATTACTGCTAAAAAGAATGAAAAAATACAACTCACTGTAAGGATCCTTGAGCAAAATGTGTGTGAAGTGTGTAATAAAAATAGAGATAAAATAGATATGCATATATAGACACACACACTTATCCCAACACCAGAGTAGAATTTGAGGGGTTTTTTTGTTTTGATTGCTATTTAAAAAATACTTTTCTAAATAAGCTTGAAATTACATTTCGATCCCATTTGTTTATCCTGCTTAGAGCTGATACTGGTTCATGTCTCAGATTTAGGACATAACACACAGTACTTCAAGTGAAAAGCCTTTCTTTATCTATTAGTCAAGAAATTAATGGGAGGAAAATCAGAACACTTCACATACTAGCATGCATCATTTCAGATTCTTCACTTTTCAGAATGCATTTCCTCATTAAAATAAAATTCGTTTTTTTTCTTTGAAAACAAATAGTTTTAAATTCCCAGTATTTAAATTCATACAAATCACATAAAAGTTTGCCAGTTCCTGAGCAATTCCTAATGTAATCTCCCCCACTTAGTTTTGCAAACAATTCTTGTAGAAAGCATTGGACTTAAGAGCAAAGTGATTAAGAAAATATTCTAGAGCATCATCTGAAACCAGGTATGGTAAATTTGGAGGGAGGAATAGAATACATTAAGACATCCAGCAGAATTTGGCTTCTACCACTGAAACAAATTTACCCATGTTAGCCTCTACTTCTCTTCTAGAACCACATTTCAGTTTAATGGCATTGCAATCTAATTCTAACAGTGTTACCTACTGGGCACCAACATGCCTCATGAAAAATTAATCGCATCATAATTGGTTCTTTTTCATATTTTTTCAATTTACAGTTTATGGGTGTAACACAGAAAGATTATTATAAAAGTAAGTATAAGGCTCTTGAAATACATGGAGCTGACTGGGAAGCTAATATGTAGCTGAAGCACTGTTACCCAAACTCCTCTCATCTCCTACAAAAACACACTTCCAGAGGATTAAGATATATAATTCAGGTTTTCTAAATATGTACATTCTTTTTACCTGAGCAGTTTGGTCCCATTCTCCTTGTTGTCTGAGAGATGGAATAGACCAGATTGTCAGTTTTCCTGAGAAATGAATAGCTGCCAAAAGAGCTCCATCAGGAGAAAGGTTCATCTTGAAAACTCCATCCTGTCAAACATAATATCCACGCAAATAAACAAACAAAATAAAAATATACACCAAGGAATACCCAAAAACAAATTCCTCCAAATTTTTTTTTTCTATTTTAGGGAAACAAAAAAATTGTAAAATCTCCTACTCTGAAAAGTTAATGTGTCTTAAATTAAAAACGAACAAAAAACCACTTTATTTTAAAAGAAAAAGACAGGAGATCAGCTGTGGCATGGAAAGTAAAAACAACCTGCATAAAGAAAGAACACTATCTTAGCATGAACAAATGTTTAGGAATGTAAACTTCTGTATTACACTGCTATACAGCAAATAAAACCTGGAAGTGCAGCATTCCTAAGAGAACGCCCTGACAGCAATGCAGAGCTACTTGGAAGAAAAGCTATACAGCTTCTCTGAACAGAAAAAATGTTCAGCAGCCTCAGTTTTCTACTATCCTGACTCTCTGGTTCACCCAAGGAAGGTATTACCAAACCACAACTTAGTACAGCTCTTCTTCCCTGGGAAAAAACATCTAGGTGGGCACTATTACTACAAATCAAATTCTTAAAGGGGGGAAAAAAAGGAATAGAAGAAATGCAGACATTAAGAGATCTTGGAAGACCACATGGTTCATTTCATGACACTGAATCAGAAACCAAGAAGAATCTCTCAAGTGACAACAGACCAGATAGTAAAATAGTTGATATCAGATAATGTCCACACAGATAAAATAATTCAACATTTGTAAGTTAATTTCATCAAGGCTACAAAAATTCTCCTGGATTAAGTTTTCCTTCAGCTCTGGACATCTTAAGAGGCAAAACATACTTGTAACAAAATACCTTCTTAAGGGTTCACTGAGTCCTGCATCTTTACTACTGCATCTGTACACTATTTCCACAAGACAAATACACACTTAAATTTTAGAGTCAAATTTAGCGCCACTGGCAAGGACTGACAATTTCTGAAAATACATTTTACATTTATTTACCTCTCTCCCAAAACAATTCTACATTTTCAGAAAGACCATTCTCATAGTGTCTTATCTTCCCTGACAGCAGGATGCAGACTCCCAAAATTACATTGTTCATAACATTTTATTTTGTTAGTTTACTTAAAAAAAAAAAAAATGTTTATAAGGATTCAGAGTTAAAATTCTCCAAGTTTGCAGCTATCAATTTTCAGGCCAGCACCTCCTCTCTGAGAAAATACCCCAACATAAATGAAGCACAGTTAGCTGACATCCATCAATTAAGAAGTTTTAATGGCACTTCTACAGAATGCTACTGATAGGTATTATCTGAAGGTAGAAATATTCTTCTCAGGTCAGGGTGTTTGTTTGGCTCAGGGTTTTTTTTAATTATTATTTTTATTTTATTTCTTAGGCTTTTTAAAGTTCTAGGTATGAACGACAATTAAGAAATCTTTTTACTGTTGCACAGTGGTTTGCAGCTGTTGAGAGCACTCCTTAAATTCTTGCCTAAACTGTGTTTTTAGTTGAAATGAGAGCATTAAGGGGTTTTTAAAACATATTAAGAATTATAAGAAAAAAAACATATGCTATGACTATATTCTTAGGCAGTTGGAGTACTGCACTTTCAACTGTAGCTTGCCCAGGAATTGTACATGCCTTCAAATGGCAATTCTCTCTTTACAAGTCCATCTGCATGCACTAAGGACAAAGAACAAAAGACTGATAAAGGACCTAGAAACATAGAGCTAAAATATATAACCTATTCAGATAACTTATCAGTGGTATACATCACAGATCCTGAAAGGAGGTAAACATAAGCAGTCAGTAATAATTCTCTGGCTGTGAGATTTAGATATTGGGTGGCCATTAGCACACTGAAATTTATCACCCAAGCCCTGGTATCTATAAAAATTAATCAGTCCTTTGCCAAAGCAGGCAATGCTGCCTCTGTAAACAGCTCATCAGCTTCAGGGAACAGCTAAACAAGATGTTGAGAAACTCAGCAGGCTGGCACTTCACATTTTTAAATGTCATTTAACAACACTAAGAATCAAATCGCAGTGCAGTCAGTTCTAATATACAAGTCCTCTAGCTGCTGTGTCTGTCATATTTTAACCCTAGTGTTAATTTCACACTAGGAATAAACTATACTTTACGCATTTAAGCCATAATCTCTGAAACTGGATCACAACATTCAAGGATTAATAAATTTCCACCTTTCTTCATTAATTTAGTACTGGCAAGTGCAGTGAAGTTGAAGTTTAGTACAGCTACATGCAGAACAAGCATTTAAGCAAAAAAAACGCTTAAGTCAGCTTTATCTTTAACATTTTCAGTGAAGGAAATAAAATCTCTCCCCATTCCACCCTTGAGAAAGATTCAGAAAGATTTGTTTTCCCTTTCCAATCAAGCAGGCAACTTCTTCTTTTAACCAATCACCTAAAACATCCCAAAAAATCTATTAAAGTCTATTAAATCTACTAAGGTCATTTCCAACTCAGATCAGCCATTCTTTCTCTCAGGAGGACACAGAGTGAAGGTAGTAGACAGTTCTTTCCTTGTAAACAAAAGATGGGAAAACAATTTTTCTTATAAGAAGGGCAAGGAGATAGATAAAGGAATCAAACCAAGGCTACACACACTGAGTAGACATGAGACAAAAAAAAGGAAGTGCAGTACTGCATGGGAAGTACCCAAGGCATGTAGAAGAAAGCCATGAGCACTGTGTACACCACCTTGGAAATACAGAAAGCACACACCTACACCTCAGCATGACATTGAAGATTTAGCACCCACTCAGGGTAGAGAAGAACACAAGGTTCATACCCAGAGTCCTTTAAGAATAAGTTGATTCTGAGTTTCATTAGATTCACATGCATCCTGGGAGTAGAAGTCTGACCTGTAATAAACTTTAGAAGCTACTTAGCAAAATGTTTTCCATAGTATCTCAGACTGTAAAAATAAAGTCCTTGTGTCTGCCCTATGTAAGCCACGAACAATTAGTTTGAATCCACCCATTTTTTCTTCCCCACAGGGTGTGAAAATTGTGGGCTGAGAATTTTTTATTGTTTTCTAGTGGGATAGGTGTAGTGCAGAATGCCAGGTTTTGCTCTTTATTTCATGTTTGAGAAACATCATCACAATCTACTTTCTTCTTGTAGAATATATAACACATCTAACATGGTCCAGTTATCACATTCATTAAAAAATAATTAGATGGCTTCTTATATCTTCCTTTTTGAATAAGGGTTTACATTTAATACTGAACTCTACATCTCTAGACGTATTGCTGAAATCCAGTGACTCAAGCATCAGCAAATGAATTAACTGGATTTTTAAGAAAGCCAAGCAAGTCGCAAGCTACTTTATTTAATGCTAAAGCTTTTTGATTAATTTAATAGAATGTTAATTCCTAAATTGCATAAATTAAAACCTACTTTCAGTCAGTCTCTCAGGTAGGCATGAATGGACAATTATGTTAGTAAAATACATCTCTGAGGTAGACCTAGATATTAATACCTGTTCTGTTCCTCGCCTGCTGTAAAATCTTAAATTCATAATCCTTAATAATCCTCTTCTCTGTGCCTGTAAGAACAGAAACAAATAATACAATGAAAAATAATCTCATACAATCTTTTATGCACCGAAAATTAAGTCAGATTTAAAATACTAAAACAACTCGGCAAAATTCTCTAGAGGCTCTGTAGAAAGACCTTGACAAATCAAGAGAGATGGGCAATCACCAACCAGATGAAGCTTAACAAGACCAAGTGCCAGACTGTATCTGAGGCAACCCTGGCTGTGTGCACAGACTGGGGAATGAGAAGCTGGAGAGCAGTGCTGCAGAAATGGACCTGGGGGTCCTGGTCCACAGCAAGCTGAATGAGTCAGCACTGCTACAATATATGAAAGAGATTAAGTCACTGGAGTGTCCAAAGAAGGCCAGGAGGATGGTGAAGGGCCCTGAGGGGAAACCATTTGAGGAGTGGCTGAGGGCACTGGGTCTGTTCAGCCTGGAGGAGACTGAGGGGAGACCCCAGTGCAGCTACAGCTCCATTGGGAGGGGAAGAGGAGGGACAGGCACTGATCTCTGCTCTGTGGGGACAGGGACAGCACCTGAGGGAATGGCCTGAAGCTGTGTCAGAGAGATTTAGATTGGATATCAGGAAAAGGTTCTTCACCCAGAGGGTGTCCGGGCACCTGAACAGCTCCCCAGAGAAGTGGTCACAGAACCAATCCTGACAGAGCTCAAGAAGTGTTTGGAAAATACTCTCAGGCACATGGTGTGACTCTGGGTATGCAGAGCCATGAGTTGGACTCACTGATCTTTGTGTGTCTCTTCCAACTCAGCATATTCCATGATGTTACTATTTTTAAACTTCCATAACACTGCCTACTTTAAAATAATGCAAGCAGAACAGTTTGTATAATCCTATCCACTTCAGTAGATACATAACACGTCACAGCAAAGCACCACTCATTTGCAACTAAATTAACAATTTGTTTGTAATACTAACCAATACTTATGTAAGAGTAAACACTGAAATCTATCCTGGTATATTGTAAATTGATTTCAGTATAACCAAGTTGGTACCAAATCAAATATTTACTTCTACTAGAAGAAAAAGAAATCAAGAGCCAGAATTAAAGTGAAACATTTATTTCAGGTGTGCTGACTTTTGTTCTGAAGTAACAGAAGAACAAACTGTAATTATTTTCATCTAAGATAGGTAACATATCCCAATGTGCAACTAAGAGCAAAAAATATCACAGCTTGGAAATTTACAGACTCCTTTCTTTTCTTTTTGGTTTTAAAACCACAAGTGGTAATTAAGAACTCAAAGTTCAAGTCACACTACAGAAAAAGCAAAAACAGACAGATGCTGTGGTGAAAGAGATAACTGTTTAGACACACATATCATAGCTTAGAAAATAGCAAAATACCACATTAAATTCATCTTTCAAAAAGAGATACTTATTGAGCTTCCAGTGGCAATATTCATCCAGTAAAATGTGGACACATACTTACTGTTCTAACATCATCTTCATAACTAGTGACCTGTTTGTAATGGGGAGAGCCTGACAGAATTCTCCAAGCAGATATCCCACAACCAGCTGCTTTAGATACTCCATCTTCATCTGTTTCACAGCCTCCTACAAGGAGAAGTCTGTAAATTATATAAAGATGTATTATGATTTCATATACTGCCACACTTTTTAAAATTTTCTTAAGTCTATAGCAGTTTGCTTAGAGTAACCAAAGGCTAAATATACCAAGACACTTAACAGCACTGTGTCTGTGACTAAAGATCCTGAAATCTAAAAATACTTAAATATTATTCAAATAACACTTTTTACTTGTATCATGCATGCCTATTCATTCTCATCTCTAGCTTTACACAATTCCCAAAATAAATTAAGTCTGGCCACAAGTCTGAGTTTTCCCCTTACCCTCAAAAAATGACAAAAAATTACTGCTTAAGCATGTAATGAGTTCTGATCATTCTGTTTAAGCATCAGATTTTCATTTATTCAGACGTGGTACAAAAGCTACTTCTCTTTCACTGAAGAGCTGAACACATTAATGTTTGTCAATTCTGTTTTCTAAAGCCACTGTACATACATGTGCATGCAATAATTTCATTACACACCATAGGTAGCATTTTAAAAACTTTTATGAAAATCTTGTCATTATCGCTGAACACCACACCACACTAAAGTATTTGCCCTTGAAGCCCTTACACCTTATTAACAAGCACTTTTATATTTAACTGATGACTACTTTGATGAAAACTTTGAGACTAAGTATCAAAGTTTGTTTGGAAGCATCACTGTAATGAAACACCCATCAAAAGGTGAAGTACCTACAAAAAAAGGCACAATTGTAGGAGCCCGAAGCTCCAGCCTGGGAATGCTCCATTATCCCATTCCCAAGGCTGCACCATTCCCAACGTGCTCTCTCCCCCCCAGTAGCGGCTGCCACTCTCACAGCACAGCTCTGGCCACCAGGGATGCCAAAACTACACCTGCAAAAGTCAAATGAAGGAGTAAAGGGGAAAAAAAAAATCCTTCCACATTCAATCCTTTTTAAGACATCAGTAAAAATTATTTAGTATTCACAGGTTTCCTGCTAGTCACAAATGTACAGCAAGATGATTTCGTACCATGGCTGAATGACAGAATTACATCATCAGTTAGGCTGGAAAAGAACCTCTGAGATCATCAAGTCTAACCTATGACCAAACACTACCATGTCAACTAGACTAGCTCAAGGGATGGTGACCCCACCACTTCCATAGGCTGACCATTCCAATGCCTAATCACCCTTAATGTGAAAAAATTCCTCCTGATGTCCAACCTAAAAAACTCCCCTGGCACAGCTTAAGCCTCATCTTCCATGTCTTCCCAGCTCCTAGGGAGAGGATGTTGGCCCACACCTGGCTACAAGCCCCTTTCAGGTAGTTGTAGAAAGAGGTAAGATCTCTTGAGAGTGATGCTTATAGCTCATAAGAGTTTTGTGGTGTAATGGCCTGAAGCAGTAAAACAGAAGTCACTTTCACCAAAACTGTAACAGGAGACATGAATACCAGACAGGAACATGATAAAGCCGAATTTTTTTTCTTGCAGAAGTGTTCTACATAGAGCACAGCCAGCAGACAGCAGTTTGCACAGCTGTTTCCAGGCTTCATTTCTAGATCCTTAAAAATCTACATACTTCTGGTACCATCTGAGTACTCCTGACATGACCAGAGGACTCCTGAGAAGCCTCTGAGCCTTCACAACGCCTGTCATTGCCAGGAAGAGCATGCTTTTGAGAGAAGCTTTTAGGAAGGTCTGCCAGCTGCTCCTAATCAAAGGGTGCTTTCAAGTTTTGTTCCAGATGGACACCTGATTAAGAGGAGCCAGGAATCCTTGGAAGAAGTCCTAGAAAAAGACCTATGTAAATGCCATGCCCAGAGTGCAGCATTTTGCAGAAGATGATGGCCAGAACCTGTCTCTGTGTGTGCTCTAAACAATCACAGCCAAGTGCTGCCAGGCTCAGTCTCCAGCACCCTCTGGAGCAGCTCCCCAACACCTCAGACCGTGCTCCTAAGGGAGGACACAGATGTGCAGGTCTTGGACTGCAATGACATGACCCCAAGCAACCTGCTCTAGACCCTGAGGTGAAGGAGAACATTGGATGATCTCCAAGGGTTCCTCCAGTCTCAAAAACTGGCTGCTCTTGCAGTACCTCAACTGTACTCCACAGGTTTGTACAAAGTTGAGTTGAAGATAATCAGTGTAACACCAGTCTCAAGAACAAGCTCAGTTGAGGCATCCAAGAAAAACTTGATATGCCCTTCTTTACTTAGTAATTTGGGTACAAAAAATTTTAAATAAATCTGAAACCTTTCAACTCCTTCATCACAAGCTGTTCATTGCAATCTTTAGGTTTTAACATCAAACATTTTCTGCAGCAATTGCAGATAACGCAAAAATAAGACATTCAGTTCCAGATTAAGATACCAAAACAAAAGCAGCTGTTGAACCTTGGATTTGAGTTTATAAAGAGCTCACACTGAAGCAGACTTGAAGTTTTTTCAACTAAAATGCACCATAAATTCCATCCTAGATGGAAGTGAGATCACATGAGAACACCAACATTAGCTATCTAAATTAAGGATTATAGTACTTTTCAAAAACAGTAAAAGTCATTATTGGATTTTTTTCCCAAAGCTATTGCTTCAAGTTTTCCTACAGATTCAGAAACAGTCCCTATTGACATATTCTCTTTGCAATTATCATATATCTAGTTGAAAAAATCAAGTAAATTTTTAACTGCTACTTTATTGCACTATAATGGGTCATAAGCAAACACAGTAATGCAGTATATCAAGCCTTTCAAGCAGTGATGAGAGATCAGTATAATTTCATCATCTGAGATTAAATGCAAGAAAGCACAAAATGACAAAGTTGAACTTATGTTAACTGATCAAAGTTCACATTACTGAAAATTAGAAGTTCAAGGTGTATCAACAATTTTCTTTCATGCACAATTTTGAAGCAGTTTTGTTCAAGTGCTTCTAGAGTTTTTTGGGATAACAAGAAAATTTCAGCAAGAGATGCTACTTACAAATTTAGGTTTCTCCAATGTCAAATCTACAAGCTTTCTACCACAGAAAAGACTTGCCTTCATCAGGGGCAAAACACTGGTTCGTTTTTTTTTCCATCAATTTCATCCAAATGTACATTGTTTCAAGTGTCAATTTTTCAACTTTACTGAGCCACTCAAAAGGCTGCACATAGCAGGAAATGCTACAACCACTAACCCTGGTCTGATCAAAGGAAATAATGGGTTGGTTCTGCTGTCTGGTCATGTAGTGCAACCAAAGCTCCATAGTCCATAACTACTATCTCAAAACTGCAAATTTAGTACACTGAGTATTAATTATGTGAAATCACTAAATATTAATTAGGTGGAAAGAAGAAGCCATATACAAAATTAATCTCACAAAATAATAAGCTAGAAGAACATTACATCTCATTAATAATAATTTGTTTTCCTGGGATAGATATGACAGCTCACTTAATACTGAAGAATGAGAACAAGTTTTTTCAATAGTGAGCTTCTTGGTATTTTATAGCCAAGCCTAATTTCCAGTGTGATGTAATGCTGCATTGAAATATTCAATCCTAGCTGATCAAATACAAGAAAAATATCTAGAATGAAGTTTAGTTCCTACAACTGAAGAGAAATAGAGTTGCTGAGTTTATCTTGCTCCATAACAAATCAGTATTAAAAAAGGAGACACATTTTTAGCATAATTAATAGGCTAACCAGGACCTATTCCAATTACATTGGGTTCAAGAGCACACAGGCAGTCAGTCCACACTGCAAATCCAGTTTCTGTACCCACAGGTTACTAACAAAGAAAACACATCACAAGACAAGTCCAAATGCCAAAGCCTGGCAGTTCCACTCAGAACACCAGGGAAAATGGGCCAGCCAACAAGTCCAGTGATCAATTCCAGACAGAAAAACAAAACAAAGAACCACACAAAAAACAAACTAAAACTAAAACAAACAAAACTCAATCAACAACTAAACGTATACTTCACCTTTACCAATCTTTTATCATATTCAGAAATCTCTTTTGAAGCTATTTCTGACATGCTAAAAGTGCATGTTACTTACACAAGGTACTCAAACAGAAAATGACTTTCTATAACTTTAAAAAGTAACTAGTAACTTTACAAATGGAATTATGAAAGCCAAGTGGGATGAACCAAGGTTCCTCTCCGATAGCAAAAAGAGACATGATTTTTTATTACTGATGCCCTAAATAGTAATTTTATAGTAATTTTTCTCCCTCTCCCTATCCAACACACTTCAATGCTAATTTTCCCACTTTTTGCTCATCGTTTACATGCCAATGTCAGGTAGAAAACAGAACACTCACCTGTGACCAGGATGATAAATGACAGTAGTTATCCCATGGGGGTAGTGGCTGCTAAAGCTGAAACTGTGACTTTCTTGAAAGCTTTGATTTGTTCCAACACTAAGTATGCCGGGAAAAAGAAATACATGCATTAGCTCAGATGTATTTTCTTTAAAGAGTAGAAAGAATTCCTTTAAAGTTCACTGTACCCTCTCAAACCAAGTCAAAATTCATGCTTACCTTACAAGGTAACTTCTCAGCTCTCCACGATAATTAACAACAAGGAGTTCAGCTGACCACTGGGCACTTGCTTTGTATTCCAGAAAGATCAATCCAGCAATAGCATAACTCAGATCGCCTGGAATACTTGCTGTCTTTACCCAAAAATGAAGGCAGATGTTGGGAGAGAAAGGGGATTTTTAAAATGTGTCTTTATTACTGAAAGAACTAGAAAGTTAAATTAACTATACAGTACTTTAAAAGAATAAAGTTTCATAGTTTGTATTTACAAACTAAATACATTTTCTTTTATCTTGATTTTTAAGAAATCTTATTACTATAAAGTTTACAAAGATAATATACTAAGGAAGAACACTTGAGCCATGTTCACAAATGAGTTCAATACACCTTTTGAACAAATAAAATAGAAAATATATTGTGTGGGGTCTGTCAACAGCAATTATCTAATATGATACCAAGCAAAGTACCCTGGCAGCACTATTTCTTAATTTACAATTTGACTCTGCATACAAAATGCAGATTGATAATCTACTACTACAAATTGTGGTGATTCCATACTTTCACTGTTTGATGCACCTACAGACCCACCACAATTCCAAGACAGATGTAAAGCATATCCTTTGTGCTGTTGTAGGGGCTACACATGACTGATGATGGATGAATTATAGTGAAACTTTGTATGGCCCATTTTTGCATGGTATTCATAGTGAAAGCATTTCTAGCAAACTAAGTCATCATTTGAGAAAGGTCAAAGAGTAGAAATTATCCATGCTCCTTAAGAGAAGTTCTACTATATTCCTATTTAACCCAAGAGAGCACATACCGGTGAAATGACCAAAAGCTCACTACCCATCAAGTCAAACACTCTGACTGTTCCACTGCTTTCAGCATAAGCAAGTAAGGTACAATCATGACTCCATGCCACTCTCCTCCACTGAGGGTTAGGATCCTTTGGGACTAGGAAAAACAAATAAAAGCAAGAAGTAAATATAATCCCTTAAATAGAACAAAAAGTCAATTGCATCAAAAAAATGCAGGGGGCCAGCATTACAAGCTTATCTCAGAGGAGGGTAAAGAAATGAAAAACCACTTATGTCTTCCAGAGCCATTAATTCTAACTACCCTTTTATTTCAGATTCAGGTTTCATATATTAATCATCACAGAAATAAGTGGCAGAGGGAGGGTAATGGAGCTAGTCACAGAGCAAAACTATTAAGAGATTCTTTCCAATAATTCTAAGAAGTTGTATCACTATCATTAAAGTAACCAACACCATTTAGCAACATATGAATAATAAACAATGATGACACTCAGTAATGATGAAGAGGTTGCCATACCTTGACATTTTCCAACTATGGATACAAAGTCATCTTTTGCAGACCTGAAAAAAAAAAAAAAAAAAAAGACTCATCTTAATTTAGAGATGAAAAACCCACGATTCAATTTTCTGTAACAGAGCACTAGAAAAGTATTCCATGTGAACAATGCAGAGGCCTGCATGCTCCTAACTTGTTCAAAAAAGCAGATAGCAATTTTCACCATTAGACAGCTACAGTAACTAATAACAGTATTTTAGAGACACTCCTCCAACTGCATAAATACCAACATCTCTCATTTATTTGTAATGATGTACAAAATAGGACAGCATCATTTCAGTGCTTCATGTAACTTTAGGAAAAAAAAAAAAAAAGCCTAGTCAGTACTCTCTAGGTTACAATTTTAGAAACAATGCAAGAATATAGTTACATTAATACAGTTGAAACACAAGATTTATTTTATAGTCTTTAAGCTGACGTTTATGGTGCTCACACCACTTTTGATTGAACAATTTTCATACACTTGCTTCTTTTACATATAAATGGAAGGTCTGACCTTCTAGCAAATGGATTTTTGTGAAGCAAGTAAACACACTCAATCAAGATCTGTTCTACAGCTAAATGTGCTCTTGAACTGGCAAAGGAGAGCCTATTGTTAAGAGTGCACAAGAAAAGGGAAAGCATCAGTCTTTACAGCAATCCACACCACTTGTAAAATAAGGTGAAGTATTATACATGCCAGGTACTCCACAGAAAAGAACACTAGATACTAGCTCCTTGTCCCATTTTTTAGGGGAGAATTTCTAGAGGGCAGAAAGGCAAATCTTAGAAAGACCATGATTTGTGCAGAATATTTTGGAGGATCTTGATTGTTTTTCTTTCACATCTTGAAAACGGAGTGAGAAAGATACAGATATAAACACATCTATTATAATTGAAGGGGGGGGTCAAGGACAGTTTATGTTTGGTTTGGTTTTTTTTTTTAATGGGGGATGGCAGACAACTTAAAAGAAACAGATCTCTCCCTTTATGATCATTCCATGGAAAATCTCACAATATGTAACACTGCAAAACAAAACAAAAAACAAAAAAAATTCTTTTAAAGTATTGCTACCAAATGACCAGAAACACTTTCTCAGAACTCCACATTTGAAGTAACAGATAATGCTAAGTTACCTGATTTCTACACATTGGTCTTGAACAACTGCCAACAATTTGCCATTGCTGAAAGAAAAAACATATATGAAAGTTCAGTTCAAGTCCACTCCTTAGAGAATGTGCATCAGAGTCCTAGGTGCTTTTCTCCATGGTTAGATATAAATTACCTCATTCACAATTTTTTAAAAAATTAAATGGGAAATAGCAATTTTTATTAAAAATAAAATATCCATGCTATGATATTCCTTTCATCTCACAGAAATCTATCTGCCACTCTTTTTCAGCAGCACTAAGAAAAATGTCTAAAATCCCACTGCATGGGAGATCAGAGTCAAGATGTTGCTTACAGATAATTTGACAACAGCAATGCACAAAACTATGTATTGCTTTATTAGTATAAGGAACTATCCTAAGTCAGTAAGTTATGTGTCTTTGCATACAACAAACTAAATCCTTCCCCACTGAACCATTTTTCTGTGCATACTTGTGTTTACTTTCAAAAGCCAGGGATCTCACTGATGTTGCTAAAACTCCTGCAGAATAGCTGCAGGAACTCTTACTTTTCCGTGCATGCAATAGCAGACAAGTCTTGAGAATATGCATTCATTTTCCACAAATATAAATTGCTTACTTTAAAATTATATATCCTGTCAAGTTATAAGTTTTTAAATCAACCAAATTCAGGATTTGAATTGGAAAATGACTGCACTGCAAACCACTTTGCCTCAGAAGTTAGACAGACATTGAGCCTTGAGTGAGAGGTGCAGTCACTGAAGGGAAGCAGGTAGAACCCCTGGGTACCACACTGAGGCCACCTGTGAGAGCCTCCAGTGTTTCTCTTGACCAGAAAGAACAACACATCTTTAACATAATATTAACTCAGCACAGCTGTCAGTGGGGATGGTGGGGGAGCAGAGGAAGCATTAATACATTCACTCCTGCCAGAAATGGGAGTGTGGGATCTGGTTACCTTGCAAGTACGAGGTGCCAGTTGATCTGCTTACTAACCAGACGAACCAATCCAGCAGGCAGAGAAAACTTTGCAGGGCTGAAATACCAAAACCATTAGGCTGAATCAGAACACACAGTGAACACATGCAGTACCTGAGACACACACACCAGATAACTCAGCTTCAAGGCAACCATCAATTACCTGAGAGGGTTTGCAACTGAACATGAATCAACACTGCACCCTGCCAACGACAAAGGCTAACAACAGCCTTGGTTTTACTAAGAGAACAAAACTGCACATTAAAGGAACTGATCATTTATTTATCCCTCTTTACACTCTGGTCACCAGACAGTTTTGGTACACCCATTAAAAAAAACACACTAGTAAACAGAAGGGCAACAAGATGATCAGGGCACTGGAGTACTTGTCCTACAATAAATCAGATGCTGGGGGAATTGTACCTGCTTAGCCTGAAGAAGGGAAGGTTTCAGGATGACAAAACATAAGCATTCTGATTGATACCTAGGAGATTACCAGAAAGATGGGAGCAACAGAGGTCATGGCAAGAACACAAGAAACTATGATCAACCCTTTGGAGGACTTGGAACTGCTGGGGTAATAGCTGGACTCAATGATTGTAAAGATCCTTTCCAACCTAAATGTCTCTGTAATTCCAAAACCAAGCAGATTTTTTTCACCAGGAAGACAGTCAAGCACTTGAACAGGCTGAACAGAGAGTCTGGTTTCTTCATCTTTTAACCTTTCCTAAGACTTAGCTGGACAGACCTCCAGTCGGAATTCAGTGTTCTCCTGCTTTTAGTGGGAGTTTAAACTCAAGGCCTCCCAAGTTCCCTCCAAAACTCTTTTACCAAATACATGAAAACAGCAACTAAAATAAATTATAAAAGCCTGAAAGTAACTTTTAAATATGACTACTGGAAGGAAGGAAGGAAGGAAGAAAAGTAAGTGAATTCTGTCTACCACTGAATATTTACAACTAGACTTACATGACAGTATGGTGCCCTTAAACATCATCTCCTCATAAAAAAGGTGGGGGGGGGGGTAGGTGCACAAAAATACAGTTGAACACCAGCAATAGGAATAACAGCATTCCCTGCCAAATTCAAGTACAGTACTGTTTCCCAGCAAATCACATTAATGTCCCTTTCTATGTAACTCAAAACCAACAGATTATCCTTCAAAAGGGGAAAATGGTATCTTCAAACCTGCTAATTGGTATAACCACAGAGAGGAAATTTTCCAGAAACACTGTACTTACCCCAATATATTTCTGGGACCATTTAATGACTTTTTGAATCAAATCTTAAATTTATAAATGGCATGAGTGCTGCTCAAGAAGTTATCAAGCTTTTTGTATAAGTCTCAATTGTCAAAGAAAAAAAATCCAAAATTATTCCTCCAAAGAAAGTAAGCCCTATTGTGCCATCATATCTGTCACTGACACTTAAGAAAAAACTCTGCAATATGTCAGCTGGGAGTAGAGAGGACAAATGTGTCTGGAAAAACCTGTTCCAACTGCAAAGTTACTTCAGTTTCTGATAAATGACAAAGTCAAACTAGTACATACCCGCCTTCTTCTACTTAGGTTTCAGATGCAACTCAAGAAGCTATGACTCAATTTATGAAAAGAGACTATTCTAAACATTTCTTGGATAATATTCTAAACAAGTGTTCAATTTTACTCCCATAAAAAATTACTTTCCATCAAATTGAAAAGCTATAAAAATATTACCAAATAGGACAATTAAGCAGTATTCTTGTAAAACCCACCTGTACCAGATGTACCGAAGCAAAAGCAATGCAGGACCTGCAATGGAAAGAGGTAAAAATTAGTTACCTGTTAGTTACCTGTTAGTCTTAAAACACCCTCATAGTCTTAAAACACCCTCCAGCTCACTGCATAGGGAATCTCAAATTCTCACTAAAGAAAAAAGTTATTAAGGGGAAAAAGTCCTCTATATTAGGCCAAGGAATTCTTATGTCAGAATAAATGCAAACAGCAAATCAAAAACAAAGAAAACCAACCAACCAAACAAAAAAAACACTGCACACTTTTTGAAATTCTAGGAGACATTCTACTGGATGAAAATTCACTTCAGTTGCTGCCCTTCAACACTTGGTTTATCCATGGTAATATCATGAGAATGTAAAACTTCCTCACAGAACTTACAAGCAAACAGTCCAGTGCAGGAGATGTTAAGAGAGGGGAAAAAAAGGCTCAAGTACACTTGGCAAAACACAGAGTTTGTTAACTTCTTAGATGTAAGATTTATTAATTTGATCCAACAAATGTATGCAGACAAGAACACTTGCAAAATTGGCATAAAAATAACACAGCCATGTTCACAATCAAAAAACATCTTCCTGAAAACACATCCTGCACTCTATTTCCATTATATTAGGCACTCTAAAGGGCAGAAATTGCAAAATTTACAAGTAATCCACACAGAAGTCATGAATATAAGAACAAAACATATTTACCTGCAATTGCTCTAGTGATGATAAATGATGCACCGTGTTTTCTGTTGCCTCTTGGCTGCAATTACAATAATCATCATCAGACAGCATGCCACGCATTTTTAACTTAAATACAATATTCATACATACATTCACTGATTAAATTTAAGTTGGCTCCTAGCCTACGAGTTCTTCATGTATTTTCTATTAATCACTACTTCATCAAATGTCTACTTAAATTGCATAAGCTAAAACATATAACGCCAAATAATTTAAATGCCAAGATGCAATAAACAAAATGTGTTGCAGATTGTCTATTGATTCAGCTTTGCCTCAGTCTTTGGGTGGTAACAAAAGACATTGACTTTTTATTATGTTCTCATGTAAGCTATTATAAATCATTCTTCTTATGCCAAATAAATGCCACAGTGATCTGTAATGCCTAGCAGTCGAAGTACTTTGTGTGCAACCTATTATGCTAATATCTAAGTGCTAAGCTACCTAAAGATTGCTCATGGAAGTTCCTGTAACATCAAGATAAACAAAGAATTTCTGAAAAAAACCCTCTTTTTACATCAATTTGTACTATGTAACATGGCCACTCAGATAACCACCTCTGCTCCATACCATCTCACACAGCCTTTCCACCTGCCCTGCTCCACTTAAGGCAGAGGGAACAGCTACAGTCACTATACAAAATGAAAACACTCTCCCAGCACAGAAAAAAAGGACTCCAAGACAACACAGGATGTATATTCTTATCTGTAAGAGGAGGTAAAATCATTTGTTAGTAAGAAGCAGAAAAAAGATAGAAAACTGAGACAAGAACAAGGATAACCAATAAGGAAGGATCCACAAACAAATTCTCAAAATAAGCAATCATGCTTTCTAATGAAAATATCAGAGCATCCCAAATTGAGCATTAGGATAGGCAATGACTGAATTTTCTCTTCCATTCAATATAAAATACATAAAGCAAATTTCTCATTAACTGAAATATTCAGACCACACCGACTTACAAAGCAGTAAACATTGAAAGACAGATAAATTTATCAACATTTTAGAACATGTCTATGCTTAAAAAATAATATTTAGGCTCCCAAATTTAAATTATTGAAGTAAAGATTAGTTTTCTAGGCAAAGTTTGCAATCCATAAACAGTCTTTCAAATAACCAGGCTGTCATCTCACAGCATGTAAGAAGCAAACACAGCTGTACCAATAGATAACATTCCACATTCAGGCTGATCAGCCAGGAAATAAGAAGGCATTACAGTAAAATAAGTGAGAGCATAAATTATTTCTTACAGCTACTCTAGTACCTCAGGGAGAACTGCAATTCCTTAGGGACCTTAAAAGCAGAGCTTGTTCAAAGTTGTTGGATTACGAGGAAGTTCCCAGCAAAAAATATTTCCTAAAATTGCTTACATCTTTTTAGATTTTTTTTAATATTTTAAGTGTCTGCTCCTAAGCCTAAACTACAGGCTGCTATTCCACACATCTTAAACTCTTCGCAAAACTGATTTACTATTAAATCCTGAAGACCTGAAATTTACTTTTTTGTAATATATTCTTATCATTTCAGCAATAGCAATAGTTACCAGATATGCTGTATTTCTTTTTTAATTCATTTCTTCTTGAGAAAACAACTTCAACTTCTCCTTGCCTGCAGCATTCCAGGAATAAAATCTAAGTAACTTTCTGGTTGAAAAGACACCCACTTAGTTTTGGATGTTTTTGCACACCATACAAACTTACTGGAAGGACAAGAGCTGGTGGGTGTTGGGGAAATCTCAAAACATTAGACTGCAATGAAAAAGAAATGCACAAGACCAGGTAATACATTTTGGAAAATAAATTGAAGGAGAGAGTTCAGTTTGCCTGTATTTCCATAAATCACTTCACAAGTCCTCTCTTGCAACCTCGTCACAGCCACAGCTTCGTTCACTATTTTCACAGACCTACTACTCAGTAATTCCCTTTATTCTCATTGTATATTTCAGCATTCTCAGTGCATTACACGAAATGACATCACTATCCTGAATACAGACTGTTTGATTTCCACACCACTCTCTTCTCTGGTACATTTGTTTCCTTCACAACCCGTCTTCTCCTTCCCCCAAAAAATTCTTACTGGAAAGGTCAGTACAGGTGAATGACAATACTGACAAGAATTAAAATTAAAGCAAAGTTGGGCATTCAACCTAAGAGATCCATGCCAGTTTTATTTATGTCTTGAATTCAACATTATTTTACAACTTCATCACAAGACTCATCTTCCAATAATTAGAGCTGTAAGTTCTAGTACTCTGCAATTAAAATTAGTCATCCCAAATGAAGTAACAGAAAAATAAAGTCAATAAAGACCTACTAAAGTTTAAGATTCAGCTTTGTAGCCCAGACTACTGCATAGGAAGACATTCAATTTCATTTCCCAGTGCAGCATTCAACTTCCTTTCCCTTTCTATCATTCCTTACCTCACTTATTCCAAAAGATTCAATTCTACAAGAAAGTAGGGTGTGATTTTTTTCTGCAAAGTGTGAAAAAAACAGGATTAAAAGAGACAGATGGTCCAAAGGAAAATTCACAGTCACCTAAGTAATATCGCTGTTAAGGCACCTTAAGGCAAAAACTGACTCATACTGACAAAATAATCTATTTGCCTACGATTGTGAGTGTAAAATCAATTTCCCACTAAAATGGTAAAAAGACAATCAGAAGAGCATTTGAGTACTGACAGTTCCCAAGAACCATGTAAATCCAATCAAACTATACAACATAATATTTTCAAACCTTCCAACTTCTGCTATTGAAAACAGGTATTATCTTAAAAATAAAGCAAGAAATACCAAGTTTAAAATAACCAGCACCATCTGCTTAAGTCGACAAGTGAATACATGTCAGATGCTCAGAAATTCTTACTACCAAAGTAGATGAGGACCCTCAGACTGTGGTTACAGTCACTTTAATATGGCATTCCCACATGCTGCCCTAAAGGGAGGTGTCACCTCACACTACTCACAGCCCCCTGGGTACCTACAGGGGCACCAGAGGGACCACTTAACAAAAGGAGATGAAACAACACGATTGTTTCTCAGAGTAACCAATCTTTATTCAACTTATCATACAACTTAAAATCATTAATGAAAGCGGAAACTTGTCAGAAATGTGCCCCCCTAACACGGCTGTAGAATAACCACAGTCTCGTGTCATCATACCTGAGTACTCCTCAAGGTTTGCAACGGGGAAATTGTTTCCATATGTTACTAAAGACAAAGACTATTTACCTTTTCTCAAAACACAAATTAAAACACGTGCAACTATCAGTTCATCTATACAAATAATCTATTCAGTGAGTAATTGGTAATACTGCAATTGTATTTTCCAAATACCCATACCGTGGATTTACAGATCAAGAGCATCACCAACAAAAAAAATCATTCTGATAAATGGAAACCTATTTTTTTTTTGAGTATGGCTCTAGTAATTTTTAACAGGTACATTCCTCCATTTGTGATGTTTTTACATCTCTTCTGTTCAGTTGTTCTCATTAGCATAAAACTTTGTTATAATGCTTCTACTAACAACTTTCAATGGGAAATGCGTTAAAAACTTTAGTGGACTCAAAAGCCGCTACAAGAAAGGAAAAAAAACCACATTGCTTGCATCCTCTATTCAAGTCAGACAAGTGCAGACACAGAGGCAGGAAGCTCAGCACATTGCAGAGGAGAACTTGAAAAAGGAAAGATGAATGAGCTTCTCAGCTTTTCTGGTGACCAGAGAAGAACAACAGATAGAAACAACTAAAAACTTGCAGTACAAGAATAGTGTTTTCTGATTTCTCAAGCACTGGCACCCATTTGCACGCACTGTGGACATACAGGGGAATATATGTTTAAAACATTGTCCCTGTTACCCCAATCCTGCAAATACAGACAGAACCATATCGCTTCAGGAGTCCAGAGAGAATCTAAGTCCTGTTTTCACCAGGACAGATTACACAGCTCTCTGTACAGCAGTTTCTAGGGATGAGACTTGGACTTCATTCACCATAGCTTCGCTTGTGGCAGTCACACCCGATATACGCTGTTCAATAAACCAGAAACACTTCAGGGCACCCCAGGTGGCATATGCCAGGGTGGGAATTAAGTGACACGAAGGCACAGGGGGACAACAGCCGCACGAATACCCCGTGTCCCCGCCAGGGACACGGCGGGCATCCCGCTGAGTCTCCCTGGAGGCACCAGCAGCCTCCAGCAGCCCCGGGGCGCCTCCGCGTCCCCGCCCGCGCCAACGTGGCCGGTCCCCACCCCCGCCCGCCGCCGCGCCGCGGCCACACGCACCTGCACCTCCGTCTCCGGAGGCCACTCGGTGTTGACCAGCAGGTCGTACAGGATGTTCTCCTCCCCGTCCTCCGCCTGCTCGCCGGTGCCGGCCGTGCCGCGCTCCCGGGCAGCCCCGGCGCTGTCCCCGCCGGCGGCGGCCATGCCGGCCCGTCCCGCCCTCCCCGCGCCGCCGCGGCGACGGCGCCCGGCGGGGGCCAAACCGCGCCGCGTTTAACTCGCGCGGCGCCGCCCGGAGCGGGCCAGACCTCGGGCTGTGCGTTGAGCCCTGGCGGAATAGAGACAAAAATGGGGAAAAAGCAAAAGGTGGATTTCTTGCAGGTTGTTCTCCCAGCTTTTATGGTGCTGCGTAGGATTTATAAATATTTCAGTCCTACAAGTTGGAGTTCTCTGCATTGAGGGGCTGGTGTGTGTCCAGAGAAGGCAATGGAGCTGGGGAAGGGTCTGGGCACAGCTCTGATGAGCAGCTGGGGGAGCTTGGCCTGGAGAAAAGGAGGCTCAGGAATGACCTTAACTCTCTAGAGCCAGCTGGAAGGAGGCTGTAGCCAGTGGAGTTTGGTCTCTTCTCCCAGGCAAGAAGCAATAGGATGCTTCAAATTCTGAAACTAGGGATTCAGAGCAATATGAAAGCTCTGTTGGATACCTGGGAAAGACTTCAAGAAGAAACAACTACTGAGAAAAAAATGCCTTTTTACTGTTTCTATATCTTTTAACTATATTTGACAATGTAGCTGGTAAAGCAGTAGTAAATAGTATAGCATTGTGTTTGTAAGTTTCAAAGAATTGTGGGAGTTTTATAGTAAATTGCACTTCACATTCCACACCAACAAGCAGGAGTGTATATCGATATCAAGGCCTACAAACAGGTTTTCTTAGAGTCGTTGTTGAATCTGTACATTATTCATATCTATGCCTTTAAAAAATCACTTGTTTTGTCATTTATTTGAAAGCAAGCAAACTAATGATTGACACATATGGAGAATAACAGTGAAAGAAAAGAAGCACATCAAAGGAAGATACTCCCAAGGGAATTATTAATACGTGAGAAACCATTGCAATGTAAACAGCCTGGTATGAAGGGTATAAAATTCCCTGCTGTATTTTTCTCTGCATGACACCAGTTTCTACAGCATAAGTTAACAGCCAATAGGGCTCAGCAAGTTTTAAAAAAGATCTTGAAATAAACCACAAGGACAAAACCACTATTCAAATTGCAACACAGTAATCAAGAGAACTACAGTCAGAGATGATTGTTTGGGGGGTTTTTTGGCCTTTGAACCAGATGTGTCTCCATCTCATGCTGCCTTCGGAAAGATTGAATTTGTGTTTCCCAACGGAAAGCAGTAGGCAATAGTTCATACTGTGCCTTCCACTTAGCAGACACATGCACCACCGGCTCGTCAAGTAACTTAAGAGCTGCATTCCTGCACTTGCAATCTCATTTTGTTCTTCACAAAACGCCCAAGATCCTCCCATTTAATGTCACTAGAAGCTACCCTAGAACAAGATGGTGCAGAATTTGGGGAAATTTCTGTACAAACCGGAGAACAACGTATTCCCATTAGCATACACCTAGCACATAGCCCTGAGGCGCACACGGGCCGGGCGGAACGCGCGGCGCGGCGGCTCCTGCGCCCGCCCGGCCCCAGAGAGCGGCGCTCGGGCCGCGCCTGCGCGCTGCGCTGCGCTGCGCTGCCCGCCGTGCTCCCGGGGCGAAGATGGCCGCCTTCTCGGGTACGTGGCGCGGGGCCGCGGCCCTGAGGGAGCCTGAGGGAGCCTGAGGGAGCCTGAGGGGGCCTCTGCGCGCCGCCCGCCGGCTCCCGGGCTCCCTGCGGCACCGGGGAAAGCTCCTCGGGCCGCCCGCCCAGCCTGGCCCGCGGTAGTGTGTGGCTGGTCATCTATCAGGCTGGAGGTTGCGAGGCCTGCGGGGGATGTAGATCCTTCTCCAGGCTGTGAGAAGTGGTTGTCGGAATGTTTTTCAGGTTTTATTGCATATGTAGATCTAGCAAAGGGACTACTTAAAATCTAGGCTCGTTCCTCATGCTGGCTGGTTTCAAGAACAGGGGGTTTATCATAACTGTTCTCTGTAAAGCAGTGGAGAATAACTAGCTTTTTACAAGAGGGCTCTGCTTGGTGATACGATTTAGCAAAATATATATTATATAAGCTATGTATGCATATATAATAGTAAAGTGTAATCCAAAAGCTTACTAAGGAGGAAAGGAGGAAACATCACTTTTTGTGTCCCCTTCCCCATGCAGATACTTGTACAAATAGGCAGCCAGCCAAGACCAGAGTTCTGTAAAATTTTAATATATATAGGGTTTTTAATTTTTTCTTTTTAACTGAAATTTTTGCATCTTATCATGAGGGTAAGATGCTGAAGCTTCTTTTCAAGATCTAGAGGTCAGTTTGGGTGCTGTGCAGCGGGGTTAATGTGGATGCAGTTGAGGAAAATGTCATGGTGTCGTTGTTTGATTAAATTCTAGTACTTTATACTGAGTTGAACTGTGTGAGTTGGAAGTATATGAGAAAACATATTTATGTATTTGTTTCTAATTTTCAGTCAGTAAGAATTTATTTTGATTGCTGTTGACTTTGTTGCTTGTGTGGATTGCCTACTTTTGTAGAATGAACAGGCCAGCACTTGAAAATGTTAAAGCTTTCTGAAATCACATTACAAATGAAACTCATTTCTTATAGCATTTGTTTTATAGCAAATATAAGAATAATTTTTGGCTGTACACATCCATCTGCACCTGCCCAGTTCAGTGTGTGTGATGTGCATGCTGTGTCTGAAACCCAGCATGTAGCAGTCAGAGGCCTGTGTGTAAAACCTCTGCCTGGAAAGGTGCACATTTATAGATGAAGGAATTAATTTAGAGTAACCTTATGTACCCAAAGAGATGACCAACAGATAAATTGCTATTTTGAGGGCATGCTACCTTCATTTGGGTTGCTTAGGATGTGCTTTCCTCTTCCCATATTGAATAGCTGCAGGTTTCTTTTGTTTTCCTTTTTAAATACAGAGGAGTTGTTTTTCAACATACAAGCATTTTGCTCCATATTTAATTTGTGTTCGGGGTGCAACCATCAGATCTTGATACAAGTTTGAAGGGGTATCCAAGGAAGAAACCTTTCAAAGGTGGATGTAATTAATAATTTTATCAGAATCAAAGCATTGTATTTTTATTGTACATGCTGTAAGTGGGTCAGGCAAGTTTTGGTGAACTAGCATCCATATAGGACACAGGTTTTTTCTACTGTTTGCACCTCAGTTGTTGAGAAAGTTGAGTATTTGTGATTAACAGTCTTCCCTGTTGTCTACATGGACAGTTTCCTTAAAGGTGCCAAGAGTGGTACCCCTGAAGTGGTGCTGTGTTCCCAGTGTGTTTGCTTGCTGCCCTGACTGCACCTGCCCTTGTGCCCTGTGTGTGCTTGACTTACTCTGCTCTAAATGGGGACAGCTCTTAAAGCTGCTGTGAGGAAGGGAGTACATTTCTAGCACTGGGTGCTGGAGTGAAGGCTGCACATGCACATACCAAAAAGAGTGGTTTTCCATGCTTGTGTCTATGTTGATGCTTGGCAGTCTTTTGGGTAATGTGAGGTTAATAATACTTCTTGATCCTATTTTGCTTGTCTTACAGAAATGGGTGTTATGCCTGAGATAGCTCAAGCAGTAGAGGAGATGGACTGGCTGTAAGTAGGAGTGTGTCAAACTCTAATTTACCTTTCAGCAATGTATGACATGCTTCTTAAAGCACCTCTGCTGTCACATTAAAGCAAAGTGGATGTGTGTTTTCCTTTACCTGTCATTGCATCTCATGCACGTCTCTGTTTTGTCAAAGACTGAAGAATACAAACTGTGACTGCAGTGGTAACATCAAACTTGGACAAGCAGAGCATGACTTCTTGTGCTTCATTTTTTTTTGTTTC
Organism: Erithacus rubecula; assembly: GCF_903797595.1. Classification (NCBI taxonomy): domain Eukaryota; kingdom Metazoa; phylum Chordata; class Aves; order Passeriformes; family Muscicapidae; genus Erithacus; species Erithacus rubecula. The sequence continues at coordinate 11,881,578 of NC_136685.1, read as the reverse complement.
ACAAAAGGCTCTGTGCTTCTGGTTAAAATTTATGTACCATGGGGTTATTGGATGAAATATTGTCATGTAATTGATGCTAGTTTAGTATATGTTTCCAGATTGTGGTCTATGATTCTGTTTTTCAAACTTAATGCTTGTGTGTCAGTCTTCTAAAAAAGTTGTTATTCTTGTGTTTGGTTACTTGTTTAGTCAAAATGTTTTTATTTCAGAGTTTGTTTTGAATTATCATTTGGAAAGTTGTCAGTATGGACAAACTTAGTTTATATAGTTTTTGTCACATGAATATTAATTAGCTGTGAGTGACTGGAAATGCTATTTAAGTTCAGTTATCTTTACTTGGTTTTCCAGTTTTGAACATGTAAATGAGATCTGCATAAGTAATTCTAAAGAAAAGACAAGGAATATATAGTTAATAAGAGTTTTTTAGTTTAGCATAGTGATGTCTGATGTAGCCCTCTCAGCAGGGTTCAGCTGAATCCACTGCAAGCCAAGAAGAATAGCAGTTACCTGCTTTATCTTGCAGATGACTGCAGTTTCTGTGAATTTCTGTATATGTAAAAATTTCTTTTTCTGCTGATGTAGGACATTACCTTGTGCTTATGTGTTCTTTCCTGTAGTCTCCCTACAGATATCCAAGCAGAATCCATCCCGTTGATCTTGGGAGGTGGTGATGTACTTATGGTATGTGTGCAGGATAGCCCTATTCATAGAAATCCTGTGTCTCTTAGTTGGTTGTGTGGTCAATTTTGTTCTTTTCTGGCGGGTCCATAGTTAGACTAGCTCTCCTGTCCTTCTTCAACAGAAAGTATATTCTTCAGGTAAAACCTCTGAGTTCCTGGTGTGTTTCCAGCTGTTCTTGCAGATGAAATTCTGCAAGAATTAAGCTTTATTTTTTTGACATTTTGACAGGCACTGCCGCATGAATCAGGGCTGTCTGATCTCATCTATTCTCCTTTTGGCTGTAAATACCTGACACAGCTCTGTGTGGAACATGGCTCATACTGCCTAAGCCAATTCTGCAGTATCACTAACCTTGAAAGTATCATTGTGTTCATCATATGCCTTGTCCATCATATCTTTTATGGATCTCTGTGTTGACCATTCCATAAACCAAAATAGTACTTCCTAAAAAATAAACTTAATTTATTAAAACAGAATTCTAGAACAATCTTTACAGTCCCGGTTAAATTATTGTATTTTTCTTCCTATAGGCTGCTGAAACCGGGAGTGGGAAAACTGGTGTAAGTAATCAAGTTTAAATTAGCAGAAAGTAAAAGTCTTTAAGTGGTGAGAGGTGGCATGTATGCATATATGCAGAGAGAATGTGTATAGGTGTTTAAGCATTATTGGTAATAGTATTTACTAACATATGTGTAGGAATGTATTTCAGTGTTTCTGGCTGTGGGTATTGCACCCAAAAAGAAGGCTGGAAATAAGTGTATAACTTGTAGAATAAAAATAACTTTTCATTTTAGGCTTTCAGCATTCCAGTTATCCAGATTGTTTATGAAACACTGAAAGACCAAATGGAAGGCAAGAAAGGAAAAGCCACTATTAAAACTGGAGGAGCAGGTAAGTTTTTAATTGTCACACTCCTTAAATTGAAAGCTCTGCTAACTCATGTTGATTTAATTATTTTAAAAAGTAAAGTTAACCTCAAATGAGATAAGTATTTTTTTCAGTAATTAATGATAATATACATAGAGTATCATCATTCAGTGTTTTATTAAACAGTGAATGTAAATTTACTGGTTAGAATCATGGGAAGAACTGGTGTGCATTGCACTGCAGACTCTTAGTAATGCTCTTGTTTTCAGCTTGAGGCTGTCTGATCTGCACATTGCTTTCCAGTGTTCTTCTGAAAGACATACTAGGTTAATGCCTTGCAAGATGTGAAGTGATGGTGGTGTTTCTTTTAAAAGAAGGAGTTAAAAAATACCATCCTCTTGCAGGAATAGGTGAGACCAGCTATGACACCATGGAGTTGAGGCCTCTTAAGTGAGCTTGAACAGAAAGCTCTTCTAAGCTCAAACATATTTTTGTGTGTCTGGGTTAACAGTGTAGGGTCTTTCAATTCTGCTGTGATAAGTAGGGCTGTTGTGTTCCTTTTGGCACTTGCCTAGGTGTGGAATTGAATAACAACATCTTGAGTTGCTGCAGTTTGTTCTAGTAAACATTGAATTGAGCAGGAAATGCACAGGGCCAGAACTCAGCTATATAGAATGGATTGCAACCATGATAACATCCTCACAGTATTTAGGAGTCTATTATACATGCATTTAATTAAGCTTGAAACTGTAAAGCCAATAACTGTGTCCCATCTGTGGTATTGATAAGATTGGGTTTTATGTAAGTGAACAGTATTTGCACAAATAACACTCTGAAGCTGTTATAGAAGTTGTCATTATAACTACTGTTACATTCGTGACAGTAAAGTCAACATAAAAAAAAATATCTAAAATCCTCCTTGAGAGAATGTAGTATGTCTGCAGTCAGTAAACCTAATTGAAGTGACATCTGGGGTTTTTTTAATCATGTACAGATTATATTACAGCATGTTGTTGGGCATATGAAAAATGAAGGCAGAAATTCTATGTACAAGTATCTTAGCTCCTTAGTAATGACATTTTAACTTACAGTCTGAAGAAAACTTTCATGTAAGATTGGAACAGAAATGGCAAATAATGCATTTCAAATTTGTTGTTCTTAATGTAGTTTCAAATATTTTCTATCTGAATTTGATTGTCATTGTGTGAAACTGCTTATTTTATCAAAGTCTTCACTGTTTCCAGTTGCATTTTTAAGTAACTTAAGCTGTGCTCTCTTTAATGGAATAATCTGCATTTCTATAGACTACCTTTTCATTAAGCATTTGTGCCCCCCCCTTCAGGCCTTCAAATTGACCTCATGTGAATTTCATTGGAACAAAGCTATTCCCCCAGAAAATTAAGCCAAACTCTGTAGAAACAATTTGAACTTCTAATTTGAGTTTTTTCGGCTTGCTTTGTTGATTTAATGCTTTTTCTGTTATTGTCTTTCAAACTTAGTGCTCAATAAATGGCAAATGAACCCCTATGACAGAGGATCAGCTTTTGGTGAGTTGTTCTGCTGTTCACTTGTGAACATTTGCTTGGTAAAAAAGAATAAAACTAGAGGAAAGCATGCATGAAATTTTCTTTTAAAAGCAGGTAGTTTCTTTTACTAAAACTGTCTTGTTATTTTCAGCAATTGGATCAGATGGTTTGTGTTGTCAAAGCAGAGAGATAAAGGAATGGCATGGATGCAGAGCAACTAGAGGCGTGACTAAAGGTAGATACAAAGTGATGTGTTTCAAATACTTTTCTAGAAAAGTTTGAGCTGAAATGCCTGCTTGTTGCCCATTGTTAATGTCAATGGTTGCATTAAAACTTTCTATCCATCTGAGCAAATTTAGTAACTTAAGACTTTGAAATGACAAATACCTCTTTTTTTTGTTCTCCTTGTGTTGTAAATTACCATTTCCCTCATAGTGATGCCTGGAAATAGAACAAAACCTTCCCAAATGATGTTAAAATGATAATAGAAAAGCAAATGTTTGCTTGAAAGCCTTCAATGACACAATATGGTAAAAACCATGCCCCAGATTAGGTTCATGCAATTTTATAAGATCAGGCAGTTAGAATGTCCAACCAATATTGTCCAGTAAGAGGAGCAGGTGGTTAGGTAATCCCCCCTGGGTTCTGCCCCATTGAAGTCCTCCACTCTGGTCCTCTGACTCTGCTTTTATTATGTCTGCAATACATGGTACAGAATAAAATATTGGTAAACTTAACAGGCAAAACCAAACAAAATTTTAAGAATGCATCAAGGAGTTTGTTCACAGTGGGGAAGAAAGCTGGAAAAGTACTAAAGTTACACCTAGGCATTTAACAGTCTACTGAGCTACAAATACATGAATTATACATAGAAAGCTAAAAATCTTCAGGCATCAATAGGAGACTGAGTTGAAGGAGGCAGAATCATAACTAATACTCATCAAAACACATTTTTTTAGGAATTTTTTTCAGGCTGTGCACACAGTATATTGAGTTGATTCCTCATAGACTTCACACAGATGTGTGCATGCAAAAACTTCATGATTCTGTGGTTGTAGCAGTAGTTGAGAGGCCAACGCCAGCACTGACATCATCCTGATACTCCAGTGGTTCAGGGTGTGTGTTCAGAAAGACCCTAAACGGTCTCTTTCATGGGGTTTGCAGATAATTCTGTAGTTTGTGTGTCCATAACAGCCAGCTGAATGTGCTTCAAGTGGCACAAGCAGTTGTTGATGCTGGGGCATGCAGGTAGTCTGGTGTTGATTCTGCAGAACCTTGTGTCCTGAGTTTATCAGTTCCTGTGCAATCAGTAGGACCAGTCTTCTCTGCTGCTTGTCACTCTTTTGGAGCCTTTCACACACTACCTCTCAGTGTGTACTTTGTCTCTTTTGCCTGCTCCTTATTCTGTGCATGGGTACACACACAGAACCTTTTCACACAAACACAGTAGGGCATTTTATGACACTTCTAGCAGGAATGGGAAGGTTAGGTTTGTATGGGCTTGGAAGTGGCAAGACTGAAACCACCTTAATGAATTTGGGTATTGTATTACATCCTTTATTTTTCTTTTAAAGGGAAATACTACTATGAAGTTTCCTGTCATGACCAAGGCTTGTGCAGAGTTGGTTGGTCAACTATGCAGGCTTCACTAGATCTGGGTGAGTTTCCTTCTGAAGAATCAATAGGTAGTTTTTATATTGACATAGAATGTGTGGAGTCCTGTTTCAGTGTTGGAGAGAATGGACTCCTTGGGAAGGATCTCAATATCAGAGAGTTGGAAATATTTGTGTATTTTACTTCCTGTAAGGGGAAATCTTTGGTGATGGCAGTGTTCACTTGTCTTCTGTGATTTTCTGCCTTTTTTTTTTTTTTTTTTTTTAAATGAAGATGATTGGAGACTGGTAAAATCAATAAATGTACTGCTGCAAAAGTACTAGTTTGATGTACATCCAGATCAGAAATCTGTAGTTAGCACTGGGTATTATATGTTTATGTGGTAATGTTGGAGATTTCAGTTGCGAATACCAAGAGAAAAAAGCATAACCTGTCAACCAAAAGATAAAAGCCTATTTTCTTGTTTTCAGGAACTGATAAATTTGGCTTTGGCTTTGGTGGCACTGGTAAGAAATCTCACAACAAGCAATTTGACAGCTATGGTGAGGTAAGCTTGAATTGCATTTGGCAGAAATATTATTAAAAGTTTTGCAAGTTAGTTTTGTGCTGTTAAAATCAACTGTCTTTTGAAATAGTACTCACTGCTAAGGGAGACTCACTGGGCAAAAGAAGAGTGAAACATTGAAGCATTTTTGGATAAAAGTTTATTAAAAGATTCAACAAAAGCAGTTATAAGTTTGAGACATGATAGTGGTGAGGATGCAATTATATTGACTCTTACTTAGTAAAATTTTATTGTGTGTTACAGGTTAAAAGTTAACTGACCTCTTGAGATTTGTCTCAATTTACTTCAGTTTTAGCTTGAATAAATCAACCTGTCTGTATACACTGTGAATATCCAAGTGAGGGCACTGTATTCTATTTACTAGAAATTAAAATAGAAATAATTGCACAACTCTGTAATCTGTCAAAGGGCATTATTAATTGCTAATAAGACAGAGTACACTACTGATAGCTATTGAGTTGGGTTTGCCATTACCTGAATGTGCATACTTCTGAAGTGTCTGCTGGGAATATCTGTAGTGGTTTTTGTGTAGTTTAATAGTGGAATTGAGATGTTTAAACATAATTGATATGAAGAAGTTTTACAGCAGAAACTCAGGTCTTTTTGTGGTAATAATGAACTCAGTGTCATAAAACTTGCAGTTTTTATGCCTACTGTAGCTTGTTTAATAGTGACTCTTGAGCTGTTGATGAGAAGTACTTTATATATAAATGTTACTGAATACCTTTAACATTAACAGATCTCAAGAGAAGTAAAGCACTTAACTATACATAACATGCATATAGCATCATGTTGAAGAGTTAGTCTTTTATTCTAGTCAAAATACAGGTTTCTGATGACATGTTTGGTGTTCTAAGCTTAGATTTACATTGACTAATGCGTGACTAATGTCCTTTTCATAATGCAGAATACTTCCAGGTAAATGAATTAAATGTATCATTGTCATTGTGTTTGGTTTTTGAAGTGAATTTAAAGCAGTAAAAAATGTTTAAATACCTAAGATCAATTGGGCACTTTACTGAAGACTTGTAATCAAATAAAAATATGTGTTCTATTTACAACAGTCTTACTGAAATAAATCTAACTTACTTGACTTCTCTCAAGAATCAGCACTTGTTAGGGAGAGGTGGGAAAACTAAAAGCTGACAGAATATAAGCACTGTCTTCTCAATGCACTGAAAATGTCTCAGCTTCACAGACCTTTTTTTTTCTTTTTGCAGGAGTTCACTATGCATGATACTATAGGATGTTACCTAGACACAGAAAAAGGACAAATAAAATTTTCCAAAAATGGTAAGTTTTATTCTCTTTCTTTGGAATTTTATTTGGATGCTTTCATTGGTGGGAGGGAGAGGAACACTTGTACTTGCAGAATCTGACTGAAGTAACTCTACTTTCAGGGAAGGACCTTGGCCTTGCATTTGAAATCCCGCCCCATATAAGGAACCAAGCACTTTTTGCAGCTTGTGTACTGAAGGTAACAGGAATATTACAGATGTCCAAGATGATTTTAATTTTTCTGGGTTTGTTAATGAGCTACTTAAGTATAAAATTTGCATAGACACATACTATAGTTGTGCATGTAAAGTCAGTTTTCTTTGGTTTACTAGTATTCACTACTGGAGTAATATGTGTGCATTACTTTGAGTACTATTTAAGCTAAATGTTTAAATTCGAATTTTAATCTTGAATTTATAGGTAGAATAGTATGGATAACTAATTCCTATTAACAGTGCTATGTTGTGTGTATTAAACTTTGATATGCTGCCCTTCTGACACAAGCAAATAGCTTGAAAGTCAGATATTCTTTTTCATTTGTTCTGAACTTAACTTTAATACTATGTCTTTCTGAGTTAGTCTTTTTACATCTATCTCTCAAGCAGTAAAGATTTTAGCAAAACCTTTCAGTAGTTAGAGAAATGTACAACTTCATGGGAAATCGCTTTGTTTTTTTCCCTTGGCTTTTTTCTGTTTGTTTGGCTGGGGTTTTTTTAAGTTCCAGCAACGTGGGAAAGAGGATAAGATAGGAGATGAAAAGACATTGTCTATCTGTTTTTTTATTACTGAGTTGTCTCTCATTTTATCTGGTCTCTTGAATCTATGTATATGACACAACTTTGTTGAAACCTAGAATGCTGAATTGAAATTCAATTTTGGTGAAGAAGATTTCAAGTTTCCACCAAAAGATGGATATGTTGGTCTTTGCAAGGCTCCTGAGAGTAGTGTTGTAAAATCACAACACTCAGGTAGGTTAGATTTTTACAAACTTATCTTTTTTCTGTATTCAGGTTGTGTTACCAAGCATCTTTTGGTCCCTTTAATTGTGATCAGAAAGATTTTGAGTATACCAAGATTGTCTTGAAAGTATACCAGATTGTCATACTCTTAAATCACCAATAGTCTTTAATACTTTGAATTTAGAAGTACATCACATGAAAGAAGTCCAGCTAAGTTTTTCAGCAGTGCTGTCTTAAAAATATGTGGGTATTTATATCCTGCATGACCAGTACACCCACTTGTAAGTTCTGATCATTATTCTGAAGTTATTCATAATTGAGAAAGCAGTCACATCACCTTTTAATGGAGCAATTAAAATTATTAGAAAATCCAAATGTGTTTCCAGTAAAAAAATTCCAGAATAGGAATGTAGTTTGTCTTAATGTTGATTTTTTTTCCACTTAGGAAGTGCACAAGTGGTTCAAGCACAGAACCTTCCAAATGCTCCAAAAGCATTGATTGTAGAACCATCAAGAGAGCTGGCAGAACAAACTTTGAACAATGTGAAGCAGTTCAAAAAATATGTTGATAATCCCAAATTAAGGTAATATTGAATTTGTTAGTTTCACTTATGGTATTTTCTATGGATGTAAGTTCTTGGGGAGATGGGAAGCTGGTTCCCCTTTGTAGCTGAGTGAGCAATAATCTGCAGTGCTGCTGATAATAAAATCAATAATAATCTGCTACCAACCAAACTTCTGACTTTGCAACTGCTGATGAAGTTAGACCTTAGGGGATTTTTGGTGTGTTTTATCTGTGGACTGCATTCTTGTCATATAATGGAATTTGGTGGGTAGGGGTTTTTTTAATTATCAGTGATAACTAGTATGATACTTCACATGCTTTTCTTGACTGAAAACATTATCTGCTTACTGTCCTTCTTTCCTAAACATTTTCCTATGCCCCTATCTCCCCCTACTCCTTCATTTTGTTTGTTCTTCGTCTCCATCAAATACCTATATACAGAGTCTGCTGTCTTTAATTAACATGCTTATGGGACAAATAATCATGGAGATGCAATTCTGCAAAATGAATTGTCTATAAGTTGCTTTGGTTTTAAGTTGTCTCAGCTTGGACTGTGCTTCTATAGCTTAAACATTTCCCAATTTTTAACTGCAATCTGTTTGCAAGAGTGCATTTACTAGAATTGGTGAGATTAAGCAATAGGAATGGGCAAGCTACAATGAAAGATTAATTTAGTTTACTGTTATTTGCATTTCTAACTTTCAAGGACGCAGGCAACTTTATTGACTAAGTTATATTATTTTTGAGATTTTTTTAAGAAACATTTTTTGTAAGATTAAATTTGCTAAGGTGCTAGTCTGTTTAATACAACAGTGGTAAAGTAATCACATTCAAATACAGTTTGGTAACAAAGCTTTCACATGAAATACAATACACTACATACAAAAGGATTAATTTCAAAATCAATTTTTTTCTATTATTCTGTTCTTAAAATCACTGTTCAGAGCTGTTGTCAGCTATCAAAAAAATAATCAGTCTTCAGACAGATGTTTAGTATGCCTTTTGAATATAATAAATGGGTAAAAGTCAAAAATATTGATGTAATTTTAGGGAACTGCTAATTATTGGTGGAGTTGCTGCAAGAGATCAACTCTCAGTACTGGAACAAGGCGTAAGTTGTATTTTTTTCATATGATTTCTTGGTTTGGGTTCCACGTAATTTATGATGTTGCTAGAGGATATCATGTAATTAATGTAAGAGGATAATGTAATTAATTAATGTTATTAATGTAGAGGATATTAATGTAATAAGAATAATAAACATGTTTAAAAGAAAATGTACAGTTGATAGCAAGCTCATGTTGCACCAGTTTGGCAGCTGTTCTTCCATGTCTTGTATAAGTACATGAAAGTACTTACAGTACTTAGTCAAATTCTGTTGAAGTCTGAGTACTCCTGAAAATATTAAAATTAAGGTATAATTGTTTGCCATTTGTCCTTAACCAACAAGACAGTTTTCCTATTAACTTCTCTTCCATGTTCTTGTGAATAAAAATAGTCTGCAGTTATCAAGATGAACCTATGCTACAAGCCAGTCCTACACAGAAAGAAGTGGTCTGGTTTCAGCAGCATGGAATGTACAATTGATTCATTCACCTTTAGGGAGAACAGAGTCACAGGGTTGTGGTTTCTATTTAAGACTCACTTTTGGAAGTGAAAACACATCACTATGGATAAATTTTCTAGTGGTTCTAGCTACCAAAATATAAATTTTTTAATAAGCCTACTTGAACTGGAATATTATTCAACTTCCATGTAAATGCTAAAATATTGATTGTGAACCCTTCTGTCTGGCAAAATCTTCAGTTATTTCTTTAGTTGAGAGACTTTGCATCTTTCCACCGTGAGAAAAATTTGTCCTCATTTAAAAACAAATCTGTTTGTTGGCTTTAGACAGCTTGGCATTCAGGGAAATCTTTTATCTTCCCAGATAAAAGAAGGTTTCCTCCCTGAGGTAGATTCTACTAATGAAATGACTGTTGAACCAAAATGCAGGTTGCTCAGAGATAAGGTTCTAATATTCCAGAAGGGAAAATTGTATTAGGCAGCTACCTAAAGCAACTTGGAAATTGTTCTTGATTTGCTTGTGAAGGTGGGAAGTGGAGATCAGATCCCTCCAACTCAAATTACTCTAGGATTTTATGAAGTTATAATTAATAGAAGACAAAGCCTTACACTGATAATTGTCTCCTAATGTCTCTAGTTAGTTACAGGACCAACTCATGCTCTTTATGTACTTCATAGGTGGATATTGTTGTTGGAACCCCTGGAAGGCTGGATGACCTGATTGCAACGGGGAAGATTAATTTATCTCAAGTTAGATTCCTGGTTCTGGATGAAGCTGTATGTGGAGAACTAAGTGCTACTTAAATTCTCTTCTTAAATGAAATATGATATTTGCAAAAAAAGTAAAACATGATTGTTCTCTATAGTATTTGATAATTCAGTTAGATATGTATAGACTGTTCCAGCTTAATCCTCTCATCATTTGCAACCACAGTAACCCACTTTTTTTTGACCCTGTCCTGATGGTCTCTCTGTTAGATCTGTTCATAATTTTTCTATATAGAAAAATATATTTTGAATTACATCTTTAAGGTACTTAAATCTATCCCTGTCACTGCAGGGAACTTCAAGGACAAAGACAAAATATGAGTGTTAGTTAACCCAGCAGGTCTTGATGCCAGTGAATGTTGTAGTCAAAATTCTGTGAAATACGGGCATCTCTCTGATCTGTTGTAGTACAGCTGAATATTCACAAAAATCAAATGCCTTGGGTGTTAGCTAGGAGTAACTGCTGAGCTTCTTGTGAAGCACATCAGCTATAGTGTAAATGCTCCACATTTTTACTGGGCTTTTTCTCCTTAATCATAATACCCCTGCCATGCCTTGACCTGTCCAACTAATTAAGAGCAAGGACTTCTGAGAGTAAGAGTATATTGCTTATCCAACTCAAGTGTAATGACTGAGAAATGTGAGAGAAGATTTGCAGGTTCATCTCTTTCATTTCATCTCTGCACAGGATGGCCTTCTCCTTCAAGGTTATTCAGATTTCATAAATAGGATCCATAGTCAAATTCCTCAGATAACCTCAGATGGAAAGAGACTTCAGGTATAAAATGTTAGGGATTTGTTGGTTTTTTTTGTTGTTGTTGTTGTGGGGTTGTTTGTTTGTTTGTTTGTTTTGTGTGCTTGAATTTTGGGGGGATGTGTGGTATGCTCTGCTTTCAGTTGTTGAGTCATTTGGCATGGAGCATGCTTCTTTGAAGTGGAGTTTGCTGAAGCTTTTGTCCAAAACTTAACGCGTGTTCAGTGAGTTCAGTAATTGCCTGTGAATATACTTTTAGCATTCTAGATGTTGAAGGCCTAGTGTTCAGCAGTTTGCAATTTAATTTGAATTATTTAGATGCAAATATAGCAAACATGACTGGATACATACTTTGATTTTAGCGCGTTAATAATTGTGATTCATCCACTTTTCATAGTTTTGCATTCTTCCTAATAATTTATTGGACATTTGTAAGAAAATAGTTAAACAACTTATTTTGTGTCCTGACTCTGCCAACTGAGTTAGTTCCTTTGATGAGGAAGTCTGAACTCTTTGTTGTGCTACATTATGCTATTCAGCTACATAACATTCATCCAGTTCTACTCCCACCTTTTTGGACTAAGAGGATCTTATCTTCAGTAGTATCCATGTGACTCTCCTCAGGTGATTGTGTGCTCTGCAACACTGCATTCTTTTGATGTGAAAAAACTGTCAGAGAAAATCATGCATTTTCCTACCTGGGTTGATTTGAAAGGAGAAGATTCTGTCCCTGAAACTGTACACCACGTAGTTGTGCCTGTGAATCCAAAAGCTGATAAACTCTGGGAACGGCTCGGCAAGAATCATATTAGAGTAAGTGAAAATTGAGAGTATTTGTCCATTTTTTGCTTATTTTACCTTCAGAACAGGGGCCTAATGTTGAAAGATCTTTGCTGGCTTAATCTGCAATGAGCACCTACCAGTGATGTCATGACACTGTTTCTGAACAGCTCAGCCTTACAAACACAACTGAAGAAAGCTTGATAGAGTAACAGTCTGATTTGCACTAGAGAACAATGGCACTGTGGTTTTTCAGTCATTTCACAGCTAATGGTCCATGGCCTAAGTGTGCTTAGTTCCTCTTTCCTGACTTGGCAGAAGGAAATAAACCTGCCAAGGTGGATCAATCTGTAAGGTAATTCTGTCTCCATCCCATGTAAGATGAGCAGTTTTTGCAGGAATGGATTTCATGTCAGACCTGCATTTGAGACTTTAGATTCTACATTCACCTATTCATATGAGAAGGTTCAGGTATTTAGTATTCAAATTCTGAATAACCTGGAACCATATTTTGTTCTTGGCAACACTGACACAGTTACAAGTCTGTAGGTTTTCTTAATCCTTCTTTGTCTTTGGAACCTCTGTTTGTCACATGTTAATACCTTTTCATTAAGTTTTTGTATGAGTTTATTTCTTTAGGATTTTAAGTTTATATCTGATTCAGCCTAGCATAGGGGAAGAGACAAGGAACTACTGTATATATGATTTAACCATATTTTACAATATATTTTTATTCAGGTTTCTTTGGGTGTTCTTAATTCTTCACTTTGTTCAAGGGTGTTTCCTATCTAGTGTCTGCATCAATAGTTTTATTGCCCCTTTTTTATGAATAAGTTTTGTGTGCTTAAACACAAGACTTTCCTTTTGCTAATGGTAGGTAAACATGACTGGTGAGAGAACAGAATGCTAAGACTACTTTTCAGTTTTCATTTCTTCCTAGTTATAAGTTAATGGAGAGTTAAGTATTTTGATGTGAAGAACATACTACTGACTTGGGGGGCTTTTTTGTTTGTTTTTTTCCTAGACTGATGAAGTGCATGCAAAAGACAATACACGACCTGGTGCTAACACTCCAGGTAATGAGCAACACTAAGAAATTGTTTGTTAAATTTTTGTAGATGTTTTGAAGTAAAAGTAAATTGTAGTAGATACTGGCCTTGAGTCACGTTCCTCCGAAATTTTATTTCTACATTCTCATAGTCTTGAAGAGAAATGAGTTTCTGTAACTGGGGAATGGGAAAGAGACTTGAATATATATATTTGCAGATTTATAGACAAGTGTTTGTTGGTGTGTGTATATGAAACCTGAAATTTCTGAGTGTTTCTGTTCTCTCTGTGCTTTATCACCTTGGAGCATGGAGGGGAGAGGTAGAAACTGAAGGTTTAGCTTACTCGCTCTAATGATAAAAGTTTAATTGTCTGCTTGAAGGCTATAGAAATTCAAAGATATGCAGATCAAAGGTTCTTAATGATTTTTAAACAATTTGAGTGAAGTAATTTCTTTATTTTTATTTAGAAATGTGGTCTGAAGCTATTAAAATTCTAAAAGGAGAATACACTGTTCGGGCAATCAAAGAGCACAAGATGGATCAAGCCATTATTTTCTGCAGGACTAAAATAGATTGTGATAATATGGAGCAGTACTTTATCCAGCAGGGTGGAGGTAATGCTTTCATGTCAGCCTTACTCAGCTCACTTTTCTCACTTCTGTGTTTTTTCAACACCAAATTTGTATGATAGAGGTCACCAGTACTGACAGAGCACAAATAAATTTGTGCTTCAGGTTTTTTATGTACTGACTGGGCATAAAATTCTGGGTTTTGTAGCAAGCAGCTGCAGGGGTGCCCTTTGTGAAAAAAGGCAGTGAACTGTCTTGTACCTGTTCCAGACAGTTCTGAAATGGATGGAAACCTATCATGCACCAAAACTTGAACCAGTGAAGATAATCGGTGCCTCTGCTGAAACATACTAGTAAAATTGATAGTTGGTAAGGGCAAGAGACATGAGAAGAAATATTAACACATAACAGGACATAGAAGGAGAAATATGAAAGAAAACATGGGAGCAATGAAAGGGATGTGTGAGGAGAAAGGTGAAGACAGACATTTGAAGAAATGGGGAATTTAGAGCAGGAAGGAATATGGAGAAATGTCTGCACAGACTTATTCTGGGGAGGAGGGAGAAAGGGTGTTTAACTACTTGTCTTGTATTTTTTCCACCCCAATGCCTGTGAAGTTTTTTTTTCCTGTGAATTTTTTTCCAGTTTTGTATGATTCTGTGTCATAGCTTATATGTGATGTTATTCATGCATATAAATTCTTTCAGGCCCTGATAGGAAGGGACATCAATTCTCATGTGTCTGTCTGCATGGTGATAGAAAACCTCAAGAAAGAAAGCAAAACCTGGAAAGATTTAAGGTGATGCAGCAGATTCTTGAAGGCTTTTTCCTTACCTCCCAATATCTGAATTAATATGTTAATTTGTGTTTCTAGTCCTCCATTTAAATTAAATTGCACTCAAATGCTCTATGTCCCAATTCCTGAAATTGTGAGGCACATTTTCTGTGGGTGGAAATCTCTACTGGTAATCAGTATGACCTTTGTGAATTTGAATTCGGAAGATAGTTGGCTTACTTTGAAGTAAAAGCCTAACTTTAAACTCTATAGCAATTGCATTGTTTTTTACAGTCTTAAGTACTTGATTATTTAAAAAAAAAGTTCAAATGTTACAGTTTAGTTTTGATTAAGCCATTTGTTGATTTTTGCTTGCTTGATGGTGTTGGAGAAAGAAACAAGGATGTAAATTCACTAAGTTATTCATGCTTTATTTGAAGTCTTCCTAAATGTACAGAGACTTCAAGGTGAAATAGGTGCAGAGGACTGTGGTTTCATTGCTTGGGATTTTGCTTGCTGTATTTGACACTGGAGTTGATTACAACTCTGCTTTTGCAGAGAGGAGATGTTCGTTTCTTGATCTGCACAGATGTTGCTGCTAGAGGAATTGATATTCATGGTGTTCCATATGGTAAGACAGTTTTTTTAACTTAAGCTATTGAATTGCATTGGAGCTTCAATATATTTGCAGTCCTGTCCACTAGTCAAAATAATTATGCTCTAGGTCATATATTTCAAGAGATTTATGTTAAAGGCTTAAACTAGGCAATATTTAATTTCATTGTTCGCATAAGTTCTCAAATGCCTGATGATTTTCTGCATTTTTGGAAATTGGCTTTCCATTCTTGCCAAAAAGTAATCAGGGAGAAAGCAGTTGGAGAGTAAGAGCCTTTATTGCAGGTATTACAGGTTACACCTGTAACTGTTTAATAGACTATAAAATATGTACATAGGGTAAGGAGAGGAATTGCAGCAATCAAAATTATATTTTGTATCTGATCTCTGACCTTAGCTCATATATTTTTTAAAAAATTCTTGTGTTCTCTGTGGACTGTGTCTATCTTACACAGTTATCAACGTGACGCTCCCTGATGAGAAACAGAACTATGTTCATCGCATCGGGAGAGTCGGCAGAGCTGAGAGGTATGTGTGTGTTCAGAGCAGTCACCAGGTTTTCTGGATTTTTTGTTGTTGCTGTTGTTTCACTAGTTGGCAATAGTTACTGAAATACATTTCTCCCTCTGTTCTCTAATATTTCAGGATGGGTTTGGCAATCTCTCTTGTGGCAAAAGAGAAAGAGAAGGTAATTAAACTTCAATGCAAAGATGAACAGACATTATTTACTGAATTTCTGTCCACACCTGCTATCTGCCCTTTTTATCCTGCGCTGAAAAACTGCTTGTTTGTCCATGCCTAATTGAAGGAGAACTTAAACAGATTCCTGAATTCTTTTTAATTCTAAAATTAGTCAAAATAAATGTACTAAACTCTATTTCCCAAAGTTTATAAGTTGTTTTGCATTATTTATAGGTTTGGTATCATGTGTGCAGTAGTCGTGGAAAAGGGTGTTACAACACTAGACTGAAGGAAGAAGGAGGTTGTACCATATGGTACAATGAGATGCAGGTAAGCATTTTGCTTAAATGTTCCATAATTCCTCTAAAAGATTCAGGAATGAAGTTCTAGTTTCACCTGTGTAGTTGAAGTACAAAGCTAATGTTAAGGTGTTTATAATCTTTGATGCCATTTAAAGAAGAAATTAGAAAACATTTCAAGTTATATGTTCTGCAACTTGTGTAATTATAAAAGCTTATTAGAATATTCCCAGTCAATTTTGTTAGAGTGATAGTTTCAGCTTCCTGGTAGTCTTCCTAATCAAAGCCTATTAAGATTTAGAGGGTGTTAGTTATACACTTCTGTTTAGATGCTTTGTTGCAAAACTGTCGCTTGTAAACTGCTGTTTCTCTAACCTGGAAACCTACTTAAGTAGGTTTTCATTGGGATTTGTATACCAGCTATGAATGCATGTTAAAAAGCAATACTTCCCTTCTTGCTCTGAAAAAGAAGGGAAAATACACCTCATCTGTAGTAAAACAAGCTTGGACTATGAGCTCTTTATTACAAAGCCTCATTCATACAGGTAGGGTAGTGTATGAAATAAAGACTTCCTTACTGAAATTGGAAATGAACTTGTATAGTCTTAGCTAATAAAAATGTGTTAGTCTTCTGTATCTGTGACCAAATTGTTTTCTGTACCATCCTGTTCAAACTACTCAAATGTGACTATTCAGAGCACTAGTTTGACTAGTCTTGGACCATAAGAGTACTTAAAGACTTCTTGGGTTTTTTTCTCTTAGTTGCTGGGGGAGATTGAAGAACACTTAAACTGCACTATTACCCAAGTTGAACCAGACATAAAAGTACCAGTGGATGATTTTGATGGGAAAGTTACATATGGGCAGAAAAGAGCTCTGGGCGGTAAGAATGAGCTACTCTCACTTTCCCTTGCTATGCAGTGCTCACTTTCCTGGTTGTCCCCTGTGTAACTACAGATGATAGATTATAAGTAAATAAATAATAGATTATAAAAAAATGGATTATAAAAGCTGCAAGTCCTGTTCTATCTTATACATTTGTTACATGCAGCCTGTGGGTTGCAAGTGACAAGAGTATGTGTATACCTGTTTTGGTTTGTTTGTGCTTTTTTAAAAACAAAATAATAGCTTTCTGAATGACTGTGGCTGGGCATTGTTCATTCTGTTGAAAAATGGCTTTGAAAACATAATTTAGATTGTGTCTCTCTTGGCAGGTGGACTTTATAAGGGCCATGTGGATATTCTGGCACCCACAGTACAAGAATTGGCTGCCCTTGAAAAGGAGGCTCAGACATCTTTCTTGCATCTTGGCTATCTTCCTAACCAGCTGTTCAGAACATTCTGATTGTGCCACAATGGAGAGAAGGCTTGAGTTAATAAATGCTCTGCCCTGCAAATACAAAAATCCCACATTGTCTCAGAGTAGAGGTAGTTAGAAAGCAATTAAAACTAAATATACTTCTTGCATGAGGAAGTGTGTTCAACACTGTTAACTTTGAGTTAGCTGTTCTCCTAATAAAATGAAACAAGTCAAAGATGAAATGGTTTTGTTTGGTTTTTTTGCCTTAAAGGATTAATTTGCATTATCATTCTTTGTATGGTTTGTTAATTTATTGGAAGAACAAGAGTAGTTACACAAATATGGGGGGAAAATTTTCTATTTATTTGTATTTAAAATCATACCATACTGTAAATTTTTAATGCTGGACTGATAAAAGATTCATATTCATTCAGACAGCTGTTTATATTTAAGATACTAAATAAGAAAAAAGCCTACATCTCAAGTATGTATTTGAAGCTCTTTGTTACCCTAAACCCCTACATGTAGGCTAGTAACTGCATTTTGGTTCTGTAATTCTAGACTTCTTAAGGTTAAGGGTTCTTAAATTTCTGGAATGGATTGTAAAGTATTGTAGCAATATTGTTACAGAGATTTCTACAATACCTTTGAATTCATAGGGAACTACCATATGAGTACCAAAGCATTTCATAAAACTGCAGGAAAAGCTTTTTCATGCAGCAGTGTAGGCTGAAGCATTTAATGCCTCTTGTGCAGCTTTCAGATAGGTTGAATTTGTTCAGATGAAGCTACTGCTGTCTGGTTTAGAATCTTCTTTTTAGCTTTTTTTCCTCTAGTGACTCTTCTAATTAGAAATTTCAGCAACTCTCCCTGCAAATTGTCATCTGAGTATCTCAGGTCATTGGGAATGCCAGACAAACACAAACTCAAACTTTTGCTGTCTTTATGAAGTCTTTTCACAAAATGTTCCATCCCCTTGCAAAAAGCAGTGGTAATCAATTTAAACTGAGGTTGAGCAAATAATTTTTTGTAGAGTTACCTGGAGAGGGCAGACTGAGAAACCCAGGAATTATAATAAAATACATAGATTTCTCATTAAGTTAAACAAAAGTAGTGCATTTACAGCAATTTGTGGTATTGCTTGATCCCAAGGAGAGGGGAGGTTACATGGGATGCTTATTATTATGGGATGCTTATTACTTGGGAAGAAAAGTTTTATCATGTGTTGTGTTAGTCTTGTCAGACAAAAGTAATGAAACCTATCTACCCTAGGTCAATCAAAATTAATTTATTGCAATGCCTAAAATCATTGGGATGCTGAAGGAATAATATTCATGTTTGCCTATTGAAGCTGAAATTAAAATCAGTTTCATCTAGTTTAGACATACATCTTGGGAAATATTTTTAAATCATGGGGAAATGGTGGATAGATAGAATCAAAGTCTTAGGAGTGTTGATCTTTTCATTGAAATGTGACATTCTAAATTTGCTACATGTTCCCCAAGTTCTGATATCTTTCAAGATTTGCTGTTGGGTATCCAAACTTCAGTGAATAATTGTAAATCATGACTAATCAGGGCTGAAAAAAATGCTGAAAATGAAAATTACTTTAAGGTATATAACCTAGGCATGCCAATTCTTACCTAAAATTTGTATTTTCTTGGTACTGGAGGTGAAATTACTACAATTGCCTTGCTTTCAGAAGAGTTTTGCTGATATACCTTCAAATGCAGTAGCAGAAAGAGGTACGGGCCAGTTTCTGGTTGAGAGAATTCAAAGGTTGTGTCAGGTGTCCAGAACTAAACTGTACCTTGTGCTAAATGTCAGGAAATCCCCACTGCTGTAATCAGAATCTCTAGGAAAAATATTTAGATCAGATGGCACATAAATTAGCAATTGTTTTGAGGTATCTGGTCTGGGGATTTTATATTACTTCTGGTTACTGCTGTCTTAAAGCACTAAGATCAACTTACTGGAAAACTTGACTTTTTTCCAGAAAGCAAGTATGGTTATTTAAACCAAAAAAAAAAAAAGTTAAAAACCAAAATAAATTAAAAAGTTGAATGGAATTACACCAAATAAGGTTCAGACAATTTTCCCGATATGCTCTTCCCTGCCTCTTGTTATTTTATTTGGGAATGAACATGCCTTTACACCTAGTTACAGGATGTGATCAGCCATATCTAGATAGAGTGGTATGATTCCAGATAAAAACTTTAACTGCTTCTCTTGAACCAAGCACTGACTTGCTCTCACACCAGTCAAGCTATGAAGATATTTTTGTACTGGATGTTAAAAGCCAAGAGATACTTCAGAAAAAATTTTTCAGCATCAGGTGATGTTATACATGTCATGTGAATGTTCCAAGTGACTGGAAAAAAATACTCTCTGGTAGAAATCAAGTAACCTCATTTTTGTGTGCATCTCTGAAGGTAGATGTGCCTTTTCCCAAAGGTGCTTCCGTGGCTGAGCAGTGCCCGCCTCGTGGTGGTGCTCGTGTCTCACATAAATCCCTTCCTTCACCAGCCTGCTGCTTCCAACTGGGTCAATTACCGTCTCCCTATTTTTTTTTTTCTCTTTAGAAACAAACAAACTGCTAACAAAAAAAGAACTTAAAGCTGTTAAGGCTGTTTGTGTGGAACACAAACTCACAATGAAAGGCCCTTGCTTCATTGCCTGACTTCTTGTTGCAGCTTGAATAAACATGCAGTGTGAGCTGTTCGGATTGTTAATCCACTAACTTCTGCTTTAAAGGGCTTCTTCCTTGTCTGGGTATAAAGCTAGTTCTTGCTACTGTATATATTCAAACTGGGTTTATTCTTCTTCTCAGTGTTGATTTCTAGGGCTCACAAACTGAAAACAGAACCAAAAAATAGCCTTTCATAAGTGCCCCTAGCAATATTTGTTGCAATTTACTGACTTTAACATCGTGTAAGTAAATCCCATGTAGGCATTCTTGCTGTGCTTCAGCTTTTCTGACCAAAAGGAAGTAATATGGGAAATTCAAGATTAGCCTGAGTAAAATGAACAAAATATAAATTCTAGCTTTAACCTTATTTTTCTAGTTGTATTTTAACAGCACCTATAAAGTTGAGCTTGGAAATATTTTTTGTTTGTTTTTTTGAGTTTATCACTTGCTTATCAGAGCACTCTGGTTCAATAGCTTTGTATTTTTGACTAATTTGCTTTAACACAATGTCTTTGAGAGAACTCACATTCTTATTGGATGATTAACTATTCATTTATAATACTGGTAGTAATCTTTCTTTGTTTTCTTTTACACTCCTATAAAGGTTCCTTTTATGGAAGGGAAAAGGATACAGATGGTGTTTGCCACTCAGTGTCCAAACTACTGAGCTGGGGCCCCCTTTTAGCAAGCTCCAAAGGCAGGAGGAGTTTGCTGGTCTCTTATGCTTTTAGTATGGTTCTGTTTTGCTACTGTGAAAGCAGACAAAATTGCTGCTGGCAACACAGACTTGTACCTCAGTCTTCTCATGTTTATGGAATCACACATACAAATAAACGTGCCTGGTCTATTTGAAGAGGTAATTGGCCTGTGGTCACTGCCATATGTGAATCCATATAATGCAGTAAGCTGGGCTCCTGCTTAAGCCAGTTAGCAAAATAGCTGCATCTCAAGTAGATTAGGTATATGTAAGAAAGAGGAAAAATGGGTGGAAGATTCAAAGGATGAACTTTACCTAGAAGTGTGTAGCCTGCTGCCTTGCTAGGGAAAAGTGTAACAGTAGGGACACTGATAAACTCTTTATCACTGCAATTACACCACCTCTTGCCTGTTGGCAAAATGAAGTTATACAAGGGGTGAGGGAGATCAAAACCTGTCTTGTGTAAGGAGTTCTCTACAATAATACTTTTTCCACACCTTGCTTAAAAGCAAAAAGTTGCTACTTTACAGAGGTGCTACTTGTTGCAGTAAATAATTCATTTAGTGAATGATGAGCAGGGTCTTTATCATTTATGATTAAAATTTGCCCAAAACTCACTGTGCTTCTTGCAGTGATTTTTGTCTATATCTCTTGATTTCTCACAAATATATCCAGATCACAGATGGAAAAACTGAGGTAAAGAAACAGCAATCTGCTGAATGTCAGCCAAGACTGGCAAGAATTGTCATAATATCTTTGCAGCAGTAATATGTTAAATGCTGTTTCAAGATACTCAGCACGTGAATGAATTAGTCTTTTTCATAATGGTTGTTATTATGGGAGAACATAAAGGTACATTCATGAAGCATGTCCCATGACTGCTGAGCCCTGCTGCTTACTGGAGTGCCCAGGATGCATAGCAGAAAATTTCTCTTGTCCTGAAGGGATTTTCTTTATTTAATACTTAGGAGAAAAATTAAAGATACAAACAGCTAACTGAGTACATGGAGAACAGATTGCTGGAATTCAGATTCTAGCTCACATTGAGCTAATTCTGCTGTGGGTGAAAGGATACTCTTGCCACTCCAGAAATTGCAGGTCTCCTTTCTGTAGGTGTTGTGTTGGACTTGCCAGTGCTGGACAGAAAATTCAGGTACCCTGTCTAAAGAGCATGAAGAGCTTGTGTTTAGACAAGTTAAACCACCCTCTGTGTAAAATAGAATTGAATTTAAAAATTCTAACGCATACAGAAACGTCATAGTACTTACATTTTTTAAACTGTTGCCTCTTCAGTTTGCTGTCTTTGGAGAGCACTAAAATGTTGTGGAATTATCCAGTGGTAACTTAGAAGAAAGTTTGTTGATTGTTGCAATGCACAAAACTCATAGAGGATTTGGATGGTATCAATTAAAACCATCCTTCCATAGGTGCCTTGATGGGAACCAGCATCCTTTTAAAAAGAGCTGTAGTTGTGTTAGAATTAGTTCAACTCACTGTATGAGGAATGAAGAATATCATGTAGGATAACAAAATAATAATGGAAATTGCATCCAAATTGCTTTAGGTGTCATTTCTTAGTCTTTGGTATATATCAGAAGTAGCTGCTCTGTTATTTATGTTTTAAGCAATGTATTCTGTTCTCTTCTATTCTGTTCTGTTCTACTAAAAGGACTTTTGTGATTGTTCTTTGATTATTGAGTTCCACTAAACAATAATTATATTTTTAATGAAGTGATCCAAAATAGGAAGTAGAGATTTGTTAGTATACAGCATATGCATTTATGCTTTAACCAGCCCTGTATCAAATGCAGTAATAGGTTTGAGGGGTTTTTATTGGGTCTTAAGCTTTTTGAAGGAAAAAAACCCAAAAACAAACTTCCATTTCTCTTCCTTTTAACAAGAATTTAAGCCATGTTTGGCTGAAATGGTTAAAAAAAGTTAGTTTTAAAAAATGATAGTCTATTCACCTCTAACACTGATCTTTTGTGATATTTCTAGTGGCCTATAACAGTGAGAACAGAATTTAAATTCAGTTTAAAAATTGTAAAATAGTCTGAAGTCATCTGTAGTTTTCTGTCAGCAGCCCAAACTTTGGTTAGGATTTTTTCCAACAGTCATTTTTGCCAGGTGATGCTTTCAATTACAGACTGCATTTGCTCCAAATCTCTAAAACTAAGTAAACTAAGTAGTGCTTAGTATATGGTAAATATATCTATTTTTTCTGTATGTTCTTGGTAAGATTTAGCTTTTCTGGTATGTATGTTCAAACAGCTTTTCCTGATGGGTTAAAAATAGTCTGTATAACAAAAGGGGGAAAAATCTTGCTGTTAATCTTTCCATATTAAACTTGGGGTTTCTCCTGAATGATGCCTGTGGTATCAGAGGCTTCCTCCATGTGTTTTACTTACCTCATTTATCATGTAGGTAACTCGTGTCAATGCTGTGCTTCAGGATGCAGTCTCCTTAAAAAAGCAGGAAATCCCTGGGAAACTGTCCAAGTAAACACTTTCAGGCTACTGAAACAATCAGAAAATATGGGTTTGTATATGAAATATTTTCATCAAGCCTATATAATACCCCCTTAAAGTTGTCTCTTTTTTTGTAAGGCATCCAATACAGTGACCTTTCTACTTGTTAGACCCTGTGTACATCCAGAGTCTCCTGGATTTCATCTCCCTACTGATGAAAAGTGAGTTAACTTTTTTCCCTATATCAACAGGATTGTTTTCATGGTGACTTTTAGTTTATAGCTCTTGAAAATCAACCATGGGTTAGAGAGAAAATGTATCAGGTAATATAAGGAAGAAATGAAAACTCCATAAATTAAAGAAGGAATGCAAATCAAATCCTGATTGAGACCTAAATTGCCAGCTTGAAAATAATCTTCTATATAAGTGTTTCCATAAGTGACATGATTTGGGGTAATTAGGTTTGTGGTGCTCAAATACACCATGGTTTTAAGGTTATGATCTTCAGAGATCAGGGTCTTACAATCTTATATCTATGCCATAATCTTGACTATGCAAATCAATATGCAGCAAATACAAATTCTCTTTACTCTCTTGCATACTACTATTGTCAAAGGCAAATTAAAATAATGTGGTTTGGTATGCCCTGATGAAAAATCCTCTCACTGAAGCATCTGTGTTTCAACAAGATGTCAATCTCTGCAGCTAATTCACAAATCCCAACTCCAGCTATGTTCTGGTTCACATTAGGTTTGTACTGAACAACAAAAGTAAGCAGGAAGCAATTCCACCCCCAAATGAGGCTATTCCAGTGGTTTTAAGTGTTTAATAAAAAACTTAACAAATTGCCAGCTCAGGTAGAACTTGTGGAGTGCTATTGTCTCTCCTTTTGTATAGTGATGCTCTGTTGTTCAAAGCGTCACATCCAACAGCTACAATTTCTCAGGCAATGCTTACCAAACTCAAGCCTCTAGCTCATTTATTTGAAGAAGAAATTCCCAACTCCACTAGACTATTTCCTGCATTAAAGTAATTAACCTTCAGACAGAAATTAGGTCTTGCAGAGGTGGTTGTTTCCTAAGAGAGCACCCACAGCACTCCCGACAAGTGTTTGATGTAGGGAAAGAAAGTTTGAAAGGACTTAATTTCCAGAGGTGCTGCTGCTATGAGAAACAATTTCCAGTATTACATGTGTTCTTGGCTTAGTTATATTGTTAAATGTTTGTTTTGTTTTGTTGGTTTGTTGTTGTTTTTTTTTTTTTTTTTGTGCCAGCAGCAAGTACTTTGTTTTGTTTGCCATACAGACTTTATAAAGGTTTTATTCAGCAAAGTTTTTGTATTAAAAAGGGTTATATGTGTATAAGTATTTTATAGGACCAATTTCAGTTTTAATGATTTAATCTGTTCCTTTAACAAGAGGAAAACTGGGTGGGGAAGATAGCAGTGGGCAAGGATAGCCCATCCCAGACTTGGTTTGTTACAGTGATGTGAAAAGTTTTTACCTAGAGTTCTGCTTACACCATCTGTGTGTCACAAGTCAACACTGTCTTTTTTAATGAACTGACCCTATTTCAGCCTTCCCTTTGCAAGATGCATCACATTCTTGGTTCACCTGCCTGTGCCAGGTGCTGTGTTATTGCTTTCCCTTACCTCTGGTTTAAGGGATGTGCACAAGGAGAAGACCAAAGATATCTGCCAGGTGGGAAGGCACAACAGGACAACATTCATCCCAGAACTCTTGCTAGCATGAGACCTAAGAAGGGGCAAAATTATGGTACTGTAAATCATTCTACATTTGGTTGGGGGAAAAAATCACATGGCACAGCCTGGTTTATTTTTCTAAAGCCCTTGTTTTGCTGCTGTGGTAGATGAGAGCTTTCCTAAAGTGAGGCCTTCTGATGATACCTGTCAGGAATGGCTCCTTTTCCTCACTGCTCTACCAGAAGGAATTATATAAACTCTTGGACTCAAAAGCATTCTTTTGAAGGAACAAACAGGAAGACTGAGGTTGAGAAATAACAAGTATTATGAAGAGAGGAGCAAGTTTAAGATGATCCTAGATTTCTCTGAGTATCCCCTCTATTCCCGACAAAATCCATTTCCTATGCCAGTGAAAATTTTTTTCCTGGGTTCTGCTGTGTCAGTAGGAGAAAGGTGCTTTTCTTTCTGTGACAAATTGTCCTTTAGTTACACTGGTTTCTTTGAGAAATCAAGGTGTGGTTTGAGATATTGTTTCCTGGAGCACAGCCCTTCATGTAAGGAATGAGATCGTTATGGTTGGTTGAATCCATGTAGCTGAGCAAACATGTGAGGGTTGAATGTGTTGGAAGTGAGCATAAACAGATTCAGTGCCCTGAGAGGTAATTCCTGAATGGTGGAAAAGATGTGTAATTATTGCTAAATTTACCAGCATAATTGAAGTCCTCTAGTCAATTATAGGTGATAACACTACTTGTGCACACTGACAAGAACTTGTGGGAATACCTAAATTGCAGGTTATTTGGCTGGCTCTGTGTGTGGTTTTGCTGTTTAAAAGACTCAATTTTAAACTCCCTCTTGTGCTAAAGACTAGCAAAGGACTAGGCCAGGGACTACATTTTGGTTTATACTTTCTCTTACAACAGATTGTACTGTTCTCTTAGACAGTTTGTACTTGGAAAAGGTCTAGAAAAAGGTTGCAAGGTTGATTTACTTATTTGTTTATTTTCTGTTTTGCATACTTTCACAGATTCATAGCAAGATTGGGGTTGGAAAGGACCTTAAGCATCATCTAGTTCTAATGCCCTGCCTTGGGCAGGGACACCTTCCACTAGACCAGGTTGCTCAGAGCTACATCCAGCCTGAAAACATCAGGGATGGGGCATCCACAACTTCTCTGGCAACCTATGCCATAAATAATTTCTTCCTGATATGTAATCTAAGCCTTCCCCCTTTCAGTTCAATGCCATGTTCCTTTGTCCTATCAGTACATGTCCCTGTAAAAAGTCCCTTTCCAGCTTTTCCTTTGTTCTCTGGTTCAGAAGTAGCAGTTGAGGGCAGAGCAAGTGGTATTTTATTGTGTGTCCTGACAGATCAGGAACAAGAGACCAGCCTGGATGGGTCTGACCAGGACCAATCATACTTTATGCCAAACAGTCTCCTGGATGGTAGGGTGAATTTGAGGGAATGCTGATTTTTATTAACAAAGTGAGCATTGATACCCCCTTGGAGAAGAGTGCAATCTGTTTTATTGCCACTAAGGCTCCCAGGTAGTTCACATGCTTGGCTGCTCCGTGTGTTTCCTGGGGGTGACGTGGCAGCCTGTCTGTGAGAGGGACCCTCACAGAGAGTTATAGCCCCTGCTCTTCTTTAGGGATCATTTTGCAGTTCTACTGGTGTGAGTTTTAATTATATACATATAAGTTTCAAATGTTTTCAAAATGGAAAATTTTTAAAATTGCCTTTGGATACTTTAATTTGCCTTAACGTTCCTTTGCTGTCATATTATTTGATCAAAATCCACTAAGGAATACTAAGCTGAGGATTTGCAGGCAAATAAAACCCTACTCTTGCTGGCATGCTGAAAGAGCAGTGGAACAACATGACTACTGGAATCCAGCTGACTTTCTACATAACTACTGGAGAAAAATTCAGAAATAGCTATTCAAAATCTACATAAGAAAGAGAGAAGCAGTCTGGATGGTCATGTTTTAAGAAGTCTTTGTGTGCCACTCTGCCTTATAGATGGGTGGCATTGGGGTCATGGAGGTACCCCAAAAAAGCTGTGTGAAAATGGTGCTATGTACTGTTGTTTTTTCTACAAATAGAGGGTATTTACTGAAAAATGCTTCTGATAATAGATTTTCAATGCTTTTGCCTTTAGCAGCACATTTTTAGATGAAATTTTGAGTCATACAAGTCTTACTGTTGACAAAAATAGTCATTCTTTAGCTTGCATTGCTTTCTATGTTGCTAAACATTTTTTAAAAATTCTGCAACATGCACTGCAACTTAGCTTTATGAAGCAAGAGAGAAAATACCAAACTCTCATGTGCTACATAAAATTGTACCATTATTTAATAAATAATCACTCATGCAAATATACTCTCTAATGATCTCCGTCTTGAAATTTAATTTGCAAAGGTGATTCTAGAAGCACACATCCCTCATGTTTCTATGTTAAACTTCTATGAAGTTCAAACTGAATGAGGGATTTTCTCCATCTATAAATTTGGTATCTCCATGAAATGTGAGTTCATAGACCACAGAAAAATTCAATTCATTTCATTAATCCCCTTGTGTGTCAAGGAAGCTATTAGTTTCATATACTTTTATGCTTTTCACAATGTGGGATAATGATGCTGTATATATTAAACTTCAATATTTCATAGATGCAATAAAAAAAACCCATTTAAATAAAGCTAAGGGTCTAAGTAAAATGTAAATGCAAAAATTTGTGAAGCTCAGGTAGGAAATTCTGGTATATATGATATTCTTCATGATTTTCAAGACCCCTGCTGAGTTTTCTACTGCATTTTCTGCTGTGTCTAAATTTGCACTGATGTAAGAAGAACTATATTTAAGTTCTGATTGTGAAGTTTATTTTTTTTTTTAAAGAAAACTGAAAATATAGATTTAAAATTTTCATTTTCAGATTTATGTAAAGTTACCTACTGGATATGAGTATATTTATGTAGTGATGCAAAATTATAGATCATTGTATTAATGCATATTTATTTTATTATATGCTCCTTTTTTTGAAAATCATGGTGATCAGAGAGGACAATGTTCAAATCTGTATGAAAAGACATATGAGTTTATTTTATGAAGTTATTTTCTTCCAAGTGTATTTATTAATTGATTACAAGGTAAAGATTGTACCCATAATGTCCATAAGGGATTCTGAACAAGACCTCAAACAGCAGCGAAGTGCATCTTGATTTTGAAGTTGAATTCCTGATGTTCATTTTTTCAGATGCTAAGTCCAAAGCTGTCTCAGTTCTGCAAATAATTTTCTTATTGAACTGCACAGATTTCAGGAGCCTGAAGTTTTCCTTCAGAAAGTAACCAAAAGTGGATCAATAGGACAGGAGAGAAGCTGGGGTCTGTTCAGTGCATATTCAAGGACCACAAGCTAAAATAGTTTTGTTTTCTCTGTTTAAATTGCCTGCAAATACTTTTAGAACATGGCTGATGGGGGTATTCTCAGATAGCTGTGTTCCACATCAAATGTAGTAACATTCTTTCCTTTCTCATCAAAAAAGTGGTATCATCACCAGTGACAGCTTTTGCCCTGTCTTGGAGTGCTTGGAGCATTACCCGAGGTACAGAAGAATGAAAAGCACATCCTCTCTTCTGCCCATGAGCTATAAAATCCTTTTCTCCCATGTCACAAGAGATTACACCACATTAATCAGCTCCAAACTAGTTTTGGGAGAGAACATGTTCACCTCCCAGCACAACTGTGCAGAGTAGAGCTAAAGGTTCATTGGTTAAGGCAGAGGCCAGAGAGCAAAGGAAAGAATCAATAAACAATAAGTTATTCTAAATTATTTTTTGAGTTTTATTTAATTGCTGGTCTAATCTTTCTAGCCTAAGATCACAGCAATGGAAACTTCATCTTCATCTGGACTGAAAAGTTGTCTATGTTGAAATTTTGTCCTTAAATAAATACCTAAGGAGTAAATACCTGCAGTCATGTCCTTGATTTATTTGACAAAAGTTATTTTACTGAGTGTTCAAGTACTTCACAAAGAAGTAAATTTTCTAAGCCTCACATAATTCCTGTGACTTCTGCTCAAACTCTAAGTCTCCAGGGTTCTTTGTGTACCAGCACCAGGAGTGCTTCAAATTCAGCAGCACAATTTCCAAGCACAGAGTTAATGCAACCTCCCTTCTGTGCCAGTGCTGGTATTTGACCTTTAAAGTTGAGAATCATGCTAAAAACTGAATACTTCTGTCTCTCATTCTTTCCCTTTCTTTTTTCTTCCAGGGACTGTTTGAGGTTATAGCAGTGATTATTCTCATAAGTAATATTATATATGTGGCCATATTTAGGATCAAACTACTTGTTTGTGGTTGGGTTATGAGGTGGCTTGTACCACTCTGGGGGTTTTTTTCTGTTTTTTGACACAAATAACTTGTGAGGATTCAAAAACCCCCTATATTCTCAGTGATGAATGTCCATTTGCAGTGTGTTTGGAGACCTGTCAGTCACATAATTTTACTGATACAAGCTGTGCTACATTTTTGTCACCATAGTTGCTCATTTAATAAATGAATAGATAAATAAGGCAGTGCCAAATCAATACTGTGAAGGGATCTAAATAGATGATTTCTCCGTGATTCTATTTTTAACTGAACTTGTAATTTCATCATAAAACCTAGCAGTTTAGCTTGATGTAAACCCATGTTGATTGGCATTAATTACATTTTCCTCCTTCAATTAATTAATCAAGTCCTACACCAGCCAGCTCTTTTGCTTCAGATCAATGTCAGGGTGACAAGCCTATAATTATCCAGGTTGTTTTATTTTCCCTTTTAAAATATCCTCAATTTCTCTATTGTTTCATGATGTTTTGAAAATAAGCATTAATGGCCCAAAGGGCTCCTTCACAAGCTGTCTCTGAAACCTTTAAAGAAAGTTATTTGGACACTCCAAACTCTACATTTAGGAGCTACTTTTTAGTACCTGAGTTACTATTAAAATGGAAAATATATTGACATCATCATCAATTG
This sequence comes from Erithacus rubecula, assembly GCF_903797595.1. NCBI lineage: Eukaryota > Metazoa > Chordata > Aves > Passeriformes > Muscicapidae > Erithacus > Erithacus rubecula. The sequence goes on along the minus strand of NC_136685.1, from coordinate 11,851,796 downwards.
AACATGCAGGCAAAACTTTATTCATTAATGCATTTTGGAAGTCCTTAGGAAATTCTTCTGTATTTTCACTACTGCTATTAAGATGGTTTTTTGCTTGCAGATCTTAATCTTCTAATAATGGTTTTCAGATTCCCCACCTTGCTTTCTTACAGGATCAAGCAAAACCCTGTTCCTGTGTTTGATGTCTATTCACCATGGCAATCCCTGTAAAATCCAGGGCCAGAGCTGCATTGTCAGAGGACTCAAGTGAAAGGGGGTGAGATTTCAGGTAAACATCATATTTATGGTGTTAGAGGCTCACCTGGAGGCCACACATAAGACTTCTCTCTCTGTATGGTTTCAGATATTATGCTGTGAAAGTATAAAATGAGGGACCCTTAGCAGAGCTGAACAGGGGACACCAAGAGCCCAGTGACACAACAGCTGCCGTTAGTGTAATGGGGAGGACAAACATGTTTGACAGCCTGTGCTGAAGCATTGGATAAGCCTTGTAGCATTGTTTTAAGATAAATGTAACCCATGAACCCTTAGACCCACTGATGTCTGTCAAACATGATGTTCATTTGCTGAACAAGAAAAATAGCAGCAAAGCATATATATCAGTTAAATTGTGCGGGGTAAAAAAAGCCTCTTTAAAGCTGAATACAGAGCAATAAACATGATAGAGGGGATGCTTGATGGGCTCACAGCCCTGGTGCCATGAACAGCTCCATTGTCAATTGTGCCCTTTCTCTGAATGTCACTTCTGGTGCTCCAGAGCTGCAGGTCTCCTCACTGGTGGGGTCCTGCCATGCATAAACACCATCAAACTGCTGCTCAGTAGTGGTAAAATCAGGGAAAGCTTCCTGTGCTGCTGCTGCAGCTGATGGCCTGGAAAAGGAATGCTTTTGAAATGGGCTGCAGTGTTTGCAGCTCCCCTTGATTGTTTCCATCTCTGCATCAATCTCCCATTCAACACAGTGTGAGCTGGCTGTGGGTGAAGGTGGGTGTCCATTTGGCAAACAACGAGAGGAAAATCTTATATCATCTTTTATAGAAAATGGATGCTGTCTGTATCTTAATTTCTAAAGCACAAGTCCATGGTGAGTGTACCTAGCTGCAGACAGAAGATTATGAGCATTCTTTATCTCTTTGTGGCAGTACATTTCTCTCTCTGTTGGGTACTTCTGCCCAGCTGGATTAACAACTTCTTTTCAGTGTTTCACCCCAGTCCCTTTTTGTTGAGACTAGAGGCACATACAGTTAAAGGTAAATCTTTAAAAAAAGTCAATGCATCCTAATGCTCAACATCTGATGATAATCCTTCTATAAACCATTATGAAATGTCAGGTTAAAACAGGTAATAAAAGGTTCATGTTTTGCCAGAAATGCATGACCAGAAAATGCAGAAATCAATATCTGGCTTTGGTAACTTCATAATGAAAATAATCTCCTATATTTTATTACTATGTACTCTCTGTTTCCTGAGGGACTAGATATAAATCTGTTACAGGAGAGATCAGAGAAGATGTTCCTTATTCTGTCAATAAAATCTCCAAAGGCTTCTGTTCATGTTAATCATCATGGAAAGCTTGATTTCAGTACAGCAAACAAACAAATAGACAAACAAATATTGTGTTCAGTGATTTTCATGAGCTCAAAGATTACCAGGGAAAAACCCTATATGGAAATATACATATTGCTTTTGCTAAAATGTTAAAAATGTTAAAGCCACTTTTAAAGATTTTAATCTCCCACTGCTAACATGCTATTCCATCTCCCACAAATATGTAAAAGACATATAAACTAAACACAGAAATCATAGAACACAACCTTTTTCTTTCCATGTCTTCTAACACAGGAGTAAAGTTACTTTCACCAAAAATGAAATGAACTTGCAGCTTTTCATTCTGTGTTGCACTAACACAGATAAAGCTTCTTGTCTCAGGTAGTGTGCTGGTAGACTCAGCCCTGGTACATGAGCTTTGATTTAACTATAACACAGGACAACAGATAACATGTGAGACAGATAAAATTCAGAGGAACAGTGGTGGAATGTTGTGGTGCTAAAGGTGAAGGGGGTTCTAAATGTGCTCATACCCTTACCATCATGGGACAGAAACTGCTCATTTTGGGAAACTGACCATGGGATTGTTTCTTGAGAAGGCTTAAAAGGAAAGGTAATGAAAAGTAAAGGAAACATTGGAAACGATTCCACAGGAAAAGCATCAGACTATCAGGAAAATCCTTTATACATTTAAGGTTGCTGCTTTTTAACGATGAAGTACTAAATCTAGTCTTTCCCTCCAGTCTCTCTCTCTTGTGTTATCACCACATTTGCAAATGCCACTGAGTATTGAATTGTAACATTAATATGAAAGAGGGTAAATTTCCAAAGCTTTGTACTCAATAGTCTGTTATCATTTAAATATCAGGGCATGTTACAGAGCACATCTATTTTTCTGGGCATCTTTGGGGGGAGGGATTAGAGAGGATGGGGTAGGCAGATTTTAAGATGCATTGGACCACTGCTATTCATTAATAATAGATAATATTTAAGCATTCAAATATTATGACAGGATGTATGTAATGTAGAGGACACTGTCCTTTATATTTTGTTATTGAAATAAATATTAATAATCATTGCCAAATTTTAGTCTTGCTGCCATAGTTGCCACTAATTAACCCTGACTGTTGCTTTACCAACTTTCTCCACGTTTCCAGAAATTACTAATATTTACCTATTTTCTTCAATGTTCTTGAGTTCAACAAGAAATTAGCAATTTTCATCTGCTTTCACTAGTTTATTAACTGTAAAAGTATGGTGAGCATTGCTGATTTAAAAACAGTCATTTGGTTTATGAGGATATCAATAAGTACTAAATTTAATCATTCATTAAGAGAATATCCCTTTCCTGTAAGAGAGTGCAGAGACACAGTGCACTGTGCTTGCATGGGAAATCCCTGCTGCAATTCTGGATTATGTTTTCCAAAACTGTGTGCTGCTAATATCTCAAAAGTCCCCACCAATAACAAGAATAGTCATATTGTTCTATGATTCTGACTTTGTTCTTTAACTTTGTTTTATAATAGTATCAACTCTTTGGCTTGATCAAATTCCTTCTCCCACTCTGAACAGACAAATAGCTGACAGTAACCAGAGACCCATTAATCTGGAATATTTTAAAAGTGTGACTGCTTGGCCTGCATTTACTATCTCATTAAACTGGATTGAATGTTCAAGTTTCTAGCTTATGGCTGGATATGTAGTTAAATAATGAATTTAATTAAATTCATGCTCCTGGGTTACTGATATACTCTGTGCTGCCAAAATTCACATATTGTGATCACCATTTTCTAATGGCTCAAATTGCAAACCTCAATTCTGTATTCTACACTGTCTAAAACATAAAATCAAGGAAGTGGGAAGCCTATTCTCTCTAACAGCATGGTTGGTGTTTCCTGGGCTGGTAAATAATGATCCCTATTAACAATTTTTTCCTCCTGTTCTTCCCCCTTTAAAGCATCCAAATGCACAAACAGGAGTCATGCCAGGTTAAGCGATTGGTTGTTAATGAAACCTCTGTGTGAAGACCCTCCCTAATCTATGAACCCTCCAGAGATCAAACAGAGAGTTAACAGAGCAGAGCAGGTTATATGTGATGGATGTGTGCGTATAAATCACTTCCTCAAAGCCAAATTGTTCCAATTCACTCAGTGGCAACAAACTGCAAAGAGTCTCGGAGAATGTAACACTCCCTCCTCCTCCTCCTCCTTGGTGAGGATTATTGGCTGGGAGATAGAAAACCCCTGGGAATCCAGGTAAAGTAGCAGCAGTGCAGGAAGCAGCAAGCCAAGTAAGGAATAAAAGCCAGCATGTGACAGAAATAATCATGATTTTTGTCTCCTGATAAGCATTTTGTTGGTCCTGAGGAAGTCCATACTGTTACTTTGACTTTTGATATTGTGCAGGTAACTTTGCTTAGATGTTTTTAAAGAAGGTAATATTAAATGAGATGTATTGGCAGAAGAACCACTGATGACTCTTTAAGAAATTATTTATAAAATTATGGAATAAAATTCAGCTGTAAATCACAAGCTCCTAAAGAGCATTTCTGACAACTGCTTCCCAATACCATTTTTTTTCTGGTTTGCTTTAGTTATTCCAATAAAGCGAATTTTTGGGATCTGATTAAATGAAGAACAGTTGTCTTTGTACTTACTAATGTCTCTCCTGTGCCTGCCTTCTCAAAGATCTTTTTAGGAGCTAATCTTAGAGCTCTTAGACAAGAAAAGTTCACTGGTTGCAGATTGTGCTGACACTATAACCATCTCATTTAGTTTGAGAAAATCTGTCCTTCATTATTATCCCACTGGTTTCAGCAGATCCTATTAATATATCCAAGAACTGAATTGCATCTGAGGGAAATTTTAAATGATTGCACAAATAAAATTCAGTTAAATGTGTTCCCATATTCTTTATGTTTCTCATTTAAAATTATTCTTCATATGTTTACTACTTGTGTTTCTTCCTCTGTGTTTTACCCTGCTCTATTTCCAATGTGCATGTTCTTCCTAATAACCCACTCCACTTATTTTTAGCTTTCTCCAGGCTCCAGAAAAAAAAACTTTAAAAAAAAAAAATCTGCTTATCACTTCAGTTTACTGAACCATTGATATTCATGGAGAGTTGTTGTTCATTAGGAGTTTCTGCTGAATACACACAATAGAGTAAAGGAAGGTTGGATAGGTCATGACTGTAACTATGTGAAGAGTTAGGTTTGGAAAGAAAAATATGAGAGGAGTGAAAGGCTCAGACTTTTGCCTGTTTTGTATTTTAAATTTATTTTTGCTGAAGACAATTAAGCTGAATATGCACATTTCTTGACCATGGTCATAGTTCCAAGTACGGTAATTTACACCTTTGTCCAGAGACAAAATATTTATATGTGAGATTACTCAAAAATATGTTCTTTGTCTATGAAAAGTCATTAACAATGAAGGAAAAAAAAATCTAAACAGGTAATCTCTTGGATAAATGAAGGCCCTTTAAAGCATTAAGCTACATTCCTGTGAAATTCATTTAACTTCACTCAATATTATTGCAACTTGGTCACCTTTAATTCCCTTCTTATAGGTACTCTTGGGTGTGCCTATGACATCTGACTTTATAGTTGATGTCTTTGGATTAAAATGAATCACACCTCTCTTCTTTGGTTATGTAGAGTCTGTAATTAATTGAAATACTGGCATCTACTTATGGACATCTAAATAAGTCTATATAGACAGTTGCATATGTCTGTATTGATGTATAAACACATATATCTTGTCAGATAAATCCTGCCCAAAGCAATATATTCAGCAGCCCCATGTTTTTCCTTAAACCACTCTATGTGTACATTTGTAAAGACATTCAAAGTGTAAGGTTTCAATTTTGGAGCATCATGTACAAGCACACAAGCTTTGAGGCTTCAGTCAAATATCATTTGTAACAGCTGAGCTTGACAACAAAAAAGCCCCAGTCCTGACTGGTTTTTTTATAGTGAACATGCTGACAAATCCTCTATTATAATAAGTGTGTGGATGAATACAATAAATTAGCACTGAAAGCCAACTGATGTCACTTCCTTCCATACATTGTGGAAAACATAAGTATGCCTTTGTACATGGCAAAAATTAATTTAGTTCAATTTATTGCGTGGGTAACTCCAAATCTTTAATCAAATCCCTGCTTAGTCTTCATGCCAACTTTTGCTTCTAACTTTGAAGATTTCATTCCAGAGGTTCAGACAGGTCAGTGCAGAGAACTGTGTACTTCTCACACTTGATCAGCTGGGTCATCTGTATCTAGGGGACAGGGTGGTGGTAGTGGGAAGTCAAACAACAGTGCAAAATAATTGCTTTTTTTCTTTTTATATAGAGAAAAGGAATTTTGTTGAAATGGCTAAGTCTTCAAAAGGCCATTTTGCAAAACAGAAATACACTTAAAAGCATATAATCTTTAGCTGGAGGCCAGACTGAGTATGTTTCTGATTATACTGGTGACCCTCACCCTAAAATCCCTTTGTAGAAATGCCTTTATTCTAGACAACATACTGACTAGCAAATGATCTAACAGATTTCACAGCACATAAATTAAGACCTAATAAATTATTTCAAATTCAGACTCCCTAATTACTGAATCACTGAAGCATTCCATTTACAATTGCAATTATATAAACAATTAATAACTGCAACTGGGGAGTCACAGAAAAAATATTTGATACTTACTATGGAATACAAGCTGAAATTTTAATCACTAGATAAAACTGTTAAGGACTGGTTAAAGACTATTAATCATGGTTGGTCTAGATACCAGCATAGGAACATTTCATTATGTTAGCTTATCTGAGTGTAAATGATATTAACCTCTTTCACTGACTAATTTTTATACTTATTTAGAAATGTTCCACTCTTCTATTCCTCTGCAGAGAAGTAGTATGCTAACTTCAGCAGAAAAGGTTTTTGAAGTGTAGATTATGCATTATTATATATATATATATATATTAAATATATAATGCCTATATATTCCTTGGAATTCATAGAACAAATGTGCAATTAGGAAATGTACTTTGTTTCTAAGTATGGCTATGGCTATAAGGAGATGACTTCTACATAGATTAATATTAATTAAACACATTTATATTCTCTCATCCCCCAGTATAAATCTAATACCAGGAATGCATATCACCTATAAAATATAAAGCAGCTAACCCTATGCACATAATGCTGCTTCTAAAATATACTCCTTCTGCCTAGTATTTTCCCCAAGCCCAGAAACAAATAAAGGGTCAAATAAAGATTAAGAAAAAAGAAAATATAGGTTGCTGATATAAATTAATTTATTTGAGGTTTTGGAATATCATCAACGAGAAAATTAAGACATGCTTTCAACAAAAAGGAGTCAGTATTGTGTGTAGGTATGGGGTGTCCTGTCCTAGTACTTTGTATTCTCTCAGGCACTGTTAGTGAGCAATGATAACCTCTGTCCCAGGACTCTGTGTCTCCACAGTTTCTAGGGATTACATTGAACATGTGCAGTGGGATGTCATCTATTCCTCCACTGCCATCTGAACAAAGTGCATGAAGGTGTTGAAATGTAGTACTGGGCTTGTAGCAAAGGTCCTCATTGCTTGTTGGGACCCTGAGCAGCAGAAGGTTGTTTATTAGAGATGGCACTGGAATGCTGAACATGCCAAAAAAAGTGAAAAAAGGGAAAGTGGAAACAGGAATGGACCTGCTGGTATTTATTGGCTGCCAAATGTAGGTGTCTTCCTACATCAGACGATGCATTAGAGGACACGTTGGGTGCTGGAGAGCTTATTTCAGAGTGTTCACAATGTTTCAAGAATGTTTCAGAGTGTTTCATGACTTCCATGATTTCTGTTCCAACTGTGGGTTCAAGCTCTCTGAAGGAACCACTGAAATCATCTAGCACCTCTGAATTACTCCACAGAAAAAGAGTTTTGCAAACACCCAGCTCTTTCCAGAAACTGTCACTTAAATCTGAGATATCACAATGAAATTATGAGTCAATTATGAGCTTGCTAACAGAGTTTCAGGGTCTAGTTACAGAGCTAGGACTGGTGAGGAAGGTGCTGACAAAGGTTTTCCTTGCAATTGTTCCATGTAAGTCTAAAGGAGCTCTGGCCTTTGCTCTTTCCCAGATTCTTCAGATTTTCTGATATCATGAACTGCTGGTAGAGGAGTGATAAAATAATCCCTTCAGATGACTGAAACACTGAAGATTAATCTCTCTTTTAAATTGTTGGTGGTCCAGAAGTGTAATTTTCCATATCTCATATAAAGGCTTCTTCTTCATGCACAGTCTGCATGTTTTTGTAGGCACAGATTGCTCCATACAAAATCTGAAACAACAAATAATTGTGGTACCACAAATGGCTTATCAAACTTTGCACATTCATCCTTGACATGGTCCCTAGCTATGTTAAACATTCTTGCTGTCTAGCAATCTCATCTGAAATATCCCATAGGAATAAAAGGAATCTCATGCTGTTCAGTCCAACACAACCTCATGCTCTGCTTCTGGCAGTGGGAATAGGACCCTGAACATCAGCTGTGTCCACCCATCTTCTTTTCATCAACCACCCCAGATCTTCTCTGTCCCACTTTCCTTTTGTAACAGTAGGTGGTAGGTTTTTCTTACTTGTGAGTTTACCACTGCTTGTTACACAGGAAGAAAAATTTTCATGGAGAATTTATAAGGAAAAGACTGGGAAATGTGAATTTTACAGCACAGCATCTTTCTGATGGAAAAATCCTTCCACGTAATTAACAGCAGTGCAATAGCAAACCCTAATTATATCAGATCTTTCTGGAGTCATCTCCTGAGATCCTTACTGAGTCAAAGCTTCATTCTGGAGTGGATGGAAATTTAGCCCCAGTAATAACAGAGTGGTTCCAAGGTTTTCCCCTTTGTAAAATAATTCATAGTTTCCACATATTGCTGTAATATAAATTTATTTCCCTTTTCACTCTTAGTCTACACAGGAAGCTGTTTATGTATTTTCTGGAATGCCAAGAAAACAATTGTAAAGCATCTATGAGCAATTGGATTACAGAGTCTCCTAAAGCTGGTTAGTTTTTCTTTGCCAAATACTTTCTACTTCTTTTAATTCAACTTACTAGGAAAAAATGCCATCAAGCTGCTATACATGTTGTCTTTTCATTTCAATTGCTGGCATTTTATAAGGAGTACACATAGGTCCCAATATGCACAAAGAACTTACTGTACATTCATTTGAAATATCAAATTCCATGTCTTGAAGTAAATGATATTTGTAATTCTGTTTTGTGTAATAAAATTCTGGTATATTATTTATTATACAGTCTTAATCTTATTATGTTCAGTTCATGGACTCAGTTTTAGCAGACTGGAACAGCAAGAGAAAGATTCATGCTAAAATTCCAGGAGAACCCTAGGTGTGGGGCAGGGGTGACTCACTTATGTCCAAGTTAGAAGGTGATCACTCTCCTGAGCTGCATCTGAGGAAAGGCAGCAAAAACCTCATCTTCAATTTAATAAAAAAAGACTTTATTGACTTCTCTGGAAGCCTGATCATTGCTATTTTGATATTGATATATCCTGACCTCAGTTTCTCTGCATTTTCCATGTTGCAGAATCTGCTTGAATTTTGTGTCTCCATTCCGTTCCAGTACCTGTGCTGTGAACCAGATACTGTCTCTGAACCCCAAGCATTTGTAGGATGGGTGGGGGAACCTATTTATAAAGTTTAATCAAGCACAGGAACAGACTAATGTGTAAAATGTAGATCTATATTTGTTTTGAAAAAGTAACAGCAAGATCTGTTGTGCCACTCTTGCATAACAATGTAATTGAGTAGTAAATTCTGCCCATGAGAAACCAATGCCTCCACTGGAAAACTTGAAATCTGAAATGCCCAGTGAAAACAGCAAGTTTCTATTTGCAAGAAATGCAGGAACTAAGGTTTGTAGTTATTGCTCTACCTTTTTTTTTTTTTTTTTTTTTTTTTTTAATGTCTAATCAGTCAGCTTTTCCATCAGCTTTCTTTATGATTTACATATATTCTATTTCCCTGGGAAATAAAAAGTAAAAAGGAACAGGTAATTGCATTTAGTGTATTAGTTTCACTGTCCCTAGCAAAGCTAAACAAGGAGGAAAGCTAAGTATAGATTTTCTTTGTAATCAGACTTTAGACTGATGTAACTGCAGAAAACAAATGCAATCCTAAACCCCTAAAATCTACCAAATATGTCAAACAATCCAATTGATCTTCTGCTTGTGCTATTTTGCTTAAATTCACAATAAATTAACATTTCTGCTTCATTAGCAGCTGCTGTGTACCACTGTGAGTATGTATAGCAACCCAGGTGCCTTGAGAAAATGAGAATATACTGTTCAGAACATACAAACAACTACATTTGAATTTATGAATATCATAATTCCTTCTGAAAAATGTAGACTGTTTAAGCAAATAATCCTTTTGAAAGTGTTTATTCTAGAAAACTAAATTTTCTTTCCCAGAAAATTACATGCAGCAAGGGCTGATGGTTCCAGTGATTTGTCAACCATGGAATTCAAAGAGATGGGAGCTTTGAGTTTTTCCTTAGAAACTGGGAAAAAAAAAGAGACTTTGGTAGTCAACTAGAAAGTGCTTATGAAAACAGTCTGTGAAAAAATAAACAAACACCTTCTGCAGTGCACAGTTTAAGGTTAACCTCAAACACATTTGAACGCCTGTGATTTTTGCCTTCACCCACTCTTGTGTTGAGACACCAGAAATAGACAGGTTCATGTCTACATTTGGACACCTGAGTAGCTCAGAGTGCTGTGTATAAAATCCTAACAAGAAGAGGTTTTCCTGCAGCCCCCTATGCTGCTGGGAGCCCATCCCTCTAGGGATGAGTGGTGGCTTGGGTCACACTGCAGCCAGGTGGGTGCAAAGAGGAGGAACTTGCTCAACCCACTTATGCCCCTCAAAGTTCTATCTGGACTTTAGTCTTATTGCTGCTGCCCACTTTGCCTCACAGAGGTCCTGTGGTGGAACTTTTGCCTTTGAGAAAGAAAAGAGTGAGTGATCAGCTTAAGAATATCCCTCCAGGCATGCCATTGCTTATTGCTGTCACTCCTGATGTCTGGGTCTGGTTCCAGGAGGAAAACTGACCACCCAGGCTCAGACACCATAGCTCAAAGTACATCGAATAGGAGGAGACAAATAGGTTGGAACACCCTGCACTTTCAATTGGATAGTGTCCTGTGAAACAGCTGTTCTGCTGGCGGTGGAATTACTCACAAGGCATCTGAGAATTGTAAGAAAGAGGGAAGCCTGTGAAGTCTGCTATTTCATCTTGATCTTAGATGTCTACCTGCAGCTCTGACTTAGATGTCTCTGAAGGCTAAATTAAAAAAAAACAAACTAAGTCTTACAAGATGTCTCTTAGAGTGCAGGCAGCTATTTCATAGATATTTTAAGCACAGCCAGAGGAAGCAGAGCTGCATGCCTTTCACATGAGCTTAGTGGCAGCAGAACTTGCTGAGGCTCTGAGATTTTGACTGACTTTTGCATCTCATGTGTGTAAGGAGAGGAAGATAAAAGTGGGCTAACCCTGCAAGCAAAGGATAAGGTTACTTTGCTGAGGGGAGAAAGTTTCTGGTTTTATCCAATAATTGCTTATGTAATATTTAAATGCCTCATGTACACTGCAAGTTCCTGTCTGACCAGGTGGTTATGTGGGGATTTTTCTTATCACTCACCTAAACTGTTTTCAGGTTTCCCAGCCTGAGCCTGAAAGAGACCTTGTAGTGTGCATCTGGCTCCAACTTACTGTGCATAAGACTAATAAAATCTCCATAGCACTTCTGTATGGGATATTTAGCTCAAAGAGGTATTTCCAGTGATTTTAGGTGTGGTTGTAACAACCAACAAACAATCTCAAAAGCAAATGCACAAGTGGGTCTGTTCTCTGTTTGACTGTTTGTCCCATCAGGGATGTCCTGGGCTGTGAGCACCAGCCCTGTGTGACTTCTGCTGCTTGCTTCAGTGCTTGGACATAACAGGGGATTCTGCTGCACTGTTTGCTGTGACAGATCAGCTCTTGGAAGAGAGGAGATTCATTTCTCATAACACTCAGGCTTCCACAAGAATTCAGGAAAATCCAGTCTGTTCTGTGCACCAAGAAAGATTCATAACACCTTTAAAAGTCCATGATACAGATGGGTACCTCTGGGTTATCCACACTGGCTGTTTTTACAACCCACTGAGATGGGCATTTCCAGCAAGCAATTCCTCCCTTCCTAACCTTTGGGGCATTCACACCCTGTTTTATTACCTGAGTCACTCAGGTGCAAATGTCTGTGTTTGGCCAGAGGGTTCCCATCCTTTTGTGCCTAACAAAGTGACAGTTTTAAACCAGCAAATGGCCCCTATCACCCCATGCACATTTGTAGGGAGAGGTGATAAAAAGAAGGGGTTGTGCACCCTTTCCTCTCCATCAACACCCTAAGTTCCTACAGGTATGTTCAGGAACATCTGAAAACAGTAAAGACAAAGCTGCCATCCCAGACAGATATCAGCAAGATCCACATCTTGCTGGTATCTTCTGTTAGCTACTATTGTCATATGAAAACCAAGCATAATACTTTTTTATTTTAGAAGCTTTTATGCCATCTGCATATTTAGAACTCCTGATGTTCACTGATCACCCTTCACAGATCTGCCTTATTCTGAATCCAGTTTCAGAGTTGCTTTTGTGATTTTTTCTTTCATCAAAAATCTGTGATGGCTAAAAATATGGCAAATTTTTGCCAAAAAAAAAAAAAAAAAAAAGGAGAAAATTGGAGAGAAAATCAAATAAAAACTTTCTGAGGTACCAAATGGATCTAAAGTTTTATCTAAATATGTTATGCTGTTTTGCAGTATTGAAATAACTTTAAAACACAGAGGAATATCTTATCCAATACCAGCTGGTGTATGTAGTGCTCCTGGTGTACTCATATGTGTAAAATATTTAGATGATTCTGGAATGGCATTAGTTAAAACACTTGATTTCTCTCTTGGCCTGGGGTTTTTTGAGTGCAGTGCAATATTGATGCTGTCAGTTAATACAGACTGTCACATCAGCAGCTGCATGAGAGTTCATCACAAATAACAGCACTGTTAAAGAATGACCCTTATAATCTACATAGATTGTTTTCTTCTTTGATGCATTTTTATTGAAAAACCAAATAATTTCCCCTCAGCATTTGTTAAACAATAGAATACTCCTAACATAAAATTACCACAAGGGAACTATTTTTATATTGTGACTCTTTAAAATCACATAACTAATGGTTGCAACTGCAACTTTACATTGACCTTTTTTCTCAAATCAAACCAGAAATACAACCACACAATTTGAAACACTTTATTTCAATTGCAGCTTGTTACCTATTTTCTATAATAAAATGTTTTTCAATTATAATAATTCAGTCCTTTTAAATCTGATACTCTCCACTCTGCTAGCACCACAGCTCCATGCTAGATGTCAGTGGCATTCCATGCAGGCACAGGCATCTCCATTAATGAACCTGAAGCAGATGAGGGTCATCATTTATGTTTGACTGTGTATTTACAGAGGGAGGTTTGATGGGGGGGGTATGGGCAGAAGTAATAGATCTCCCACCTTGCTTCCTTATCCATAAACACTGCTTGAGAACAAGTGGCTTGTGTTTGACTAGACACTTAGATGGATTTCAGTCAAGTTAATGACCAAATATCACTGAATTTCCACAGGCACATGAAATTTTAAAACCTATTCTCCTCCTTTTTTTTTATTTTGTTTTGTTTTGTTTTGTTTTGTTTTGTTTTTTCTGAATAAAACTTTTTTTTTTGGACCTGATGCAACACAAATTTCATCACAAGCATGTCATTTACCAGCACAGAAAAGGAGTACCTGTCACAGGCTGGTAAATGAGACTGCAAATTTGCATGAATTCTGCAGGAGAGAAGTGTCCCTGAGCAGCCAGCCCATCTCAGAGACACCTGACTGTAAAGCCACACTGAAAAACCACAGTGCCACCTCAGCTGTCCACACCACCTACTTTCAAAGAGAGTGGACTGTCAGGGAATCAGCCCACTGACTTCAGCTGGCTTTGGATTAATGCCACCCTTTGCTACAAACCCAGGAAACCACTATGAGAAGCTTTAAAATGTGATCCTGGATATCCCATTCCCATATCTCAAGGAAGGGCAATTTGGTAAAGTAACTGCAAAACACAGCTCTCCTTAGCTTTGGTACCCTTTATGACCTATCTAATAACATATTTGTACCAAGGGTGATGCAAAATTAATCTGTGGAGCTGATGGCATGCCACTTCTAAAGACACAGGATTTGTATTTTTTCCTGTTCAATATTATTACTTCTGGATTTAGATTGGTGATTTTGTTGGATAAAATCAAATATGCCATGGAGCACAGGGTGATAAATACACTTGAATCCTACCTCCACTTTATTTCTCATCATGGGTGCCAGCAGCCAGTGGGGTGATGAACTGTGTGTTCAGTTCCAGGCATTGGCACAGGGACCCAGGAGTCCAGCTCTGGTTCCCTGTGGTGGCAGTGAGTGCTGAGCTGGAGCCAGGTGGGCAGAACATCACTGTGTGTGTCCATGGGGCTGGGAGGGCCATCATGTTTCACAGATTCCCAACAACAAATTCTGACAAGTGAAAAATGTTTGATTTTAAAATGTCACACAGCTTGCCTTTTTAAAACACTTTCTGTATTTATTTAACCTAGTAAATAGGTTTATTAGCAAGGTTCCATTCTTTGTAGTTTAGGTAATGGATTTACCATATGTTTATGCTTTAAGGACTTGTGCAAGACTGCTAACACCTATTCCTCCACCTCCTGTCTCAGGGGTTAAGACCTTGGTATGCTGCCAGTTTACTGCTGTGGTCCCTTCCCCTAATATAATTGCAGCCCTTCCCAGAGTGAAGGAAATTCCCTGAGCTTTTACTCTAACTAGCCACAACGTTTCCCTACAAAAAGGCACTTCTTTAAAAGAATAAAAGTAATAAAACTTTCACATTATTAACTTTTTCCCTTTTAAAAGAGGCTGAAAAATGCCATTGCACCACATTAAAGACCTTGCCATAAGACTCACCATTGGCTAATGAGCCTTGCTGTACAATCTACCACATGCAACTGCCTTCAAGTGCTGCTTTTAACTTGACCTTGATGTAGTGCCAGGAATGTGCAAAGGATATACTTTGATGGCAGGGGCAGTCCCCTCCTCCCCTTTTTCCATATTGATACTCCTCAAAATGCCTCTAAGATTTAAATTTTGCTGGTGTTTAACAGAGCAGCTACTTTATATCCTGCAAAGGAGGAATGAGTAATCATCTGCCCTATAGAAATAAGCAAGTAGATCAGTTGTTTATAGTAGAAATGATAAGAAATTGTTAATACTTTGTACTTGGGCAGTAACTTTCTTCCTGGAGATACAGAGCACTTCATAAGCATCCTCACAACTCCCCTGTGAAGAAAGTGTCATAATCTCTGCTTTATCATTAATAAAACCAGTTCAGTGAATTTCCAGAAGATGACACAGAATATCAGCACCACTAACAGGATCTGAAGAATTTTTACTTGCATTCCCTCTTTGATTATGACTCATTTCCTCCCATTACTGGAGTGAATTATTTTGGTAGCAGTACTACTGGAATCTGTTTAAATTCTACATTATGGTCAGATGTGCTTTCCATAGAAACACGTATTTAACTTATATGATAATCTTTATAACACAGGTAATATTCTGAAGTAACGTTGCTCTTTCCTTGAATAAAATGACTATGATATTTAAAATGAATCTTAAACTTTCCAAGGAGATTATTTATAGAAATGCTAATTTTCTTGAGCTTAATAGAGTTAATCGACTTAATTGTTTGTCTGTTATTTCCTGGACTGCCTACTCAAAACATAGGAGCTTTTATCTAAATGTTTTACATTTCCATAATTTGAGAATTTTGTGATACATGGGAGGTCATTCACAAAGAGTATATTCAAGGGTGAAATAGATGGCAGAGCATGGGGAAATGAATGGTCAAGGGACAAAAATAAGTTTAGCTAGATGCAAACATGAACTTTTAACAGGATCGAGTCCAGGCCAGAAGGGGCTTTAAGCAACCAGGTCAAGTGGAAGGTGTCCCTGCCCAGGGAAAAAGGGGTAGAACTACATGATCTTTAATTCCCATTCATATCCAAAACAACCCAAACTGTGAATCCATTATTCCCTAGAAGCAACCCATGAATTTTCAATTTACCAGGACAGTGTAACTGATAGAATAACTAAAAGTGAGTATGAATTTAAGCAAAGACTGAATTAAATTTTTCAAAAGTAAAGGTGATTTAAAATGAGGCTTCTTTCCATTCCATCCTCTTCAAAATCAGGAAGGGAAATATTTTCCACATGCCATCCATCTTCTATCATGCCAGGAGAAAAACTGGTGCTCAATTACACAATTTACCAGGAGGCATGATTGCAATGACATATTTGAAACAAAGTAAGTGAAAACTAAAAGATTACAGAAGGGCATTTGTATCTCTTCCCTCCACCTTTTATTACTGCATATTAACCACTCACTGTGTCTTGCACTTTTTTAATTCAGTTGTCTGTGTCCCTTTTTATAATAGTTTTCTAGAACAGTCTTCTAACAGAATGAAATTAATTTTCCTAATGTAATTTTAATTTTTTCTTTAAAATATTGCTAGTATTTAAGAGGAATTTTGGTCATTTGACCATATGGAGGACTGGCTATAATTGGTTGAGATGTACTAAGATTTTTTACATATATATTTGAGTGCTTTTTTTTTTTTTTTTTTTTTTTTTTTTTTTTTAATTTGAACATCAGTCTATCAAGTTTTGAAGGCCCTTATGAAATATTTTCAAAATAATTTAAGGTATGTCTTTTTAATTATAATCCTGTGGTTCTGGTTTTATTCTCCAGTCAGATGTTTTGCTTAATTTCAAAATTTTAAAAAATACGAAAAAGACACACATTTTTAGAAACAGTAATTTTTCAAGAATTGTCTGGTTTAGTTCATATTTTTAAAGGGAAAAAGAACTATCAGTTTAAAACATCAAAAAGTCCTGCTTTGAATATGTTGAGACTTCAAGTGGGTGCTCTCTGCCCAGTGGATAATCACAGAAGTCATGAGGTGGAAGTTAAATGATGGTAGAGGCAGGAGAGAAGCACAAATACATTGAAGAGAGAGCTGGAGGGATAAAGTAAAAATTTATAAGATTGAGACTGAGACAGGGCAGGACTTAAAAAGTGTAAAATGAAGTTTACCTGATCAATTTGTCCTCACACTCCACTGAACTTCTTATAGTTATTATAAACACCTGGACAGTTTGGATAATTACAGAGAAGAGTTATGATGAAATAAAATAGAAACACAAGACAAAAAGACATAAATATATAAACACAGCACTGTGATTTCCTGAAAAATTACCTGTGTGTCTATGGAGTGTGATTTTTGATGGGGGTTTGGGTAAGAATCCATTTGAACTGTGCCTGTATTCCATACAGTCTCCTTACATAGGCAGAATTGTTTTATTTTCTCTGTTAGTGCCCCTGAGTGGTATTAAATCCCTGTACCATTCTTCCTTGCACCATGTTTGTTAATTAATCTTCAAACACTTGCATGTATTACAGATTAGTCAAACTTGATTTACTTTGTTAATTACTTGAAGGAGAAAGGATCAGACATTTCCATTAATCATGTTATTTTTTGAGACAGAATTTCATGCCATTCAATCTATAATGTAGTTAAAATAAAGGTATTTTCTTACTGGTTGAGAAATTCTGTGATTTCCCAGAATCCTGTGATATTTGTGGATTTCAGTTAAAAATGAAATTGTTGATCTTGCTTTGCAAGGCTCAACTTGCTTTTCAAGGAAAAAAATCACAAACATCTGCTGTTCTTCTCTCCACCTAAGGGAACAGAAATCTCCACTGAAGTGCAACCAAGTTTATTTGAGCTGAAGACACATAGGGGTAAGTGCCTGGATCTGCATGAGGAAAATCCTTTTCAGTGGTCAGCCAATTACCATTTCTGTGAGGAAAAAAAATAGTATCTATATATCTAATATGGTATCTAATAGCCAGCCAGGAAAGTAAATTTATGGATTTAACTAAATCTAGATCCTCCATACTGCTGGGGATTGTGGAAGTGTCTCTAACTCCATGGTTTTCTACATCTCTTATTAGGATAGTGAAGCTGTGTTGTTCTGAACTTGCTGAAGTTGTTCCACTGAAGAACTACAATTTAGGAAATAATTTGCTTGGAAAGCGTGTATTTGCTAAAAGAATGGAAACACTGGAGACTAGTAAATAATAATAAGCCACAGTTTTTGTTTGTTTATTTTTATCTTGCTTTTAGGGATTTTTTTGTTTGTTTGTTTTTGAGTATTTTGAAGGGTTGTTTCTGGTGGTTTTTTAGACAGCACTGTCCTTTTATAAGGACTGTCAGGCTGAAAAAATGGGAAAAAGTAACCTAAAGATTTTTCAAGACATCATCTTCCAAAACTAGTAGGTTGTTTTACTAAAACTACACCCTCTATATGTAAATTTCTTACTTATAAACTCCTTCCTCCATCATCCTATAGAAAGAGACATTAAAAGATGGCACCACTTTAAGCTCTGCCTCGGTTTGATGGGCTGCTGCCTCTGTCATGGATATTGTGACTGTACCACAGAGAGCACTGGTGGTGTGCTCAGTGCTGACTGTGGCTGGGAGGGTGAAGGGGAAAACTGGAAATTGGCTGGAGCCCCTGGCTGGCAGCACAAGCCTCATGATGGGCAATGTAGGAGGAGACTAAAAACAATGGAAATGAGGAGGGACATCTGGAGATCAAACTCTCTGCTCAAATCAGGGTCATCTGGAGCAGTTTGCTGAGGGCCATGTCCTGTTGGCTTCTTCAAACCTCCAAGAACCAAGATTTCATAACCTCTCTTGGCAATCTGTTCCATTGCTGACCACCCTCATCATAAAAATGGTTTTCACTAATGTTTAGATATAAACAATGCATGTCTGTTGTTGCTTGTCCTTCTACTGGGCACCACTGAGAAGAGTCTCCCTGTTCTTAATGCCCTCATCAGGGGTTCATGCTCCCCAGTGGAATTTCCCCAGAGCCCTCTGCCCTCCAGGCTGGACAGTCCCAGCTCTCCCAGACTTCACTCAAAGGAGAGATTATAGCTCCTTAAGCATCTCAGTGGCCTTTCACCGACTGTCTCCATGTTCATGGTTCTCCTGTTGTGGGGAGCTCAGCACTGGACAGAGCTCTGCAGGTGTGGTGTGCCCATCAGTGTGGAGCAGTGGGGAAGGATCACCTCCCTCTACCTGCTGGCAGCACTTCATGCAGCCCAGGATGTTCTAGAGCAAGGGCACATTGCTGGTCATGTCCAGCTCATTGTTCACCAGAACCCCCAGGTCCTTCTCTGCAAATCTGCTTTCCATCCACTCAGCCCCCACTTTGGTGAACATGGTTGTTCTTTTCCAGGTGGAGGACTCTCACTTCCTCTTCTTGAACTTCATCACATTCCTGTGTGCCCATTTCTCCAGCCTGCAGATACACAGGGTGTATCAGGCATTTGTCCCAGCTCTGTATCATCTGAATGCTCTGTCCCACCCTCCAGATCATTAATGAGGATATTCAACCATATTGAACCCAGTATTTTCCCCTGGACCGTGCCACTGGTGACTGGCCCCCAGCTCAGCACTGCATCACAGATCACAACTTTAAACACTGTTGGAAGCCTGCTCTGCAAAAAGCAAATTTGAAAGAAAGAATCCTTGTACAAGGGGCACAGACAAAAAAGGGAGAAAGATGAGCTAAAAATGCCAGCATTCCTATCTGCAATGACAGTCTGAGGCTGAAATATTTTGACAGCATCCATAAAGTGTGTTCATGATCTATAGGCAATCACAGAAATATTTGGAGCTAATGGGTGTGCTTACCACACTAAGTAGTAATAAATCATAGCAAAATTAAATATGCATTGAACTGTAAGGGAGGTTGTGATAGGGAAAAAACCAAGAGAGGACAGAGGAGACACCCTTGATCTCTCCTGGGCATGCATTGGTGGAGTTGTGCATGACTGCCTGTGACAGGAGGATCTGACCAGAGCCATGGGAGGCAGGAGAAAAGAGCAGCACACCTGGACTACAAGGAATCCAAGGAAGATATTATTATTTTTTTTCCTCCTTGGCAAAAAAAAAGGTAGAGGAAACATGACTGTCAAGACAGCAAGTGTGGTTTTTGAACATGCAAATGGTACAATGCTAATTGCTCCTGTTATATTCAAGGATTAAGGAAAGAGCTATAAGATCTATTTATAACCTAGCATTAAATATTATGATCTTGCCTTAGACAAAGATGGCAACTGTATGCTTCCTGCAGTGAATTATTCACTCATGCTCTTGTACAGACAGAATTCTGTCCTTGCTAAATGAAGTGTAAACACACACACACCTCTCACCAAGAAGTGCCTTGGTCTCATAATTTCATTGTGGTTACATCTTCAGGACAGGTTTGGCAGAAAGGAAATATAGGAAAATCAGTGTAGCAGTAGTGGATGTCTGGTGTCCTCCAAAGTCAATTTTCTCTCCTCTCTTTATATTACATTATAAAGAATTTTGTCAGAAGTGGAGGAAAAGCTGTGTAAAAAAGGGCTCATGAAATGAAATTTTACTCAGTGTCCTTGGTAATTTTGCTAATTGCTTGCACTCTCAAGTGCCACCCCTGGTCAGAACATAGGGACAGGGTTCTCTTTCCAGTCCTGCATATATACTGTGCATAATCTCACTGGATTTTGCCTCCTCCAGTTGACATTCTGTATGTTTTGTCACAAATAAGGATCATTCTCTGCTGACAGAAAGTTACCAGGGTCCAAAGGAAATGAGGGCTAAACTGTGTGCTCCAAACCAGAACAGAACACAAAGGCAGGCAGGACCTGTCTTTCATAGTGTGTTTTACAGCTAAGCAGAAACTACTGAGAGCCCCCAAAAATCCACCAGCCTTTAAAACTCTTGGGATGAGAACATTAAAAACTGTCACTGCAGGGTCTGTGATGTCAGGATCACTTCAATAGTTCATCTCTTCACACTGTATCCTGTTTTAATATGGAAAGAATGCCATTCAATCCTGTGTTTAATTTTTGCTTTAGTTCTTTCCTTTTGTCACTGTTCTGTGGATTAGCTCTCACACAGTTGTGTGCACGAGCTCCCCAGATTTTCTAGTATACACAGGATGATTTATTTACAGAGATTTTTCCAAATCACTTTTGCTACATGTTAACAGAGTTGTGATTACTTGGCTCATGCCAGCAGAATGGGAATTTAATCATCACACAAAAGGTAAAAGTGCAGTGATTTTCTTTATATTTGAGGCCACCAAGGAGGAAGAAAAAGACACCTTTCCAATTAATCAGAGTGCTCAAATGTGAGTTTTCAGGTAATGACAGTAATAGCTCACACAGAATATTTGTATCTGTGCTTTAAAGCTGTGTAAAGCAGCTTGAGCTGTTACACAATGCCAAATACCCCCCTTAACCCACAGTCTGTCCCATCATAATCTAATGCAGTGACAGAGTAAAAAACTGAGGAGAGGTCAATGCAGCAGGGATTACTCTCTTATGTACTGAAGGTAAATTAGGCAGAAAAATTACACCCTTTTGGGTTTTGTTGTTGTCTAAGTGTCAGACTTTGTTGTGAGCCAAGTTCCCTTGAATTATCACTTTGCAACTCACTGGAAAGTGATGCTCAATCTTGGGCACATACCTGTCTTCCCCTTATAGATGTCCCTTGCACAGAGCACTTAGTTCCCTGAGGGGCACAGGTATAATTTCTCTCTCAATACTTCAGCTTGTATCAGACAGCAACAGAGCTCTTGAGACTCATGAAGATAAAACACTTTTGAGATGTTGAACACTGTGACTCCAGGCAGCTCTTCAGTGAGCTCAGCATAAAGAATGCTTCAGAAATTTTAAAATTCTGTTCAAAAATATATTTTTCTGGGAAACTAGTTAGCAGCATCTACTCCTGACTTACATAGGGAGTACATAATGGGTCTTGTATCTGAATCCTCTTTCTTCTTTGTAAACTACAAGACTGAGCTCCATTTTTATATGAAAGTGCATTCCCATAAAGCAGATGGTGGGAGACAGAATTAGTGCATAGGAATTTTGAAAGACATTGTACTTCAGGGGGTCATACCTCTCTCTCAGCTCACTGAGAGATTTGAAATCATCCTGTAGGTATAATATTAATAGTAAGCATTGTTCATATAGATTTTGATGTTCCACTTCACACTTTCTAGCTATTGTGCTACTTAAAGCATTATGGGTGAACAGTAGTTTGAAATACTTTAAATAACAGCTATTTCACACCATTTTCAACTGACAAGCAAAGAAAAATGTCTTGCAAAAGTATCCTGGCAACAGGGCTTATAGCATCAGTGTAATTCTTGTACATGTATTAGGATGCTGTGGAACATCTCTGTGTTCAGAAAAGAGCTGCAAATACATTTTTTATCCTGAAGTGACAGTTTTCCTGAACTATAATGGTAACTAACCACCCAGACTGGGTATCTATGTAGAAAAGATAATAGAAGTCAAATAAAGTCAGGTTGCATAAGCATTTTGTAAGACTTTACCATTATTTGAATTAAAAAGCTCATCCTGTTTTAGAATCAGCAGTCCTCGATGTCACAGGTCTTTAAAATGCTTATGAGTGATTTAGAAGCACTTATAGAAAGCACTAAGCATTGGAATCTGCAGTGAGAAAGGTGGCATTTCTCACAAAGCCTTTCCATTGGGAAAGAGCAGCAGTTTAAGCCCAACCAGCAGAGCTTATTTAGTCCCAGGCAAAGTAAACAGCAGCCTACAGTGACAGACTGCCTGAGATGGCAGATGAGGACAGGCACTGAGTGCATTGCTTGAGCAGCAGCCTCTGCCTCCTACCTGAGCAGCCTTCTGCTCTTTCTCTGCTGTTGCTGAGCAGGGGATAATGCTTGTGCAGCAACAAGAAAGAACCAGTGGGAGAAGGAAGCTTAAATTGCTTGGGTTCTTCTGGCACTGCTCCTTCCCCTCCAAAGTGACTTGTCCTCATTTCTGTAGCAAAATATCAGTGTTGTGTGCCCTGCCAGGAAGCCTGAAATCAAGGAAAGAAGTGCCCCAAGTAACCCCAAGTATTGAATCAGTTCCAAGGAGCAGAGCTCCAGGGAGTGCCACAGGGTCTGCTAAGGACTCCACTGATTTTAAGTACAGGAGTTTCAACTGGTAGTGATGTGGAGCATAAAAAGATAACAGATATATCCAAACATGTCTTAAATGTTTCTGTAGACTACAAAACTTTGAAAGCCCCAATATGTGACATAATTCATAACAGAAGGTGAAAAGAAAAAAAGGAAAAAAGGAGTATGTGATATGCAACTACTATAGCAACATGATACACTTGAAATAAAACTTTTAGAGGTGTTGAACAATTTGTGTGTGTGCATTCTGTGAGAGCAGTACAGTTACAAACATCCCTTACTCCAGCCATGACTGGAATCACCTGTTTTCACATACCCAATGTAAAGCCAGTAACAACATTATATCATACATGCCCTGTAATTCAGCAGGACTGTGCTTCTCTGTCCATGTATGACTCAAGCTGACTTAGGGGAGGCTTATGCTGGATATCAGGAAAAGATGTTTCACTCAGAGGTTTTACCCACACTGTGCAAAAGGTCAGAAACTTTTGTTAAGCTTTAGGTTTTGACTGATGTTCTGTGCAGCTTTATCATCTCTGGGAATAGCTTCTCTCATTTGAGATGGGATAGTTATGTATCTTATGAAGCATTTGAACATGAAGGTGTCTAGGATTGTACAGGTATGCAGGGAGCATCAGGTTTGGATACATTCTTTGCATTTTCATTCAAAGTAAGAATATGGAATTTACTCAGCAAAAAGTAACTTATATAAAGCTAATTGGCAGCTGTTGGTGCAACCCACAAAATGAAAACTCTGAGCTCTTGTTATTAATTAGCCCTCAGCATTTAATTTGTAATAAACTTGTAAAGTTTAAATAGAGTAAATGTGTTTTAGATCTTAACATCCCTCTAGGTGCAGGAAGCTCTTTTTCCTACTCTGCTCTATAATAATATGTAAATTTGAATAGCAGCAGTGCACTGTACTGCAGGTGGTGACAGTACTCCAATGACAGATAAATGTCTCCCTGATGAACAGGATTTTCAGGTGAAACAGAGCTTTTGTTGACTTGGTCCTTTTTGTGTTTCAAGACTGCATTATGTCAAGATTCTTGTATGTGAGGAGTACTTGAAGAAAAAAACAGACAGCAAAAGGTAGATCATGCTGGCTTTCTGCACTAACTCACCAGGTGTTTCTACACTGCAGGTGTGAATGAGAAATGGAAGTAATTTTATAGGCTTGAGGATCTAATGTCAATGGTATTTAAGATTTCTCCTGATGTAGAGTATTAATTTCATATAAAATAGCCTGTTTTAGACATATTTTCTTGCTTTAATTTTTAAAAATAACAACTAAAATTGCCTTTTGTGTAAAAAATTAAGATGATTTAAACCAGTTCTGTCTAGCCCAATCAAATGTTAAAAGAAGAAAATACAGATATTGGGGTATAAATATGATAGAGAGTGGGATTTAGGTATACAAGTACACATTAATATTCTGAAAATGTTTACTTTTCTGTTTTCTTTATCATTAAAGAACTAATGTAGATAAGAGTGCTAATAACAAATGAAAGCAATGATTAGCAAGCTGAACAATTCTATTATCACCATCCATCTGCCTGTGGCATCACATTTTCATGACACAGTGAAAAGAGACAAAAAAACCTGTCAACCAAGAGAAATATTCCACTAAACACCTCAAACACTTTCCATGGATGACAAAGACAGATGAAAGAGGGAGACAAGTAGAGAAGAAGGCTTGGGAGAGTTCTGCTGAGAGGCTGCTCAAAAAGAGTGTGAGAGAGAAGGATCAGTGTAAGGTAGGAAACAACTGTGATCAGCAGGTTGACTTGCTGCAAGGCACAGTGTGCTCTAGAGGGACCTCAGGAAATTTCCTGAGGGCAGAGGCAGCAAAATATTGGAAGGCAATTATAGCTGTTTTAAATGGATAGAGCTCTGACAGGCCTACACAAATTACATCCTTAAGTCTGAAGAGGAAGCAATGAGGGAAGAAATAGGAAAAACCTTGGCAAGAGTTTTGAAATCTTGCCAAGGATGGCAGTGACCCCAGAGAAAGGGACAGATGGCTAACTCAGCTCCTGATGCTAAGAAATTAGTAGGAGCAACATGACCAAAAGTTGACTTCTGCTATGAGGAAGATTTTGGGATAATCATCAAGGTTTTTCAGTCATTTTCATCTCTTATGCTTCGTTTCTTATGCTTCCAAGAAAACAGGATGGACTATGAGGTCTCTTGACATCTTTTGAAGTCTTGCATTTTTAATTTCTCTGATTTAAAGTGACTTGTCAATGTCAGCTTTCTAATTGCAAGAAAATTAAATTTTAAATCATTTCCTTTCATCCTGCTATAGATACAGACCTAAAACCCAGCTCCGTTATGGGAAAAGATCTGAAAAAAATAAAAACATGCTATGAAATATAACAGTTATTGCATTGTGCATAGCAAAAAAAAAAAAAAAAAAAAAAAAAAAGTGTATTTGAAGTAATTTGTATGGACTCTGAAGCATGGTGGGAGGCAGATAAGACCAGCAGTGCAGTATTTCCTACACATTCTATAAGCTGTTGTTTCCTTTATGTTTCTGTTTTGAAATACATCTACCAAGATACAGAAATTATTACTCTCTCAGACCCAGCAGAAAAGGCATTCAATCGACATTCTGGTATTTAGCATCACTGAACAATATTCTGGGTAGTGTAGGAGAACTTTGTAAAAGTCTCTTCTTGTCAAAGGAATTGCTCTCAAGTATCAATTAAGATTCCTTTCACTTAACAGAATGAAATGTTCCATTCATTGTGCTTGACAAATCATCCTGCAAAAACTGCTTCTGAAGATGGTGTTTGATCACTTTGTCTCATGTTCCTTCTCTAATGAAAGAAGAGATGGATGTCAAAAAGAAAGAGTAACAGGTAAAGTTGTATAAAAATCAGCTTTTAGTAACTGGATAAACATAAATTCCACAAGTCACACATAATTAAATTCCCCCAAATACTTTTACATGTGCAGTCCCTTAATCCCATTACGGACAATTAATTTTCAGTAATTATTTTTAAAAGTTTAGTAGTAATGACCTCACAAATATGAGAAAGTACGAAGACACATTTACCTTTATCCTTCTGCATTAATATATAGGGAGTTTTATTACAACTGATAAATTGAATACAATGAAAATTCTTTCAGGAGAGAAACTGATAATTCAAATCTGAGATTATTTTTCTACACTTTTTTTCTGACCTCTATCACAGCAATGGTGTTTTATCAATTCTTAAGATATTACTTTCCAGATTTTTTTCACTTTGCTAAGACAAAAAACAATTCTGCTAAACTTACCTTCTTTCCTAAAAAATGACCTATCTTCACCAAGAATGTTACTCAGTAAAGTGTTAGAAGAGCTGTTTCTTTCCAGAAGAAAACTGCCTAGTGAGGTGGAAATTATAAATTTAAAAATTATCAGACAGAGAAGAAGAGATTCTGGCTCCTGCATTTCCTCCAGTCTGAATACTGCAATCACCTTTTGTTACAGAAAATGGTAGCAACAGCTATTCTGCTGATGTTTAAAGAAAAGTATTTGTGATCAATTATGTTAGCTGGTACTTGGTATTTTCTGTTGAGAATCCTTATCTTTGGATTCAGGTAAACCAAGAGGTCTCTTGGAGCTGGCCTAAGGTTCTCAAAGCAGGCTGCAGTTTCAGAAACTGGGGATTCTAAGTAGCTTCTTACTCAGTGTATGAGAGTTCTCACTGCCTTTCTGAGCTCAGTGACTCTTCTCAGTCATCATATTAAGAAGGGAGAAAATCTGGATCTGTGGCCTAAATTCAGCAAATGAGATGGTGTAATGCCTATCTTGTATCATTCTGAGTTTCTTTAATTCAAATTGTTCCTTAGGTGTAGAAACCAATACATGGAATCTATGAACAAAAACCCTACGAAACTGTTGGACCATTAATGAGATAATCAATATTCCAGGCTTTGTAATACTCCAGGCTCTGTAATTCTGACAGCAGCCTGCCCATGTCCATCAGCCTTACTTCTGACTGTTCTCCAAGTATAGAACTAGCAGGGACTTCTTTTCCCTTGCCTTCTCATGCTCCCATCTTTGTGAGATTTTTGTTTGCTTCACTGCATGTATTTATGCATAGAGTCTGACTGGTAGGCAATAAAATTACACAGTGGAAACAAAAACACAACTCCAGATCCCATTAAAAAAAAACAAAACTGTTGAAATCTTAGTGGAATCAGTGCAAAGCTGTTACATTAACAACAACCCTCCCTTGAAAATAAGCAAAGGTAGAATGCAAGAAATTCATTATTCACGTTCTTTATCTGGTTCTTGCAGCCTTGAGATCACTTGCCTGTTCTCATCTATCCAGAAATCAAATCCAATTTGTAAAAATAAGCTCTGACTTTGAATGGATCAATCACAACTGGTTCTCTTTATTACTTTAATTAAACCCCCTTGTAATTACTGAAGTATTTCTTCTTAATTATCAGTTCTCATTTGTTCTGAATGACTATATTCTGCTTCATTCCTTCAAGAACAATTTAGAAATATACCATGAAAACCTCAATAGGTTCCATTGTGAAAAAATAATAATGAATCTAAGAAGTGAATAAAGGATAATGATCATCCCAAAGATATAGCAGTTAAAATATCAGGGAAAATTATATTTCTGAAGTAAAGCATTACTTTTCACCCTTTAATAAAAGTGTCACTGTCACATCGTGACTATTCCTAATGGTATTAATTCACCAAGGCTCTTCTTCAACTTTATCTGTCCTGAGCTTAGACAGTCAAATGTTCTTCTCTGTTCCTAACCTGACATCAAAGCTTCCTTATTCCTCTGAGTATATAGGTCAGCTGCTGTTCCAGAAATGAGACAGTTACCTATTTCCTATAAATTCCCCTAACAATGTTACAGATAGTTTAATTAAATGGGAAAAATAGACTGGCTGGGCACTGTAGTGAAATTCCAAGATATTATGAGTTTAGGTAAATTTACAGAGAGGAAACCTTGCCTTGGCTTTTGCCACAGCTCAAAATACATTTCTGACCAACCACTGCTAAAGAAGAGAAAGAATTCTGTCTCTAAAAGATACAACCCCTCCCAAAGATGGAGGTGGTGACATATGCTCCTCCTCCACCTCTGCTTTTCTGGGAGTGCCTGACACCAGACAGAATAGAACATTGCTCTGCAAGGCCTTCACAATTAATAGACTAACAAATACTTTCAGATGTTCTCTGAAAAGGAGCATCTTTTCCATGGTCACTTGAGATCTGTCATGTGCATCAGAGTGTCCAGTTTCCCAATGCTGTGTGTTGGTGCCCATTTGCTGCTTGGTTGCACTGATAACATCACTGATACAGTGCTGGGAAGGCACCAGCCTGCAGTGCTCCAGCTGCTCCAGCATCTTGTCACTGGTTTAAATGAGACATCAGGGGTCACCAAATGAAATGTTGGTTGGAATGGGAGGGAAAAGTACTGCTGTGCTGTTCTAATTTTCTGTCTATGGAAGTCTTTAAGTATCTCAGATTTGATTGTTCCACTGCTTACACCAACATTGAACTTGCTGTGACTCTACTCATCATTGCTTTGCTTATTTGGGATTTTTGGAGACAATGAACTTCACAACATATATTCTTTCACTGTGAGATGGAATTCTTCATTTTTGATCTCCTTTAACAGGGACATAAATTAAAGTAAAGCTGTGTTTTTTGTAATGCTTCAGAGTTTCTCATTGTGGCCACTCTGAAACTGGCTGACCAGCAAGCAGGCACTTCTCCTTCTGGGAGCATCCTGATGATGCTTATGGTCCTTTTTAATTTGTAATATTCTATGATCACTTGGTCCTATTCTTTGCTTTCTCTGTCACAGTTAACTACACAAATAACTCACCATGTATTTTCCAAGCTGAGGAAGCAGTTCTCTTTCTAAAGTTGCACATCAGGAAAACATTTCTTGACAGTCATGGTTATTAGTTGCCAGTGAAAAGGCTCTGAAGGCATTTGATTCACTGTCACTGTCACTGAAGGTCTCCAAGAGTAGATAATGTACAAAGAGTGAGAGACAAACATAGATACAATCCTACTCCTGCAGAGGGAAGAGGGAAATGATCCAACCCCATCAGGTCTTTTCCATTTCTATTAGATATAATTAATTCAGGAAAATCCTTCCCCCCCCCTCCCCCCACAGCTAACTGGATTTCTGGGAGCCCTATGTTTCCCTTTCTCTCAGTTAGATCATTAACTGTTTGTTTTCCCTTCCCTATGTACACGTTGAAATCCATTGATGTTAATGGAAAATACATGTGCAGAGAACAATAAACATAAATATTTGGATTCTGTTAACTCTCCTCCCTAGGGCATAATAGTAAAAAAGTTCTAGGAAAATACATTTGTGCAAAAGAACCAGAAGCACAAAGGGAGCAAATTTGATGTCTCTTCTTTCCCACTGCAGTGAGATAAAGAAGCAATGGAAAGTATCTTTTCATTCTCTTCAGATAAATCTGTTCACATAAAAAAATAATAGACATTCTAGTATTTCTCCAACAGTGGTGTTTGAGGAACATGACTTATTTCTGCCTAGCAGGGCTAGATATGACATTGGTGTACTTATCAACTTCATGAAAGACAGAAAGGTTGTTCATTGGAGGCCTGGAAGAGGCAGCATACAGAGAAATGTTTGTTCAAAAATCTTACTGAGATTATTAAGATCATGGCCAACTGTTGCTTTATCTGCCATTAGTGATCAATGAGAAAACATTGACTTCAGTGACCTCAGAGGATCCCAGGTGAGAGGAATCCTCTTGGACTGGCAATGTCTTAAAAGCCACTAACAGTATATGGTGTGTCTCTCTGTAGCATGTCTGCTACTTTATCACAACTTTAATTATATTACTAATATGCCAATTTTTGCCCTGAGGACTGGAAAGTACCATCTATGTCAGCAAGGCCAAATCATAAAAACTATTGGCATCCCTGCCTGTGTCAAGGGTATTGGAATTAGATGATCTTCAAGGTCCCTTCTTTCCCCAAAGCATTCTATGATTCTATGGTTCTGTGGACTAAAGGAAGGCATGCATGAGATGGTTTAGTTAGGAAAGTCTCATTCTATATGTCTCTGCAACCCCTCTGCACCAGCATATGAAATTACTGAACATCTGTAGTATCAGACCAAAAGCTGCAATGACAAAATGGCACAGAAAGTGGAGACTGAGTGGAGTCTGACAGTGCCTGAGAAGGTGCTGGGACTCATTAAACCCTCTAAATGATCTTAGGAGACCATGTCCCATGCCACAGAGAGGTGAAAAAT
This sequence comes from Erithacus rubecula, assembly GCF_903797595.1. Taxonomy (NCBI): domain Eukaryota; kingdom Metazoa; phylum Chordata; class Aves; order Passeriformes; family Muscicapidae; genus Erithacus; species Erithacus rubecula. The sequence goes on along the minus strand of NC_136685.1, from coordinate 11,821,716 downwards.
AAGCACAGAAACATCCTTGCCAGTATGATTCAGGGATTACAATACCCAGACAGATCTGGTGATCTGAGTGTTTAAACAAGCTGCTTAAATTTCCCCATACAAATTAACCACTGGATGCAATCTTCAGAGCAACTTGTCTAGTTCTGGCCAATATTCTGCATCTTGGGGGAAGGTAAATGTGTTCTCACCACTCATCACTATCTCGCAACCCAAATCAGGAGATCATCAGGACTCACAAGAAGAGAAAGTGAACAGCATGAATTGACAGCAAGACCTGTTTTCAGACTCCTGTGCATTCAGCAAGACACCAGGGAGACCTGGTTTCATTCCAGGAGTCACCCCAAAGGCAGATGCTTTCCTGCTCTGCAGATTGCTTGGGAAAAGGGTTTGTGTGTGTGTCAGGGGAGTGAAGGGGATCTGTGGGAGCAGGGAGGCAAATGGCAGCTTCTGCCACACTAATCTTCCAGCAGGTCAGTGTCTATTGAGAGCCTTGGTGGTCTGGATCCATCAGGATCTGCTCCTGGGAGCTCCTGGGAGCTCTGGTCGACCCTGGCAGACACCGAGCACAGCAAGAACTGAGCCCTCCACAGGAGCACAGGGACCCCTCCCTCCCTATTCCCATCTGCAGTGGGACAGGAATAATTTCATTTTAGAAATCTTGCAGGACTGCATTTTTTTCAGGGGTAGTTCAAGCTAGCATGAATGCAGAAATTTGTAGCAGCATGTACACGTTTGTTTTGCATCCACTGCAGCCTCTGGGGTGCCTGGCTCAGGGAAGAACAAGCACTTTTCTTGAAATTCAGAAATCTCTGCCATGGCAAAGCTCTAACTACCAAGATGCCTGTCTCCCCTTGGGCTAGCTACTGGCAGCAAACTTAGAAAACAACATAACATTCCACTCTCTTCTGTCATTTCCCTAAACCCACCCTCCTACAAATCAGCCAGTGGGGAGAGGAAGGTCCTGACTCTCCTTTTCCTGAAGGGGCAAAACCAGTAGGAAATATCTGAGCAGCTCTGTGGCCCTTAGGCAACTGCAATTACCCAGAACACACCTGGTTATTACAGTGATGATTAGCAAGCTATGAATGTTCCTATTTCACATTTTTACTTTGTATTAAATTTGTCGGTGTTTTCCTCCCTCGGGAGAGTCAGAAATGTGTGAAATTGTGAACAAACACTGAAATTTGCAGAACACGTTCATCAACTAGGACATTCAGATAACTACAGAAATAACAATCAGCTTTCTGGACAACATTATTTAAATCCTATTGGCAGTGTCCCATCCATTTTGAAGAGGGGTCACAGGCTTCCTTGAGTGTGCTGGAGTATTACTGCCACTATCACTCTCATTATGAACTTGTATGCTTTCAAAACAATCTCAGAGGCATCCCACATAATCTAAGATGTGCTCAAGAAAATGATGAATAGTACTGACTGCAATTCCAGAGAAAGTATAAAGTCAGGGGAAAAGAGCAGAGTTGAATATTCATGGCCAGACTCCTAATGATTAAAAAGGGATAATTTTTAGTTTTCTTTTCAGTGGTCTCTTCAGTGAGTGCTTTAAAGAACTATCTACTTAAAAAAAACCCCAAAAACAAACAAAGAAAAGGAGCAATAAGTTGACAATGCTCCCCTAGAAGCTGTGCCTTGTTTTCTTGAAATAAAAATTCAGCCAATCTTTAAGACCCATTCCAACCCCTTAACATTTTATGATTCTGTGGTTTTACAGGGTTAGAACTAGAGGCAAACAGGAACTCTGTGTACAAGTTACTTGACCTAGTATATCCATAGAGACTGAGGACATAGCTGGTTATTTATTTCTCCTGAAAAAGTTCACTGGCAAAGCAAGCAAATTAGAAGCACTTTTTGTCAGTATTTTCTAGCAAAAAGCCCCCACACCACCTGTTCCATGTCCATTCCTTGCTCTTTTATGACAAAGTTGCTTCTTGGTTGTGGAAAAGGGTAGAAAAAGATTGACAAAACTAAATAAAAGTCAGATAAAATGGATACTTTTAACATGGCAAACAAAATCTAGCCAAAATGTTTCTGTTTTTTCCCCAAATCACTTCTTGACAAGTTTTGAGCTTTCCTAGTTATAACAGTACATAAAGACAAGCTACTTCTGCATGTGGATAGTTTTTCTTGTTTAGTTTAATTCTTCCTGGCTTTTAGCAACCATAATCTCTAATTGTGAGCCTTCCTTAATGAAGACTGTTCTTGAAACTGTCATTTAAAATAAAGTCATTACTTGCTTTCCACTTCCAATTAAATATCATAGGAAGCTGTACCATTAATTCTATCACTGCTAAATCCCCACCACTGCCAGATGCTGAAGCAGAACGGGACTATGGATTACAAAACATATGGATTTATTTACACTAGGTAACTTCTTTATTAAAATATCTTAACACAGTCATTACTGAGACTTCTTTCCCAAGCCCCTGCTGTCACACTGTTCTCTGCCCAGGAACACACACCACATCTGCTTCCACATCTGCTTTCCAGCCCCAGTCCACCCCCTGGGCCCCTCTCCAGCAGTGTGTACCCCTGCTCCCAGCTCGGGTGCAGGCACACAGTGGGCAGGAGCAGCAGAGCAGGGCTCAGACAGGTCCTGGCTGCTTTGGAGGAAGCCACCATCCTGCTCTGCTGTCCTGCTCTCAGCTAGAGGCTCTCCTGGCTCCTCTCTGGCAGCACTGCTCCCCAGGAGCACAGCAGCTTCTCCAGCATAAAACTGCCAAGGCAGATTTTTCACTGCTCACACACAACCAGGGAGTTCTAACTAGTTAAAAAGAAGATTAAAAAGCAAATCCACACCTTCCACTCTCCTTTTCTTTAAGCCACAAGAGCCTGCACTGCAGGTTAATTCTAAACACAGCCCCTTGGTATTGTGGAGCAAGAAAAGAGAAACACCCTGGGATGAACTGCAGGTTTCTCTTTGCTTGAAAACTGCTCAGACACCTTTCTGAGCAGTGTAAGAAAGATGCTCTCTGGAACAGATAGGTGGATTTTTCTGAAGCTTTTAGTTCATCCCCAGTTTGCATAGGTCTGATTTTCTGACTGCAAGAGCAGGCTTGTCCTTCCCCTCCACATGAAGCTTGTTCTCATTCTGCAAATATATAACCAGTAAAAAGTGGAAACTATTCTTAAAATGTACATTTTGTTTCCTACAGACTGTCTTTTCCCTATGGGCAACATGCTTTTGCCTGACTTTCTGATTCTCCACCCCTTCAGTGATATATTTTATTTTTTTTAATTTCTGGGTTATCGACTTTGAGCCAAAAATGTGTGACTTTTTTTTTTTTATTAGCAGAAAACACATTGTAACAAAGGACTTTTGAAACTGCCTCCATAGCAACCAAGGATTCTTTATAAAAGAGGATGTTCAAGATATCCTCATTGCTTAACAATGTGTTTCAAACCACAGCCCCCCTTCTGATGAGCTAGATTTGTAGTGTATATCTTACCACTATCCCCCCACATTAAAATAATAAAGATACAAAGTAATGACCTCTAAAATTAGGAAAGAAATAATTAAGTCTTTTTAATAAGAACAGTTCTTTATAATAAGAACTTTTTATTTTTCCCCCCAAATTTACCCTCTTCTCAGTAGCACTAGCATGAATTATTCCTCCTTAGTGCACCTCTTTTAAAACCCTTTAGTGCAGCCATTCTCAGGGTCAGAGCACATTGGTTCTTGCCTTCTGTTCACAAAGTCTCCCCCTAACCTCAGCCCAGTCTGGAAATCTCTCACCAGGTTCCCAGCCTGACCTGGGATTCAAGTGAGATCCTCCTCCTTCCTCCACTCACAGTTTAGTTTCTTACTTTGCCCCTCATCTAATATATTCACTCTGAATTTTCTCAGGGCCCCCAATCCTCAACTCTTGCTCTGCCTCCACTTGTCTGGCTTCATGAGCTTTTTTGTCTCCCTATCACTAAAATCCAAATGTCCAAAGATGGAAAATTGTACTAGTGGAATTACTCTTAACCTGAGTTTTCTTCCCTTGTTGCTCTATCTAAAGGTCCTGCTTGATCTAACAGGATCTTCATGCTGACACCTTTTTTCTCAAGCAGTGCAATTCTTCAGTTTAATCAATTAAATTCACTATTGCATGAACTGCCAGAAAATTCTTATTAACTTTTATAATTTGTAATATTACCATCATGAGTTCCAGTATAGTTTTACAAATAGCTGGTAGATGGCAGCTCCTTCCTTGCTATCAAATGAGTATAAAATATATTTTGCTGTTTAAAAAAAAAAATATCAGAACAATCAGCAACAGTTAGCAATCAGCTATTACAACTACCTTCCAAATACAGGCATTGTGGGCAAGTATTTAAACTTCAACAGCTTGGATATTTCTTGTCTTCAGTCCCCTTACTCCTATGATGTGGATTGCTGAGGCTCAGTTTTGCAATGTTGTTTTGGATGTAGGGAAGTCTTTACACATAATTCTGTTACCACATCTTGTCAGATCTGAGCACAGAACACACAAATGAACAGTGATAGTGTTCTTCAAATGGGAACATTTAAGAGAACCAAATGCAGCTTAAATGAGAATGTAGGTATCAATGATATGTGTCTTTACAAACCCAACAACCATGACAATATAAGTTGAAGTAATATTAATAAATTATTACAAAATAAATGTGCTTTACATACATCAAAACAGCTTTGCAGAATGCCCAGATAATATCAATAAATTACCAACAATAGCAGTGTCCAAAAATATTGACTGAGAATTAGAATTAGCATGTAACACAGACCAGATGTTTGCTCACAGGAGCCTTGGCTGTGTCAACATCAATGGGTTTCTGTGTGGAGCAGTAACCATTTTTCATTAACAACAAAGTTGTCACTGAGCTGTGCTTATGGTGCTAACTGATACTTCCACTTTGGGCCTTCTTCATAGGGGGTTAGAGTGAAATGCAGGATACAACAGATTTCCAGAGGAAATTAATTAATTCAAACCATTTACTGCATGTTGATGAGGTTAGGTTTACAATGCTGTCACTCAGCTTAGATAAAAACACATACAGGCTGATCCAGGATATAGTAAGGGAGGGAGGAAAAGCTAGAATTTTAAATCATGTAGTTCGAAGAGTAGTTTGGGTTTCCACCCCACCTCCAGCAAATAAACACATTGTTCTGCACAGTTAGTTGAATTTTACTAAGTTTTAGAGTAGTTTCACAAATTTTCTTGAGAACACTTGTCTCAAAATGTCCCAAATTATAATTTATGGAAATAACAGGTACTTATATAATTCCCAAAAGATTGAAATCTTCAAATTTTAAAGATCATAATCTTCAAATTCTGCTTCCTACATTCAACTTCTTAAGCAAATCTCAGTGAAGACATTTGTAAAGTCATTTCAGCTAATGGAAAGAAGATGCAAAGAAAAGAAGGCAACTGTACCATCACATCACCTTTTCCAGGTTAAATTATCTAATGAGAGTGCAGGAAGGAGAGAAGTGGATTGTCTTTCCTGGTGTTTTAGGGATTTTTCAAGAGGATATTTTTGATGGCAGAAACAGAAATTAACAGCGTTCCCTGAATGCTACAAGCTGATGAACAGACTTCCATCCCTCTAGAAAAAAAACTGCATGTACAAGGAGGTACCAAATCTGCCATTTTTAAACACTTCTGTTTATACACCTTATTAGGCCACTATCACAGCCATCCCTGACATCACCTGAGCACTGGCTACAAAGCCACACTGGCACAGTTCAAAACTATTGCTTCTTCTCTTAATATGTTTGTGGAGCTTTAGACTGGATTTACACACAGTAACCAAGCTTTTAATTTTTTTTCCTCTCCACCCTCTTCTATCAAACTACTGTTTCTGTTTTTTTACCAACTGTGTATCTATACATATGTATATATGTGTATCATATAGTTGAGTTGTCTTTCATTACTCTGACACCTAAACAAATAACAATTTAGAAATGATTTCTTCAGTTTTTAGAGTCCATGTTCAAACTGGGGAAGTGGACTTTTGGGTAAGTGAAAATTCATTAGTTACTTTTTCTGTCAAGTAAAAGCTGTTAAGAAACGAAGTCTTGGATGCATTTTCAGCTCTTCATCTCCCAGCCAAACCAGAGATGTCAAAGAAATCACTTTCTTATTCCCAGAACTCTACTGCTGGGGTACAGGAGCAAAGAAATGATCCACTTTGAGAACCAAGGCCATCATTTTGGTGTGAAACCTAGAAGCTGGTGAGCATGAATCTCTAGCAGCTGGGTCATTAAAAAAACCCAAAAAACAACCCACAACAGTCTGCTGTTTGAAGCTGCAAGACTCCATTCATTCTTTCCACAAGGAGATTTAGAGAACAAGAGGTGCAGTACTTGTGTCTGGATGACTTTAATTGCAATCACTGACTGTCAGATCTAATTAGAAGAAATGTGATCCCATAGGAAACTACAGGGAATGGAGAAGAGGAAAAGATTTTTTGAAGTTGACTACAGGTTGTTGCTCTTAAGAGTCTGGTATTCTCTATTTAAGGCAGAATCTACCTCCACAGTACCAGCATGGTGGTCCTGTCAGCATATGGTTTATTTATATGGTGGTAAAGAAGCAAGAGGCTGTGAGATGCAGTGCAGAACTGTAAAGATGATATGAAAGACACAAAGAGTGGAAGTGATGCAAGTGAGTTCTGGCCTTGGTATTCCATGAGCTCTATACCCTGACAGTAGTCTTAATTCAAGAATTTGCTGAGGCTCATCTTCTCCAGTGTTTCATGAAGTTCATCCATGTAGGAACTTGTAAGAGTGCTGGGAATAACACTGAAGAGATGAGACATCATAAAACTCTGGGAAGGAGGGTGAAAGACCTGGACTTGGATGGTATTTCTGTCAGATATTTTGGGAAAGGGTAAAAGTCTGGGGAGAGCATAGATCTATGCTGAAGAAGCCACTGGTTGACATATGGTGTCATTGGGAGGGTTTCAGACTTCATACACTTATGTCTAACTTGTGTCGAGCGAGGGAAATCACTACAGTTACATGGCAGCTACTGCACTTCATGAGTATTTCAGCAGTGGTTCATAGTCAACCTCGAAGAATATATCCAATTTTGGAATAAAGGGTCTGTCCTAGATTAAAAACTGTGCAAAGTCTTCTGTGATAATCGAAAGGCAAGGATATCATCATCATTTTATTAAAGTTGCAAATTACACAAGATGTACAACCTTTGAGTACAAGTTCAAAATTATCTCAGTAAGTCAGAGAATTGTAGAATTTTTCAAGTTGAGAGGGTTTTAAGGATGTCATCTGTTGAGTCTGGCTCACTGCAGACTGTATCATTAGGTCAAGCTGATCACAGTCTTTCAAAACCTCCACAGAAAAAACAGACACGGATCTAAAACGACACACAGAGAATTCTTCTCTGTAAGTAAAAACTTACTAAAAAATATCTGGCTAAACAAAAAGATCTGAGAATTACTGTGGCTCACAAGCTGGCCAAGAGTCAAGAATGCTATGCCTTTCTGGGGAAAAAAAGTAAATAGGAGTGTTATCTCTAATGCAGCTGAAATATTTGCTGTATTTGGCACTGGTAAAGTGTCAGCTGGAGCACTAATGTCTGATTTTGTGCACAGTTCAGGAGGGATGTGGACCAACTGAATAATGTATTGTGATTATAGCAAGGGTTTCTACTTGGCACAAGGGAGATTAGATCAGATGACAGGAAAAACCTTCTAGTAGAAAGGTTAGTGCAGCACTGGGATGCATTGCCAGGGCAGTGAAGTTTCCATCACTGGAGGTTATTGAAAAACAAGTTGGATGAGAACTTGTCAGGAATGACATAGAAATATGGAGATAGAAGGGGATGAGATGGCCTGATAAGGTCTCTTTCAGGTCTCATCCTATCTGTAATTTCCAAGAATCAAACTCTGTGACAATGTGTTGTTAAGATGCATCGATTGGGAACAACAGCCAGGTTATTTCTTTCTAATCTGGATACAGTCATTGCTCATATGTGTCTGGTGCCTGTTCTGCTTAAGTACTAATGAGCTGAATCTGCCAAGATCCATTAGCCAAAATATTTCAGCTCACTTACTTCAGAAGATACAAAATGCTCATGTGAGCATCTCTGTAAGCAAATTTAAGTGGGGGTAATAAATTCTGCCAAAGATGCAGTAATGACCAGCTGGATGTGAGTAAATGGCAAACTTTTTTACAGGCATACCTGTTTGAGTAGTACACATCTGCACACACTCTTAATGATGGCTTGCAGATTTTATGTACACTTTAGCACACTGGTACAAAGCAATTTGGTATCCTGTAATGGAAAAGGTACTCATCCTTTTGAAATAGTGGGCCCTTTTTTATGCACTAAAAATCAAACAGTACTATAGTATTATAACATTCACTGGCTAAAAATTAGAATCAGAAATTTGCTAAAAAACTGCGGCACACCTCCTCAGACTTAGAAGACAAAGTAATGTTTTTCTATCTGAAATTTGGATTCTTTTCTTGGGCTCTTTTTCTTGGTTACTTTCTTTTAAATCAGCTTTGAAGAAATGATGCTTTCCAGTGGCTGGCATGGCTTCTTGAGAGCTGGGAATTCAGGGTTCTCTTCTAGGGGCACTGGTTGACTTAATCTGGGATTTGGGCCAAGTGACCTAATATATTTCTGCTTTTTCCACAGCCTTTAAATCTTCAGTACCCTTTATTCTTTTAGAGAAAGAATGATAGGAGTTATCTGAGAAAGCAGATATTGCTTGTGGTATTTTTCTGCTCAAACACAGAAGTAAGCACTGCTTACTAAAATCCTAATTTTAGTTAGTGCCATACTCCATCTCTAGCCATACTGCTAGCCCAGTCTTCTAGATTACTACTAGAATAATTTTATTATTTGCGTAGGACCTTTTCCTCAATGAGTTGAATATAAATGAAATTCATGTTTGTTCCACTGATTTCAGTTTTTCATCATTTATTTTCTGCAACCCCAAGCCAGGTTTGTATAGACTGAATTTGGAATACACTTAGGGAAACAAAAGAAAATGGGAAAGAGAGAAAATCAGAGTAGGAGGCTGTGATATAAATAAGATGGTGCTAATAGATATCACTAATTGCTATTCTATTGTCATTATTCTGTTGTTTTCATTCATATTGAAACAATTAATAACACTCCATGGCTATTACTCTTAACACCTGTAAGCAGACCTGGAAAACAGATCTGACAATAGTAATGAAAGGATTTTTACTGAAATGTTTTTGAAGAGACTATTAAAATGGCTTCTATAGAAATAAATAACTTATATGAATTTCCTGATTGTATTAATTTTTATAAAAATTAACTTAATTGCTCATTAAATCTAAATAATCAAAACAATGTTGACAAAAATTACCTTAAATAAAACACACAGAATCAATTACAGGGCATACTGCAAATGTTTAATACTTATAAATGTAGCTTATTCAACTTTGGAGGGCTTGTGTTCTACTTTTCTCAGGAGCAAAGGTGAAACATTATCATGCAGTGAATAAAACTGTGTTTCAACAATAGCAACATAGGAAAAGTCAAAGGGCAAGAAGAAAAAAACAAATAACCTAAGCATCTCTCTCTTTTGTCTTATTATGAATACATATATGAATAATAAGAAGCATACCTGACACCCAAGCCACTTATTACCCAACTATAAATGAAAACAACTAATTTTACTGATTCAATTAAAAATAATGCTGAAATATAATAAAAGATTCTCAAAATAACAGTGACCAGTGAGTGCATTCATCTAATACAATGAAAGTAAACACGTTAGCAGTGTTCAACCAATAAAAGTTTTGTGCAAACTTCCCATTTAAATGAACAAGCAGAATTTCTTTTACCAGTGCCCTCTGCCTCTTTGGGCATAAGGCTGGAAAGCTTAGTGGGTCATAAAGCCCTGCTCCCTGTTGTTACAGGCAACTGAAACCTGTTTATAAATTCTGCAAGACTCATTATAAAATTGGCTAAGATTCCTCACCCTCCTGCGTCTGGTTGAAAGCTGTTCCTGGTATTAGAAATCTCCTAACTTGCAGTTCAAAAGTATTCATTACTTCTTTACACCATTTTGCTACTGTGCCAACAGTATCTATTAACTTAATAGCTCTTTTTTTACTCTCTGGTGGTTTTCACCATGTGTGCTTCCAGATATTTATGATATTTTATATATTTTATCTGCACTTTTATTTTGCAGATCTGCATAGAGGTTATTCTCCAAGTTTGTTCTAGTTTAAATTCACAGCCTTTGAGCATGGAGTGGATCCAGTATTTCAGAGGAGAATTTTCTAGCACCTTATATAATGGCATCAACACATCTCTATTTCTATCACTTTGCCTGAAGCACACTAGGATTATTTTTGCCTGCTTAGAGTCACATGACACTATTTGACAGAATAAGGATATTCAGGTCTTTCTTGCCTTCTGCTATTTCAAGATGATGAAAACTTATTTTATAGAAAATTCTATTTAGAATGTAACTTTTGATGATAAAATTACATCCCCTACTTGTTCTCTGGGGTGACTAATAGAAATGTCAGTGGTGATGGATGGACATTAGCTCAGAATATCTGGAGTGGAAGGGACCCACAAGAATCATCAAAGTCCAGCTCCTGGGCTTTATTCCTGTTCTCAGTGATGGAAGTGCCTTAGTGAGCTGAGTTGGCTCATGTGGCACAGGTTTTCTCCTTGCTGGGTCATGAAGAGCCACCTGCAGTACAGTGTGGTTTTCAAAGAGGCCCTGTTAGTCTCTTAGTCATGTGCACAAATTATTTTTATATAAAATGAATAAAATCAGGCACAGAATAGGACCTGGAGAAATTTTGTTACAAATCTAGTTTCATCCCAAATTTTTAACCAGTGCTTCTTTCTCTGTCTGTCCAGCTTTCTTCACATTAAATTCTAACTGTTCTCCTATCATAGTTTCAAGTACTATGTGTACATATGATTTTCCCCCTCATTTTAGAAATAACCTAAAAATTGGGTTCTTTTTATTGCTTGAGTAGAAGGGTAATTCTTTGAGAGCTGTAGTGTGGGAGACATAGCAACTAATTTTAGTTATTTAAGATGTAGACATTTATGTGTCAGCTACTCATCCTCACTCCCTTCATAGTTACTGAGGAAAGCAACTGGCACACTTAATGCATTTAATTTCAGTATAAACTAGACCAGATAAGTCTTGTCCTTACATCCCTCTAATGACAAGCTCAAAGAGAATGTTTACCTCAGGTATAGATGTTTCCAGTTTATATTTTAAGTTAGTGGAGGAAATTCTTACTGTACACTTTTAATATATCTTAGTTTTCTAAACAGGCAGAGCTTACTCAAAGTGGTCTTCTGAAAAGTCACATAATTTCCTCCAGAAAAATGTCTTAAGGGCTGTTTTAGAATGCCAGGAAATAAAGCCAATGTTTAATAAAAAATTTTGGGTAAATTCAATGTGATCATGGAGTACAAAATTATTTCCACAATTGACTCTATCCTTAGTTTAAGGGTAAAATCAACTTTCCTTGCACACAACTCAGCTGACATATCTACTCAACTGATCTTTCAGTAGTGTACAGGTTTGTATGTATAAGTATATCAAATAAGAGGGTATTAGCTGGTGTCTCCTAATCAATGAAGAGGAAAGAGATTGGGCCTCATGCATAAATGAATTCTGTAACTTTCCTGAAGTTTACAGCTTTACATTAACATAAAATGTGTGTATCAGATTAGAATAGTTCTTTTGTCAATAATAGCATGTTATGTGATGACTATCAAATAATTTATCATCAGTTTGTAACTATGCAGTTACAAATAAACAACAGGAAGTTTGGGAGTTATGAAGAACAACTGAGGATGTGTATGCAAAAAAGCTGTGGTATTTCAAAGATTCTAAAATGAATTAAATAAATACTTCTAAATTTAATTTTGCAAATATATCAAATTTAGCAAAGACTTTCCTATATATTGATTTCACACATTGTAGAACTTACACTGGCTGATATTCTGGACATATTTTTGCATGTTCTTGTAAGATGATGAGATAATATCAAAAACAGACTGAAAGAGATGCTGAGGACTGCACAGACACCTGTGAGTATGGAGCATGGGAGTTAGACCTGTTCCATTATGCTTGCAGGAACTCTTTGTAGCTGATCCATTTTTCAACCATTATTGAAATGTCTGATACTGTATTCATGAGAGCTCCATCTGCTCTGGATTTCTGTGTTCCAGGAAAATTATCTTTTCTACTTCCCATAACATACTTCAGCTTTGTGAGATAACCATTCCCTATTCTTTTGTGCTGAAGCAATGAAATAATAAACTTAAAAAATTTTTAAAAATTGTATTTCACAGAAGTAAAGCATGTAAAGTTCTTAAAGTGTTCACTGCATGGCAAGTTTTTCAAGGCAGAAGTATTTTACTCATTTGACATAGTGCATCTATTATGCAACACAGTATCAATGTTCCTAACTCTGCTGGATTTTTTGTTAAAAAGCAACTGCTTTTTGGAACAGAAAAACTACTGTTGTGGGGTTTTTTATCCCAAAAATGCCATGTACATAGATTAAATGAGTGTTATCTATTCCCAGCCACAGAACAGAGAACTGGTATCTTTTACAGACTTTAGAATTTTGCATCTGAGACCTTGCTTTTCTCTGAAGCAGGAAAAGGAATCTAAGAAACAGTTTAAAAAAAAACACAAACCTCAGTTTCCAGCTCTTGCTTTCTAGTAAGTTTACAGAGTTACAGGAAGGAAATAAAACCTCTTCTTCAAACAGACTTTTAAATGCAAATTTAAAATTGTAAATTACCTTATAATTTGGAAATCAGTGTCATTCCAGCAGGTGGGAAAGATTTAGGCATCACTGGAATGCTGAAGATGAAACTTTCCAGACCTGCCCCTGTCAGGTAGATTAGTGTTTGACCTGAAACCTTCACAGTGCTCCTTTTGCTTTCTGCAAACCCTGTAGTATCAGTGATTATGCTGGGATAGCTTAACCTGAGATGTCAGGGGTTGATCTGTTGATGTGAAAAATCTCTGGAAAGAAAAAAACAGCCCCTTTTTCAAAGCAACTCATGTATCTTTCCTGGAAAACAGTTTTATGAAGGGAAATTAAATAATTTATCTTGAAAATAGATCTTGATATCTATCTCAGAGTTATCACAGAAAACATAGATGTTGTCAAAGAGGTAATAAAGTCTGGGATAGTGTTACTATCCCACATAACGTTTACTGCTTCACAAGAGTTTGCTCTGGGACATTCCAAAAACAGTAAAATTTGTTCAAACTTGATAGAAAATTTAACTTATAAGGGGAAAAGAACAACAGCCAGTGTGTACCTTGTACATGTTCATAGAAGAAGCAGGAGAACAATTATATTATAATGAGATGTTTGCTGTTTTTTTTCTGCATCTTATGCATTTACCACGTTCTCAAGGTGTATTTATTTTTTCATAAGGCCAAAATTCAACACCATATCAGGATATCCCTTATTTTCCATTTTACTAATTGGTACATCCAAGATCTATAAATGGTGCCACATTAAGATACTCGTATAGTAGGACTTACCAAAGATACTTCTGAACAACTTTCTTAGACTGAAGAAACCACATCTTTGCATCTTATAAAGAATTCTGTATAATCATAGTGAGCAAGCAATGAATGTAGGACCTAAATTAATGCAATAATAGTCCATGCTCTTCCTGCAGTATACTACTGACATATATTTGAGATGGTGATCTTTTTCTCAAGGAAGATGTATTTGACATTGTCTTTCAAAAACAAAATCTAAACTCTACTTCAACAAACATGTTATATTGAAGCACATTAAGTTTGCCAGCAAACTGTCAAGAATTTTCTCTTTTTTTTCAGTTTTTTATTTAGGATATTCAGTTAAACAGAACAGAGAGCATCAAAGGAGAGCAAGTCATGCCAATAACTAAAAGGTAGGGGAAGCAAATTATTTAAAATCATACCTGCAACCTTCTCAGCTATGTTTCAATCTAGGATTCATCAAATAAAATGAAGGGTTATTATCATTATATAAAGCACTGTTTGATATCTATGTAAATTAAAGTTATTTTCATTTCTGTCCCTGGTTAACAGAAGCACATGTGATATCTCTTACCCTAGAATTAGACTCCTTGCTGGACAAAGGATTTTAGATATGGAAGCTGTAATACAGTTAATCTTTTACACGTGCTGGGAGACCAAAAATGCTCAGAGGATTAACAGGAGAGGCAACAGCTTTGAATTCACAGTGAAATCCTGGTATAAGGTAGTTGTTTGTCACCTTTCATGCAGGTTTATAAAAACTACATTGGAGGGAACAGGTACATAAAAATTCTGAGGCCTTATAAAAAAATTTCAATAGCCTCAGCAATCACCTTTTGAACTCTGTAGTAAAATTTTGATAATTATTCACTTAAATATGTGCCTGGAACACATCCATCTTAAGACTCATATTTCAAAAGAAAAACTAATTCAATTTTTAAGATAAAGTATAATAAATACAAAATAACATGGGCAAGGAAAGATTAGAACTATGAACTTAAAGTCTTACATTGGCCAAAAATGATACTAGAAATTTTCATAACAGTTTATTTTTGCAAAGAAAATTATTTTCAGACTTTGTTTATTGATTTCCACAGACAAAAGGTGTCAAAAAGCTTTGATAGAAAGATACCAGATTGGTGTCTGGGGAGGGGGAAGTATCAAAGCCTTCTGAATTGCTGCCCAAAAAAATTGCTAAAAGATGTCAAATTGGTCCCCAAACCAAAAACACAGGCTTTCAGCTGCTGTTCCACAAGTTTTACACGTGCCATATTGGCCACGAAACAAAACATGGTTTCTCAGCTGTTCTTCCAATTCTTCATACTAAGCACACACAAATGAAGCATAAATTATATTTTTATTCTTCAAAATCAGCAGACCTAAATCCCTGCAAATGAGGAAAAAGGCCCTTGGGTCTAAAAGTGCAAAGACTTGGAAGAAAGTGGGAATGTTGGTCGGAGGAGCCTTATGGATGCTGATGTTTCATTTTAGACTGCATGTGGGAAAGATTATTTAAAAACTTTGATCAGTGGATGCTTCTGCTGTACTTAGGAACTCAGACAGTTGATGGAACCAGAGAGTTCAGAAAGATTCAGAAGAGGAGAGTGAAGCTGAAAATGCTCCAGAATTGAATGAGCTGTGCAACTATGAGAATGAGGGAGACAAGGAAGATGTGTTCTGGTTCTTGCCAGTGCCACTTTCTCCTGGATATATCCAGAAGAGAGGCAAATTTACAAGAAAATGTAAATAAAACATGAAAAGAGACACTGGACTTCAGAGAAGTGCCTAATCTTCCCTTCTCTGGGAAGAACCACTTTTCCCTGTGGTTGATATTACACAGGGAAAAGTATTTTCATGGACACTTGTGTGACCCTAATGGAGTGTGCTTTGCAAAAGACAAGGTCTTTCATTCCCTTCTCCATCTCAGAAGTTTTCTTACCATCTTCCCAGCTCCAGGAATCATAACCCTGTGTCCTTCTTTGTATTGGCCAAGATACTTTTTGAACTCTTACATAGACAGTAGTATTTCACAGTCCTATAGAAAATTACCCATCTTTTTATGTTCTTTTTTTGGGGGGGGGGGGGGCGGTTATAGGTTGGTCCCTGAATACCTTCTTTCACAGAACAAGCTGTTGCATCAGTGTTGCAATTCTTGAAGCTGCAGCCTCAGTGACTTTATTAGTGACTCTGACATAAAAGGGTCATTTCAAATTAATCCTTACATTTCCAGAGGGAGGAAACACTGACAGTCCACACTCTGGCTTGGAGTCTACTTCATGTACTTATCACCTAGAGGATGAGCTATGATAACTTGCCTTTCCAGTGATTAGAGATATCTTTGAGCTATTAACTTGTGCTTAATTTACTTATAGACCAATCTCCAAAAGGCATCAAATGCAAAGCTTTATAATAAATGCTGAAATGAATATTTAAGCTCTGATCTGCACTAAATGTCTGCAAGAAGCCAGCATTTTATAGATAAAAAAAATCTATGAATAAGCTATGTTATATATGTTAACCTGTATGTTATTCAAGGTCATTAATGTATAAAATAAAAATTTTCTTGCAAGGATGTTGATATTGATAGCTATTACACAAAAACATAATAAAATATATTTGGTTGCCATGGTCCAAGGGAAATGAATTGAAATTGTCAGAAGATTTAAGGTGCATTCCTAGAGAATAAGAAAACCCTTTCATGCATGTAGGTATGGATATGAGAAGTCCAAAATTTTACTGCTTCCAAATGTATTATGTAATATTATCCTTCCTGAAAAACCTTGCCTAAATATTCTGGCCTTCCAGAAATCTAGGCTAAATATTCTTGGTGGGCAAGCACAATAAAAGTTATGCATTAAATTGGTGTCTCTTTGGCTTGATACATGTGAACTTTAGGCATTACATGGTGAACTTCTCTCTGCTTTTAGCAGAGGGTTATTTGTTTAAAGGAAAGCCAGATGGAGACCTTCTGGGTAACTAGCAATCTTGGAAATACCTTTGCTGGGCAAAGAATACCTGAAATGAAAGACATCTCATCAGATTAGGGGGAATTTATTGTATCAGTGTTTGAGATTCAGTGTGTTCTTCCCAACCTCCATTTTAAATCCAGCAAAAAGTAAAGGAATAACAGCTAAGGCCCTGGGGAAGAGTAAATTGTAGAGGAGAGATTAATTGGTGTCAAGCAGGGACTAGTAAAGGATCAGCTGATGCTGGAAGAATTAGGCTGCAGGAAACATTTTACAGTTGTCTTTCTCACTGAAAGCATGGTATTGTTGTTCAACAGTCTAGTGCCTTTCCTTCTGTCAGCCTCAGCAAAGCTTTTAGCCAGGGAAGAAAGTGGATAATTAGCATTCCATTTGGACGCCTGCAGACCAACAGTCTAGAATATTAAATAGTTTTGTGAAACAGAATGGTCTAAACTGATTCATATTTCTTTATCTAAGGTCTTTGAAATGCAGGTTTATGTATGTCCTAAAAAAAAGCTTTGCTCATAACTTCACATCTGCTTTTGGTGTTTGAAACTAATCCCCTTGATATTTGACAACAAATTCCTAAACTGGAGGTGTGGAGGAAGGAGACGATAAAAGTGCTTCTGCACATGTTCTAACAAGTATCCCATGTCACTCAGGTTCTCTGAACACGGTGCTGAAGGTATGGAAATACAGGATATTAGTAATTGTGGTGAATTAACCATGGTAGATACCTCAGCCCCACACAGATGCTCACTCTTCCCCCAGTGGTATGGCAGAGAGAAAACTGAAGGGTAGAGGGTGAGAAAGCTTATGGGTAAAGACAGTTATATGTAGAACAATAACAGCACACTGGAGCACAACAAAACAAGGAGTTCATTCACCATTTTCCACAGGCAGGAAGGTGTTCAGACATCCTCAGGAAAGCAGAGAATCTTCATGTTCAACAGTGACTTGGGAGGACATATGTTATCCCTCTGAACTTGCCCCCCTTTCCCCTTCTTCCCCCAGCTCTACATGTTGAGTTTGACAGCACATGTTATGGAATATCCATTGGGCCAGCTGGGGTCACAGTCCTGGCTGTGTCCCTTCCCAACTCCTTGTGCACTCCTTGCTGGTGGGGTGGGGTGAGGAGCAAAAAAGGCCTTGAAGCTGTATGAGCTCAGCTCAGCAATCATTAAAACCCCTGTGTTATCAACACGTTTCATGACAAATCCAGAACATAGCCCCCCACCAGCTACTAAGAAGAAACTTAACTCTGACACAAAACCAACACAGTAATGCAGAGGACCAAATTTGTGTTGACAATAGAACATGTCCATGTCTAATTCTGTTTCATCAATGGCCATAATGCTCTCTTTAGAAGATTCATCATTCTAGTTAAATACTTCTTTCCTAGCTATTTTTCCTGCCTTATTCTTAGGGCATATGAGGTACAGGCTTGTTTTGTTGTTTTTTTTTTTAATTCTTGTGGCATGCTGGTATCTCTTACATCAAAGCCATTATTTCTACATCAAGCAGTGAATTCTACTGGCCATACAGGAATGTACAGCCTTTCTTAGAAGCATAAAGGTCAGGAAATCAGGCAAATGGATGCTTGGAGTGCTTTGTTAGAGGTGTTTGTCAGAATAATGTGGGAACTGTTGACAGAGACTTCTTTATACCTGTTCTACAGATGTGCATCAAAAGAGGGGAATAGAATAAAAAAATGTGGAAACTGGAATGATTTGCTTTTCTTCCCAAGGTATGTGCAAGTGTGGAAAGAGTGATGGTAATCTGGACAGCTGTTTGGGGGCAGGTGAATGCTGATGAGCAGCACACCAGCTCTCACTGTGGCTCTCCTGTCTGACCAGCCAGGCTGTGGAGGGATCAGTTGCAGCAGGACCAGATGAGTGCTCAGGTCCTCCATGGCAGGGGACTTAGTACAGATATTTCTTGGATCTGCAATGTATAGCCAGCCTTCTCTCCTGTGATGCACTGAAAATGGTGGTCTTCATTCCCTTCGTTTCTGTTGTCTGATAAATCTGTATTTTTCTCTCCTGGTCAGCTTTCCCCCATATCTTGAAGCCTGTGCAGATACCTCTCATCCACTGCCCCTCAGCAATCCCCCTGGGCTCCTTCACACCTTGCTACTGTGGCCACCAGCCCCTGGCTCAGCAATGACAGCAGGGCTGGTCTGCAGCAGCTCCTGCCTGGCCACAGGTCCTTTGAGCCTGCTCCACCCAAAGCCCAAGTCCTGTTCTGTCCCCAGCCCTAGGTGGGGATGTCCAGTGGCCAGGGATGGAGCTGAAATGATGAAATATGATGAAGTATATCCTCCTGGAAGATATGTCCAGGCTTGGAAGGTACAAAAAAACTGCCAGATTTGGGTTCTCTGAAAGATGGCTCTGTAGGTGAGGGGAGATCAACAGGGATTTTTCCAAGCTAAGAGGACAAAATACAATCAGGGGCTTGTGAGTACATAGAAAACTACCTGGATGGCCAACCTCAAATGTTTTTGTTCAGTGCTGCGATGCCCCAGTGGCATTCAGTTTCCTCAGAGATCAATACTGAGACCATACATGTTTTAACATTCTCTCTGGTGACCTGGGTGATGGAATGGAGTGCACCCTCAACAAGGTCAGTGGCGTGGGAGGAGCAGTCAATGTTCTGCTAAGCAGCACTGCAGTTCAGAGGGACCTCAGGAGCTGGAGAAATGGGATGACATGAACCTCATCAAGTTCAACAGAGGTAACTGCAAAATCCTGCATCTGGGATAGAGTAGCCCTGTGCAACAGGGCAGGCTGGAACCAACTGACTTCAAAGTTACTTTGAAGGAAAGGATCTGAGAAAGCACTTTACCCTATTCAATATTTGTGAAAGGATACTCCTGGTATAGAGAAAGAAAGAAAGAAAAGAAAAGAAAAGAAAAAGAAAGAAAAGAAAGAAAAGAAAAGAAAAGAAAAGAAAAGAAAAGAAAAGAAAGAAAGAAAGAAAAGAAAGAAAAAAAAAGAAAAGAAAAGAAAAAGAAAAGAAAGAAAAGAAAAGAAAAGAAAAGAAAAGAAAAGAAAAGAAAAGAAAAGAAAAGAAAAGAAATGTATTTTTGAAATGCTATTCAGTAGAACCCTTAGGGTTATCTAATTGAAGAGCAACTAAACTGTGTTATAAGGAGTGCCCATGTTTCTCCAGTCAAAAGGAGTCAAGACAATTGTAGGCATCTGGGACACACAAATGGGTATTTGATCATGTGCCTCATAACAGAAAACAACTTCTCTGTGCTTATGATACTGGCATGGCTGGGGTTTGAGTGGTCTGAGCTGCAGCCCTGTAGTACTTGTGAAATGGCTGGCAATTGCCTTCCCCATCTCATCAGGAACCACAGTATTCCCAATCTAACCCTGCAGCCTCTGCTCTCAGACTCACTGACAATACCAGATTTGGATGACTCTTAAAATATTCCCCTAGAGTCTCTGGACTTTAGAATTTATCATAAATATCCTGCATCTATTTTTTAAGACAACCTTTTAAATTGTTCTACTTTCTTCAGCTCTTAAAGAATTTCATGCTAATGCCAGAGGGAAAGAGTGGAGTGCTCTTATTATTTGGAAATGGTCAGAATTTTTAGATGAGCAGAAAGGAATTGCATATTACAATAATCTTTTCTACAAAAATACTCTCACAAGTGTCTACCATCATGGACCTGCCTTTTCCAGTCTTCTTTTATATACATTTATCTTTATGAAAATAAATAAAGATTAATAATTTATAAAGGCAGAAGATAGAAGCTAGGGGTTCTGTCTTATTCCAGATTTGCAAACAGGCTTTATGCTATCTAGATAAGAAGGGAACATATATTCACCTTTTCTTTTTCCTGCTCTAGCATTCATGTTTGAATAGGGACATCCTGACTTTTTTTTCTAAGTGAAGTATGAAAACACTATGCAGATCTTTTTGAAGGAGGCTGCTAACAGGTTTTTTTATCATTCAGAGCTCCCAAAAGGACCATTTGAGCATCGTCTTCCTGTTCAGAGAGGAAATTGCTGTGTCTGTGACTCAAATGGACTCTGATTTCCAATAATTTTCCAGTGGTAAACTATGATTCAGCTTCCATTTATAAAGTGAAATGAGTGCTTAAATAATCAACAGTAAAAAGCCAGAAGTAGGAAATGAACCATCCTTCAAAACAATTCTGCTCTGTTTAGTTTGGACTTGATTCCATTGTTAAAGGATTTCCTTATGTGCAAGGTGTCAGAGATTGGCAAGTTAAGCCATTCTAGACACAAGTATTTCATTTTGTACTGTGTGTAAATATGAGATAACTATCTGTATAACTTTAAAATAATCTGCTAGAGATACTTGGTCTTCCAGTGTTTTAGAGGAGAACTAGTTACAGGGACAGAAGAAAGTCATTATTAATGAAGATAAATAGAGCATCTCTTAAATTGCTCTAATTTTCAGCAAGTGTAAAATCATCTTGGCTTATTCAACTTCTACCTACTCCCTCATTCCTTGCTGAAGTGCCCTTTATATCAAGTGTTGCCAAATTAATATTTAAGATTTAGAAAATAATGGATCACCCCAAAAAATCATTTAAGGTTGATTTTGTTTGCATAGGGTCTTATTTGCTTTTGCTTTTGTTGGGTTTCATTTTTTATATATCTTCTTGAATTAATATTACATTTTTCCCCTCTTTTCTGAGTAATGTGTGTTGTTTATTTCATAGTTCTAGCCAATTCACACTCTGAAGTGTCTAAATCATTATTTTAAATAAAAGTTTCAATTCTTTTACTTTCTTTTGATTTTTAACAGCTGAGGTTCTAAGGAAAATAACAAATATTCTGACAGTTTGAGAAGTCTAAACTGGAAATAAGAGTTTTGACATTCAGCCTCATTTTTCTGTATTTGTTCTACAAGCTTATTTGTAAAGCCAATATTATTTTACATACAAACCTGGAGGAAAGACAAACTGAGGGTTTTGCAAGACAGGCCATAAATAAAATATGAATATGTAGAAAGAATCCTTTCCAGTAACACTGAAAATTAACTTCTAGAATATCCCATCTTTTAAAATATCTATCTTATATTTTGTTTTATTGAAAGAATATCAGCTTATTATAATATATTCAGGAGCATTAACAGAAAAATCTGTCTTTCACAGACATGAGTGAACTATGTGTGTCAAATGAATTTTTGTCCAGGTGCACAGAGCATTTCAGACAATTTCTGAACTTCTTCCCAATCTAGTTGGCTGTGGATTCAGTGTTAATGATTCACACAGTAAATAGTGATGTTCAGAGTGTTCATTAAGTTCCATTGTCTGTTGCTCCTCTAGACAGTTATTTACCTTCATTTACAGTAAGTTATTTTCCATCAAGGGGAGCTCTCTTAATTTGATTGGCTGTGTCAGGCGACTTTTCTGTGATATTTATTTTTTGGCAACAGTTTTTCCAGCTTGTTCTTTAACTGTCATTTGCCTTCTCCTGTATTTTAAATCTATCATGCTTCATGACAGACAGACTTGTAATTTGGACTCTAATCATTTCTGATTCTCATGTTTTGACAGACACAGACTTGTCTTTCTGCACCTCCTTCCACACTTTCTCTCTTTATTCTGCATTTGCTTGTGGCACACAATACTCTCTGTTTAACCCTTTCCTTTTCCATCTTCCACTTTACACAACACAGATACTATAAGCAATTATGCTTTAAATTATGGATTTGTTAGAGAGAGTTTCAAAAATCACTCTATTGAACTAAAAATTATGGTGTTTGAAACCATATACAGACTTATTAATTTCCTGCTGTGAGATTCCACCTGACTCAGTTTGGAAGGGCTCTAAGTAAAGATGATTTAATTAACTAAATCCTCTTTTCATTTTTTTCCCCTTAACCTTGATGATTTTAACATTAAATTCAATTTCTGATAAAGTCTCTTCTGCCATTGTAAATATTCTTAAGATCAAAACATCCTTATCTTGAGAACAGAAGGATCCAAGTTAGAATGCAGTTGTTTAGTTCCACCTATAAATAGCTATAAATAACTGCACTGGTGCTAGAGGGCTGCCTGCTGGGGAAGTGAAGTTCCCACTGAGAAACCACATGAGGACTGTTCCTGCTTCCAGGAAAAATCTCATGCTGCAACATCAGTTGTGCTGCTTTCAAAAGGTGAGAAGATGATTCTTGAATTCAAAGGCACCGTGCTCTGCTCAAAGTCATGACTGTGTGGCATAACAGTGGCTTTGTGGAAATCATTTCATTAGCAGCTTGTCCCTGGAATGGTGCCTGCCTTACATCTATCCAAGGCAGAGGTGAAGAGTTCCTGAGCATCCTTCCTCATCCTTCTTATCTGGACTGTCCACATAAAGTGATTTCTAAAACGAGATACATATAGTTGAATTGTGTCTTCAGTATTTTCTGTACTTTTATTTGTTTCAATATGTACTTTAAATATGCATATGCATGAACAGGTACACACAGTCATGAAACTGCCCTGAGACAGGATACTGGGAACAATGTTGCTAAACATCTTCATTATGGAGCTGGACAATGGAACAGAGCTTTTCATTTGTAGATGATATAAAACTTGGAGGAATGCTTGTTATATCCAAAAGGGCGAGCTGCCATCAAACTTGAGAAACATTTTGACAGGAAACTCAATGAGTTCAACAAAGGGAAATGCAAAGAAGTCCATGCCCATGCTAGACTAGGGGTTGTCTAGATGGAAAGCAGGATTGCAGAGAAGGACTTTGAGGTTCTGGTGGACAGGAGGATGAGTGTGAGCCAGGTATGTGCTTTGCAGCACTCTGGGCTGCCAACAGCTCTGTGAACAGAATGAGGAGAGCAAGCCAAGGCAGATAATCTTTCCCTTCTGCTCCACACTGGTGAGACACATCTGGGATCTTGCAGCCCTGATGACAAGACATGCATGGACTTATTGGAGACAGCACTGCAGAACCACAAAGATGATGAAGGTGTGGAGCCTCCTGGAGAACACAGTGCTCAGGGGGGTCTTATCAATGTACATAAAATGCCTGATAAGAAGATATAAAGACTGGAGAGTGACTCCAAGGCTCTTAAAAGATACAAAATTATATTTAAACTCTTTTTCCCTATAAGTGGTCAGATACTGCAATAGATTGCTCAGCAAGGTAGTGCAGTCTCCATCCGGGAGATTAAAGAACAAACCATACCCAGCCCTGGGTACCTTGCAGGAGATCAGCTGGCTTTGAGCATGGACAATGGACAAGACAGCCTCCAGAAGGGCCTTCTGACCTCAACTATTCTGTGACTCTGACTTGTACTTCCATCTCATTTTATCACATCTGTGTTAAAGAGGGATTTACAAATACAATTAGGCAACCTCTGCAAGGCTTCTTCACATGTACACATTTTAGTGATGTGCAAAATGCTTTTTGCAGCATCAGGGTTTGATGTTGGAGTTACAGAAACTTTCTTGGTTTCTCATCTGTACAACTGAACTTGTGTGAAGATGTTCTCTTGCCTCTGAAAACTTGAAAGAAAATATTCTGGAGAGACACAGTCTAAGCTGTAGAGACTGATGGAAACTGTTCCCTTTTGTCTCAAGGATTATCATCTTTTTGCACTGTAATTTTTAAGCTGAGTTTAGAAATCAGCACTGCAGAGTACTTGCTGTGAAAGGAAGACAAGGTTGAGCACAAATAATATTGGAGTGAAAAAAGAACAAAATTACTGAGCTGATACACTCTTTTCAGAAGAAAAGTGAACAGGAAGAAATAATTTCATTATCTCTTCATTAGGCACATTAACAAAGCTGAAAAGTACAGTACATCAGAGCTACAGAGAACTGTTTGGCATGGAATTTCAAGGGAAAAGAGATGACAGCAGAAGATACAGCAGGGAATGTTCAATTTGCCAAAACATTTTGAAGATGGAAAGAAAGGAAAAATACAGAGATGTCACTACTTTCATGGGAGTGAAATTCTTATCCTTAATTGCCTTCAGGGTCTGTAGATGGTATTGTCCATTTCAAGGTTCGATTTCTATATTGTTCATTGTTAGCAGCAAGCCAAATGTTAGCAAGAAGATAAGCATTTTTCCCTTTTTATTTCAGTAAATTCTTTTATAATTGTACAAAGCAAATATTGCATACCTGTCCCTGATGACAGTGGATATTTGCATGCCCAGAGGCATCGTCTCTAGACATCTTGAAGATAAAATCTAAAGCAATATAAGAACGTTTAGTATATTTTCTATATTATGGTGATATTCTTGGACACAGGAAAAATACCCAACACCCAGGTCTGGATGGACATCTTGTTTGCCTCCTGGCCCTGAAGAATTCAAAACAATTCTGTTGCAGGTGACACATGGAGTGTTTTGCCCTGAGCCACCAATCCCCAGGTGGAAACATGACATATACAGACATCACTAGAGGATCTCCAATATTTTTATTTGTCTCTGTGAACAAGGTTTTCTTTGAGAAAAATAAGCTTTTTCTTTTTTCAATTTCCTTTTTTAAATTAGCTGGTAGAAATTTAGGTAGGGAGCTGGGAGCATGACTCAGGAGTACTGTGTTTACCTATTTTTAACCTACAGGTTATCTGTAAAAAGATCTGCAGGTTATCAGCAAGGCAGGTTATATAGATGGGAGAGTATAATATGAGGAAACTTGCAACTACATTCCTGTTCATTGTTTAGCTAGTCTGGTTTTTACAGGAGTTTCAGAAGATCTAGATGGGGATTACAGGGATGGGATTAGTTTCTTTTTCTCTTAGTAACCCATGGATCTACAGAGCAGAAGTTGAAAAATTGCTCAGTCTCTGAACTCTGTGTTTCCTCACTGTCTCTGCCCTGATTTTGGCCATTTTGTCTGTGGGCATGGAGGTTTCTTATTGCCAAGGCAGAATATGAGATGGAAACAGGTTGCTTGGGTGTCAGCCAAACTATCAGAGGCATAAAAAATATGGTGACCATGTTTAACCAAGCACAATTCTGATGGAAATAGAGCAGGTAATTTCTCAGACTTTCCTTATGCTTGGTAGGACACTGGGTTTGTGTGAAAGTTTTCTTTGTGTGTACATCACAAATATTATATACAAGTGCTTTGAGGCTAATTGTCCCTGACAGTCTAATATAATGCTTCCAGAATAACTCCAACAATTAAATTTCTGTCTGTGGAAAGTCAGCAAATATTTGATTCCTTGATCTCAGTACAAACTACAGGAATTCAAAGGAAATAACCCTCACAGTGCTGCCTCCAGCTATGATAGTCTTCATAAAGCTTGGGGTAAATAGCATTGGCTGAAAGAAGATTTTGGAGAAGTTTCCCTAAGGCAAATGTGACACTGCACAAATGCTTCACTTGAAGGGGTATCAGCCATTTGTATTTTTTCACTTCTGTAAAAAGCTAGACTAACAATAAACTATTTTCTGCTTTCATCCATCTCATGTTACATTAAATAATGCAAGTTCTTAATGCTGCCCTTCCTTGTTTTGTGATTTGGTTTAAAATAAATGCAATTTTAGACAAAGACTTTGTGTTCGCTTTCTACCTGTAAGGAAATGTAACAATAGATGCCATAAAATTACTATAATTAAATTATGAGCAATTGGAAAAGTATTGGACAGTAAGAAGAATAGTTCTTGGCATTTTTTTTTAGTAAAAACAACATTTTATCTTGGCCTTTCAGAATTTCAGATTTTTAACTGCTCTTTTTTCTTTTTTTCTTTTTTTCTTTCTTCTTTTTTCTTGTTTTTTTTTTCTTTCTTCTTTTTTATTTTTTTCTTTTTTCTTCTTTCTTTTTTCTTTTTTCTTTTTTTCCTTTCTTCTTTCTTCTTTTTTTCTTTCTTTTTTCTTTTTTCTTTTTTCTCTTTTTTAAATTTATTTTTAATTTTTTTTTTTTTATTTTATTATTCAGTGCAACCCTCTGAGACCAGCTGCCAAGCATGCACGATGTATAAAATCCATTCTGGGGAATGTGCTGTTGTAGTCACTCGCTTTACTGGTCATTCTTTTTTCAGTGTTTCGCATGCAGTATTTTAAACAACATCTGCCTTACCCAATAACATAACTCGGAAACCGTGTAACAACCTTTGTAGCAATTGGCCACGTTCCCGGTCTGAGTTCCTCAAAAGCTTTGGCTACGGGCCGTAGATGAAAGGAAAGCAAAAGAAACAAGATGGTTTAAAAAGTGGTCAACCCTCACTTGTGGCAGCGTGACAAGGGCACTGACTCCAGATCTGTTTCTGTCTGTGTTCCCTTCAGTACCTGGTGGCTCATGTGAATAACCAATATTTTTTATTTCATGATACTCCTGTGAGATTGATGGAGCAAGTGCTGATCCCAGAACTAGATTATATTTTAATATGTTATATATATTTTATTTTTTTGAGATTTATCTTCAAAGTGTGATTGGTAGCACTATGGAAATTACTTTGAAACAGCTGGCCAATGCCATCCTGGCTCGTATCAGCAATAGAGTGGCCAGCAGGACCAGGAGTGTGATTTTTTCCCCTGTACTTGGCTAATTTGCTACTAATTAGACAAAGATATGCTAAGTGGTTTAGAGGTCTAAATTTTACATGTGAATTGTGTTGCCTAGTTTAGCTAAGATAAACATGTGGATACATGCTGAACTTTAGACACACAATCTCAAAATGGGACACATATTTGAAATTAAACATATGGTTAAGTGTTTAACTAGATCAGCATCTGAATATTTAACTTGAGACTATGGTATTGGATATCTCTTCTTTCCATCTGGTTTAAAGGTTTTATTGATATCTAAAGGGAAATATGGAATAAATGAAACACAACATTTCATCTTTTTTTTTTTCTGCAAAAATATCTTAAAAGAACCTAGACAACAATGCAAATGTGTACTTTGAACAAATGATACAAAAGAATACCCTGTCTACACATTTAATTTGCTATTGAATAATGCTATACTTACACTGCATTTTTCCCCCATTTCCCTTCAACCCTTCCTGTTGTATTAAGTAATATTCTTGGCACTAACAGCCCAGATAAAGGATGTTGTTTCTGATGTGTAATTGGAGTAGTGTAACTCATCATTTAGCACTTCATTTCCATTTCCATTCACACTTCATGGCGTATTATCAGCTACAACAGAACATGTCTGCAAACCAAATTTAGGTAGTGCTGTGTAACAAAGGCTTTCTGTTTATTTCAATTGCAGATTTTTACCTTATAGATTCTTCCTTTCAACATATTTAACCAAATTCCAAAGAGACTTCCAGATACATGAAATGTTTGACAATTTTAATGTGGGTACTTTATTTCCTGTGTAATTTATTGGCTGATATTCTCAGAGTACTTTACAGATGCTAATTAATTTGATTTCAGATACAGGTACATCACAGAGAAATTCTCTCTAGTTTTAATGAGAAGGAGAAACTGTAAATATTGCTGAGCTCAGTCCCAGGTGTTTAGGCATTGTTGATCCATCAATGCACAGCTTAAAGCCTCAAAATCCTTAAAAGACTGTTAGCATAATAGGTATCTCTGAGTGACTCCTTAGAGTTATCCTTTTCTATCAGTTAGCCTTTGAAAGGGTTTCCCTGAGAAAGTATGATATTAGGTCCCCTAATGATTAGAAAGTCTTTCTTTTTCAATCCAAAAAGGGGAGTATTTTTTTAAAAGACATAAAAAGACTTTTTTTTTTTTTTTTTTTTTCAGTGCTCACCAGATTTTTGCAGCTGTAAATGCTCCCGCTACTTGTCCCAGTTTTCAAAAAGGACAAAAAAGATGACCCTGGAAACTACAGGCCTGTCAATCTTAGTTTTCTCCCTGGTAAAATTAAAGATTACACTGGAAGGTACAGAAAAACACCTGAAAGACAATGCAGTCTTTGGTCATAGCCAGTACAGCTTTATGAGAGGAAAGTCCTGCTTATCAAACCCGATTTCCTTTAATGACAAGGCAACCCATCCAGATGATCAAGGGAACCAATCTTTTTGGATTTCAGCAAATCTTTCAATACTGTCTCCTACAGAATCCTTCTGGACAAAATGTCCAGCTCCCAGCTGGATAAACACATCATGGGATGGATGAGAAAGTAGATCATGGGTCAGGCACAAAGGGTTTCAGTGAATGGGGTGACCCCAGACTGATCACCTGCCACCAGTGGGGTTCATAGTTGGCCCTGTGCTCTTCAACATCTTCACAAATGACCTGGCTGCAGAGGCAGAAGGGACACTAAGCAAGTTTAGAGATGATACAGGACTGGGAGGAGCTGTTCATTCCCTCAAAGCCAGGGATGCCCTGAAGAGAGACCTTGACAAATAAGAGGATTGAGCAATCACCAACCACAGGAAGGCCAACAAAGGAAATTCTGGACACTGCACCTGGGATGGGGCAACCCTGGGTTTACAGACAGACTGGGGAATGAGGGGCTGCAGAGCAGTGCCATGGAAAGGGACCTGGGGGTCCTGGTGGATACAGAGTTGACCATGAGCCAGCAGAGCCCTGGAGCCAGGAGGGGCAACCCTGTCCTGGGGACATCAGGGACAGCATCACAGCCAGGCAAGGGAGGGATTGTCCTGCTCTGCTCTGGGGCAGCCTCACCTCCAGTGCTGGGGCAGTTTTGGGGGCCACAATGTAAGAAAGGCTTTAAACTATTGCAGAGTGTCCAAGGGAGGGCAGCAAGGATGGTGCAGGGCCCTGAGGGGAAGCCAGTGAGGAGGGGCTGAGGGCACTGGGTCTGTTCAGCCTGGAGGAGACAGAGGGGAGACCCCACTGCAGCTACAGCTCCATTGGGAGGGGAAGAGGAGGGACAGGCACTGATCTCTGCTCTGTGGGGACAGGGACAGCACCTGAGGGAATGGCCTGAAGCTGTGCCAGGGAAGTTTAGATTGGATATTAGGAAAAGGTGGGTGTTTGGGCACTGAACAGATCCCCAGGGCTCCCAGCAGCAGCCTGGCAGAGCTCAAGGAGTTTGGACAGTGATCTCACACAGGGTGTGACTCCTGGGCTCACCTACACAGGGACAGGAGCTGGACTTTGATGATCATAGTGGGCAACTTCTGACTGAGGATACTCTGCGATACTTTAACAAGAGGGACTCCTGACACAGGGAATCAAAGAATTAACCAGGACATAGCACTTGTCATGAGGGTATTTTTGGCTGCTCTTTTTTGTTGTTGAACATGGTTGTTTTGCTTTGTTTTGTTTGTTTCATTTCAACTTCAATATTTAAGTTATTTTAAAAAATATATTCTTAAAATTTCTACTCTTTTTAAAACAATATATATAATTATAAACATAAAACCAGAAAAAATATTATTTCTCAGATAGTAAGAAGTGATGACATTTAGATGCATAAAATAAAGACAAATAATTTCAACCTAACTGAAAGAAATTTTCTTCTTCAGTGTTTTAAAAATTATGTTTTTTCTAGCTTATGTTTATGTTCACAGCCCTATTTTCTTTTTGCCACATTCCCTTTTCAAAAAGGATTGATTTCAAAATAGATTGATATTCCATTTCAGGATATGAATTTTTAAAACATTAATACAGTTTAAAAAACAATGAACTACATTTGTAGATAGAAAAAGAGTTGATATATTTTCATGAAAAATATTATTCTATTCATCCAACCTTGTTTAGCCTTTTGTAGATGAAAGACTGGTAATGACTTTTTGTTGACAATAGGTAAAAAGTGCCAAATGAAGTAACAATGTACTTGCTTACATGAGACTGAGAACAAAGGTATTTAATGTGTATTAAAATTTCATCTTTTGGTATTGTGAATACCTTATTTAAATTTAAAAAAATGTTGGATACAATTTTTCTGTATATTATTTTTAATTATATTTGATAAATAGTATTAACATATTTTAAAACTGACAGTTCATTAAAATGTTTACATTTCAATTCTTAGGGAATAAAAATGAAACCCAAAATAACAGGAGAGTGTGGTCTATGGATTACTTGATCAGAAAGAAAATACATGGAAATACTGCATTTTTGTAGCCACTATAAATAATCATTTCATGCTGTACTGAGATAAAAGACTGTGTGGAATTCTTACCAGAAACACAATATATGCCAATTTCAACTGTCCTTTGCAGAAACTATGAATTCATTTGTGAATTCTGCAAATCATCTTGCTGCAGGAAATTTAGGAATTCAGCCCTCAGCTTCATCTTTTTTGGTGGTGACTTATGTTAGTTTGTTGTAGACTGGTGATGAAACAAAAAAGCTTGCACATTTGATTTTATTACATGGGTAATTGTTTTGGATACTTTCCAAATCTGACTGGAGAGTAGAGCATATATAGGAGTGATTATGTGTAAGAGTGATTTAGCATAAAAACTTTAGCTGAGAGCTTTTCTTTTTACTCAAATTTCTTCTACTATACAGTCCTGTTGTCTACTTGAAGTTAGTTTAGATGTTTATATAACTTATATTTGTAGACCTATATATCTGTAAGTTGCTAAATTATATTGGGGTGTTTATATTAATATTTCTCACAGCAAAATAATTCAGCATGATTTAAATACTGGGTAATCGAAATTGGTGATTTTTTTTTTCTCTAGAGTAGTAAGGAATGTATAATATGCACTCTAAAATAAGAGAAAGATGTAAACAAACAAAGGAAGATCAAAGAGGGAAAGTATAAACAAATGAGCAGATGAAAGTGTTATTTCAGATGCAAAACTCTTACAAGTGAGAATAATAATAAGTGTATAATAATGTGAATAGTGTGAATAATAAGTGGAATATAGCTGCTTGGCATAGAGTAACCAGAATGTAACTGAGGAGTAAATACTGAAGAGAATGCTAAATACCAGAAATACCCAAAGAGAATAACACTTCCAGTGAACATGGGCAAAGGCAAATCTTGGATCAATTTTGGAAAAGGCTAATCTAGTAGCAAATACTAATTTTCTATAGAATGATATCCCTGCAATGATGTATCCTAAGATAGATTCTTACAGAGTAATTCAAGTACATGATGCCACCTCTGCCTCTCATCACATGACAGAAATACCACTTTATTTAGCAAAATTTAATAAATTAAGGAAATTTGAATCATATGTCTCACACTGTCAGTCATATGTTGTGGTGTGCAGATAATATCTGGGTCAAACATACTGTTATGAATGTACCCTACCTTTGTGTGACCAGATTTCTATCTATGATCTGATATGAAAACCTACATTTTGTCATGAAATATAATAGTTCCAGACAGGGAAAAAGATTCACCATGGATCAAGGAATGAGCTATTGTCTGTATGAATTGTTGGAAGCATGTTCTGCACCTCTCAAGTATGTGAAGAACAAGCTAGCTTTAGTTAACCTAAATCCATACTTGAAAATAATTATTGAAGCACTCTTACCACACAAATTAATATAATAGATCACGTTTATCCTCATTTGAATGATTCTGTGGGAAACAAAAGCAATTTTAATTTTTTGTCTCTTTTCTGAAAGGTACAGAACTATTTGAGTGGTTTGACTACAGAACCTATGATTGATTAAATATATTCATAGTTAGTCCTAAATTTCACACAGTAGCACTCACAACAAGTTGTTTCAAATTATAGTATCCAGTTAAATTTCAAGGCTGTAACTTTTAATAATTATCTATTGTAATAGATGGAGAATAGATGAAATCTACCATATAAATGAAGGTAACCAGGTTCCAGGAAGGTTAATATTTCTCTGTCAATTCACCTGTTTGTTATTCCATCAATATTGAGTGATTAATTAGACAGTGCATTTGTTTTTCTGTTATAGTGTTTTCCAGTGCTCTACATGACTGCATATATGTGCTGGAATGCCATTCCAGCAATTGCAATGCATTAGGTATTTTTCATAGTGAATACAAAGGAATATAAATAAATACTGTAATTAAATGCACACAATTCAAAGCCTGAACCATGTGTTATTAGAAAACAAAAACTCTTCCAGAGTTCTTCAACATGAATCTCAGACTAATATTTTAGGCTAACCTGAGCTGAGATGTTAAATTATAAAAATTTCATTATTGAACAGGAACTTAGAATTTATGGCACATAAAAGCTGAAACTCAGGAAAACTTCTAAGATTTTCTGATCACTTCTATCTCTAGCACTTCCTTAGCAGCCATGGCTTGGACTCAGAATTAGCAGCTCTGAGTAGCTGAAAATCAGAATTCGTAACCTAGATTTGAAGTGTAAAAACTTTCAAAAATATGGCATTAGCAAGAAAATATTCACTCTCACTGACAAAATTACTACATAATTCTGTTTATTGACAAGCTACTTAGATCATGGTTTCTGCTTAACAGAATCTGTGACACTGCTAAAGATGATGTCCCTGTTACTGCCAGTTACAAGAATATATCTGGCATATACTAAGTAGATTAACATGCCCAAATTAATGCACATTAACTGTAATTGTTGGATTGAATTTTAATGACTGCATTCAAGGTTGTGTTCCTCCCACAGCTATGATTGCTGGCCAAGAGTTAAGAGCAGAGATTCCACTTCCTCCCATGTCAGAAACTATAATAAAAGGAAGTGGAACAACATCAATCCACTTTTCCTGACAGAGATTGTTAAGCATCTGGTAAATGCAGCAGCATAGTCTTGCTTCAGTTTCCAGATTATAATCTTGTTGGAGAAAATAATAGCTGGGAAGAGCAATTCTTACATTCAGGCTGGTAACTCGAACACAGCCTAGGTCAACAGTCACAGCTGATCAAAAGCATTTCTCTGACCTAAGCCTCAGCAGACACAGCTTTGGTAGAGAAAACTGCCTGTGGAAAATTACTTACACTTTCCACCCACAGAATTTAACACCATTGGAAAAGGCAGTGGAAGGACCAACCAAGAACATGCACAGCCCTTGTTTTAGTGGGGGACCTCTAATGTTTTTGATGGCTTTGTGAGATCCAGTGAACCATGGAAAATTGTACTTCTGTTGCTTATGATATACTCCCTTATGTTCTGATCTAGTACAGTTTGTCAATAAAACATTCACAGGAGGATTTCAGATCTCAAGAGAACTTCAGATCCTTTAGTTAAATTATCAGTGCAGTCTGTACATTTCTCTGAGGTGCAGAGGAAAGGAATCACACTTACAGATTTTTTTTTACTTAGTGTGATCAATGAAAAATTCATTCCTACACTCTCTGCCTCAGCATTTTTACAAAAGCATTTCAACATCTGCCTTCAAGCCCTTCCCTCATCTCTGCAGCAACAGTCTTGACTGTGCAAAAGCTGCTGGGGAGCTGTAATGTCTCTATATGGTTCATTGTGACCAGATCTCACTGGAAATGCCTTTATTTTCTTCTCAGTTATGCACTGCAGTGTTAATTAACTTAGTCTAGGACTGTAAAGACCCCACTTGTACAGATGTAGGAAAAGCAGAGTGACACAACCTACAAAGTACAAGTAGGTACAATAATGGTAAGACCCTGGCACAGTTGAGATTCAGACTGAAGTTAGCGTGGACTCTGTGATCCTGTTCCTCTTTAGAAAAATTAATCCCTTCAAGTATCCAAAAGTCATCATAACATTCTTAATCCTTACTTGGTAAAAGACAGTCAAGCTATCTTTCCTCCACAAAAAGGTATCATGCCCAAATTTTTAAAACATATAGTTTGATTGTTTCTTTCTGGTACTTGCATTATATTATTTGAAATTTTAAGATTCCTTTTCACTAACTCTTATTTATAGACAAACAAAACCAGAACACAGTATTTTTGTTTCATAAATAATGAAAAATTATGTTCCCTAATACTCATTTTGCTTTGTGAACAGGAACAATAAGTAACCCACACATTATTTCAAAGCTAAGGTTAGAGTACTGAGGATACAGAGTACTGCTGTCACTTTACTATTCACAGTTTGTATTTTTTTACCATAAGCAGTATATCTCTGATCTCCCAGCTTTACAGCCCCATCCATAATCTCAGAATAATATTTTCCAGACACACAGAGCAACCATATACAACATGGTTATCATCAATTTTATTTTAGATTAAGGAAAACTGAACCAAAACAAACAAAACAAATATGTATTTTATAAAATACCACAAATAGTATCTCTCTTCTCTATGATGGAAGTAAGTAAAGGTGCAAAACACAGAAGAGCAAGACAACATTGACAAGGACAATTCTTCACACTCACTGTAATCCAACATATTTGTTTCTATATTATTTATTCTTACTCCTGTGAAGACTTTAACATTTATTTCATATACTGTGTGCTTTGTCACATCATTTTGTAAAGTAGGATAGCATTATAGCTGATTTCAAACTTCGTATTTAATCCACCTTTGAGAAGCAAAACACAACCCTTTAGAAACCATTTTAGGATAGCAGTCCCTGTTGTAGAGATTATATGGAAGTAAAGAAAATTAACTTCAAAAATTGAATGCTATATATAGGATTCATTTTTATGCTTCTGTTGGCAATTGTGGTCATAACAGGCTTAAGAACTCCAGCAGGATATATTTTTTTCCTTCCTAAGCCTTTGGAGCACTATCTATTTGTAGGTATCATATATTACCTCTGCGTGGGGCCTGCAGATGAAATCTATTCCAGGAGTAGTCCTTGTTGGGAGATTTCCAGAAAGCCATCTGTTCCCAATGGAGCATCTTGTCTGCCTTCCCTAGCAATTAGAAAGCAGCAGATGAAGATGCAAGGCATAAAAAGGGAGAAGGACATGAAAGAATAGAAAATTATGTCAGAAAATCTTGTTTGTATGAAGCAATGTGATAGCAAACTGTTAAAAACAGAGAGGATGCAGCAACCTGAAACAAAGGATTTTCCTTTTTTTGTAAATTCTCTGTAGCAAAACACAGGTCCTGTAACACACTTACTCCCCACCAGTAATCACTGCTAAGGTAAGTTCCTCACTGCCATTAATTTCTGATGAATCAGAATGAAAAAGATCGCATTCCATATTGTACTTCATGGAGAAAACAGTGGCTGTCACACACTCCTGAAAGAAAGACATTTGGATTTACCTCCAGAAAAATATATTTTATTTTGTAGTTTTAGTCCTTTTGATTCTCCAGTTCTGATTCAATTATGTTTTATCTGAAAAAATGAAGGAATTGATTATGAGAACAACATACATACAATTCCAATCAGCAGCCTGTGATAGATCAAAAGTCTTAAGCCATAATTTGAAATATAAAAATACTTCTCTTTTGGTGAACATATAAAAACACTAAGGGAAAAACTGTCAAACTATATTTCTCTCTAAAAGATGTGGTCTGATCCTAATCACTTGTGTTCCTTCTACGCTTATCAGAAAGAAATCAACATCTCCAGAAAGTTTCAACCTTGTTATGTTCGATATTTTTCTTAGCAGAATGAGTGCTTTCTATAAGTGTCTGCACCTGAGGGAGCCAATATGACTAAGTGAGACTAAACTACTTGCATTTAGGCAGTTCTCATTAAATAAACTGAATATTTTGCCAATCAGTTTAAAACCTAATTTTAAAATTCAATTTTATTGATTTTTTTATCATTGTGAATATTAGATACAAAATGAAAAGTCTTAACAACAAAAATATGGCATTTAAACTTAATGTATAATTTCATCTTGGGTCTTTGATAGAGAAGGAAATTATTCTGAGAAAAAATAACATGTAATTTCTACAGGAAGGAAAGAAATAAAAATAAAAGCATTGGATTGGTGTTCTACCAGAATGAAGTAGTATAGATAAAGAACAACTCACAAATACACAATTCAGATCAAAATTGGTGTTGTTGCTCTATATAAGCTTCTCTAGAGCTGGTATTAAGAACCTGCCATAGATCCCAGGATCAAAACTGGATATGGATATAGAAATATCTTGAACTTGTTACAGTGCTGAATACTACTGGGAATTCTGTCATTGTGGGAAAATTTCCCAGGTAAAAAATGAGTTATAAATTAGCAATTTCTGAACAATTCAACTAATTAAAAAATTTGAGTAACTAATGCTGGTAGAATTTAGTTATGTCTGGATGTATTGGTAGATAGATTTACATTTTACTGATTTCATGACTCTATAAGGAATGTATTTCTTTTTTAATCACCTTTTCTAAATGGATGTTGTAGAAGACCTAAAGAAAATAACTTGGCTAAAGTGACATCAAGACCATTCCAATTAAATTACATTGAAGGATAAACAGAAAAATATGAAAGGACAAAAAGGAGAAATTAAAAGATCTAAAGAGTGAAATCAACATGAGGAGAAATTAGAAACCGAAATGTGAAGGTGACTGAAATTTCTTTCAATATGATTTTTCTAAACTTCAGACATTCTTAAGGATGGGAATAATTCTAAATAAGATTCAAAACCAATGGGGCAGTCTCCATTTATAACTGAAATGAAAAATCACATAGGAACAGCAAAACTCATTTAGGAATAATAAGACTCATTTAGGAATAGTAAGACTTAATAAGGAGTGGAAAAATCATGAAAGATACATCTTGGAGAACAGGAAATTTAAGAATAAAATCCAAAACTCTTGCCAGAACTCTAATTCAGCTTGTTGTTGCAAAGGAAGTTAAACCAAAAAGTCCAAAACTTCTCAGCCTTATAAGTAGAAAAAAGAAAGAAAAAAACTTTCTAGGAAGTGGGGAAAGAAATGAGGTTCAAAAGAAAACAGAGATCTATTTTTATTCTCAGTTTTTAGACTAAGATGGTTGATTGACATAAAAGTATGGTAATGCAGAGGTCCAGGCTACATGGATTGTCTTGCTTCTAGGAGGATGGCTACTCCCAGTACTGATAAGGAAGCTGTAAATACCCTTGCATAAGGCCCTGGTATGATTGCATCAGAAAGCATTAATCTCTCATACTTGGTAGGTAGAAAGAGCAGAGGATGATGACTGAGGAAACAGAAAACTTATTTTTTAGAAGACACTAAAGACCTTGAATTTATTTCAAAAATAAGGGAAGACTGAGAGCATCAAAAGGTCACTGGGAATCCTAAGCTTTCTCCTATCTTCACTTAGCACTGTTTGCCTTCTTTCTGGTTCCCTTCAACCCAAGATTCTTGTATACATGTTAATCCAGAGGGCGTTTAAAAGGATGGGAGGATGGATGTGTGCTTGTGCCCAGGACATGGCATCATCCCGTGGCTGATGCACGAACCAGGAGAGAAGGCTCTGTCCCTCCCAAGGCACAGGATGGCCCATCCTCAGTTTCTCTTCACCCTGGGTGAGTGATCACCACCTAGGCTGTGTGAAAGGTGCATCCATGTGATGGGGGTACACCCAGCTGGGGCACACCCTTCTGGCTCTGCAAATGTGGCCAAGGAACCTGTCTGCTAAGTCAGAACAATTCTACAGCATTAGGTGGAAAGTTAAAAACTGGCTTGCTGTTCAAGACTTGTGTTTTAAACACGGTGTTTAAGAATGATGGACCTCACTCCTCACACAGAAAGCTTCACAAGGATTTTTGTAGGGAGAACTCAATGAGCATATAAAGACTCTGACAGAGAATTCTTAAAATTCCTAAAAGATTTTGCCATTGACCACAATGAAGAATCTCAGAAAAATTTAAGATGACATAGGATCAGAGGAAAGGTGTTCTTACACAATTATCAAGCAATTAATAATTAGGAAAAAAAAAGGCACAAATCAATGGAGGGAGATTATCAGATAAGTCTCTCAGGATCCCTGCTAGGACATGAACTATTCAACATATTTGTAAATTACCTGAAAACCATGTGAAACAATGAAATGACAAATATTCCTTATAAAACACAATTATTCCTGACAGTGAAGAATTGCAGAATGATCTAATGATGCTAAGTGACTGAACAATAGAAGAGCATATGAAATTAATTGCCAATAAATTCAAAGTAAGGCACATGGTGGCTCTCCCCTGACATTAAGTTATATGTGCAGAATATTGGAATCTAAGGTAGCCATTGCTATAGGATGGAGATTTTAATAAGTGTATGTCCATGATTCCCTGAAAACTTCTGCTTAGTAGCATGTGACACTGACAAGAAAATACTAAGAACAAGAAAGAAACTGGATAAATCTCTGCTTTGCTTTGAATAATCTATCTTGGGTCCAATGTGTAGTTATAGTGATCCCATTTATAAGATGACAAAGTGGGTTGAATTTACTTTGGCATCTATTGAAGGGAAGATTAAAACCAATCTGCTAGGAAAATAAATGCTTGGTAATGGGCTCTATCCTGCTGACTGTCTACAGATGGGGTCTATCTCAACAGGTTAGTGTCTATTTGATTGGCTTCTATAAAACAGGAAAAGATATGTAAGAGTGTTCTAGGGAATTTCTGTCCACTGTAATTTTTAAAAGAAGAATAGAGGTGATCAGGACATTTAAAACAAACAAAAGTATTAGTTTTCCTTACAGTACCTAATTACTTTGTGGAATTCATTGCTACAGGATGTTGTGGAAGCTAAAATTATCACTAGATTCACAAAGGACTAAATGGATTCATAGCAGAGGGGCTATTAATCACAGCAGTCTGTGTGTTGCTTCCAATTCAAATTTAAAATGCTGGTTGCCAGAAACAGAAATATTTGAGAACCAGGATCACTTTATACCTGCTCCTTGTATTGTCTCTCTACATCCCCTCTCTCTGGGCATCTTTTGTTCATCTCATCAAAAATAAGATATTTTTATATATTTTTCCTTGGACCGGTGTGACTATTTCCAGGATTTTATGGTTTATTAGACTGAACTATAAAGAAAGAAGACTTTCAAAGCCAAGGCTTAGCTAAATCTACAAAAAATGAGCAGCACTGGTCACAGTGATTAGGCAGGATAAGAGCAGAAAACTGATGAATTAGCAGAAGAATAAAATTATAGGATGTCTTTCAGGGTGGAATAGTGAGAGATAATTTCTAAATTTGGTTCAAAATGAAGAAATTAAGTATTCATGAATAGACTATAGCAACATGTTTTCCCATGATGGTGGTGATTCACAGCAAGGTTTCTTCTAGTCCTGTGTCCCAAACAGAAACCTGAACCTCCTGAGAGAGCCCATCACTAATTGAAATACAGAGCTGTGTGCACGAAGCTGAGCTCAGCTGCTCTAAGCTCCACCTTGAAGTTGTATTAACATTTAATAGTAAAAAGAAAGCTAATAAAACTGGAGGGAAGCTGAGATGGCAAAGTCATAACTATTTTTATGACACATTATTACCACAGAACAGAGGAAGGATATTTATGATACAAAAACGTTTCTCACACCATTTGCATATGTTTTTGGACAATCAAAACAAATTCACACTATGGGGAATACTTTTGTTCTTGGCCATGTCTTTGCAATAATAAAGGGATACTAGTATTACTGACAGTAAATTTGTCCCATCTTGTGTTTCACTGTCACATTTATGAAATTTTTACTGTCACATTTATGAAATTTTTATGGGTAAATATGTT
This sequence comes from Erithacus rubecula, assembly GCF_903797595.1. Lineage (NCBI taxonomy): Eukaryota > Metazoa > Chordata > Aves > Passeriformes > Muscicapidae > Erithacus > Erithacus rubecula. The sequence continues at coordinate 11,781,876 of NC_136685.1, read as the reverse complement.
CAGTAAACTCCTAACTTAGAAGGCTAAAGACGAAAGCTTTTAAGCCTGACACATGTGAAGTCAGTATGACTCCCCTTTCAGAATCAATAGCTAATAAGAATACCAAGTTAAGTCATCATAAGTGATCAGAAAAAGCAGAAAAAGTAAGGAAACAGCCTGGAAACCCCTTTCCAGTCTCTGCTGCAATGGTTATGGAGTTCATGGCGAAATGTCAGTGCTGCAGGAGCAGCAGATTGCAGTGCCCTGACACACTTTCAGCTGAGCTTACAGTGTGTCAGGATGTTCAGCTGTGTGAGAAAAGAGCAGGAGTGATTCAATACGATGGTATGATATTTTTTCCTGGTGTGTTTTTCATATACACACAAACACACAGCCTGGAGGAGGCAGAGGAGCTGTGGAGTAGATATGGCATCTGAGCCATTGCATTTCAGCCAGGGCAGCACACGCTCTGTGAGTCACTGCACAGCACCAATGGGATGGATCTTGTGCCCTGGATAGCAGAGTGATGTCAAAATGTTACTCTTTCCTTTTTCAAAGAAAAAGGAATAGGTTGAAATCGTGGCTCTGTGTGTGTGTGTGCCACAGACATATCATCTTGCCTTAGATTCCTTAATAGAAGTTATTGACTAAAGGGTTCTAGAAATTCAAAACTGATTCCAGTTAAACCTGGTGCATTAATTTGGTCATGGTCTAATTTTTTATACTACTGTTTGGTGACAAACTCCATTACCCCCCCCGCCCCCCCCCCCCAAACAAAACAAAACAAAACAAAACACAAAAAAACCTAACAAAAACCCCAAAACATCCAAACTCCAAAATATACATCCTATTTAGTTATCTGGAATATCTGACATTATCATAAAGCTATGTGTCTCTATGTGCAGTGTAGAAATAACAGCAATTGCAAGGAAATAATGCCTTAGTATGAAGCACAAGCATACGCCTACTTTATTTATCTTAAGTGACTTCAGAAACCCTCCTCAGAACATTGAATAAAAGAATTTCACAATGGTTTCTCAAATTCAATTACTAATTATTATGAAGAATGTCTTGGGAAACTCCCTCTTTTACATTCCTGTGGTAATTTTAGCAATGACTTAAAAGGAACTGTAAGAATAAGAAAAACAAAAACAACCCACCTTTTTTTCAGATGTCGAAAAAACAGATCTTATAATAGTTAATAACACACTTTCCTCATTTCATCCCTTCCTCCTCTGCTTTCTTCCTTTCTTCCCTTTCACTTGTTTCTCTGCCTGTCAGTTTCCTTCCTCTGTTTCCCTCAAAACATCCCATTTCCTGCTCCTCTGCTGCATGACAGTGTTTCCCTGTTGCAGGCTGCCCGTGCTGAGACCCCTTTTCTCTGGAAGCTCCTGCCTGTTTGCCCTGGCACCCACTGGGCATTTCCCTCAGCAGCTGTGCAGGAGCTTTCAGGTACTGCTGGGCCATTGCCACCAGAGTGACTGTCTGCCCCTCTCTCTTTTGTAGAGTTGCACTTCCCCACTGCCAAACTCATTGTGGGAAACAAAACATAACTTACTTCTTGTCTAAGGAATCAAATGTACTGTGCTGTTCATGTCATTTTACATAATTATATACAATATTTGTATTGCTGTTAGTCCAGCTTAAAGTGTCACACTTCTGGATAGCTGTTTCAAGCAATCAAAATCAGGAGTCAATGAAAAAGCACAGCACTAAGAAAATCTCATTTTAGTTAAAACACTGATCTATATACAATAATATTTTTCTGTGGTTACTTTTACATTATAACAAATGGCAACTCCATCCAATTATTGCTTCCTAAAACACCATCTTTTCAGTTTAATCAAAAGTATATTGCCCATGTGAACATGGTACTACCAAAGACAGGACTGTCCAGCTCAGTGCTATCTGCCTAAATAGGCTGATCTCTTGTGTCTACTTTACTTCATTTCTGACAATCTTGAAAGTGAGAAGTCCTTTACTTTTGGTCCTGAGAAGCAGAAGTAAATACTAGATAAAATAGTAATTTTTTTTTTTAATTTTAAATACTTTTGGTCAAGTCTTCATTGTGAGTATCAACTTAGTCTTGAGGAAAATTGATGAAACTGAAAAAATCAATTTTTCCATTTAAAGCAATCAGTTTAAAAAATAACATTAAAATTACAACATAAACCCACAGCATGTCAAGTTGTTTCACAAGAATATAAACATCACTACTTCTGCATTGAAGTTAATTAAGCTAATATTCTACACATGACTGCCTGTTTTTCATTGTTTCAATTTTTTAATCACAGCTATTTCTTTACACACTGTTTATCTGTTTCACCTTGAATTCGGAAGCCCTTGAATGTAGTTACACAAGTTGTCCCCCTCACTCATTTAAATTTCCTAACCTAAAGCCAGAAGACAGACAAAAAATAAGAAACAAGAAACCAGCAAAACAACAAAGTAATAGAGACCTCTCAAGCAGCCTTCAGCCTACCCTTGTATCACTTCACCCTTTTACTCTGGTCCCCAAACACCTCTGGTGACAAGTGACTCCAGCAGCTCAAGTTTCCATGAACCTTTCACAGGGAATGTGTCTGACTTGTTCTCCTTCAGTGCTTAAACTTGCTTCTGCCACTGCTGTTAGCTTCCAGTTCTTCTCTGAAAGCACTAGATGCCACCTAGGATGGAGTTTAGCAGTGCCAGAGGATTTCAGATTTCAGAATTTCAGATTTTAAACCATGAGAACTTACAAGTAGATTCAAACAGTCAAGTTACAGGGAAAATGTGTTACTACAAAATTCAGCCCAAATACCTGATGGACTGAGATGGAAGCTATTGTCTGTGAAAGAAGTGTGAATCTATTCAAATTAGGTAGGAGAAGTCCAGCTCCTGCTTCAGAAGTGATATTTTTGGGAACCTATGCCGTACATCTCATACTCACTAAATATACTTTGTGGGGAAGATATCTGTCATGGTTTGACCAACATATCATCTCTTTGGGTTTTTTTGCTTTTTTAACTGATATATTTGAAATGGTTTTGTTGTTCTTTTTTTGTGGACAGTGCTGACAGATCAAATGTGATTGCTGGTGGTTATTCCCCCTTTTTTTAGTGGATCACTAAGCACCATACCTCAGCAGCAATTACAGACTCATTTGGTGTTCTACCACCAATTGAATGTAAAATTTGAGCTAAAATATACTAGGCTGGCACACTGATTTGATCCTGCCTGAGGCTACTGCTCTGCTAATTGTCAGAAGATTTTCTTTTCAATTATTACATTTGAGTCTTTTAAGTAAAATATATTTCTTGTTTCAGATATTGAATTATTATGGCCAAAATTGAATTAATACATCCTACACAATTACATGATCAGGCAGAACTATGAGTGAGAGCCTTCCCTCCCTGATTCTAAGTTTTTACAATAATTATATTAAAAGTAATTTTGTTACATGTGTTGGTAGGAAGAGGGGAGAATTTTACAGGTGTGTGAGGGTTCTTTTGTGACACTGAAGTTCTTACTTCCACATTTGGTCTACAATTGGAAAAGCTAGACATATCTATATTAAACAACCACACTCATGTTTATAGAATTCTTAGAATCAGAAAAAACCACATGATTGTGCATTTAGAACCAGAGAAGATTGTCACAGTAATCTTCTCTGAGCTTTTGTGTTAGGCAAAGCAAAAATCTCCGTTCAATCATTTCTTCATCAAGCCCATGTCCTCTGTTTGAGGTGCAGCATGGCTCCCTCAGAAATATTAAATCATTGCTCAGCCACTGTGGGACACAATAAAATTGTAAGTATATTGACAGTACCGAGTCCAGTATTCATCAAATCTTCCTTAGCATTTTAGGGAAGGATGGATTTGGCAAATTGGATGCAGTATCTCTGGAGGTCCAGAATGTAATCTCATAAAAAACCATCTGCTCTCAGTATGGCAAACAACAGTATAACACATTGTCAGTATTTATGGATTATTATTAATAATAATGATAATAATAATAATAATAATAATAATTGATCTGTTTCTATAGTGCTTACAGTGGAGAGCAGCTGATCATGCTTACTGCCTCCAGGGAAGGAGTGCCAAAAAGAAACAAATTAATCCAGCCAGCTGTGGGGCTATTTTTGAAAAACTAAGGAATTCAGTTGGTTGCTCTCTATTCCCTTTAAAAGTGGTAAAGCCATATCTCAAAGGTATCCATGCAGCTTTCATAAAAAAGGGGTTTTGATTTGCTCTTTAAGTGTTAGAGGGAGCTGCAGGAGTGCAGTGTCACACAGAATATTTGTGCATGTGTATGATGCACATAAACACTGTTGTATGTCTGCTGTCTGCAGCCCAAGGTCCCTCTGCCCATCACTGAGGGAAATCTCAGTGTCAGAGCTGTGCCCAATGTCAGTGTCAGAGCTGTGCCCAGTGTCACAGAGCCAGAGCTGTGCCCAGTGTCAGTGTCAGAGCTGTGCCCAGTGTCACAGAGCCAGAGCTGTGCCCAATGTCACAGTGTCAGAGCTGTGCCCAATGTCACAGTCAGAGCTGTGCCCAATGTCACAGAGCCAGAGCTGTGCCCAATGTCACAGTGTCAGAGCTGTGCCCAATGTCAGTGTCAGAGCTGTGCCCAATGTCACAGAGCCAGAGCTGTGCCCAATGTCACAGTCAGAGCTGTGTCCAGTGTCAGTGTCAGAGCTGTGCCCAATGTCACAGAGTCAGAGCTGTGCCCCGTTATCACAGTCAGAGCTGTACCCAATGTCACAGAGCCAGAGCTGTGCCCAATGTCAGTGTCAGAGCTGTGCCCAGTGTCACAGTCAGAGCTGTGCCCAATGTCTCAGTGTCACAGCTGTGCCCAGTCACAGTGTCAGAGCTGTGCCCAGTGTCAGTGTCAGAGCTGTGCCCAGTATCAGTGTCAGAGCTGTGCCCAATGTCCCAGTGTCACAGCTGTGCCCATTGTCCCAGAGCAAGGCTCAGTTCTGGCACTCACATTCCGTTCTGAGCACAGTGTCCCTGCCCCCAGGCTGCCCTGTGCCCCAGCTCTTACATGGATGTGAACAGTCCTGGTTCTCCTGCTGCCAGAACTCTTACACTGCAGCTTCAAGGCCCTCACTTCTGCCAAGAAGATTTAAATGAAGATGAGTGAAGAAACTTAGGAAGGGTGTGATTTTGAGTGTCTTGTTCAAACATGCTGTAAAACTAGTCTTCAGAAAAAAGGAGAAATGCCGTAAAAAGTTTTGCTGTATAAGACTTGGCAGGTTTTCCTCAGCTCCCCCAGCAGCCTTTCCCCCTCCCACCCTTTCTTCCTCTGGCAGTGAGCCTTTAAAAGATCTCAAAGACGTTTATATGCTGACCAAAGAAACTCTTTCTGTAAACAAGCAAAGAAGGGTTTATATTAAATGTATGCTGTTTATCATTGCCATTGTTGCAGTATATTAAGATAACAGGCGAGACGAAACATTGACAGCTCCTAAAGCCACTGAATAAACCTAAACCTGCACGTAAGCTGCTGCCTGGGGCTCCTCAAAACTACTGCCTTGGTTTTCCTCCTGCCTGTGCTTGTTGATTTCTATCAAAACGAGTTAGAAAGCAACTCATCTTGCCTATATAATTCCATGCACACTTCCTCTCACCTCCAAACGGGAAGGTCAGTTTCTGGACAAACTTTGTTTCTACAGCTTTGAAAGAGCCTGTTGTGCTTCACTCTGTTTTGAGTGGTGTAATTATCAGTAATTATTGGGAAATGAGCAGGAGTCAGAGGCAATTCCAGAGCCACCCAGAATAAACTGTGCATTGTTGCAGGATTGCAGCACGGCTGTTTTACAGAATTAACATTCTGAAATAGTTGGAAGTGACAGTTTCCTTTTCAGGGAGGGAAGAGGGCAAAGAGCTAAGCTGCTGCTTTAAGGTTAATCTTTGCATTCGGGAAGAAGTTTGAGCTGGGGCATGGAACAGATCCCTGTGTAGCCCACTTTTCCTTTTAAGTGAATCTTCTTGGGTAGGTGCTTTCTCAGTGTCCAGAGAAAGCCTTTCAATATCAGAACAGGTGGGAAAACTTCTTATAAGACATGTAAAGGCAACCAATGATATTTCCTTTAAGGGACACCAAATCATAAGGAAAATTACAAATAATTATATTATTCAGTTTTAAATGACAGCTTTTGAAAGATGAGGGTCTTAGAAATACTGACTTAGTGACATTTTAAAATAGTCCTAATGCCCCTTTCTTTTCAAGTAAATTAATAAATAAATGTCATGTTGCATGAGTTCAATTAACTGTGAGATAATGAGGACTGTAGAGCAGGGACCTTGATGGGTCACTGGTTGCTAATGGACTACAGATTCTTGTAGGTCATGAGTTCATTGCCAAGCTGTGTTTAAAGATTTTTCTTTTTTTCCATTTATTTATTTATTTATTTATTTATTTATTTCCCTTAAAAATCTGCTTAATTGCAAAACAAAAGTTGCTTCATGATCTGAACGTAGACACTAGTGTCCACATCCAGACTGAGATGGAGAATGGTTGTGGAGCCCCAAAAGAGAGTCACATTTCTCAGAATATTTGGCAAAATGAAAATCCTCTGCCATGAGGATCCATCCCAGGTCAGCAGTACCCCCTGATGGCAGTGACTGAACAGTTCTGGAGATGCTGTGTGTACAAGGGGGTCCTGTAAGGGGTCTGTGGAAGGTTAACTGGTTTCTTCCTTCATTAGTGTTTTTCCACTTTCCCCAGCGCTCACTCTGACCTGACTGAATAATTTAATCTCATGGTGGCAGATGCAAGTGAAGCAGGGGCTACATTACTGCTACTGAATGAACTTCTGATTTCTATATGCAAGGTTTCTACCTCCTATCTACCCACAGAAACCACAGAGATGACACAGAAGAGAAAGATGAATGTGTAAAATATAGAGATGTAGATCCAGATGTACCTATGAATGCCACAGGCTACAACAAGCAGCTGTAGAGCAGCACAGCATTGGCTTGTGGACCAGATGCCCTGACTGGGATGGAGAGAGCAGAAAAACAGAGGTGAGGAATGAATGACAAAAAATAAACTGTTTTGCATTAATCTATACCAATATCAACTGCACAGACACAACTGACACAGGCTCTTACACTCAGCAATGTTCCCGGGGTTTGGTGCATGAGTAAACATGTAGGAAGATTTAAGGTTTCACTGAGTCTAGAGCTGGTTTTGCTGTTCTCATAGTGTTAGATATGCATAAAACCAGCTACCTGGCCTAAGCTAATAACAATTGTAGTCAAGTCTGTTTCCTGACAAAAACATGTATATCTGAATAAAAGTCTATTTCCCTTTAGAAGGTCATACATTTAAATTCAAAGCCTATTTGTTAATATGGATAAGAAGAATATGCATAATTGAAAAAGAGTCCATTAGAAGTGCAGAGTGGAAACAAAGGATGTGAATTTGGTGATATGAACGTGAATTATTTATATCACACATTAGTGCCAGACATAATACAGACACTGACCCAACCATGCAGGTCTGATAGTCTTTAAAAATTGTATTTTCCACTTTTTCTACTCCAAACTTAATCTATCCTAGCTCTAGAAACAGTCACCAGTGCCAAATTGTTGATGGGTTTGCAATGAGAACAATAAAGAGAAGAACACCTTAGTGAACATTTGTCCTTGGGATTACAGAGAATAACACTCCACTTCCACTTGCAGCATTTATTTTTCTCCTTTGAATGGATGCTAGGTACAAGTGCATGACAATACATCCTACTGACCCTGCAAACAGCCAGAAAGCAAAACAACATACAGAAACACTAATTCTTCTAGCCATGTGTGCCAGCTTCCTTTTACCAACACGTTTGTAACTGAAACTTGAAAATGTATTTGTGACTTAAAATACAGAAAAGCTTCACTGAGACTTTTTCTGCATTACTGTAAAATATCTTTCTTTTCTCAATTGCTCTGCCCTTCTTTCTTTACTAAAAATGCAAAAATAGTTGCCAAAAGCAACCAAATCTTGCATGAAAGGACAAACTTTGTTTTCATAATGTCTTCTGTCTTACTAAGCAACTCCTGATTGTCATGCACTTCAAGTTTTACTGGGAATATTCTGTAGAAGAATACTTGGCTTTGGCCAAAGATGTCATTGTACTTCAGCAATGTGGAATTATGAGGTTCACAAAGAGGAGTTACCTGGAGTGAGCTCTTTGAAAATTTCTCCGAAATGACTGTGCAGTTCAAGAGAAATACAGATATTTCTTTCAGCTGAAAATATGTCAAGATGTTATTTTGGAAAGAAACTCCTGACACAGCTTCACTGCTTGTGAAATTAGTGTCACTGCACTTGTCAGAAGTTCCCCTATAAATCTGAACTGTGAGACCTTGAGCAACTTGTGAATAGGATAAAATGCTGTGTGGAACAAAATTATAATACTTCAGTCATATCTGGTTTTGAAATAGTATTTTAAGTGCAGATATATTTCCAGATATACAAGTAAGGGAGATGAAGGCACCTCAGACAGTGAAGAGATTTTTGTTCTCTATTCCAGAAGCAGCTAAACATTAAAATGTTTAAAGTTTAACATTTAATACACTTTAGTTGCAACTAGATCAACACAAAGCTTAATAAAATCAAAGAACCAGCCCTCACTAAACCAGAATGATATTCATAATTTAGAAAGGTTTTAAAATGTGAAAAATTAGGTTGTTGTGAACCAGACTAAGAGATTTCTGACTGGGATATTGAAATGTGACAAACTTGGTTTATATCTGTTTCTCTGAGCTACAATTAGCAACATCTATGTTACCCCTCATAGTTGCCAAGTCGACTTTCATGTACAGTTTTTACAACTGTGTATATCTAGAACCGGTGCTGGAATTTGGCTGAGATATTTACTAAACCATTTCCTAAATCACCACAAGCAATGAGAAATACAAATGAAGGAAAGTTCAAGTAGTTCCAATAACTTTCCTGAAATTGTAATCTTCCAGAGTGGCATTACACAAACAACTTTTTAAGTATCTGATCAGACAGATAGGCAAGTGTTAGACTCTTAAGTGGAAAAGGTTGCCATTCATAGGCCAGACCAATTTTCTCCCGTGTGAATAAGAAAGCAGTGCTCACCCCTTTTGGCAGCAAGATCAGAGGAATGGTGGTCTTCTGTCAAAAGCTTTTCCCTCAGGGCAGAGTCCTAGGACTGTGATGTGGCAATAATTTTCTAATTGCTACTAACTGCTCCTTAAGGGCTGGATTGTAATGGAAGCCTTTGCCTTTTCTTTAACATGAATCAGCTGAATTGAGGATTTCTATTCCTGGTGGGGAGTTTAAGACTAGGATTTCAGGTTTAAAGACCTTTTTTTTTTCCTGGAAACACTTGGTCTGAAATGCTTGTGCATTTAAAATGAAAGGAGGCTGCTGAAAGTGTTTTCAAAGTCTTAACATTCCTCTTACAAATTGCATTTGCAATAAATTCTTAGAAATTCATTATGCTTGCAATAAACTTTTAGCTTGAAGCAAATTGTTCTGCAATTATCAGTATCAGGGTTTGTGCTTGTCCTCCAAAGCATCTGTTCCTGGATATTGCCCAAGGAGATGCTGTGAAGGACTGCAGGTCTGCCCTGGGTGCAAATCCCGGGATAGCCAAGCAGCAGGGCAGCAGCTGAGGGTCTGCTCCAGCTCCTTCCCTCTCTCAGAATTAATCACCACACTGGGTCAGCTTAGCCCTGGATTTGTCCATCTGGTTCTAGGAAAACTCAAAAGACAGAGAAGCTACTCTCTCTGGGTAATCTGTTCCCTTGCTGCCATCCTCTCCAAGTGAAGGTTTTCCTGATGCACAGCCCGACCCTCCCAAACTGCAGTGTGTAGATATTGTGCCTTGTTTTATCAACTCCTGGCACCAAGAAAAGCTCAGCTCCACCACATTTGCAGCTGCAGATTGTAGGCTTGGGTTGGGTTGCTTCAGTTTCCATTCTGACAGACTTAAGGAGCCAAACACCTTCAAATTTTGCTCACAGCTCAATCACAGCAGCGGTCATTTGTCTGCTGGACCATGTAATTCCTGAACAACCTTTTTGAACGAGGTACCCCATAGCACACATCCCAAGACAGCCTCAGCACCACTGTCTAGTGGGGATACCACCTTCTCTTGATTAACTAGCCACTGCACTCCTGCAGTTGTAGCCAAATAAGCAATTTGCCTTATGGTAGAGCACACTGCTGGCTGTATCCACTGTGCCACTGGCCATAACCCCAGAGTCATTCTCAGCAGGACCAATACTCCTGGCCTCTACTGATGCAGGGGATTATCCTACTCTTTGTTGATTGTCCTGACTAATTTCTATGCTCTGAGCAAGGAATATTTCCTTAATCTTGCTATTTTTCACAGAAAGTAGGTATTTGCTACTATGGCATTTTTTGTGGATAATTTTTATAATCTTTGATGCTGTCAATCTTCTTAGAATTTGGTGCAAAGAAAGTAAGTGTTGTCTTTGTCACTTTGGACTTTAAAATACATATCAGATTTATATTGTTAAAGTACCCAGAGAAATAAAGGCAGAGTTAATAATTTATTAAAAGCTCCCATCTTCCCATCTTCCCGAGAAAGAGCTACCTGATTACATCCAGCTGGAACTGAGCTTGACCAGATTTTAGGGAGGCAGCAAACAGGGACATGTTGTGTTTCCACTTCTGTTTTGTTCTCCTGTGCAGCTGGTGGTTGCAATTGGCTAAAAGCAATTTATAATTAATAAACACAATTATAATTTACAATACAATAAATAATCGCATTGATTCCCAGAATTCATATATCCTGTTAGGAGAAATGATGTTTTTTCATTCACAAAATGTGAATATTCATATTTTATTTTGTAATCTAATGATTACATATTCCCTGAAGATTAAATTACAATATTAAATATGACATTAAATAAATTACAATATTAAATAAAACTTTCACTTTTTTCAACATTATATACAATATAAAGTGAAGAGAAACAAGACCTTTCAAATGTAAAGTTTTCTATTGATAAAATCAGGAACATAAAAATAACCACTTAGCACATATTGTTGACTACATTTTACAGTATTTCACACACTACATAATAACAATACAATCTTCAAGACTGTTTCCATAAACCATGTATTTTAGCAGCTCTGTACTTTTATCATTGCATGGATGTATGTGAAGCTCACAGCCTTATTTTGCAATGTTTTCTCATCAGGAAGTTTCAGTAGTACTAGAAAAGCTTTTACAGAGGAAAGCATAAAGGACTTGCAATAGCTAGCAAGCATGACATCATTAAAAAGCAATGAATGTTAGGAATATTCCTGTTCTAATCCAGGCCACACATCCTGCTGCCCTGGAAGGCTGCCAAGCTCAACATCCTTTTAGGGTTACAGGGCAGGCTGTGGCCTTTCACAGTTTGCTTTAGAAATCTCTGCATGTGGAATATTCACTGTCAGGCATTACAATAAAATCTAAAATTACTCCATCAGAGAGCTGGTGTTCCACCCTTCCTGCATTCTTCCCTGACAGTGAAACTGCCCAAAAAGAGCTCTATTACATTTCAGAGATTTCTGTCATGGACTGTGCACAGAGATGATGGGGATGATTTTGCACATAGGTTCAACAGCATGTTCCACTTGAGAAAAAAAAAATATTTAGACTGCTCAAAAATATGTTGTGATAATACTCTTTTTAGTTCCATTGCATGAACTCATTAGGGTTCAGTTCTGTAGGCTTTTATCTTTATTTTTCAGTGAATGTTTCAGATGACCAGAGGAAAAATGATTAGACCTTTCCTTTACACAGCATGGCTGTCACATCAGATATTCAGAGTGCTGCTGTCTGGGGCCAGGCACTCTGCCATGCTAAATCCTTTTACATCATTCCTTTGGGGGAAAAAGGAACAGAAAGCTGCAGCTAAACGAGGAGCAAAAGACTCCTAAAGTAGTGGTGTTACTTAGCTTACAAAAAATGAGAAGCAGAAGTGATTTCAGGATGCTGTTCTATTAATCCCAGTTAGTGTCCTCAGCAGCATTCACAGGAGACAGTCTCACTGCCAGCACCCAGTTTAGACAAAGTGAGATTAGTGGGGACACATAGTGAGGTGCTTGAAGAGTAACTTAGGGAAAATATGATTTCTCTGACCAAGTAATGGAAAGAAACACAGGTTTCTGCAGCCCTCGCAATGAGTTTGTCTCTCTGAACATGGATAGTGGCCATTGCTTGGCTTTCTTGATTATCAGAACAAGGAATATATATATTTACTTCAAAATGTTCACTAGGGCCTTAAATTCAGGTGTGTTATAGATGCTTCAATCAGGTGATTTGATAATGTCTCTTTCTTCCTAGGCTTCCAAAACCATTAGTGATGGAAGTACTCAAAATTTAATTGTGTTCTGAATACTTCAATAATATGAACCATGGTAGTCTGAAAAAATGTGGGAATTAAGAGAAGGAGGCTACATTTTGTAGAATTTTTTAAAATACATACTTAGGATAAAGCCTGAATTAATAAGTTCCTAACTTTCATGCCTTACTCCTGCACCAGCTGAGCTAACATTTACTACTCCAATGTATAAGGTTATGCAGCAAGTGAATAGGTGAAATTATCCAGGTAAATATAACTAGTCCCCCTTTTTCCACAGATTGACCTGTGATCTATTTTACACCATGGCTTCACAAAAGGTTGGGTCACCACAGATCAGGGGCAACAAAATGAAGTGCAACAACTCAAAAACCAAAATCTTTTGAAATTACACACAGAGGCACATAAATTAGGTGTCCAAAATACAAAAGCTGAATGAAATTCCTTACTTACTACACTTTCAATTTGTTCTAAGTGGGAATATGTTACAGGATATCATACAGAAAAGCAAGAGTTCATGCTCAGAACTCTTTATTAAGTGCCAAGTTACAAGGCCCAGTACAAAAAACTATGTTTGGAAAACTGTACAGAATTTTTATGTCAAAATCAGTCTGCATAAACTGGATGGTTTTCTGGAAGAAAAGAAGTTATCCATAAATAGCCATACTGAAAAAGACAGCAGGAACTGATGATTTATAGGAAATAGAGGCACTTACCAGTCAAGACAATCCCAGAGAGACAAGATGAGGGAAGCACAAACACTCTGAAGGGTATTGTTACAATAGTAATCTCATCAACTCTTTGTCTTGCTGGTTTGGATCTGTTATTCTGTATAACAAGAATGGAAGTATAGTACAAAAACAGTCTCAGGATTTGTCTATAGTTCCCATTCCAGTGTTGAATCTATCCCTTTGCTTGGCTGCAGAATATATAAAGCATTAAAAAAAATGTGGCAACTAAAGTTCATGGGAGCCTGTACCCTCTTTACATTATGGTATAATGTTCTCTGATATTCAGTGTCAGAAATCTTGAAAAGTGCAGAGTTGTCCAGAGATGAAGCACAGCACACTGTTCTTCTCTGGCTCCTTTGTATCTGATGACAGATATCTGGTGACCTTCCTCCTGGAAGATCCACATCTTCCTTGACAAAGAGCTATTACTGCAGGAACTGTCTCCCCTTCCCTGGTGATCCCTATTGAAAGCTGGTCAAAGTAAGACGAGCTTGGGAAAGGTTCAAGGAAATCCAGAGTACTACATGTGGGAGCAACTGTGAGACCTAAATTCATTATCCATTGCTAATTGTACTCTTGGGGCCAAAATTGGGGCTTCGTGGTGCTAAGTACCCTGAAGGTAGGAGAAAAGCTCTGACTATGTGATTTGACTCTGCACCCAGGTGAGTGCAATCTGCACACCCACACCTTCCCACCCAGCTCCAGCACTGGGAACACTGATGAACCTATGGCCTCACAAGCTCAGCTTCTTCTCACCATGACTGCAGCCTCAGGCTCTGAAAGGAGACAGACACATAGATGTGCTAATTTGCCTTTGAATTCTGTACCCATTCTCATGTACCCCCAAGAGCTCCTGCAGTGTGCCTGGCTGCCCTGCTAAGAGTCCCTGTGAAGGTCCCTACACAAGGGACACAGGAGCAGAGCCCAGTGAGCATTTTGGCCATGTGCCCCTGCTCCCAGCACACTCATGTTGCAGGAAATCATGTGTAAAAACAGTGAGGTATGCAAACAAGGGAAAGCCTGGTACTGGGGTTTAAGGACGAACATTCCTCAGGCTGTGTGACCATAAACCATTCCCTGTACTTTCCCTTTTCCTTGTCCCTCTCAACCTTGACTTCAAATGACATTTTGTAGGACTGGAAAAATCTGGTTTGCCTCACTTCATGGTGCTGCATGACTCCAGAGACAGTCAGGCTACCTTCATGCAAATCTATTATAATTACTGGACCCATTCTCCAGACCTGTGGCCAGCAGCTCCAGTCTGGCAGCTTCAATACAACTTAGCAATTTGGGCCTTTGAAAGCACATGTTCATATCCAGACTGTGTTGTGAGTGATCCCTCACCTACACTAACCATACACACTGCATCTGAGTGCTGATTTGGGCCAGCTTTGCAAGGGATCATTCAAACATCATAATAGTTCAAGACAAATCCAGAATGGTAATTAAGCATAGATAATGGCAACCATTTTCCCTTAAGAAGTATCTTCTTAGAGGTTATGATTAGGAAGACTTTCAAATCCAGTTGGACAGTCATAAATTGATGTGAGCCGAACATCCCACTGGATCTTTGCAGCTCCTGGAAAACTATGATGCTGACCTTAAAGGAGAAACACATTAAATGGTTTTAATATGATTTAGAAATACAATTAAAAGAGGTGGATATATCCACAGTTCAGTTATCTGTAAGTTTCATATTCCACTGCATGAATGGGACAGTCCCAACAAAAAGGCTATGTTTTAAGAACCTTAAAGAGATATTTCCCTGAAGTATTTCAGTTCAGAGGAAGTCTGTTCCCCCCTTTCCCTGTGTGATATTTCCTGGAGAAAGCCTGTCTGCTCTGCTTGATATGGCTCTTAGTCTTTATCCACATGGAAGCCCAGACCTAACATTTATTTAACTGAGAATAGTGCTGCTTATTCCTTATATGCTTTGGAAATGCTCAGGGAAGAAACTTTGTATGTAAAGTTTAGAGATATGACATTATTTCTGAATTCTTCAAGTATTTAATCTCTTCATTTCAAGAAGAAAAAATATTACCACTTAAGCCTCCAATAATATATGACATTTTTATTAAACTGATTTCCCTCCTTGCCAGTATCTCACCAAGAATTTTGAATAAAAACCTTTGTAAAACTCTAATATTTGATAATATTTTACTTCCTTCTCTTTGTTTAGATCCCCCTTGCACTTAGACAAATCAATTGGTGTTTATAACTCTGTACCTTTTGCCATTAACATTGCTTGCTTGAGCTCTTGGAAATTTTGTTAAGGCGTTCTCTTGTTCTGTGTCTCCAAAAGTTTGAAAGAGTTTGCTAAATTAGAGCAAGGACTCACACCTTTACAACTATGACAGGTCTTGCAGGTGTTGCACACCAAAATACTCCTGGAGACATTTGTGCCTTAAAGGTTTATGGAAAAAGAGAGAAAAGCTCTTGATGCACTGTTCCATGTGGCACAGGCATGAAAAGGGAAAAATAAAGTGCTGTTGGCATAAGCAGTGGACCTAACCAGCTACAGTATTTTAAAGAAAAAAGGAGAATCATGCATTTTGAATATTTTTTGTGCATATTGGGTTTTTTGACCAGTCTCTAAGGTGAGACAGAAGATGTTACCCTTTTTATGATACATGAGTGAAGATAGATGTATTGTCAGTAATGTCAACTTCTATAACTTTTCTGTAGAAATGATTGATCTAGAGATTAGTGTAGATTGCAAAGAACACTCACTCCTTATTTGTTTTTATTTACTGATTGGTCTTTCTCTGAGATAAGGTTTGTTGTGTTGTTATTGTGCTAGTTGGTACATATTTCATGAGTTGTGCAAGAATGCAACTGTGATCAATGCTAAATCAGATATCCCAGAACTTCACATGGAATTTAGGGGAAGATTATTGGAATTAGAGTTTAAAGAAATTTGAAACATTTTGCTCCTGTGCTAATGGGATTTTCACTATTTTGCAACAAACCAGTATCCTCCAGCATCATGATTTTACCTTGGCCAGCAGCTCAGCCCCATGCAGCCACTCACTCACTACCCTGCAGTGAGATGGGGGAGAGAATGTGAAGGGCAAAAGTGAGAAAACTCGTGGCTTGAGAATAGCACAGTCGAACATTAAAGCAAAATATTTGCACACCACCAAAGCAAAGAAAGGAATTGATTCATGACTTTCCATGAGGTGTTCATCCATGCCCAGGAAAGCAGGACTGCATCACTCCTGGAAGTGGCTTGGGAGGACAAACACCATCAATGTGAATGTCCTCCCTTCCTTCTTTTCCCAGCTTTATATGCCCAGCCTGAGATCCCATGGTCTGGATGTCCCCGTGGTCAGACAGGGTCACTGTCCTGGCTGTGTCTGCCTCCCACCTCCCTGTGCACCCCCAGACTCCTCCCTGCTGGGATGGGCTAAGGAACAGAAAAGGCCTTGATGCTGTGTAAGCCCTGTTCAGCAATCACATAAACATCCCTCTGTTTTCAAGACTGTTTTCATCACAAATCCAAAATATTGCCCCATAGAGCCTCCTATGAAGGAAATTAACTATCCCATGCAAAACTAGAACATGCAGCTTCTACAGATGCCAGAAATATGGGTGGGGGTTTCTCAGACCTCTTCCCTAAGTTGTTTGAACAGAAGATGTCTGAACGAAATAATAATTTCCAATAGATCTTTTTTACTTTAAGTATTCCTACCAATTTTTATCCCTGTCACAGAGTTTGGCTAGCAAGTTACCTAAGCTGAACTTTTCCTTTTTGTTCATTAATTACACAGCCCTCCTTTTTTAGAATGTACATTTTTAGCCTTTTATGCCTTCTTTGCAGAACTGCTGAGTACTCACAGCTGCTGCTCGAGCCATTGCATTCTGAACATATGAAATGAGTGTTGATACAAAATAATGCAGCACAGCCTAAATTGGCACCAAGTTGCAGAGGCAACACAGAATGACAAGGTAACAAAACCACAGGAGGAATGTCAATGAATGAGAAGTGATGCAAATAGGAAAAAGAAAGAGAAAACAGGCATTCTAATTATGCACATAAAATGAAACATTCTAAATTAATCATCATTACTCAGAAAAAAAAACCTCTGGAAGATGTCACTAAACACACAAAAAAGTGTACACTCTGGAAGAATTTGATTCTCTGTTATAGTCAAAAGACAGGTAGGACATGGGA
The DNA here is from genome assembly GCF_903797595.1 of Erithacus rubecula. NCBI lineage: Eukaryota > Metazoa > Chordata > Aves > Passeriformes > Muscicapidae > Erithacus > Erithacus rubecula. The sequence goes on along the minus strand of NC_136685.1, from coordinate 11,764,663 downwards.
AGAAATGGGAGGAAAAGAACTAAGAAAAAATACTGCAGCATCACAAGCTGAAGCTGAGCACACTCTTGTATTTTGAACATTACTTTGAACACCAAAGGGATTTTTGGTCTGATGTCATATTGCAATTTCTTAAGTATTTTAGAAAAATCCCTGAAAAATCTGATATGTGATCTATCAGGCTGAGAACCAGCTAAACCACTGGAAAATGTGGATGTTCATGTCTGATGATCACATAAGTAATATCAGCATGACCCTTCCTTCAGCTCACTCAGAACTAGAAACAAACCATAGACTGTGCAGTACCTGTGTCTTTTCTGCAAGTAAATTGAGGAAGATCAAGACAGACTTTCTTGTTGGCACACCAGCCACACTCTCATTTAATTGTTAACGTGCTCCTGGCCATGCTTTTGGCTGAACACACAGACCTCTGGTCACAAATGCCCAGAATACCCTTGCAGGACAGCAAATGTTGCATGTGATTGTGTCTTTTTCCAAGAGACTTTAGGGATGAGGTGATTCTCCTCTGCCAGGAGGAAAATTCAGTTTTCCAGATGCAGTTGTCCCATTCTACTTGCTCTCAGTTTCAGAAAACAGGTCCTGGCTCTTTTTATTTAATAAGACATATATAACCTATGAAGATGAGTGCTGCTGTAAGAAAGTCTAATAGATAATATATCTGTCTTCAGAGCAGGATTTGAATAATGTACAGAAAATAAATGTGCATATATACACTGAAAGAAGGGAATAAAATAAAGTAGTGAGTAGATCTCTTCTACAAGCAATCATTATCTGTCATGTGTAATGAGGTAAAGGTCCCATAGAGAAAGAATGTTAACACATAATTCAAGGTTATATCATAATCATCTCCAAAGGAGAGATGTCCTAGATGGGATGGGATGTCCTAGACAAATAATTTCACACTTTAGTATACTATATTTTCCATGTCAATACTGAGAATTAAAATATGTTTGTGTATATTTGTGATGTGAGTTTCACTCTGTAAAGATATGTATGCACACAGTCCCTACAGGATACACCTTATCAAATTTTTTAGACCTATAGGACAAAGCTTTGATAGTGAAATAGCCATTGCCAAGGTTCCAAAATATGAGTTACAAAGGAAAGTAGATTGGATTATCTCTGGTCTTAAATCCTGTGGACCTAATTTTCATTACTAAGTGAAACTGCACTTCTGTAGTGCTTCTCCCAAGTTGCTTCCAGCTGAAATGATCCCAGATCAGAGGTTCTGAAACTGCTCCATGAAGCCAATTAAAGTAATGTACAAGATGACAACCAAGGGATTCACATCAAATGTACTCCACTTATTATATTAGTATAGGTTTATCTGAAAGCAGACATTTGTTTATATGTGTAAGTTTATACAAATCAGAAAATTTTCAACAGAGGACTATGGAAACTCCAAGTTGCATTCAGTATTTAAATTATGTGGTTCTTTTGGTGTTTTCTGATATTGTCAGAAGATTTGAACTTCTATCCAAAACCTATCAAAATGGTAAAGCCATAAGTATTCCATGCTGGAACTTGTAATAGAAATATGCTTGTGACTATTACATCACAGTCAATGTCTGCATTCTAAATACATAATAACCTGCTTCCACATGAATTCCATGTAAATTTTGCTGTGCTTTGCCAATCACTGTGCTTTGAGATTAGTAAATATTAGAGCAGAATGCTTCAAAGGACTACAAAGTTCTTTCTCTCAGAACATTTGTCTTCATTTTGATTAAGTGCATTGTGATGGTTTTTTGCAATAATTTCTGTGGCAGAGTGTTTATATACATTCATGTATGTATGTTTAATGTGGACAGGAATATCAAAATCTTGGTTCTTCATTAAATGCATACTTTTTAGTGTATTTAGTTAAATCCTGTTTTATTGCCTACATAACAGATTAGAACATCTCTCATTGTATAATGAGATACAAATGGAATGGTAACAGCATGTATTAATTTTAGCTCTAAGGTCTGTGTCTTGTTAGTAAACCGTGCAGAAAATTAGTTTAGGGTTAAAGGGTTTTTCTTGGCATAAAATTTCACAAAGATATGTCTGAAAACACTTTTGTGCATCTGAGTGGACTGTAATTCTTTAATAATACAGTTGAATCATCAGAAGAGAAGGATACATAGTATTGTTATTAGTTGCCTTGTTATATTTTAAGATGAGAGATTAACAGAATCTAAAAGTAGAATGTTTGCTGCAGTCATGGCAACACACATTTTCAAAATGTGCAAATGTTAGCACACAATATTTTAACTAGGAAAAGATGGCATATCAGATAAGCTCTACACTTATATAAAGTTAAGCCTTTTTTATTTGGGCACTGTTTGTCTCTGAGCAAACTTAGAATTTTGTAAATTCTGGAAAAGTGAGATTATAGCCCAGATCCAACACAGTCACACCTACTAACAATATTAGCAGATAATATAGTGGGAATTTTTAAACTGGAAGTTTTGTGTTTTTTGGTTTTTTTTTAATTTATTGCTGCTTATTTATCCATACAGAATAAATAAATCCATATAGAGCAGCCACTGTCATGGATCATCTTAGGGCACTTGGATTAATAATATTTTCTGTGAGTGTCTTAGCATGACTGCAGTGAGCTCTAGATTCTGCTTTGGATCTTCAGTCCTCTGCTGGTTGGTTACACAGACTGACTGCCAGGCTGGCTTTTGTTCTTTTTGTGCATATAATGCCACTTTGGAGAAATCCAGCTGGCATGGTGAAAAGGAGGTAGGCTGATGAAGCAAGTACTGTGGGTCATGCTTGTATTTCTTCAGACTTCCTGCTAAATGACAGGTAAAATTAAGATTACTGCAGGAAATAGAAGGCTTTGCTTGGTACCTATAGAGTTACAGAAACACAGAATGTTCTGAGCTGGAAGAAACACACCAGGATCATCAAGCCCAACTCCTGGCTCTGCACAGGGCACCCCAAGAGTCACACCACGTGCCTGAACACACACAGGTTTGAGTTCTGTCAGGCTTGGTGCTGTGACCACTTCCCTGGGGAGACTGTTCCAGTGGCCAACCACCCTCTGGGTGAGGGACAGACTTGATTTTATCTTTCTGTCAGTAAGAAATAAAGTAGAAAATGGGGAAACTAGGTTTAAGTCTTTTTACCAAAGGACATGTTTGCATATGACCACAACACATAAGCAAACAGCACAGAGGTGACTGTAAGAAACCCAGGAATTTTTGGAGGAATAGTGTCAGAGTGGTGCTGGACTAGGCTAGGAATCCTTCAAAGAGGAATCCTACTTGTGGCATTGCCCTGGTACATCAATTCCTTCCTAGGAATCATGAAACTCCCAGGGCTCCTGTGACAATATTTGTCTGAAGACACCTTGTCCTCTGTGTCTCTGCTCACTATTCCTGCCTCTGAGGAATTCTGAAAATACATCAACAAGCAGATGAATATATGGACAGGAGGTTGGCATGAATGTAGACAAATCATGAATTTTTCAAGGGCTTATCAGTATTTTACACCCCTAGCTGTAATATAAAATTGAAATGTGAGAGACACTAGAGAAAGTTCTTTCACTGAAGAAATGAGAATCAGACTGGGGAATAAATCCACTGCTAATATTTTTGGATTTGTTTATTGACCTGTTGGCTGAGACAAGAACATAAAAGAAAATTATTCTAATTAGAACAGAGCAAAAAAAAGTTACACTGACTTCCTTCTAATTCTTTCTAATTCCCAGGCGACCAAAGCTTTAGCATGACAGAAAACAGAGAAACTGGTAGCCCAATGAGATATTTAAATAAATACTTGCTTCCAAATGATTTGCAGGTGTCAACTTATCTAACATCTGCAAGGAGTTTGTGCTGTGACCTTGCTGCTCATGAGTTCCTTCCAGAGCAGCCAATATTTTGTAATGGGATCAGCTGCTAATACTCTGGAGTTTCATGTTTCATTAATTAGAAAACAGTTATACAGTCTTCTTTTGTCTCAATTACATTGCTAATATAGCTCATTCACCTTATTTACAGATGACAGTAATGTTTTCCCATACCATTTTGTAGGTGGTAATACATGCAAAGTGGTTACTCTCCTTCTCAATTTATTACACGAAAATCAATGTTAAAAAGGAGATGATAGGCTTGAGGATTTCTTCCCTTCCCTTCCCTTCCCTTCCCTTCCCTTCCCTTCCCTTCCCTTCCCTTCCCTTCCCTTCCCTTCCCTTCCCTTCCCTTCCCTTCCCTTCCCTTCCCTTCCCTTCCCTTCCCTTCCCTTCCCTTCCCTTCCCTTCCCTTCCCTTCCCTTCCCTTCCCTTCCCTTCCCTTCCCTTCCCTTCCCTTCCCTTCCCTTCCCTTCCCTTCCCTTCCCTTCCCTTCCCTTCCCTTCCCTTCCCTTCCCTTCCCTTCCCTTCCCTTCCCTTCCCTTCCCTTCCCTTCCCTTCCCTTCCCTTCCCTTCCCTTCCCTTCCCTTTCATGTCTCTTACCTTTTTATACGTTTTGGCACTGAAAGGAGTGCTTACAAAAAAAAAGAAGAATGATTTTATGGGGATATAAGGAAGCTGTTAAAAGCTTACCTCCATGACATGAATGTTTGATCATATCTAGATGTCCCAGATGAGCTGGGAGATGCAAAAAAACCAACAAAAAAATCCTTTGAAGAATTGTATGTGGATAGAAGATAGGGACAGTATTAGCTTTATTTTTGACAGGGAACAAAAGAACAGAGAGATTGAAAATTGGATTCAGGAGGATGATTTGAGATACTTCTAAATTTAAGCAAGACTGACATGCTAAACTCCTTTTGTTTCCAATGCACAGCAAAGAGAGAGCTTTGAAGGCACAGACTCTTAGATATGTCCCACATGGTAGAGAACTAGAACTGGAATGAACTATGTCTACCACATTTTTGAAAGCTGATCTGTAGGTTTGTAATAAGCACCTAGGCCATAAGGTATCTAATAGATATGTAATTTACTTAGAGAAACAAAATTTGTTTCTTTTATTTCCAATTTAGAATTTTTGAAAATTCTTTTGTCGTATTTCAAAGATAATTAATCTGCTTTTGTCTTCATTGTAACTACACATGATAAGGACGATCTTTAAAGAAGGGATTTTATTAAAGGTAAATTCTCCTTTAAGCCTTTATTTTCCCTGATCTGTGATGAGATCCTGGTCTGTAGGAACATAATGTGAAGATGGATGATCACCTGTGAAATTGTAGAACAGTAGCACATGGTAAGACAACATGGAAAACATTTGGTGGATGCCAGACAGAAATATGTGCATGAACTGGTTTGGTTCTGTTGTCTATTCTCTCTCATTGTTGTTCCAAGCAGTTTCTAAATGCCCATGTTCTGCACATTGTGAGGCAACAATAACCTCCTAAGAAAATAAAATATTTGCATCTTCATTTCCCATTGCAAGACACACAGGTCTGTTGATAATGTTTTTAATTCTTGCTTTATAGGCAACCATATTATCAGTCTTCTTACCAACCCCTGGGGTTTATGTTACAAATCTGATTTACAAGATGTCAATAGAAGTTCTTAGAGGAATTAGGATTACTCACCAAAACAGGGTGATAGGATCAGCCTGTAACTTTAATAAATATTGGATGTGGATTCAGATTTTGTAAAATCTATCATAATCTGAGAAACTAATAGAAGTCATCAGAATTTGTTTATTTATTGTTTTGTTTTTTTTTTTTTTAATTCAGGATGATTTGAACTGCCACAAGTAGCTGTGGCATTTCATACCTAAGAAACACAAATGTACATTGTATTTACAAAGTCTGTTTCCATTTCTTTGAACTATTTACAGCTGTGTTGCAAAAAATCCCAGATATATGTTACTTTATTTTCATGTGAGTCTTGCAATGTTGGTCATTCTGTAGCTGAAATATAGTATGAATTACTAGAAAGAAATACTCTTACCATAAATATATCAAAATCTTTCCAATTGATTTATTACTTAATAAGGCTTTTGACTTATATTTGCTTGAGGTTATTGTTTCTTTGTTTTATTCTTACTGAGCTTGTTGTCAATATTTGCTTTCTCTTCTGCAGCCAGGATAATACCCCAATACTATTTTGTTACCTTTTAGCTCAAATGAGAAGCATTTCTTTTTCTAGCTCACCAAAATATCAACAGATATTTTAGATTTCAAAAATATCAAAAGATTTCAATTCTCAGCTTGGATACATTAGTAGTATTTTCACTAGGTTGGTATGCAGAAATAGGTGAATAACAGAAGAGAAGGGAAAGAGAAATGATGATGTCTGTGATCTCATCTTCCATAGACAGAAAGTCCTCAGATATTCTGTGGATGTTCTCTATAAATCTTTCATTCTGTCAGAGACAGTGATGCATCACCTATACCAAGATCAGTGTAGCAGGAAGGAAAAGCATCTCTCTGGTTATATGGCCACTGAAAATCAGAGTAAAAAATTCTCAGAAAGTGATCTTTTCTTAATTGAAAATATGTCCTATTCCATGAGTACCATGGTGCAGTATTTGCATGCTCCCAATGCCTTGGATGAAGCTACCCAGTTGCTCAACTCTTCCTGCCCTATCAGTCCATTTTGCATCAGTATCCATCTTTGTCCTAATATTTGATATGTTAATATTTATAATTATTATTAATAAGCTTGTTTTATCTTTGTCATTTCTTGGTGCTGCGATAGATGTTGAGACATCAATCAAGACAAGGGCCTCATAATATTAGGCAAAGAAAAACTCAACTAATTTACCTCTGGTTGTGAGGTAAGAGATTTCCTCAGCTGTACCATCAGACTCCTGGGCAGAGGACACAGCCCCCCTTGTTGCATTTTCCACAGTAAAATGTGGTATAGTTTTTTTATTGTTCATTGTGCTTTGAAGCATCCCTTGTATGTCAGCTTTTGATGTGTCTATCTCTTAGAAGTACACAATATGATGACAAAGATCAGTGAGACTGGGAAAAAAAGGTGACAGTGTCTAGGTGGACTGAGATTTATGAGATTAACTGACAGTTCAGAGCAGAAAAATAACACCAGCAGTTGTTGACATGATGTTCTCAGCCAGTGTTATAAGGCAAGGAAACAGAACACAAGATTAAAAAAATGAAATATTTACCTTGTGTCCTTGTCACCCTGTATGAATGTTGGCTGCAGGTAGCAGAAAAGTGAGGACAAACCCAGCAGCCCACAGTCTGCCCCACACCTCAAGGCACACCCCAAATCAGTAGACTGTGAGCTGAGTTGGCAAAGAAAAGAATTACCTCTGGATGGCCTCAGAACAGCAAGGTCATAAGAACACTGTAATTACAGCACGGTCCAGAGCTAGTTTTTTTTCCCCATTACCTGCTTTAATCTATCTCACATTAGGTTACCTAAAAGGTACAACAAAAATGAAGTAACAAAAAAATTCTTCCTATCAGAAGCAATAATAAATAAAATGTCTCCCATAAAGTCTTATTTCCAGATAAGTAAAATACAAATAAAAATCTACTATTCAGAGGAGATTTACAGTAAATTCTGTTTATTCTTTGCAATATATGATAGTAGTGGAATTAGAATATGTCAGAAGGCTAGCTTGAGATCAAATTAACCTCAATTACAATTAATTGTTTGGGGTTTTTAAAGAAGGAAACTATCAAAATGGTTGTTTTGTTTGTTTTGTTGTTTGTTTTGTTTTGTTTTTTTGTAATATTATAATTCAATTTGAGAAGTGCATATAATTTTTAAAAAGTATTTTTTATATACCTGTATACAAGAATTTTATCATGAAAACAAGATCCTTTTACTTAAAACTTTGCCTTTTCATCACAGGCATACTTTGGCACATAGAGAATTTCAGAGCCATTGGACTGAAAAGTGATCCACATTTTGTAAATCTATATAATCTAGAAACCTCCAGAGGGAAGGGAAGTTTCATCATTCCATACCAAACTGCCAATTATCTGCAAACCTGAGTGTGAAGCTATCAATTGCTCCATGTCTTGTATTTGGTATCATGATGTCACATTTCCTAAAACTCGAGCTTGGATGGATTTTGTGTGTGTATGTGTGAGAAAGTATTGACTACAAAGAAATGTTCTAAATACTGTTTGAAATAAATATTTCCTTTTCCAAGGAAATTTATTTTCCTTTTATTTTTAGTTTATTTTTCTCCTTTGAATATAAAATTTTACAAGTGTTTTAAAAGAAAGACATAGAAACATACTTTTTCTATTTTTCATGTGACATAGGATTTCTATTTTTCAGAGACATTTTTGACATTTATATTTTGCAAATGATGCAGAAAAACCTTGTTTTTCATATACCAAATGCCCTTTCTTTGCAAGAGCTGGAAACATCTGTGCATAGCATGTTGGAAGCCCTTGGTCACCATATGCTACAGTGGGGTTCAAACTCTGTTTCAGAAACTTGTTTCTGAATTACTCTAATCACCATTGTGTTCAAATCATTGTGGGCTGCTGCTTCAGAATTGTTAGAGGATATAAACAGGATATAAACAGGTTGAGAGATTATCAGAAAAGTCTCCACACAGCCAACTCCCAAATTGTGATGTATAGGTCATAAAGCACAGAGCCATCCAATGAAACATCCACATGTGGCAGCAGTATATCTTTGTTTATTTTCAAAGACAAATAAGGCTCAGAGCTGTTGCAGGCAAATGATTTCCCTGCTTTTAGATGGGAGCTGTTGGCTATACCTGATATTTGCAACATGCATTAGTGCTGTTGTGCATCTCTGCAGCTGGATTCACCACTGCAGCCAGATTTTTGTTAAAATGGTTGTAACACGAGTGAGAAATCTCCAGTGTGGATTTGCAATCATAACTAAATACGTAAATCTGAATGTCAAGTGTTGAAAATGTTTGTACATTTAGAGTGTAAGACATTGTTTGTCCTCTATGGAGAAAGCAAATTTCTCTGCCTCTTTGTTACTTTAGTATTTTCTGCTAGATTATAGTCATCACAGCAAAAGCCACAACATTTATCATTGAAAAGCCTAATTTTCTTCTTCTTTTACCAGTGCACTTTGCTATTCTGCTCTTCTCTTCTCTCTGCAAAATAAGTATCCTGCAGATTAATCAGACTTTAACAGAACTGAAACAAGTCCTCTCCACATTATTCTGCTCTTCCCTCTCTCTTGTTCTCCAGTGTTCATCCCAAGATGTGTTTCAGCAAATCACAGCCTTAACCCTCTTGCATGGTCCATTAGTGATAAATGCCCAGAAGTCACACAGGACCACATGAAACCCAATTACTTCTTCATGTGCCTTTCAGGAAGTCCTGTAGGGCTCCAGATAATTTATAGCTGAACAGTCTCTTATTTAACAGCACCTCTGCTTACAGAGACATTGACACAATTGATCACCAACCCACAGAAGAAAAGCCCAACCTGACAGAGCTAACCAGAAATAAAGCTTCCTCTGTTTCTTGGAACACAAGACATATGGAAAGAATGGTCACTTGATTTCTATAGAAAAAGGTACACGAGCAAGTTTTATGGGACTCTCAACAGATGTCAAGAAAATGCTGTCTGAAGTAGGAAATATTTGAAGGCTTCTAAAGGAATGTGTAGTGAATTTTTGAAGTTATTTGCCTTGCTAAAATAAATGGCAAATAATATTCTCCAAGAAGAACTTTTTTCCTAATGTGTCACTACTGATTCATCAGTTTTGGAATTTGAATCACCGTCATATAGCAAAACCCCATAAGATACAAAAGAAAATAAATCTAATTCTCTTTTTGAAAGCCTGGATGAAGAACAAGAAACAAGAATGCTATTACGAATAAAACATAATTTGAAATATGGATTTTGTCTTATTAACACATTAATTGAATAATTAATTTCCTCGCTTGAGTGTCAATGCCCATGTTTTCCTACGTCTGATCCTGATCTTCTTTCCATCACATTCCCAGGTAGGAAACTCCACTGAGGAACACCTGTGCTGCCTGCTCGTGCTGCCAGAAGTCCTGTGCATGCAGGAAGCAGAGTGTACCATGTACCATGTACCATTGCAGCAGGTAGGCAGAAAATGACAAAACTCCAATGGTTCATTGTCTTGAACCCACATATTCTTTTCTAATTCCCTTGGTGATAGGCTTTCCTTAAGCAAATTGTGAATTTAGCATTTATGCATATAGACAAGCACTGAGGAAGGGAAGAACAGGGCTGTGGGTTAGGAAATTACTCTCTCACCTTTTTTTTTTGCATTGGTCACAAAGGTAACATTGAGCTATGACATTCAGTGAAGAGCATTACATTTAGGCTGCAGACAAAGTGAGCTTCTGGCTTGCAGTACATGGCTCATCAGTGTGGCTCACCAGCAGATGGACATTCAGGCCCCTACTGCAGTAAAAGTTCAAAGACCTGTACAGAGTATTAATCTTCAAATGTGTGTTTGTTAATGCTGCACGTCCTGATTCAAATATTGTGAGCTTGGACCCAGCTTGTTTGGGGTATGTACTTTTCTGTGATATTACTGCTTTCCTATGTGCTGGAATCAAGAAGCTGCCTTTAAAGGCTAATTCATGGGCAAAGTTCCAACAGTTAGACCCTTCTCACCATACTGTCTGTATCTGATCAGACAGGTTATTTTACACACCCTTCCCTTTGCATTTCACAGCTTCCTAATTAAAATTCTCCTACTGTACTCACATTGGCAATATCACAATTGTATGCATATAGTTCTGTCTCAGAGCTGAGACTTCTATCACATGGCAATATAGACAAGGCATTGGAACACTAAATACTTTTAAACCTGTAGCTGGAGTGTTTTGGTCAAGGTCACTTGCAAGCTATAGTGCCTGAAAGACTTAAGAAGTCCTAGGCTTGTGCTATAAATAGAGGTACAATCTTTCTCAAGGTAGGCAGTTTGATGAAAGGACTTTTACAGAGGTTTTTCTGTGGATCTTTCTTGTGGCCCAAAAGAAAACTTGACAAAAATGTCTTCACAGGAAGAAAAAGCTCAAACAGGTAAAGTGGTAGACTAGAAAAGCAACAAAGGGCACAAGCAGGAAACCTTAGCAGATTTCAGAGATGCTCTTGCAACAGGTATTCTATAAGTAAAATATTTATGTTTGAGGAACTCCCTTCCCAGGTGGGTATGATTCAGATTCAAATGAATGACAAGGGAAGAAAAAGAATTTAGGTTTCACAAATATTCCTTGAATTTTCAGAATACATTCCCTATATACATAGTGGCTACGTAGTGAGAATAGTCTTATTACTTTGCTTTTTATGTGTACCTGGGTCTAATAGATCAGAACAGTTGTACTGGCTGAGGAGAGCAACAACTTTGACATCCAAAGCTTGCTTTTGACTGAAATTCCATCTCAATTTCAATATTCAATATTAGTTGTTCTAATACCTTCATAAGGAAGTGCCCAAACCAGCAACACAATATAAGCAGATCATGGTAACCTCCCTGTGAGCTGACTGGGATATTTTGGGGGTGGAACCCCATCTTTTCCCTTGCTGTTCAATTCACAGATTGCTGGTTCACAGCTTGTTTTACCAAGCCAGCCACCAGAGAGCTGGGTGAGAGTGCCAGATTGCAGTGCTTGTTAGGGAGAGCCTTTACTGCAGCATCCCACTCCCACAAAGGTCAGGGGCCACATTCTCCTGGTAGGAGACCTGCCAGGAGAGCTTGCTCTGTGGTCAGCAACAGGTGGGAAAGATTAACCCTTTGAGAGTCATGCCCCTTAGCCCATCAGGGGTCATGACATCCAAGGCACTGCCTGTTGTCATCAGTGAACAGTCAAGCAGCAGTACTGGATTTATTAAGTACATCACAAGGCACTCTGTGAAATAACATTTTCCTCTCTCTGTCTTTGTTTGGCAATTCCCTAGAGCTGATCCGGCCAAACGAATTAGAGAAGTGCAGTTAAACTGATTAGTAACTGAAAGCCCAGTAATTTGTTTATTTACCAGAGCTAAATTTATGTCTATTTTCTTGAATTGTCTTTGCTCTCCTCTTGCTAAATTTTAAAACTCTGGTGCTCAAGTGGAATATACTAGCTGAATTAAAACAGAGTTACAAATTCATGCATTCATTATATGTGTTATAAATTTATTCAGATGTTGGTCAGGATCATGATCTTTGGAACATCAGACAAGTTTGCTTCCTTTTTGATTTCTAAAGACTGGCAGGGAGCCATGGAGTTTGGTGCCATTTTTGGTGGCTCAGCTTTGCAGAGTGACCCTGTAATTGAGGTCCTTCCCATTGGGAGCTGCAGCACAGCTCATCTGAAACATGGTGCAATCCAGTGCAGGGTTACATTGCCCTCCTTATGGGAGCTCTTACAAAACCACACTGGAACCTTCCACACAGACTTAGTTCACTACCCTGCAATAACCTCCTGTGTGGGGAGAATACCTCACGCCTTGCTAAGCAAACGAATTTCCTCTCCCTCATCAACATTCTATTCCACCTTTTTTTTTTTTTTCCACAGGGAGTAAAAATGGGTGACTCAAGCTCAAACTCTGTTGAAAACAAGGACAAAATTCTTGATTAAAAGCTGAGTTCAGAAGTGTTAGTATTTCACCCAGGAAGCACAGGGATAAATCTTGTACTACTCAGACATCTCAAATCATGCTACACTAGAGTACCTCATATTAGATTAGACTTCTCTGACATGTGAGAACATTGCAGGTGTGAAAACACCACAAAGTTAGTGTGTCTACAGGCCTTAAGCATTTATCTCTGAAATATCAGTATTTCAAAACCAGTGCATTTTGAAGCCCAAGTCTTCAAACACTAAGTGGTGTGTCTGTGCTGGGGTTTTTAGCACTATGGGAATGCTTCACTTTCTCCATAGTAATTTGCAGCTAAATGTTTTAAAAAGCGTAACTAAACATAGCCTATAAGGTAGTATTTGGGCAAACATTTCATTAAAACAGAAAAACCCCTAATATGTATACTTTAAAACACTGGTTAGGAAAGAGGCCCCCCTGACATTAGCTGTCTGTGCCATATTTCTATGAAGAGGACAAGTGCCATGTTACTAAAAATGAAAAACAAAGCCATGGGAAAGCATTATTTCAGCTGTCATCACTTTGTTCATATTAGAGTAATATGTACATAGTTACAACTATTGCTTGGTTCCCTTATTGTTTGTTTAGATCTTTTATATAGCAACAATGTAGTGAAAAATACTATGAAAAATAAAGAAAAGGTTTTTGATACAAACCCAGATATGAATAGCCTGACTTCAGATTATGATTGTATCCATATGATTTCCTTCTTCTAGGCAGAAAAATTCAGATTCATTAACCATACACTGAAATAATTTAGGCTTGACTTTTAGCTCATGCTAGTGGAATGCAGGTATTGCCACAGGACATAATAATGCAACAAGATTTGAAACCTTCTCTTTTAATTGTTAACTGTAAACCTATTTTCTTATTCCATTCCACTGATATTACAGATAATGAATGTGGTCATTTTAATGTAAGTTTAGAGGCAAATGGAAAGACTTGTAATGGAGAGAAATTTTAAGTACAAAATTTAGGTATGATTGTATGTAGAGTTTTTTGAGAACATAAGACCAGGAAACCAAGAAGATGAGATTAAATTTATACAGTTTATAAATCTATGTTTATGTCATAGTTCCAGAAGGCATGATATTGAATCAAATTATTCTTTCAAAAAGCCCAAACAAACAAATAAACAAAACTAACACAAAAATTCAAACCAAGCCAACCTAACAAAAAACCAAATAAACAAACAAACAAAATACCAAACAAAAAAGAAAACAAAATACAACCTGCCCAACAAATAAACTCTCTAAGATTTTCAAGGAGGTTTGGAAATATGATACAAAGATTTCTGGTCTGCCTCTGAAATCCTGGAAATAGCTCCATGCATTTCTGAGATATGTTTATCTATGCTACCATACTGATGCTCAGGAGTCTTTTGAGATGTTTTTAATTGACCTGGATTAAAATAATTATTGTTCTATCAATGTACTAGTTGGGATGACTGAATGTTAGTGCATGGGAATGTTACCTGCCATTATTTAATTTACTAGTACATCACTGGTGCCTCAGATATTTAATGTCCAACAGCACTCCACAGAAAATTTTTTCTCTGGAAATTTTGTGGGTCTATGGCAGATTCAGCAAAATGTCCCATTATTGAAAATATTTTTTAGGAAACTGATCGAGAACTCATCTGTGACCATAACATGGAAGGAAGGGAGGAAGGGAGGGAGGGAGGGAGGGAGGGAGGGAGGGAGGGAGGGAGGGAGGGAGGGAGGGAGGGAGGGAGGGAGGAAGGAAGGAAGGAAGGAAGGAAGGAAGGAAGGAAGGAAGGAAGGAAGGAAGGAAGGAAGGAAGGAAGGAAGGAAGGAAGGAAGGAAGGAAGGAAGGAAGGAAGGAAGGAAGGAAGGAAGGAAGGAAGGAAGGAAGGAAGGAAGGAAGGAAGGAAGGAAGGAAGGAAGGAAGGAAGGAAGGAAGGAAGGAAGGAAGGAAGGAAGGAAGGAAGGAAGGAAGGGTTTTAACTCTGACTGCAAAGTGTGGATCCAGATCACATATCTTTTGAGTGTTGTTCAAACACTGTTTCCTCTTAAAACATAAAACTCACAATTTTTAATCAGTTGTTAGAGGATATTCTTTAAGGAGTAGATGCATTTTTCAGAATAATTGTGCAGGGATTTGAACCACAGAATCACAGAATCACAGAATCACTGGGTTGGAAGAGACCTCCAAGATCATTGAGTCCAGCCCATGCTCTAACACCTCTTTAAAACACCTGTTTAAAAACAGACTGGATTTGGCACCTAAGCCATGGCACCAAGTGCCAAATCCAGTCTGTTTTTAAACACATCCAGGGATGGTGACTCCACCACCTCCCTGGGCAGATCATTCCAGTACTTTATCACTCTCTCTGTAAAAATCTTTTTCCTAATATCCAACCTATATTTCCCCTGGCACAGCTTAAGAGTGTGTCCTCCTGTTCTGTCTGTTGCTGAATAGAAATAGTAGGGCAGTTGTGAGTCATGCTACCATCCTAGATAGATCTATCCTGCCTTGAAGGTGTCACATTTCAACTGAGGTAACAGTGAGGTTTTGACTTTTGATTGGTCATTTTTAGAAGTACCATAATAATCAGATGGGAAAGAAGGTATCACAGAGAAAATTTTATGTGATTTTTCAAATTGTTCTGTTTTGCACCAGAAAGAGAACAAAAGCTTAAAGAAAGAAGGGGTTTAAATTCCTTTTTTCATGAAAATATAAAACAACAAAGTGGAAGAAGAACTTTGGTGATCCTTGTGACCCTTCCAACTCAGGCTATTCAATGATTCTGTCCTATGAACTGCCCAAGAATGGCACAGGATTTGATGCATCTTCTCAAGAGAAGTCTGTGAAACTTGATTTAGATGGGGGTAAATTCTCTAATGTGAACTGGACAAGGGAGAAATCTATTCCTTTAGTATTCTTGGAAATTAGTTTTGAAAAACAAGTTGCTAATTCTTTAGGAGCTTCTCCCAAGATGTGTAGGATAGTGACCTATTTTAAAAATATTTTTTTCACCCAAGTTGTTCAGCAAGTTTCATAAGAATGAGTCTAAATGGACCTGTAAGAGAAAAAGAATATAACTGGCTAGCTGAAAAAAAATACTAACAAGCATAAAAACTATAGCTGAAATATAGAGACAGCCACACTCATTGGCAGAACTATGTGAAAATTCCCTTCTGAACTCATATTTAAGGTGGCTTAGACTTCTGTGATCTTCTCTCTAGAAGCAGTTGTATAACTTTCCTAAATTGTGTCCTTTATTGCCTAGCAGCATGGCTGAAGATATTTCAGACTCCATTTTTACTGTCTTGAGAGCTACTCTGTCCTTTCTTTGATGGACACAGTTGTCTCCCTCATCTATTCATTTAGATGGTTCTTAGAAAAACGCTTTACACAGAGCATTGCCTGGGTCCTGTCAGGGCTCTAGTGGCTCTTCCTTTCCTGCTGGATATTTTCTTTTCATGACTATTCTATATTCCCCTTATCTATCAAACTATGATTCTTCTGCAGTTCAGATGATGACCCCAAGCACCATTTGCTGGACTTTCAAACCAGGGCTCTGCAAGCATCATGCACAAAGACAGGAATTTCCATGGTGCTGCTTACAGAGGGATGAGGCAGCTTCTGCGACTTGGACTGCCCCACACATCTCTGAAGAGCTGTCAAAGTGTTAATACTGTTTGGCAAAATAAATAATTAATTTTGCATTTCTGTGCTTGACTCAGAGCTAGATGACTCCTCTGCTGAATTTGCTGGTGGTTTCACAACCTGGGTTAAACTGTACAAATCCATGAACTGGCAGCAACCTAGGCTGACTTTGCTGGCACTCCAAAAAGAAGAGATTGCTTCTGCCTGTGATCCTATTACAAGATCTGAATTCATATTAGAATTAATCACTCATATTGACATATGAAACACCAGCAAATATTCTGAATGGATCTGATTTTTATTTATAGTGTGCAAAACATTTCAGAAAAAATAATTCTGATTGAAATTGATGCTATGATGATAGCAACCACAAATTAATTAGAGGAAGAATACAGGAAGGAAGAGAGAAAGAAATAATGATAGAAAGTAAAAGACAAGTGTTCCAAAAAATCTATCTAAAGATGACAGTATGTCTGAAAAGTAGTATTTTCTCCTTGTTATTATTTTGCTGTTATTATATTTGATTAATTATTTACACTGCACTATATTTGTGCATACATTTTTCAAAAGTGAGGGTATTATTTACCCGGTAAGTACTATGTAAATCAACTTACAAGAACTGTTAAATATTTATAGTCTGTCTGGAAGGTTAGAAGAAGTGCAAGCAGTAGGGATTGCAACTGTATACTGGTAACAACAATAAAACCAAAAGCATAAACACTGAAGAGGTTAAAAACATTTACTGTTTTCAAAATTTTTTTGTTGTCCCAAATCCCAAGATCTGAAAAAATACATTCTTTTAAAATATATCTGTTACATTCCACTGGCCTAGTAAATTGCAGCTTGCCTCTCACAAAGCTTTCATGCCTGAGATTTGGTCTGAATTCTTTAGCACTTCAAAGCATGACTGAAGAAGAGTGTGTCAGTAATTTACTGTCTCTTTGCATCTGTCACCTTGATTTTCTTCACCATAAAGCTTTAAATCTTGGACTTGGAAAAGGTGGGAGCAAAATGCTGGTGCAGCTCTCTCTTTTTCTCACTATCCTTGCAGAAAAGAGGGGAGAAGATAAAACTCTGAGCATACAATCTTCCTAAATAAGGACTGTCTTTTGTTTCAACATAACTCTTTCAAGAGTTAGCAGATGTTTCAAATTGGATCTTCTAAAATGCTGATAACTGTGCATATCTCAGACTACAATCCTTTCCAGAAGTCACTTTACTTCCGAAATATTTATAAAAAGACCATATGTTATATTTGTTCTTTGAGCTGGGGGAGGGGGAACACAACAATGCATCAATTAATAGCTGATTTTCATTTGCTTTTATTATTGTTCACTCAATAATCAATTTTCCATGAAAATTCTACTGTTTTTCTCTTTCTGGACTAAAATTTTGTTCTTGCGTTATTAATTTGAGCAGTTACCAAACCCATTTGTAATCTCAAAAATAATAGCAGGAGGAAACACAAACGTAAGCATGTGTAAGTTACATAAAGCTTTACATTTTTATCCTTCACTTCTCTAATTTACAGCTGTTTGCCTTCCTGCTCCTAGATTGTACCCATGTTTTGTGCTTAAACAGAGAAACTGAAGAGAAGAATAGACTGTCACTTCATCAGATTGGAGGCAATCCTTGCCTAATTACTTGAGAGGTGTTGCTCACTTTCTTGAGTCCCCTTTTATGTCAGGAAGCCAAGTAAAATGACACTAAATTAAGCTTCCCAAGGGGAGGACTAAGAAGACTCTGCCAAGGCAGGTTTGCATCACTGTCTGTGTACCAGAAATGCACACACCTGATGGAATCCCCTAATGCCAGCTCTGTGTTTGTGGTGAGCTTCACACAAGGAGCATGGCTGAGACCTGGCCAGTGTGACACTTTATAATAAACAGGGACAGGCCAATTAGGCCCATATGCCCAAGATTCCTTTCATCTGACTTCTGTCAGATAAAAGGGCTGCTTTGTCAAGCAAAGCTCCTTTTCTAGTCAGTGGGAAGAGATAAGCATCTCCAAAGGCAAACTGTTCAGCACATTTTACACACCTAATGTGGTGATCTGAGATGAGCCATCATCATCCAGGGTGCTCATCTCTCCCTGCTGCCTCAAGAAGGAGCTTTGATGGTTAGATAGGCCACGGTTCCAGGTGGCTGAAGGAATAAAAATTTGACCCCAGCCAGTCAGAAATAAGGACAAAATGTAAAGGCAGCAGTCTGGCAGGTATATGAGAAAATACCTATGAAATAGTGTATTACATAGCACACCATGCACTGATGGATGCAGGGTAAAGATCTGCTTGTATGGCCAACCTGGATGCTGCCTGTACTGCCAGTGTAGCTCTGTCTGCCCTCAATTGTTGTGCATGCACATTTTAAAAATAGTAGCCTAACAGCTGACTCCTTTATCTTGTATATAAAAAGGCTTTAGATACCTTTTATGAAAAATGTTAGTGTCTCATCATACTCCTTCTTTGTAACAGATCTTTCACATATTAGTTATTATGAGATAGTGGTATCATCAGGAAGCTGTATTTCTTATTTCTCAGCAGGCTTCATCTTGATATGGTGATGCATCCAGGACACCAATTCAACATGTACATGTTTCTTAGGAAAAAGTTTCTGTTCAGAGTAAAGATGGAATCAAAATGATATCATACCATATTTCATGTTATCAAGTATGAAAGAAAGAATTTAAACACTGGATCTGTTTCTAAGGCATTCAATTTGAGGAAAAGAATTAGCATTGCAAAGAGAAAAGGGAGAATAGTGACTTTTTTCTTCTGCATTCATTGTCTTGAATCAGCCTATTGTCTGGGGCTGTACGTGTGTGGGAGTGCAATTCACTGGTGGTTGAATTCAACTCTCAGTTCTTTCAGCTGTGTTTTCAGCCTCTGATTTCCTATATTTCTCTCTGTAGTTTTAATAATGAGGGAGATTTTAGGACAATATGTTCTACATTTTCTGCATTATTGAGCTTTCTTCATGGACTCTCCAGAACAACAAAACAAGACTAAAGCTTCAACAGTGTGAAACCAATGCTAATAGATTGTGTGTCAGCACCAAGAAAACCCAAAAGACTCTTAGGGATATACTGTATTCCATATCTATACCATGAAAAAATGTTATATTCATGTGGTCATACAATTTGCAACCATTGAGGTACTTGTTTTAATCATATCCCTACCTAGTTAATTTTTAGTCCTGGAGGAAATGCTTTGGCCTTTTGTCTCTAACTCCTGGATCTGCTGGCATTGACATAAGGTTGGTCTCTTCAGTGACTCTTTGAATATACACGTGCAGATTTGCCTGCATGCATGCATGTATTTATTTGCACAAATTCATGAATATGTGTAGAAGCCCATAGTTGGCAGGTCACACCTTGTGACATACACCCAACAGATTAATTCAGTAGTTACCTATATTATAAGACTGAAAGAGAGGAAAATGGCAGCTAAAGGCAGTGGTGACAAGAACACTACACAGAAGTAGGAAAATCTGATAAAACCTGACAAGACAAGCAGCAAGCCTTTAAACCATGAGAATAATTAATGTTTAGGATATTTACTAAGAAGTGTGCTAAATTTCTCACTTGACTAGAACACCTTATCAGTTAAGGTTCTAGTGATTCCTGATCTTGAAGTCTACTAATTTAAACAATAGACTTCAAATTAAAGCATTTAGGGAAATAAAGAACATTTTGTTAAAATTAAATGCAAGTGAACAGATGCAGTGGTGCAGCCTGATAGCTGAGCAATTGTCAGTAAAAATGAACTAGAAAGACAACAGGTAAATACATCAGTATACTGTGGAAAGCAATCTGAGGATTTTTCTCCTTCATTGAAAGCAAAGATGCTGTTGCTATATTCCCTTATTTTACATTGGCTTGCCTTCACATGGATTGTGTAGTACAAAATGAGAATTTCATAAGGGGAATAACTTAATATAAATGGCAGAAAGTTTGCCTGCAGATGGAAAGAATAAGGACTTTTCCCACAAGCATTTGTAGAAACATGAATTTATAAGGCAAACAGTCCGTAAAGGCTAAATTATGATCAAATGCAGGGAAACTAGATGTACATTGTGCTTCTGATAAGCACTGAGAAGAAAATGAGCCTTGGTTTTTGCATAAGGCATATAAAATATGTTCTCTTTTCCTTGCCTTTGCTTCCAGCCAGATATCTTCAATGATGATTAGATGATTCTGAAAAAGGGAAATAATTTAACATGGCATAAAACTCTGGAGAGATGATTTCAAAGGGGTCAGTAATAAATAATGCATAGTATCAATAGCTGTTACTTTAAAAATGATTAACTGATTTTAACTGGAATATGCATCTAAACTAAAGATGTTGTCTAGTCTACCTAGTTCCTGTCTCCATCTCATTCATAGTTTCACATATTCTGGTAGCTATAGTGTAGCATATTAAGATTATGTAGCTATGTTTATGAAAAATTTATCTTCTTCTAAATAAAGACCCAAATCCCACATGTAAGCCAGTGAACATCTGATGCTCAAGAACTCAACTGATTTTCTAAATATGTCATAAATTAAGTTCTCCCTGCAGTTTGCTGGGAGGTACATCAATGTGATGTGTGCCTTGAGAAGGGCTGATCACATGGCTGTAATAATAGATATAATCTTGGTTACCCTGATATGTCCAGAAGGAGGCTTGCCAGGGTTGTCCTGCACTAATGGCACTATAGACATCTCTACACTGTAATAAATCAATGATCAGTGAAGAGGGAAATCATATACAGAGAATCCTCATGCCACAGAGATTTAGTTAAACAAACAAGAATGTGTCTAAGATGTATGTATGCAAATCACATTACTTCTAAGGGAAGAGTGGTTTCAGTATTGATGAGTAAGTGATTTGTTAGTTGGAGTAGTGAAAAGATTGTTTAGGAAAAGGGATTAGTCCTAGTAACAGTGGCTCAATAATGCCAAACTGAAATCAGACCTACCAAGTTCTCTTTTCTGTCAGTACAGCTATTATTCATCTACTGTAATAATTTCTGATTTATTCTTCTCAAGCATTCAACCTCGATGTGTGCCTTTGTTACAAGTTTATTTTGACTTCACATGGGCTCTCTTCTACCTGATGGACTTTACACTGTGGTTTTCAGAAGGCACCATGGCCAATTACTGTACTACCACCAGTTTGTACACAGCTTTGAAATTAATATCTCCCAAAAAAAGAGAAAACCACAGAATGAAGTATCTGTTTCTATAAGAAGATTGATACTGCATAGGACTCAAATGATGCCTGTGGCCAAGGCTGGACCTTGAACAGAATTACTCTTGGATCATGCCAAAGGCATAAGTGTAGGATGGGCTGTAGGAGATGGTGCTGCTGCTGGGGGGCCACAAGAGTTACCCCACAGGAGAGGAGGGACAGCTGCAATAATCTGAGATCAGGATGTATGCCTGATAGACACCATGTATAATTACAGTGGAGCTCAGCAGGCATCTTTGCAAGTCAGTAAAATGCTGAAGAATAAGGAATATGAAGGCTAAGGACTTGAGAGGCTTTGGTCTTGTGGCATGAACAGAATTGTGGCAAGAGAAATTTATGTTCAGTTCCTGCTCCATTTGGCTGAAATTAAGCTCTTAAACAATATGCAGTGCTCTCCAGCTATCAAATAGACATGGGACAACTTAATGCTGTGAGGTTTTCTAAAAGAAAATTTATCACTAAAATGTTCCATTTTTAGATGTGGCAGCTATAGGATTATCTAAGTACCTTTTATTATAGGGGAGAAAATATAAGAATAAACTATAGAAGTTACCAGTATTAGCTCCCTGCTTCTCAAAGCACAAGCTATGAAACTATCAAATGAAAAAAATGACTATTTCATTTGTCTTCTTTTTGAAGTGGAAAATTAAATCTGAGTCACAAAATATGCTGAACGTGTTTTTTTTATTTTTTTTTCTAATTGATTTAAAACATTCGCTTTCTAAATCTGAAAAGTTGCAAACAACATCCACACTCTCTGATTTTCTTGAAAGAATTCTGCACCATATGTAAGCTGTTAGGCATCTGTTTTGTCCTTGTGTACATGTCAAATCATACTCCAGTTCAGCCTTGATTGTCCTATTGTGGATCAAAGCCACGCTTTGCAAAAACGCACCACGCTGGAGCTATGCTCACTTACAGCCTCACTGTTAATGCCACCAAAATAAATTCCATCAACTTCCTTGCTTCAGCACACAGCTCACGTTTCTTTTGGCAAAAGGAACCACAGAGCTCCTGATGTGACGTCAAGGGGCTGACAGGCTCTGCAGCAGAGGAAGCTCTGGTGGCTGAAGTGGGTGCTGTGCTCCAAACCTGCTGCTCCCAGTGGCAACAGAACCTGCCACAGTGGCAATTTTCATGGGATTTTTATTCATGTAAAAATTTGGAACTGGGCACTTCTTTTGATGTTGAAATAAATGGAGTTTTAAAATATCAGTGTCTAACATGCTACATATTTGGTGTGCTGGATCCAGGGGGAGGCTTTTTCTTGTAAATTAAGACATTTTGATTAAATCTGATATTATATTTTTCTGATAAATTTATTTACCAAGAGTGTTCATAGCTTTCTATAATTTAATAAATAGAAGTGAATTTTTTCATTTTCATTTTCTTTCCTTAATGAAATACCAGTTGTGATTTTTGCCTTGTTTAGATTACTTTTCTTCCATGAAAACAGTAGAATATTTCTGTTCTGCTAGACCATCAAGCAAGCTTGCATTTCAGGAAAGGTCATTTTATCATCATAAATCCTTCAGGTAGCAAAAATTTAAATAGTTTTCTTAGTAATGACTACATACTTTGGCCTGAAGACTTAAAAACAAAATCTTTAAACAAATTTATAATTTTTATTCATTATTGAATTCTTATACAGGTCAAAGGAATTCTGGAAGAAAAAAGAAGGAGGCAGACTATTTAACTGGAAGGTCAATTTCTAAGCGTGCTTGAAAGAACATTTCAAAGTTATTCAGCTTCATGTTTCTGACTTAATGTCTAACTCAGTTGTGATTCCATCAGAGCTTTGCATTCCTTGTTGATCAACAAGTCTCAATGTACTTGTCTAACATCAATTTCCTCTGTCAACATGGCAGTTACTCTGCACAAGGAGCTCTTCATGAGGTTGCACAACATAATTTCCATATCATGGGACCCAGCACTCTCCAAGGTTTTGTTGCTCCTCCTGTTTCATCCAATGAAGCTGTACAGCATTTCCCACAAATGTACCCAGATATCATCATAAATTTCTTAGTCATGATTGCTTTCATCTGCATAATGGACCTTGTTCTAGCTCTTCTTAAGCAATATTGAACTATCAGGAATATATATTGCTCACCAGGAAACTACCTAAATAATATTGCAACCAACATCCCAATGAGACATTTGTCTGTTCTCAGTCAGAAACAGGAGTAATAGCTCCACAATGCAAGTTCTGCAGATTTAACTGATATATACATTTGTGGCAAGATCTTCCACTCTTCTGAAAACTTAGGAAATCATCAACAGTCTTTTTAAAAAGCATTAACTGTCATATGGCAGCCTGACAAAACTCAGATTACTTTAAGGTCTTTTTCTGGTCTGGACATGTGTATCTATAACAAAGTTTCATCCATGCATTTGGCCAAAAGTAGTTAGCAGCTTAAAATTGTAGAACAATTAAAAAAAAGAGTTTATGCCCCCCACTAGCCTTAGGATGCTGAAAGTCTTAAAACTAGACTAAGCCATTGGGTCACAGAGGTATTTATAAATATTGGAGATACGTAGGAGCTGTCTTATGGTTTTGTAGCACGGAATACAGATAAAACATTCAGAAACAGACAGACTTGCTTCAGAATAATAGTTGTCTGCTTTTTAATGATTCATGTAACTTAATTTTAGTGCATTTTTAAATAGCCATTTGCCAGTTCTCCCTTTGTAGAAATAGAGAACAGAAAATGTGTGTGGCAAATAAAACCATTTAATTGCTCTCTAAGCTGCCTTGCATGGGACCCTGAATCACACAGGATTTCATATCTTGGGTCATTGTTCAATTTCAGAGCCTCTGAGGGTTAAGGAGTGCAGTTCAAAAGGCAACTGCAGGGCTTTTTACTGAACATTGCCATCCTGTATACATACAGAATGTTGGGTTTAATGATTCTGCCTCCCACTTTTTGGAAAATGCTCATGTTAGTTTTTAATTATTATTTTTGACAGTAATCAAGCAAAAATTACCTCAGTTTTTTAGAGAACGAATCAAATACCCAAGCACACCATATGTGTGCTTGGCCACCAATTAATGACATATATATAATGGCATAGCTGCATAAACAGTGCAGAGGGAGGAGGTCAATCTGAGAACAAAAAAAATTATCTGAAGGTCATGATCTTGTTTATGAACAGATTGATTCATGTAAATTCACTTAAAGTTGAGAATTGTTTAATGATTCTGTTATGCAAACAAATCTGCTATACACATTGTTTGCAAGATATCAGTGTAAGTACTGAATCTTCATCCTCCATGGCTGGCTGTATAAAGCATGTGGCACAGCTTTGGTCCTTGGGTAGTAAATTTAGGCTGTAGAAAGTAATTTCACTTGAATATCAAGTAACTTTTTATGATTTCACTGCAAAGTAAAGTTTTATATATAAACAAATCACTGCAACAAGCTCTAAATATTCATTAATATTAATGAAAAATATTAATATTAAACATAGATTTCCTGCTATACAATTGCATTTAAAATGTAATTGAAATGCAGTTTTATGGGATACTAATAAAGTTTTATTTTTATTTAATTTAATATATTTGCCATCAGTGTAGTATTGACCTGCCTCACTGAACAGTTTTTACCTGTTCTCAGAATTTGCAGTGTAACATACTTCATGCCTGCTTTTGGTCCTATTATTGTTTGGGTCTCATCATTTTATATGGTTATTGACTGCAGCAAGTCATGACAAGATTCACCATTACATGAGGAAAATTCCCCAGCTGAAATCTTGACCTGTTGGACAAAGGAAATACAAACATAAGTAGCAATAAGAACAAGACTTATAGGTCTAGGGCAGCTATTGAATGTTAAAATTTAAGCCTCAATTGCTCACTCAGGTGGGAAGAAATTAACACAGATAATTCAAGTATTGTCTACATATATATAAAATACTTATGACACTGCTTGAGTAGCTGCTTAGCATTTGCTGCTGAAATCAAGACCATTTATAGCAGTGTCAAACCAAAGGATTTACTCCCTCTGAAGTAGCTGAAGTAGCTGCCCAGAATTCCTTCTATGTACATAGCTATTCCCTGCCCCACTGGCAAAAAAAACCCAGTTGGTTCATGGAAAATGTCATGCAAGTAAGAGTGTACAAATGCACTGAAAGGTGAAGGGCATCACAGACTAAATTATTATAAATACCTGCTGCTGTGTCTTACAGATAAACTGTGCTGTGCCAGCCTGACTGGCAATGCTTTTATTTTGTGGTGACTGTATTTAATTTTATGTAAGAAAAGACAGCAGCAACAGATATTCACACAGGGAATGACTGGGCAGATAGTGAAGGCTACAGAGCATTAGCAATGCTAAGAAGTCTCAAACAGTCCTTAGAGGAATGGGAGTTTCATAACAGAGTCTGAATGTGTCTCAAATATCATGCTGACGTTTGTCACCAATGAATTTCCCACACTGTGGGAGTTTTAAAGAATGACTTATTGGCTTATTGGCATACTCAACCCATGCATGCAAATCCAAAGAGACAGATTCACTACATTTTTGCATATCCTTAATATTCCAAAGCCTTAGGATTCAAGTATTGCTCACATGTTGGTGAGCATACAAATGCAAGAGTGGGGGGAAAGACTGGGAGCACAATCAAAACAGAAATTACAAGACAGGTCATTGTAGTCCAGTGTGTTATGAGGCAGCACAGAATAAATAAGTCATTCAGAGCAAAGTGCCTCATTCTGGAAATTAAGACATTTTAAAGGATCAAGTGTGATTATGTAGCTGTGAGTTACTTGTCTGAGATTTTAATTCTGTGATTTTTAAGCAGTGTCAGAAAGAGCAGCTAAAGCTGCTTGCTTTGCCACATTTAATCTTGAATTATCAAGTAATAAGTTCCTCAATTATTTCTCTTTCCTTTATGAAAAGTGCCATTCCCTGTTCCTGGTGGATTGTCCTGGCCTAGTGACCTGTCCTCTGGAATATCATCCCAGGATGTTCCCTGGGCAGCCTTCAGCTGCCACAGCAGTGCAGCCACACTGAGCTCAGGACTGTCAGTTATTGAGGACTATTATTGATTTCAGGGAACACTCCAGAGCTGTCACCAGGCTGGTCTCTGCTCAGCCCACTCAGCTTTTCCCTCCCTCAGAGCAGTTCTTTAGGCTTCTGGTTAAAAATCCCTACACTGGGAGACAAGACCCTTGGTCAATAGTTAAAGCTTTCTCAGGACAGCTGAGTGAAGGTTTTTTGAACTGGACTGTATTAAATGTTTCTATCAAAATGCACTTTTCATTGAAAGTGGCTTTTTTATCACTGTGATCTATTTTCTAATAATCTTTTTAATGTACTAAATGAAAATTTAAACTCACTTCATTATATAGATGAATATGTAGCATTTTTTTCATTGTTTCTCACTTCTTTTCCTTTGTCCCATCCTTTCCAAGTTTTTCCAGGTTATAAGACACATAATGAGAAAGGCAAGAGTAAAAACTAAAATTTACAGATATAGACGTCTTACATAAAAAACTTCAAATTTCTTTCAGTAATGTGAGTGAAAGGAAAAGAGGCTTTGTATAACATAAGATCTACACTTCCACATAAATTATTTTATATTTGAAATAATTTTTTCATCTGTTTGGAGAAGCAATGAAACTTTGGAAAAGCACTATCACAAATACTTGAAAATTGCACCCCTGATGAAGTTGTCTTGCCATGCCCAGAAATACCCTGCTGTTGGTATTGCTGCTTTGCTGCTGATTCCAGCACCATTTTTCTTCTTTTGAGGGACCGGGGGTTAATACCAGGCGAGATTTTTCAACCTATTTAACCAAGTGTTGTGAAGTTGGTTGACCTTTGACTGCTAAGTGCTGACAGGGTCCTGTGAACCCTGGAAATGATAGCAAGATCCACTGGTGAGGTGCAAGCAGATAAAGAACAAAGTAGCACATAAATCAACAGAAGCCAATTAGGGCACTCCCACTCCAAAAAAATTGCAAGGAGGAGAGGAAAAGACATGAGCCATCATTATTATGCACATTGGAAATCTGTCACAGTCATAAATTTGAAATAAATTACTACAGGAACTGGGCAACTTGTCAGTAAACACTCCAGAACTGGGAGCTGGCAAAACCATACATCAGAATTAATGCTTTGGAAGGGTAAATATGTCCAACAAAGACCTGTTCTTGCCACACTTGCATTATATTTTGGCATTCCATTTCTAGTGCAAGAAAGTTTCTGCTGTTGTTTTTGCAAGATATGATACTGGAGAGAACTCAAAATAAATAGCACAGAAAAATGGGAGAAAACTTGATCTGTTTCATCTCTTTTTCAGTTTGAACAGGAGTTCTATACTAGTAATGAGGATTAAGAAATCCTGGGAGACAGCTTTGAGCCTGAGAAATGGCTGCATGCTGCTTGAACTGCTACAAAAATTTGTATGCAGAATTAATTTTTAAGGAAAAATCTGCTTCAGTGTCAGGTATCTGGGCACTTTGTAGTTTCATTAATTTAAACAAACACTAAACAGCTACTATTAAATATTGTTTCTTGATCCCCCACACCAGAGATAAAATGATTACATAAAAAATAGTTATTTCTCTCATTTTATAGATGGCAAAAACAAGTATGGGAATGCTTTGATGCATTGATAAGAGTCACCAAGAGTATAATCCAAGGGCACCAGTAAGAATACCAGCACATTGGGTAAAGTAAGTGTATTCTGAAGAATGGGCAAGCAGAAACATTATGTTGGCAACTGGCCTGTTCTTAGTGCAGGGAAGATTTTCATTTTTTCTAAAGCTCTGACAGGGTCACAGTGACTGACTCAGGATCTTAAGACACAATTTTCAAGGTGTCTGAGTGACATCTAGGAGCATATTACCATCACCACTCAATGAAATATAGTTACTCTATTATCTTGTTCCTGTAGAAAGTGCTGTTTTCTCTGAAGGCTGTTCTAGAACTTGGTACATTGCCATGCCTGTTTTCTAACTTTTTGGGTCATTCACCTGATTGATCTCTAGGAAAGAAAAATGAAAAAATGTTCAGGCAACTCAGGGCCACTAAGTTTCCAAAGCAAATTGTTTGGTTTTGCCTGATGTTATTTTTTGTTTTGGATTTTGCCTGGAATAAATAATTAGGTCTTGTGAATACAGCTATTTGGTGTATTGGTTCTAAGAACTCCATATTCAAAATATACAATTCTTGTGAACAAAAGGTGAATGTATTTTGCTTGACAAATTTTTCTTGACAAACAAATTTAAGGGTAATAGGGACATTTTCTGTTTGCAAAGTCACACAGGTTTTCCACTTCTTTTGGGAAGCTGAATGGCACCTACTTTAAAAAAAATTCTTTTTTCTTACATTTTCTTCATATATTCTTCAACTGTGCTTTATCTGACATACCTCTGAAAAGTATGGTCTCCACATAGATGACTTAATCATTCACCAAATTTTTAAAGTAGAAATGAGATCAGAAACTGTGTATAATTAATACAAGGAATAATTTTGTGTGATATTTTTATTGCTAGTTTAAGAATAACTGGAAAAATATATAAGGGATATATACATATTTCTGTACGTGGTTTTGGTACTGGATGTGATTTTGTTCTACAGACTAAGATGAGAAACCTGAGAGAAGTTGAGTTGATTCATTGATGAAAATATTCATTTCTGAGAAGCCTCTGATATCCTAAAATTGTACAAAGGGGAAGAGCATGTAAATCAGACAATCACTTTCTGGTGTCTCATTCTGTGTATAAAGATTATTATTAATAGAAGAAAAAAAAAGTTAGGACATGCAAGAATCAAAGGTAATACTAAGAATCTGATTATTTTCCTCTCTTTCAGTCTTACAACTTTTCTGCACCTGTTGAATTATGGTAGGTTGTAGTTCCCACCACCTGGCACCTGGCACCTTGTCTGTGCCACCCAAATGTTGATTCTTCAATGTTTTCAGTAATACTGCTGCTGCAAAAAAGACAAGGATTGTTAATGACCTTGGAAATAAAAGCAGACTAGTTGAATAAAGATTTTTTTTTTTGTTATAATTATACTCCAAATCTTTCTTTCCTTCACTGAGAAAAGCTAACCTGCTTCTGGCAGAAGTTGCAAACATGAGCGTGAAATCCAAACATTTAGTTGAAAATTATCAATGAAACATTATGTAACATAAAGGTTCAACTTTCTTGATTAAGCCCTTTAATATTGATTTCTTTTTAGCAGAGAAATGTTATGTGATGGGAAGCTAGTAACACATTTGATGTGTTATTTTCTATTGTAACACCTACTAGGAGCTTCACTGATGGGCTGGAAGGCACTGGTTACCAGCTCAGTACTTGACATTGAACATGGCAAAAAACAACTTGTGGTGAAGATGGATGACAGGAGACAGAGTAAGTTCAAAGATTATGGAATGCAGCCAGAAGATATCAGCTGTGCCCTATAAAGTCAGAAAGCTAAGTGTGAATGTGAGTATTCCTCTCTGATAGACAGTTTTTAAAAGCCTCTGAGGGACCAAACATGTCCCAGTGTTTCCCATGCACTGGTATATGTGACACGTGTACAAGGCACAGCTCACAGCAGAGATCAGGATCCAAAGGGAGGTTCTGGGACATATGGGTGCTGTCTTATTTATACACAAACCACAAATATGCCATCACTGCACAGGATGCCACCCTTGCTGCTCAGGCTTACTCCTCCATATGAGTTGTGAGTCCCCTACAACACTTTGAGCAAAGGCAATAACATCCACCTCTTTACATTTTCTTGCACTCCCATATCCACTCTCCTTCCTCTGCTCATTTTCAGGGTCCACTGTGTTTTTTGTGCACAGCTTGTAATGCCAGTTTGTCACTGAAGCTGCTCCATTGTCTGTGGGGTGTTGCTCAGGCTGTGTCTAAATGCTTTTGATTTGGCATTAAAGGGAGGAATCCTGTCTGGCTCTTTCTGGTCAACAACAGCACTCCCAGCCAACAGCTGACTCAGTACCTCCACTTCCAGGCTGTGAAGATGAGTCACTTACCCTGATTCCAAAAACACTTTTTAATAGTTTAGGTCCTGAGTACAGATCTTATCAAAACCATGACTCTCCCCAACTTTTCTTCTTTTAAAAATACCATTCTTCATTTAGAAATAGAAATTAAATGGGTATTGTTTTAACATTTACTCATAAAATGGCAAGTTTTTTTCTGTAATGAAGAAACATTTCCAATTTAAGGCTAACATAATTCCCATTGGGTGATCTGACAGTATTTCCAAAAATTCTTTACTCAAATGTGTTATTGTTTGGACATAAGTGAAATAGCTTTTGACAAGCGAAAAAAAAGTATGCATTATTATAAAAATTCTATTTTGGACATGCATTTGATTCAGATCACACAGATAAATGTTTAATATTTTCATTCCTTACTCATGCAAAGTAGATCAGGTAAAAAAAATCCTTGGAAATACATTAATTACTCTTGGACACTTAGCTACTCTGTGTAATGAAACTAGTTCTCATCCAAAGTACACCTCAGTGCAGTGCTTGTGGGCTTAGTGGAGTGTGAACCCTACATGTTGGCAGGTAAATGAATGCAGAATTGTTTTTTAAATGCTATCAAAAATTGTTTTGTCTATATCTCAATAGTTCACCCATATAATATTTTGCTAGTGATGTAAACTTCTGATGATCTGTTCCAGTTCACTTCAGTTGTAAAACATTTAATGAAAAATGAAACAAATTGGGATGTGTCTAGATTAAAAAAAGACTCAAAACTCCAAAGGGATTTTTCTGGTTTACTGAGACACTTCAAATGTCTTGAGAGGTAAAAAGAGAAACACAATTCTGTGGCTGATATAAATGTTACTGTGCTTCCACTCCAGTGTAAGCACAAATCAGCTAGGTTACCTTAAGAGTAATATTCAGTTCTTGAAGCATATAAGTGGAAAAAAAACTATATCCTGTTTGAATTGATCTTCATTAATAAAGGCAAACTCAATAAATTTTGGGTTTAAAGGAGTTTGAAATTTGGCATATTTTCCTTATGATATTCATGCATTCTATGATATTAATGTTAACGGCCCTGGTTGAAAAATATATTTTATTACTTTGAGCCAGTGACTGAGTTACTGAGCTTTCAGACTCAACCACAGGAAATTGGCATGGGTATCCTACAAAAAAATGGGAGGGGACAGAAAAGTCCATTCATAAAATTATATATATTTATATACATTTATACAGGGCATTTTGATTATTTCTCTTGGCACAGAGATATCCCAGTAAATCAAAGCACTTGTTTAAAGAATAGTAATGATATTTTTTTATTTCATTGCACTGTGTGAATCTCTAGAAAAGTGCTAGAAATTTCTATTCTAACTGTTCCTCTGAGTCACCCTTTCAGTTTATTTAAAGCAATTTGTATAGCAGCAATCATGTAATAGAATTATAGAATGGTTTTGGTTAGAAGGGATCTCAAAGATAATTTTGTTCCAGCTCTCCCACCATGGACAGGGATGCCACCCAGTTCACCAGGTTGCTCAGGGCCACATCCAATCATGAACAATTCCACAGATGGGGCATCCACAACTCCTCTGGGTAACCTGTTCCATTGCCTCACCACACTCTGAGTAAAGAATTTCCTCCTAACATATCTTTACATTCTCAAGCTTTTCCAGTTCTCCCCAGATATCATCCCTTCCTCCTGTTGTATCAACTGCACCTCTCAGCTTGGTGCCACTACAATTATTGGACCCCTCCCTTGGGAGATAAAATAAATGTGAAGAATGTCTGCAGAATTATAAAGTTGTTTGATATTTAATTTTCCATTAAAAATAATTTTGTAGTGACTAAATGCAGTTTTCAGTCCAATGCTCCAGGCATGCATTATTGGACCTTTCATATACTACTAAAGATCAATACCTGGAAAACTACATGTTTTTTATGGTTTTAGTTTTATATTGTGGAAGATATGCTGTAGGGTCTAAGACATCTCACAGTTTTAATCAGTCAGTCAAAAAGTCTTACAGTTTTCTTCTTATTAAGGGGAGAACAGAATCCAAGATGATAAAAAATGTTAAAGTAACATAGAAAACTAAAAACAATAGAAAAATTACCAAACATATTATGTTTGATAATGAGTTGTGCCAAGCTCCATTTCAGACAGGACTGTGTCTATGACTACATTAGTCTGTGATACAGTACAGAGTGGAATAGGATGAGAAAGGATTCCTGCAAGGGTGGGATACAGCTCTTCCCACAGCTCAGTGCTCACATCCCTGTTGTTCATACTGCCCATGTTTCATGCTCAGAGTACAAAGAGCCTGGGCTCCCATCTGGGCTGTGAAAGCTCTCAGAACTTCCTCCTCCCCCAGTGTTTATTTTCTTCTGTCATGGTATATTCCCTGGTATACAATACCTTGGGCTGACCTGGCAGTGAGAGATGGTGCCTTGCATTGGGTGGGTCAATAAAAACAAGTTTGACAAAGGAAGCACAGAGCCTCTCAGTATGGACAAAGCATTGCTGGCAGTCTCAACCCTGGTGGTAAAGTCAGAGAGGTGACAGATTCAGACAACAGGGCTAGGCTTTCATCAGTTAACTCTGATCAAGGGTCTGAGTGTCCCAGATAACCTCCTTGACATCTGAGCAACAGAACAATGTGTAAATAAAGCTTTCATCACACAGTGAAATTTGGATAAGCAATAATTATATATTAATTACAAATATATAGCAATATTTCATGTTAGTGAGCACAACCCACTAAAATATTTCCTAAAGACATCTTTCGCTATAACTGAGAGCCTCTTCCTGTGTGTATAAAGGTGTCCTACATTTGCACTAAGACTTCCTTTTATTGCTTTGTTAGGAAAAATAGGCTGTAGATGGAGAGAAGAATTAACATTTGCAGTGCTGGTGCTTGTCTCTAACAAAAGAAAAATGTTTTAGAGCTGCATTCCCAAATTTGTTTCTGCTACCTCTTCAGTGAACCTAAGCTTCGATGACATCTTAAGTTGGACCCATCTGCAACCATCCCTGTTCCCTGGGTCCCTTGCAGCTCTTTGGGAATATCAATAACTTTCCAATCTCTTCTGCTGCTGTCTTCCAAACCTGCTAAAAGCTCCTTAAAAATTTTTTTAAAGAGGCAACAGCCAAGGAGGGGACAACATCTAATTGGTTTTTTTTTTTTGCAGCATATCTGATCCTCAGAGGTTTTCAGTCAAATTAGAAAGTTCAAAACTGGTTTCAGACTGAGATGGTAACAGCAAGAGCACAAGTTTCCTTAACAGAAAACAGACAATCGTCTCCCTTTGCAATGCCTGTACAGAAATCACCTATGCCAACAACACTGTTCCAAGTTCCCAGACTTATATTTATTTAAATTTGAAATGTAGAATTATTTGTAGCTTATAGAATTATTTGTAGCCCTGCAAGGTCATCCACTCATATCTGATGCTTTCCACAATAGCCAAACTAGCAGCAATGTTTGGGTGATAGTTGAAGCACAGTCAATGATACCATAAAAGTGACATTCTTTTTGGATTCCATTCTCAAATGTTTTATTGCAAAACCTGAGATTTGTGTTCTAGGCTTAAACTTAGTTTGTATCACAGAATAAGTACAGAAGATAGTATCTTTATAAGGAACCTTTGGGTTCTAAGCCATTTGACTAAGGCTGAATATGACAAATATAGGAACAGGCATAGAAAGGCAGATTTCATCAGCTAACCCACACAAAATCCATTGTACTACACATGGCTGCATGCAAGGTCACAGAATCACAGAATGGGAATGGCATATGATTGCTACTAATACTTGTGGCCTGCTAGAGAAACTTGTGTTGAGTAATAAAACTCTTTTTCACTGCAATGAGGAAATAAAATCCACAGCCAATCAGCTGTGCCACCACACATAAAGGAAAGTGGTGAAAGGTTGAAGTTTACTATATGTGGAATGCCTTTGGGGCATACAGTTTGTCCCTCTGGTTCATTTTGACAGCATTCTTAGAATAGCATTGCAGAGTTTATTTTACATGCTGTACATCTTTACTCCTCTCAGATCACACACTCTAAAAGTTCTCCCTCTTCTCTTATCAGGTAGAAGATATTTGTCTTACCCCAGCCCTAATGAAGACCCTTTTTTTTCTAGCAGGAAGTTGAAGAACTGAATTCAAGTGAGGAATTTCAGGAACATCTCTCAAAAAGATGAAACCCACTCAGGACACATTATAGGAAATAATTCATCATTCCACCTCTTGTATACAATCAATAACACTAAAAGACTGTCTTGTCATCTTATCAGGCTACATAGGTTTTAGCAGTTCCTTTATTAAGCCTGGAAAAGAAAGCAAGGAGAGGGGGATTCTTTGAACATCCAAACACAGTGTCACACTGAGTGTGATCCTGACACTGCCCAGGGAACCTGCTATCCTTTGTTTACAGATGGATCTGTGATAACCCGACAGCTCAGATGGAAGGTCACTCCAGAGGACAAGCAGGGAGTCCTTTTCCATCATCCCTGAATCCTGGAAATGGTGGATTGACCACCCTGGGTATCCAGACTCTCTGTTAAATTCTACTTTTCCTGCTGACAGAAGTATGTGGAATGTGATCAGGAGATATTTGGGCAATTTGTCTTTTCTTACAAGCAGGAGGGAGAGGGAAGGGTGGACAAACCCCTATGAGCTATCTGGAGGGAATTTTGCTTCTGTAGATAAAATAATACAGCCATGGAATTTTACAGCTTTTTGACTGTTGAGACAGCAACTGTGCAAAGCTGTTTTGGACATCCATGTGCACCCACACTAGCAGGTGTACACAGTCATTAACACCACGTGTGATATCAGAACTGCACAGAGGCAGTAAATGTTATCCCTTAGACTGACCTGAGCATGTCCAGGCCAACATTTCACCCTCAGCTGATGAGTCCATGGGTGTCATCACAAACCACAAAGGGTTTACTCTTCCCTAGTCACAAAAGTACAGCTTCACCAACAGGCTAGAAATGAACTGCAGCTTCTCCAGTAAACCTTGACAGTCCTCCTCAGAAAGATCATCATTCACTTCTGGTAGACCAATAGTTCATCTTGGTTATCCTGATTCATTCTTCAGATGACAATGACATAAACTGTTGCCTCAGAGGAAGGTATAGACAGCAGTCATTGAATAAGATGCCTACAATCTTTCCTCTTTTAACTCCCAGTACTTAAAACATGGATTTTAGGTTCTCATATTATCTTCAGGGCTTTCAGCCTTGCCAGAATCCTAATAATCCTTTGCTGTTATTGAATTTTCTGAATAATTTAACCCTTTCTTCAGCCTGGATTTATAATATATTTCATATCCATAAACTGTCCAGACTTCTGACATGTCATATAAATGAATGATTGCCTTTCATTATTTCTAATTTGTTGTCTAACCAAAGCTTAATATAAAATGCAGTCAGTTTGTTTCAAGTCTTCTATTAATTAACTTTAGATTTATTTACTCTTTGACATTTATCTGCAAATGGTTTTTATGATTGTTTTTGGCACACATCTAAAGCATATCATCTGTGATTACATTTACTTGTCCAACTACCAACAAACTGACACTTGACATAATTTTGTCAAGTCACCATTGGTTTAAAGGTTGATATTTTTCTTTGCCATATCCTAGAGGCAATTTTCCCCTCAGGGTGATTCTTTCTTTCTTTCTGTAGCCAGAAAAGTATCTGCTAAAAGAATTAATTTAGCAAGGGAAAGAATTATACTTTAAAAATTAATGTGGATAATAAAACCCACAATTTAATGCATAAGGACAGGGTTGGGACAGGGTTGTTAAGAGCAGCAGACAGTTTTCATTACTGACATGTGACTGTCAATATTTTTATGCATGTCTTAGTTCACAGAGAAATATTGATGAAGAACAAGTTGTAGATAAACCCTAGATTGGGATACTACCACATCCTTGTGAGAAGGAGAGAATTCAGCTAAGTGCCATATATTTTTCTGGTTATATTCATATATTTAATTTTGGTTTTGACATAAGGAAATAGCAACAGATTTATTAATTATTTCATGTTAGAGTGATTTTAAATTAAAGAAACAATATACCTCCAACTTTCCTCCTCAAGCAAATTAGAAACAAGAATCAAGAAATAAGACTTACTTTATTACATTTAGTGTTAAGGGATTTATTTTTATAGAAGAGTTTCAATTTTATTTTTAGAAAGCATACAGGTTTAGAAATTACATTAATATCTTGATTAAAAAAGGAAAATTTGAGTTGCAGGTGGGGAACTGGGCATTCCACCTCTGCAGTGATGTGTGTCTCTGATTTCAGATAATTTTTCCTGTGTTTGTATATAGTAACATCTAAAGGCAGATCCAGCATGAATGAGCAAACACAATGAGGATAAAATCACGAGAAAGCAATGCACCTCAATAGCCATGTCCCTGGCAAACACTGTATTTGGTATTGTGCAAGAGTCTGTGTTTATTTGGTTGTTACATAAGAGATTTACTTCCCATGCTTCTCATTTTAGGCAACTTGCTGTAGTTATGCAAAAAATTATTTATCATTATTTAAGAGAAAAAAAATTAAAAGCTACGTTATTGTTTATAAATGATACATGACATGAAACAGTGAAATTTTAAATGTGCTTATTCAAACTTAAAACTTTAGAAATATAATTTGAAATATTAAAGAGAAATTTGGCAGTAAGGGTAAGATTCATCTTCCCCAATTTTTGGCATATGGAGTAAAATGCAGATTATTGAAATGTATTCTGCACATGGATTAGAGAAAAATTGACCTCTAAAGAGCAATTTAGGCCCTTTTAGACTGCTCTCTTGGAATAGAGTGAAACTTCCACAGGAGGTGTCTGTCTTTCTCCAATGAAAGCTTCCAAATGACCTCTTAAACCCAATGTCTCTCTATTAGATGGCAAAGATAAATGAGATGAACATTACTGCCAGTCTCCAAAGCAGAGCATGGTGGTCTCCAGCAAGCCCAAGGACAGTACAGCTGTGCCCTTCCCCAGGGTTCCCAACTCAGACAGATGATGCTCAGCTACACATCCCACTGAGACACACCAGAGGCTACTGTGAACAAGGTTTGGGGAGCTCACATCTTCATTCCCAGATATTCACTTTAAAGGTGATGAGGGGAGTGGGGAGAAATAATGTTTTATATGTTAGATTCTTGTTTATCTAGTTCACTTACTGCCTACATTTCTCACTATTTTATCATCTCTGTGTGTTAGGTCATGATAGGTTTACTATCAACTTTAAAATGAACAAAAATCACT
The DNA here is from genome assembly GCF_903797595.1 of Erithacus rubecula. Taxonomy (NCBI): domain Eukaryota; kingdom Metazoa; phylum Chordata; class Aves; order Passeriformes; family Muscicapidae; genus Erithacus; species Erithacus rubecula. The sequence goes on along the minus strand of NC_136685.1, from coordinate 11,727,055 downwards.
CAAAAGGCATAACTCTAGGACAAAAATATAAGTTCAAAACAGCCTGGGATTAGACAGTGATTAAGAGGATGGCTTGTTGTCCTGGTCAATGCCACTGCACTGACCTTCACTTCTGGGTCCAGTGTCTGACAAACCCAGGTGAAGTGCCTCTGCTGATGATCAAGGTGTCTGTACAAAACAGTGGTAAATGTATCTCATACAACATTTTAGCAATTTCCCATTCAACTCCAGTAACCACTGTTTACCTACCAAGATGTATGTGGCACTGAGGGCTGACAGCTGATTTACTCACCCATCATTATCTCTACATCTCCATAAATGTGAATTGATTGTAAAATAAATTTAATCTGTGGACTTAATCCTGAATCTAATGCTAAAGTATCCTGCCTAAGCTTAATCCATTTCTCTCCAAAGGTTCTTCAGAACTATAGCTTGAGAGTTTAATTTAAGTTACATTTCCCCATGAATGAAGAAGGTTAATTAAATTCAGCATAAAAAAAGAGCAGGCAGCTATAATGGAGTTCCAGATGTAAAAAAGATAACTGAGTACAGCACATACAAACATTTTTTCTGATTATTGCTTGCATTTTGTCTGACAAACATTTAACGCCTTAAGTTTCTAATTACCACTCCAGTCTTAAGAAAGTATTTATTACATGAAATGTTGGGAACCTACAGAAAGCTTTTCATGCACTAGATTTGATAGTGTTTCCTCTGATAAAATGTCATTGGTTTACCCTGTCTTTCTTCTATTTAATCACTTTCAGAGGCTCATTAGACCAAAAGGAAATAAGCTTTAAAACTCAAACCACATGTCACATATAAAGAACAAAACAGCAACAAGAAAAATTACAGACTGTGCCATTAGTTTCAACATTGTATGCTATCTCAGTAATAAAAGAGTTAAAAAGGTGTTAGAAACACCCTTTTCAGATGGGAAAATGCATATGATTTCAAGGTTGTGGTTCCTATTAACCCACACATAATGGGAGTTTTCAAGGACACTGCACAAGTGAATTCCTGCCTTACAAGGGCTTCCACTTCACTAATAATGAATTTCTGCTACTTGTAATCTTTTAAAATTAATATAAATCCTACAGTGAGTTTCCACAATAAACAAAATCTTGTATCATTCATTCTACATAGGAAAATAGGTGAGTGGACAGGCATAAAATTAATTTTAAAAGTTTAGAGAGCTGAGTAAGTCTTAGATTATGGGACATGCAAGACCCACCAATATGATGCATGAAAAAACTTTCTTCTTGTATAAATATACAGACAACTCATAGAACACTATATCTTAAACCATATAATGAGGCAAAAATGTTCAAAATTTAGAGGAGCATTTAAATGAGTGCCCAGATTTGAGACAGACCTAAGCCATGCAATTTTACAAAGGTCTCCACTGCCTTGAAGTTCCTTTAATGCAAAGTTGTCTTTTATTTTTCACATCTCTTTTTTTTAGGGAACTGCAATGAACAACCATATGGCATCTAGATGCTACTCAATTACTAGAAAAAAATCCTGAATTATTACCTAACTGCCAGAGAGCTGATATAATTTGAGCACCACCAGATGTAGATCCATGTTCTATTTGCTTGCATATTGAGAGGAAAACACAAGAGCAGAAGACACTGGAATTTTCCCATTTTCAAGTATTTTCCTGATCTGCTCTGCTCTGCTCTCCTTACCCCTCTTGTTCCACCCTTGCATTGAGATTAACCAACCTCTCAAATTTTATATTCACCTAATTTCCGGAGGTGAAATTTTATTTTAGATCTCCACCAACTATTAGGCAAGATCCCTTTGAGTGTGGCTAATTTGTAATGTTATTTGTCATCCATAAAAAGATCTGGCAAATCAGAGACCAAGTGATGTCAAATATCAATTACATATTAATCCTTCTAATTTCTTTTTTTTTTTTTTTTCAATTTTAGGCACTATGAGTTGTTAGTATTTAAATACAAATTACTAAATAAAAATACTAGCTCTAGATGAACTCATGCTTTGGCTGGCAGTAAAAAAGGATCACACTGATTTTTGGTATGTTGATTTTTACTATCAATACCTAGATTAATGCACTTCCTAAATAATTTTAAGAGTAACAAAAATATACTTATTAATTGGTTTGTTCTGCAGTTAGAGAAAAAACCAGATAATAGAAATTATATCTATACTGTAAAATAATGTCCATAATTGTTGCAATTATGAAAAGAAGTTAAAGCTATATGTAAAAAAATTATTTTGTTTTAAGATGTAAAAAATAAAATAGTTCCCAGCAGATCATATCCTCAGCCACTATTCCCCACTCCTTGGAAAGAGCTAATATCCTTTTCCAAGTGTCCCTCAGCCAGCTTGCCTCATCACCTACTCACACATTCTGACTCTGCAATTTTTTCTGTATTGACTTCTTTTGCTTTAGCCTGTCAGACTCCCAACTCTATTCTAAGCAGAATTTTCCTGCAGAGCTTGTTCATCCAACTTGTGTTCACTGGATTGTGACTGATGTCTGCATTTTGGGGTTGGGGTGTTCCATGAGACACCTTCTGCAGGAACCTTTAGCTGATTTAAGAAGGATAAACTGATCAGGTTTTGCAACACTTTCCTTGTTAGGCAACCTTCTAAACCCTGAACATTTGACAGTAAAGGGAGCAGAAAAAAGGCTTTATAAAATTTTTTGAAACAAGAAATATTACATATGGTCAGATAGAGCAAAGTCACAGATTCACTATGTGTTTGGGGTTTCTTAAACACAAAAAATTACAATCTCTACCCCCATGTGTGTGTTGGTGTATGTGACTACATGTGCAAAGGAGACAAATATTAATGTTTTTCCAAGAGGTGCCCATATGGCCACTTTCAGTTAGCAATTTCAACACTATGACATATAGCAGCATGATTTGACCCATGAGAAGAATGCTCAGAGTGTTTCTCAGCAATGGATTTGCTCTAAAAGAACATTAGCTTTAAAAAAAATATAATCACTCAGCTACTGAAAATATTTCTTCTTTGGTAAAGCTTCTAGACAGGGTTTAACAAGGTGAGAGAGGAGGCAGGATACACCACTGCCTGTTCTCTAGGGTAGGCATTATTTCATGGAAAAGGCAAAATGTCAATAGAAACATGTTACTGCACATTGCAGAGGAGATCTAAGAGGTTTAGTGCCCCAGAATGTTTGGTATTCCTTTTAAGCCTGCAACTCAAAAAAAAAAAAAAAAAAAAAAGTTCTAAACCCCTCATGTTTATTTGAATAGATGTTGGCAGGATAATTAAATGCTCCCTTCAAACATCCTGGTGGAAATATTAAACAGTAATTACCTTACTCAAGTCGTTCCTTTTGTAGAAGGGGAACCACCTGACTGCCAGCTTTGGTTTGCCCTGACACAGATGCAGAGGCTCTGCTGCCTTTCTGAGCTGTTCACACACTTTCTTCCCATGAGAAACAAGCATTGATTGAAACGCGGCATTTTCTCCCAACTTGCACACACAACCGCTGCTTGTTTCAGAAAGATGTCAACTAATTTGAGCAACCTCTCCAAAGGACTCTGCAAACAGAAATGTCTTTCATAAATTTCCGGGTCAGCAGCCCTTGGTAACCCAGGATGACTATTCCAGTCCTGGAGGCACTGAAATAGTTCCATATAAATAGAAACAGCTTCTGTATCACATTGTTGCCTGAAGCACAGCATTCAACACCTCCTTGCACATTAAAATATCTCTCCATGACACAACTTTACACAAAAGAGTGTCTTTGACCATATGGTCTCTCTTTGATCTGTTGATTTTCTTTACCCTGATCCTGTCATTTACTGAAATATTTATGTCTTCTGGTCTGAAGCTTTAAATGGTCAGCACGAATAATGCATGCAGGAGCCTTCTCCTCTTCTACTCTATTTGAATGTCAGCAGATGTTGAAGTACCCTAGTACTTCATGAAGTATTTCTATTGTTTGGGACTATTTGTAAAATAAAACCAACATCAAGCTCTGTATAACAACCACCTTTTTTCTTTTCCTTTCCTCTTTCCTTTTCCCTCTTTTACCATGATAACAAATATTTATTGAATCTCCTTCTTTAACAATACTTTCCCTTAAGTATTCTGGGTTTATTCCAATGTTTTTGGAGGTCAGCCTAACTGCTTTCAGAGATTTTTATGGACATCTGATATACTGTATGTGTTATTTGCTGATCCTAAAGAGTTTAACAAGTATACATGGCTACAGTAGTTAAAAAGAAAAGGCAGACAAGATGGATGGGAAAGAGGTTTTGTGTTTTCAGATTAAGATAACTGTATTTTATCAGCCCAACATTTTGTCCTCTCCTAGTCTCCTCTCCTTTTCCTTTACATCTAACTCAATAAACAGAGGTTGACCCAATTGAAATTGAAGTTTTGCCATTCCCTTCAATACTAAATCTGATATTCATTCATCATCTAAATGTAAGGTCTGTAAACAGTTTATAAACCAATATATAAATTGCTCATTAAGAATGTTATTAATATGCTTTTGTTTCCTGGGTATAATGGGGTTTGAAGCTCCTATTCAAAGCCTGTGTTTATTAATAATAAAGCAAGTCAGGTAGGCTGCTCAAACCAGATTGTGTGAGTGCAATCTGGAATAGAACCTTTAGACTGAAACAGTGTTTTTGCAACATATTTCCAGCATAGTTTTTGAAAAATAGGATTTTCTAAAGCACCTAAGGAAAACAAGAGGATCACTTAATAATTTCATTAATGGGCTTTTGGAAAATTGTTTTCTTTTAGAGGACAGTAGTGATAATTATTTCCCTTTTGTGTATAACCAAAGAGAAATCCTGTTCTGAACATTCATCACAAAAGACAACAGAGCCAAAATCACTCAAACTGTGCCTTATTCAAGGCACAGAAGCAAAGGGTATTTCTCAGTTTTCTGGAGTTACAAAATTTATATTGTCAAATACAGAGCACTGTTGTTGGTTTCATATCATGATTATCACGCTGACATACAAACTTTCATTGCCATGCTAAACTTGTGAACAGGCTCTTTGAAGGTTTTAAAAAACAGTAATTTTATCCTTGATCACACTGAATACTCATGAAACCTAATAAGAGGAGTTTAGGCTGAAGTTGCAGGCCTTTTAGTTGTGCCCAGCTGTCTGGATCCTGACCATATTTTGGTTTTATATCTTGATCTGGAATGCTACGAACAGAATCGTCTTTATCATATGAAATCCACCAGTTAGCTGAAGGGCTTGTCAAAATCAAAGGGATATTCCCCTTGCTTGTGTAAGGACATCTTACCACCCTGAAAATATTCTCCAAGAGACTCTGCACATATGAATGATTATTCCCCATAGCCAACTTGCAATAAAATTGTGCTTGAAGAACCTAAACAGTGGTTGTTTTCAGAAGCAAAGGAAAAAAATCAAGCCTTTGATATTTCAGAGATTAAGCTTCTTGTTTAATTAGTATGTCAAACCTATTAAAGAGGACTTGGAAGGATAAGTGGTCAAGTCTTTCTTGTGGAGAAAAAAATAAGGAAAGTGGATGGATTTCTGAGAGAGCTTGTTTATCCATCTTATCTCCTGGGTGAGCAGTTAGAGCATTTGCTGGGGTGTGTGACATCCTTCCATCCTGAAAACTACAAGTCTTACAGCTCAATTCCTTTTATTGGAGATGCTATTTCTTGCATGGAACAGCAAAACGTTATTGTGCCAGGCATCAAAGAGATAATAATGACTCCATAGCCTGACTGGCTTCCCACAAGACAGGTTGGTGCTTGTTCAAATTCCTGCCAAGGATGAAAGCTGGTCTTGTCCAAAAAATCTTTGGCTAAATGAACAAGAATTTTAACCAAGACAGAGTGAGAGCTCACCTGAGAAACTCCCAGCCAATGTGGCAAAATCAACCTTCAGAGGGACAGAAATGAGGGGTCAAATCCTTTCCAGAAAAGACACAGCTGAACATACTTCTCCTGTTTTTTAGGAAAATGCTATTTCCCTGGCTGTTTACCCTGAGGGGGATTATCAGCAACAACAAAAAAAGTTGGTTTAATTTGGACAAATCTTGGAAATAGTTCCAGGTACATAATATTAATATTCCAGGTTAATTCAAAGTTGGCAAAAACTAGCTGTTCCAACATGAGATACTTTTATTGTTCAAGAAAGTCAGATTTAGTAATTTAACAATATTTAATATATAAACAATTACAATACTTCAGAGCAGAATTGATAGAAAAATCTAACTCATGTAACAACAAAGAAATAATTAGCAAGCTGTTGTTCATTATTTATCTGTTGCAATTGCTATTGTTGAAGTAGCTATTACAATTCAAACAACGAGATTTTCTCTGTTCTGGCAAAAAGTCTTGTGTCTTTTGAGATTAGGATGCAGGTTCATAAGTATGTGGCTAACATCACCAAATTATCTGTTTCAAACTATAGAAATACACAAGAAAGTATTAGCATGACTTCTGAAATGGCTTCATACCCTTTTGCAAACTCAAATAACTTTTTGTTAGAAAAGAAAACAATCATGTACTATAAAAAGTAATAGAAGAACAAGAAGGAAATGGAAATATGATGGTATTCTACAAAGAGATGACAATGACTAGGATTATATTACTAGGACTATGTAAAAGAGTTTTATGTCAAAAACTCTCATAGCAGATAGATTTTCTTATGTGCAAAACTTGAAAACATAACCTGAGGAATGTAATTTGAAAAAATGCAAACAACATGAAAATTAATTTCAATTTTTTTTTTTTTTTTTATTGAAACATTTAGGCAAGTAGGTTATTGCTTGCCCTAGGGAATCAATACAAATGCTACTGCTGAAATATCTAAGTTTTTTAGAAATATCTCCAGGATTTAATTTTCCATTGTATTATTTGTATTTTCATATACACTACAAGACAATAATGAAAATAAAGCAATATTCTTCTGGTGGCTTAAACTGATTGTTAATAGACTCAAGAAGGAATATTTTGCTGGTGGTAGTATATCATGTAATTTTATTCCTCTGAGACACTTGGGGTGGGATACTGCCAATTCAAGGGAAAAATGTGGCTTCCTTCCTCACACATATAGTTATCTTTACTTCAGTGAGAGTATTTATATTATTTGTTTAAATACAGGCTTAGATCCCAAACTATTTCCTAAGGATTTCCTTTGCTCTTATCGTGACTTTGGAGACACTGCCAGCATTTGGCAGAACCAGCTGTGTGAACCTAAAGAAATTATTCCCACAGCAAGATATGTCTCACCTGACGTTGGAAATTTCAAATTTGAAACTTAGGCAGTTTTCATTGTCGGTGATTTAAGCTTCTGCTATAAGCAGTGGTGAAGAGCAGGCGCTTTGGGAGAGTGATGCTGCCGGTCTGGGATCGGTGTGTGAGATGTTTGGGATGCGCTCTAAGATCCGTGTGTGAGATGTTTGGGATGCGCTCTGAGATCGGTATGTCAGATTTTGGGATGCTCTGCCCCTCGGGCGAGGCTCCCTGCTCGCCAGATGCCCCACTTGGCAGCGCATAGAAACTCCCTAATGGCTGCACATCAGCAGATCTCCTTGGCTGCCAGCTGTGCCTGCAGCTGGGGGCCAGCACAGACAATGCCCTGCTGCACACGCATAAACACCTGGGGCACGGCTAAAAGGGCGGATGCAAGTGTTCCTGTAGTAATTGATACAGATGGTCCTTATCTCCGCTTGGCTGAATGGTAGGCATGAATCTCAAAAGGAACATTTATCTCCCCTGGTTTTATCTCCCGCATAAAACAGAGACTAGAACTGAGGAGCTGCAGGCAGGAATGGACTCTTCCCTTCTTTCCACAGACAGGAACAACTTATCCGAACCAGAAGGGTCCACATTCCTTCTATTTCATCTTTCTTTTAAACCATAAAATACCTCAGCATCATGTAATAAGTTTAAAACCACTTAAACCACAAATTTGGTCACAAGTAATCTATCCTGGCTAAATCCTAAATCGCAGTGTTGAGAAGACTATCCAAGCTCAGGCTAAAAACTTCAAAAGTTACAGAATGTAATTCTTCCCCTGGAAGTCTGTCCTGGCTTCTAACTGTTCTCACTGCTAGCAAAATGGTCTTCATTTGAATTTAACAACATTCAACTTCCAGCTGTTAACTTCCAGAAAGGCCATTGTGGTTTCTCCCCTAGGGACAAACAGCCTTTCAAGCTTAGTTTTTTTGGCTTTCCATTGTAATCAAACCACAACTTAGTCTTCTTTTTAATAATGGGTGTGTCAATACTGACTTTAATGGAAACAGGATTGACTTCGTAATTTCAAACTAGACACTGAAAATATTTTTCTTATCAGCAGTTTTGCTCCATCACATGCACATTTTATGTTATTATTGTTGGGTTGCTCACATGCTGGGCTGTGGGTTGACACTGTCTGTTTTTGTTTTGTAGAAGAAGGAAGCTCTGAATCATTTCTTTTTGGGAAAAACATGCAAAGAATAACACAAATTTCTTAAGCAGAGAGGAAGAAAAAGTCAACAGAAATTAAATCTTGGTGCTGTGTACAGCACAAGCTTCTTTTCAATGTCTACATCTGCCTTGATCTGAGCCAAGCCTTTTAGAATGGTGGAGCAGTATTTATCTTTGGGAATCACTAATGAAGTAATGTATTTAAAAATAAGCCTGTTTTGCTATTTCTAAGCTTGTAACACTGACTCAGTTTGTGCCTATGTTGCACATTATGGATAATCAGAATGAAAGCTTGTCTTATACCAAAAAAAAAACCTGAGACACAAAAAAGTATTTTTTAATACCTTTTGCTGCAATAGTGATGGATTCCTCTTAGCAGAAAGGAGACTGCAGTGACCCAAGGAGATATATGCTGGCACATACTTATGGTAGAAATACAAGTCATCAAAGCAGGAGGAAAAGCTGAGTTACTCTCTCTTTTAAAACAGATCAAGAGAACTGAGGATGACAGAAAATTATTCCAAGAGCAAGCTCTGCAGAGCTCACCATAGAAAAGATGCTGGAAGACAATTTTTATCTTGACACTTTGCTTTCTTCCTGAAGGATGAAAGATCTATGCAGCAAGAAAAGAGATCCCAGAACATCTCAGAGTCTCTAGACAGCCAAGAAGAATACCAGTGCATTACCACACTACCTCTGATTCCAGTTAGCAGATAAATGGCAAAATTTAAAATAGTTTCATTCTAAAAAGGAGTTAATGCCTCCCATGAAAGGAGCTAGACACATATTTAGAGCTCAGGAGTTCCATTCTTTTATGCTTGCACTGACTTGGCAATTAATAAAATGTTATCTTTGCACACATTATAACAAATCACTTTCTTCCTAACTAAATTAAAGGTAATAATTCTGCTAATGAAACTTTACAGGTGCCTAATTTAACCAGTGTGAGAATAATGACCTTAAAGCACTCGTGCAGAGATTTAAACAGGAGAAAATGAGACTGCTGTAATACTCAATTCCATTCCACTCTTTTCTGCTGCTATACATGGCCCAAATATACTCAAATACTTTCTAACCTGTATGACTGCAACAGTTTTGGGCTGGGTTTTTGCTTTTGTTGTTTTGCCTTGGTTTGGTATTTTTTCAGGGAGAGGAAATATCTCTTCTCTTTCCTTTATCTGCTTTTCCTATATAACTTAGTCCATACATTTCCCTAGGGTAGGATGAGCACCTATTACTACAGAACAAGGGGAGAAGGTGAGGGAGGTGGACATCCTGTTGATTCAGCACTAAGCTCACAAACTGCAATCTACAGAGACCATCTGGGTGAGTTTGCAAAACAAAGTGTTACCTTACAAAACATACATTCCCCACTCCCTGCAATTCTGCCATCTGACTCCTTCAGGATGGATCATTCCCACCAGCAGTTCTGGAGGTAGCTGTGCTGACAGCACTGTGTGAGACAGCTGTCCATCAGGGCTTGGACTGAATAGCACAGGGCAACAAAACCAGGTGAAATTCTGGCAACTCCATGACACATGGAATGTCATGGCATTGTGCTCAAGAGCATACACACAAGTGCAGCAGGATCTCAGTGCATTTATCAGTGTGATTAAAGAATTAATTTCCAAAACACTTCAATGACAATTAATTTGATGGGATAAAGCACCAGATTTTATTTGATTTTTCTGTTTTATATTTTAAAATACTATCTCATTGCAAAGTACTTTTATTTACTTACAATACCATTGCAATAAATACAGGCAGGACTGTAAATTCTAAAGAAGCACAAACATTTCCCTTCATTTAACTTAAATGGGACATGATCAGGTGAGAAAAGATAAACAAATAGAATATGGGTCCACAAAAGAGAAATGACACATTTACAGAAAAGATTCTCTTGGCCAGCTGAAAGGAAAGGGAAGTAGTTTATTCTGTTCCTTTTATATCCTCAGTGGACATAAACTTTTATCCAAATATTTGTTATGCTTTTTCCTCTCCAAGAATACTTGCTCAGTATTCCATTCCTATGTTTGCACTATAGTAACTAGGGTTTCAGGATTCTATGGCTCTAATTGACATTAAAATTTGCATGTCCATAACTAAATGTAGGCAAAAAATTGCTGGCTTCTAACTGTGTAAAATAATATTTAGTGAACCTGTATATGCTGAACCTACTCACTTCTACGTTTAGCCTTCTATGGATTATTTTGAAAATAGGCAAATAATTTTTAATCTTCCTTTCAGCGATAAGGACTGCACCTTAGAAATTGGTGCAGGATTCTGGAGTGTGACAAAAAAGGAGAGTAAAGGGAAACTCCTTGATTTAATCAAGGATTCGAAATTTCATTGAGCCCATGTCTCTAAAAGAAACCAATATTCCTCACAGTTCTCACAGTTTTGAGATTTTGCTTGACTTTTTTTTTTTTTTTTTTTTTTTTTTTTTTTTTTTTGTGGGAATTAAGAAGTCAGAAAAAGATGGGAAAAGGAGACTTCCCCTCTCTGTTCTGGGATAAACTGCAATGCCTCAGGCTTGTTCAGTTCCTAAACAGCAAAGGAATTCTGAGCAATGAACCCCACACAAGGGACAAAGTGAGCAGCTCTTCTTAATGTAATCTTGAAAGATGTCCCATAGCTGTAAAGTATTGATAGGAGATTAGCAGCTGGCAGAAACTTTTTGTAAGATCTTAAATATTTGCATCCTGGATTTTGGACTGATCTGTCCCATTGGGAATCAATGGCAAAGTCCAGACCACGGATGTGCTCTTACAGAAAAGCCATGGATTTATGTATCATTTAATCTACAATGTTAAAAACATAGCCTGTATAGACTCTATCTTGCTTTGGATTTCTGAGACATATAAAGTAGATATTTTTCTTACATTTCTTAGATATTAATCAATTCTACATATTTTTCCCTTTTTCTTTAGGAATTTGAAACTTGTTTACCTGTGGAACAAGCCTTAGATAATGCCAAGGGCTATGTGTGCCTGCTTGTCTATTGTTTTCTTTATCTCCCATTATTCCCTTAAGCATTTAAACTTGAAGGTAATTTTGAAACAAACCTATCAACAAAGAAAATATCTAAAAGTTCTTAATTTCCCATAAAAATAATGAGAATGTGTATCTGGATAGACATCTAAGTAATTCCACCTCGAGGGAAAGATGGTGGTGGTTAGTGAAAGCTTTAATTCTAAGAAAATTTTATGCTGAGTTTGTCCCTTTTCCACATCACAATTGTCATTCCTGAGTCAAGATTTCTTTCCTCAGGCACATAACAAGATGTGAGCTCCAGGTGATGCTTTTCCTGCTGTCAGGAAAAGCATTCTCATTTCTTTTTCATCCCTCATTTCTTGACTATCCTTGAACTAATTTTATTTCTCCAATTTCTACTCAAGGGTAAAGTCACACTAAAGCTTAAGTGAAATTTTTCCAAAATCACTTCATCATGTGACACAAAATAACTAGAACCCAAACTTCATTATTTTCAGTATTCGGGAAACTGTTTCATTTTGGAACTATTTATCAGAATAAACTGTGATCAAAAGTATGATGAAAACATGTGATCAATTACATTCTCAATATTCCAAGTTGTGCAAAACCTGCATACCACCACTGCTTCAAGAGTTCTTTGAGGAGGAAAAAAAACCATTGTTCTAATTATGATTCTGCAATCTCTGTATAAATGGAGGGATTCCATTTCACTCCATTTAATTTCATTCCATTTCACCTCAGCTATTTGTAGGCATCTCCTGTATAGACATCCATATATATTCAAGATCAGCATTTTGAAACTTACTAAGAAAAAGAAGTATGTGGTGCAATTCATATTTCCAATTTAGATTCAGAGGCTTTTGTTGAAATCTATTATTCAATGTCTTCCAGTGACTAAGAAGTGCAGATGATCTACTCAGATGTGAATGTCCTACACCAGGCAGTTTTACATTTAAGAAAATGAGTGCCCTCTCAAGACACACAGCTGTGTAAGTGCTGGACTCTGCCTAATAAACATGAAAATTAGGAGAAGCTGTTTCACAGCCTTGCTGATCCATCTCTGTGACATCTGTGGAAGTTCTCTGTGGATATAAAGACTTGTGAGGACAAAGGAGAAATTACACTTTAATGTTTCTTAATGTAGGCCTAGGCAGGATCTCGTTGTTTCCCTCCTTTCCACAAAGATTCTGATGGAAATGTGATGTCTCCCACCTGAAAAATATGGTGTCTCCTATGGGTATATTAACAAATCCATCAGATTTGAGATGTAGTCAGGAAGGAGGATCCTATATTAGTCACAGTTTCCAGAGACACTGCTTGAACAGCTTTAAAATCCAAACTGCTGAGAATAAGGGTCTAAGGAGATCCTAATAGACAGAATAATAGAAAATAGTTTCACTCACCTTGGAAAAGACTTACCCTTTTTCTTAAATTCACTCCCTTTGAACAGGGAGACCTGGGATTTTGGGGTTTATGTGTACAAGATCCTCATTCATTAGATTAAACCCATAGATTGCAAAAAGCATCTGAAGAAACAACCTGTCCCTTAATATATACTAGACTTTATTTTTCTCTCCCGAAGCACCAGGTGTTAAATTGCCACCTATTCCATCTTTTGAATATATGAAGTCAAAGACCAGCTATGAAGGTTAGCTTTGGAAACTTGCACAAACTAAATGGTTTGCTAGTTCACAAAAAAAGAAAAGTATTTTTGTAACTAAATACTACTGTAATAAGTCATCTGGTTCAGGTCTAGAAAGTGTGTTTGGAGCTGTCAGCTAATGCTACTTAAGAGCACTTGAGAGTTTAATAGATTACTCAAAAAGGCACTGAGCAGTCTTTTCTCCAAGTGTATAGCTGACACTGGAAACGTTAGAAATGTAATTTGAGAAGTTTTTCCTTGAAAGGATACTCAAATGTGTACTTAGGCTGTGTCAGTGGGCCACAGCACAGACAGTCTCAGATGTTCAAATGCATTCCTGACATAGCACTGGCAATTGAGAACATTTAGCTAAGGAATATTCACTTGAGTAGGTCTATGAATTTCAGAATCTGCTAAAACAATACAAAGGTTCAGCCTTTAGAGGAGCTGAAAGTACAAGAGCAGTGAGTGCCTGGTACCTTCTTTGGTCCTGAGGGCAAATGATCTATGCCCAGAGGATTAACACCTCCTGCACTTTTAAATATTGCTGTAGATCTGTCATACCTGCTGCTCACCTTCTTTAGACTTAACTCTCAGAACATGCCTGGTCTGCCCAAGAAAAAACCTGATTGTTCTTAGGTTACTACACATTTCAGTGTCCACAAACCCATCCTTAAATGTTTAACTTGCTGTTAAAGATAGCCAGAGATCCTTCTTGGGAAGAGCTGGGGACAACCTGACCTTATCTGCTAACTGCACAGTTTCATATTTAAAGAGGGGTTTGAAATCTTCCTTACTACTAGGGATAATATCTGTGGTTTTAACAAGACTATGAATACACTGAGTAAATGAAGGGCCAATGTGTTCACAGTGTATCAGTAATGGATAATGTCTTCCAGAGAAAATGAAGGCTATGGAGATATAATAAAATGGAGCTTTTGACTCAGCTAAATATATGAAAAAATTTATAAGCATTTCAGTAAAAGCTTCTGAAAGCAGTTAAATTACTAATGAAAAATGTTCTACTTCTTTCCCTTCTTTTCTTTGGAGATGGGAGATGGATCCTTTGAAAAATCTACCTATGCAAGGATAAATTAGTACCATAGTGTTTTAGGAAAAATCAAGTCTCTTAAGTCTCAGAAAAGTGGTTGTGGTCAAATTATGGCATGCATCCAGTTGTTAATGAGAGCTATAAACAGAATCTAAAAACAACACAGAGGACTGAAGTTGATGCAGGGTCCATTCAGAATAGATTTTTTTTTAACAATAAAGAAGAATGCTTTAATTAGATGTAATAATTCACCGATGGCAGCACTGGAGTTCTCATCACTAGAATTTCTTCACTAAGCATTCATCTATTCTTTCTGAAGTTTCTCACAGAATTTATTTAAGAATGCCTGTTATTGTTTTTTTCTGATTTCATAATTCATAACTTTATGAAGAATCATTCAACAGCTAAACAAAACTCATTAATCTATTTTTTTTATAGTTCTTAAAGTCCATTCAGTGATGTAATACCTGCATCATTTGCTGAGAATATTCTATAAGTTTCCTTCTATTTTTATTCTTTTCTTAACAATCTGAATATAGCAAAACCAGATGTTAAAGGGCTGGAATTTGTGTTTGCTCTGAAAAGGGGCCAAAAATTCTCCTAACAATGAAAATGCCATTCATTAATATTTGCCAAATTGTTGAACCACACTTGCTACTGTTTGACGCAATTTATTAATAACTGACAAGCACTCCAGCAAGGTTTTCTGACAAGAATGAAACAAAGGAAATGAGCCAGAACAAGTGTAATCAAGAAATGTAAATAAACTTTAGGATGAAAACATGGTATGTTTGAACTTTGTATGAAATATAGACAGTTTCCTCCAGGAACTCTGCAGGTGGAGGAAGAAACTTGGAGATCTTCTGTGGGGAAGTGGAGCAAGGAAAGACAAGTCTCCACAGGGAAACAATGGGATTGCCTCACCCATTCTGTCAAGTTCAAGTCATTGCAAATGGCTCAGCACTATGTTCTGGCACTTCAGAGCTGCAGACTCTCTTCTGCACTTGCAATTAAAATTATTTCAAAGGACAGCACACATAGTTCTGCAGACATAGTTTTGCAGTTATTTCATTTGAATATCACTGTGATGAGATTGGGACTGTCATTAATGACTGCATTTTAAAGGCTTTTTCAAGGGTTCTCAGTCCTTAACCATGTACTGTTGATATTCACCACGATTTGGTCCAGATTTACCAGGTGTTCCAAATGCTCTCTGACATCTTGTGGCTGCCATACTCACACTGATCTATCTAAACTTCTGGAAGAAACTGTAAGTTCTGCAAGTGTAAAAATTCTGATTTTTTAAATATTGCCTGAATACACAGTGAGCTCTGTAGATGTAGCTAGTAGTAGTAATTCATTTGGATGTAGAAGTCTGCAGCTTGCTTAACTCTGTAACTTTTCCCTAGGGCTGGATGATTTTGCTCTATAGTCCTCTGCCTATGGCTCACATCTCTGACTCCCTTTTGGGCTGGCAGGCTGGTTTGAGATGTACAGCCTTGCAACAGCCAGCCCAAAATATCACCCCATGTGGGGTTTTGTGAACTTACTGACACAAGGTGTGTTTGTAAAGCCCAGTTCTGAGTGCCCTGGCTGCAGTGGCACTCTGTGGGTAACTCAACAAGTTTTTTATAGTTCCAGATTGGCAAGGTCCCACTCTCTGTAGCCAGCTGACACGGCATAACACAAATTCTTTCATCCTCTCCACAACAAGGAGCCACATCCAAAGTGCCTGTTGGGGCAGGAAAGCCAGAAACCATCCTTGCTGGTTTACTCCAAACTCTGCCAGTTCTCTGGTGTGAGTTGGTCAAACATAGACAAGCTTGCATCAGCTCAGCCCTAGCAGGCAGCAGACAGAGCTCATTCAGCTCTTGAGAGTGCACCAGGATTATCCTAAGCCTGCCCTGCAGCCTGAAATTTGGGAAGGAATTCGCTAGGTCTGAGGGACCAGTGTGAATTAGTCCATTGTTAAGGCTGCTTTTCCCCTAGAAATACCTCAACTGGTTTCAGTGGAGACCCAGTAAGGATGAGTTTCCCAAATAAATTCACATCCATTCACACTCTTACACAAAAAATTTCCTTGCTGGTAATCCAACTCTGACTCTGAAGAATTTAAAATTAAAAAGGAAATTTATTAATTTTATTTTGGTTATTGAAGTGATGCAGAGAGGCAGCAATGAATGTGGACACCATTTCAAAACTGTTCCAGGCAGTCAAATACCAAGGTGATTCTTACATCATGTGGTTTTTTAGCTTCTTCACTATAAAAATTTTGCACAATAAGATGACAACCAATTAAAAAAACTCAAAAAACCCAACAAAACCAAAGCCCAAAACAATGAAGTTGAAACATGCACTCTACAACAGATTAATATTAAGATTAGAATTAAGAAATTTGGAAACTATAATCATTTAATCACAACTTATAAGACTAATTTCCTGCATGTCACTCCCAGATAATAAATACTTTTCTTTAGGCTTTGAAAAGCTGTGGAAAAAAAGAGTCAATTTAAGGCTCATTAGTTTATTTTTAGTAGCTTAAGATCTGAGGGATTTGAAAACATTTCCCTTTTCTAATAGAACATGCCTTCCTGTATACCAAGGATATCCACTGACCTCACTCCCTCCTGGAAGGTGCCACTGATCCATGACAGAAATCCTGTGAGGGCTTTGAAAGCTAAATAGGAACCAGAAAAAAAGTATTATCATGCTTAGCTGGTTATAACATTGGAAATAAAGTTCAACGGTGAGTTTGGGGGAGAAGGAGTAGAGCCTGAAACAAACAAGCACTTCCCGTGTTTGCCTGGAAGAAGCCAATCTTCCCTGTGCTTATATAATAAGAACATTAGTGGCTAATTTGCCAGTAGCTGAAAGGGATTTCTGTTTTTAGCTCTGGGTCTGTGGCAACTGTTTTGTTTTAAGTGAAAATTAAATGGGAACATACAGCTAAAGAACCGTTGAGCCATAATTGAAGTGCATTAATGGTAATTACGTCTTTCTTTCACTCATCATTTTGACACAGGAATCCATTACTCCTCCATCTCCATGTTTCCACAAATTATTCTTCCCTGTGGATGTGCAGTGACTGAAGAAGGAAGGAAGACTGAAGGAAATCGTGGCTTTGTTCTATATGTTTTTCTTTAGTGCAAGTCTGTTCTTCCTGAACTTCCCTGGGGATACAAATGAAAATATCAATAAAATGTATAAACAGTTTACTACTTTAATAGGGATAAGACAACGAAGGCATCAAGTATCAAATTGAAACTGTGAATGCTGGTTATTGGGAGGTGTAACATGTCTGATATTGCTTATGGCCATAAATTAATTGCACTGATTTATTTTAAGATACTTATCTCACTAGTCAGAGACACTTCCCTGAGACACTAATTTCACTAGGTAAGATTCTTTTAAGAGTTCTAGCACTCTGAGCATATTTTTGTTTCTTGGCTCAGGATCTTTTCAAATGTGCTCTGGCAGTCAAGGACACTGAATTATCCCCATAGATCCACAGCACCATCCTTGGTTGGTGAACTTTTATGGACTAATGTAAGGAAATATTTATAAAAGATGTAGAAAAGGTCTCTATTGCTATTCAGAAAGTTATTTTTCAGCTAGATCTGTAACCAAGGTAATTTTCCTTGCTCTACAGACTGAGATGAGGTGAATTTTATCAGGGCAATAACCAAAGCTTTTCCTTTGAAAACAGTCTCAGGCACTTCAGCACTTTTCATCAAGATACTTCCACTCCTGTGGAGAGACTGAATAGGGCAAATTCCAACAGTTATTTTTTCATTTGCATTTGAAGTTTGCAAAAAGTTTTGTATTGAAGTAAAATATCAACTATTTCTGAATTCATCATATAAGAAACTGAATTACCATAAAATAAATTCTGCCTATTCATGTAATTAAAATTAAACATGCATTTAAGTAATTAAAATTAAACATGCATTAAACTTTTTTCACTTTATTCATTTATTTAAAGATAGTGGTGAATCTTCAAATTTATTAGGTTTTCTACAATAATATCACCTCACACTCTAAGAGTCCTGTTTTTCCAGGCTATACTGAAGTGTTCTAGAAGAAAGTCTTTTCTTTGCCACAGATTTTCCATTGATTTGCAACTTCCATCACACAATAATAAATATGAAGTGTTCAGATGGTATCAGCACAGGTACACTTTATTTGCTTCTGTAGCCACATTTTATTCATACAGTTACATCATATCATTTCTCACATGGATATTAGCTTTAGATGTAAGATGGGAAACAGATTCACAGACAGAAAAAAATAGAATGAAATGAGTGGGGATGAGGCTTTTGGATGCCTAATCAACTAATCTTATTTAATTTCAATAAAGATAAATGTTTAAGTCTGGTACAAAATTTGTTGCTTAGTTACTAAGATACAATATATATGCATTGCAATCAGTCTTACTTGTTTAAGAGACAAGCCTTGCACTTTCTTAGACTCAGAACCTGAAGATTTTGCAGAATCAATTTTGTTTAGTATTTTCCTCTGAGATCCTAAGAAAATTGTCATTATATGTTACTGATAAAGTAATACTAGCATAATTCTTAGATGTTCTAGAATTGCATAGTTTTACAGGATGAAGTTACTTAGCAGAATTTTATTTTATTTTTTTTAAAGCACATATCCTTCTCCACAGACACGGATGTCTAGTGGTGCAAAGAAACAGGAACAGTGACCTCATGTTTATCCTGGCATTCAGATAATGTCAAGTAAAAGAAAACATTTTGTTCCATAGGATTTTCAGAATCATAGAATAGCGTTAAGTTGGAAGGGACCTTAAGGATTATCCTGTTCCAACCCTCCTGCCACGGGCAGACACCTTCCACTAGAGCAGCTGCCCAGTGCACCTCTCCTGTGAGCACAGGCTGAGAGCTGGGGCTGCTCAGCCTGGAGAAGAAAAGGCTCCAGGTCAGCACAGCACAGCATCTTCCAGTACCTGAAGGGGATAAGAGAGTTGGGGAGGGACTTTTCACAAGGGAAGGCAGTGGCAGGACAAGAGGGAATGGCTTAAAACCAAAGAGAATTTAGATTAGATATTAGGAAGAAATTCTTTAATGTAAGGATGGTGAAGCATGAAACAGATTGCCCAGAGAAATTGTGGATATCTTATCCCTGGAAGCATTAAAAAAAAATTTTCATAGGTTAGTGACGTAAATTCTTTGGGCTGTCTCCAGTGCAACAGAAATGACCTGATCTCAAAAAAAAAATCTTATCTCATAGTAGTTTCTTCAGCCTTACAATCAACTACACCCAACAAGGGAAAGGAAAGGAAGGGAAGGGAAGGGAAGGGAAGGGAAGGGAAGGGAAGGGAAGGGAAGGGAAGGGAAGGGAAGGGAAGGGAAGGGAAGGGAAGGGAAGGGAAGGGAAGGGAAGGGAAGGGAAGGGAAGGGAAGGGAAGGGAAGGGAAGGGAAGGGAAGGGAAGGGAAGGGAAGGGGAAGGGAAGGGAAGGGAAGGGAAAGGGAAGGGAAGGGAAGGGGAAGGGAAGGGAAGGGAAGGGAAGGGAAGGGAAGGGAAGGGAAGGGAAGGGAAGGGAAGGGAAGGGAAGGGAAGGGAAGGGAAGGGAAATGTTTTGTAGACCAATATATAAGTAAAAGGACATTCTTAATTCAATCTTTAATTGCTTGGCCTGAATTATCCCAGCAATACAATGATATTACAATAGTACTAGAAGGGAAATTGAAAGACAATAGAAAAAGGAAAGAAGTTAAGGAAATGCTACCCAGCTGAAATTTCAAGAAAACAAGTTATAAAGCATAGGGATGGCACAGACCTCAGGGCAATGTAAACTAAAACTGTCCTAAATCCGAAAAACACACTTAAGTGCAAAGATCTTACCTGGGGAAACTGGAGTCCTGAGGCAGGCTGTTCCTTCAGTGTTCTTCCTATTGCAAAATAGTTTCCTAATGCCCTTCTTCAGTTCCCTTGTTACAGGATCTATCACACAAGTGTTAAGTCATAGCTTGGACTTGATGATCTCAAAGGTCTTTTCCAACCTAATTGATTGTGTGATTCTGTGATCTGTTATCTCTTTTCTGTCCCTAATGAGTGTGGAGAGTGATAGCTCTCTTCTTACTTCTATGAGGATGTTCTTCTCAGTTTTGTTTTCTTTAGACTGTGCAAAATCAGTGAAATTATTTTTATTTTATTTTTTAGATCTTGAAATTTTGGTTTCTAGGCTTCCTATTTTAGCACCAACAATTTGGGCAAGATTCTCTTACTATGCTGTGTCCCCTGTAAAGAAGAAAAAGCTTATTAAAATTCAACTCATTGGTTGTATTAGTCTTGACTCAGAGAACTGGTACACAACCATCACTCTCCTTCCTTCTTGTCTCTTTCTCTTTTTCATATCTGGGTTTAGTATAGTGAGATGCTCTTTCTCTTTAGATGCTTTTCTCTTTTCATAGACAGCCTATGCTCCTGGTTCAAAAGCTTTGAGTTTTTCAGTTAGACCAGACTTTGGTTGGTCTGGTTTGGTTGGTCAGGACTGGCAACAAGTCTGAACCTTTCTGTGTTCCATGGAGCTGCCTGGTACATGGCTACACCACTTCACACAGGATCTGTGCCACACCAGACTACACTAAAAACCTGCCAGCAGTGCAGGTATGTTTGAGTGTGTAAAGGAGTAACCAGATGGATGGTTTATTTGTACTTTCACTCATAAAGCTTGAACTCCTGTCTAGAGGAAGCTGGTTAGCCAGGGAGCTCTCAGAATAGCAGGGTTGTATTGCCTTGAGGCACTTGTGGGGTAGTTTGCTGTTTGTCTCCCAGCATGAACTGGGAAGGCACTCTTGAGCATAAGGCTGTTTTTCAGTCTTGCTGAGAATTTAGTCCCTCTAAAACTTTGAAACATGTCTTAGTTGGTTATGTGCTTAATTTTCACCTCAGGTTATTTATTTTCTAAAGTTAAAAGGTTATTTGCAAATTCTTAGCTAAATCAAGGGAAATCAGATGCCTTAAATCTGAATCTCAGGGTGGTTGCTTTTTGCAAGCCTCCAAACACCTTTCAAAATATTTTGGTATCAAGATGTTCCTGCTCTTCTGACTTTAAGGTTTTGAAGACTGTTCTCTTAGTGACAATGGCAGAGCTAGTGATTTAGTAGAGCTGGAGTAAATCATCATACAATAGTTACCTCATTTCCCACATGCATGTACCAGGCAGCACATATTTTTTTGTGGTGACATAGGATAGTTAATGTTTTTCTTTTGGTTTAAGACACATTTTAAATATTTCTCTGTATATACATTGGTATAAATAGAGAAGTGATACCATAAATTTCCTTTTTTACATTGTGCCTCCTTTACTTACATATCTTTTTGCTCACCTACTGCAGTTGCTACAGGAAATAAATTTCCTCCCACAGTCGCCCACAGTCCTTCTGTCCTACCAAACAATACAAACTCAATTACATCATTACATGAATTAAAAAGAAAAATAAATAAATAAAGATAAATTGCGACATTTTGGATTCAGTATATTCAGAACAAACTTCCATCACCTACTTTCACAGTACCTATTTTCACAGCATTTCATCATTCCAGTGTTTTGGTCTCTTCCTCAGCACAGATATGTCATGTGCAACCTACTGACAAGGACACTGGAAGAGAGCAAATAAGGGAGGAGCTGAGCTACCAAATTCCAGTTATTTTTCAAATTGGCAGAGGATTTTTTGTTGTTAGTTCCTGTGTTTATCTTGCACCTCTGTATCAAAGTGAATTTCAAATAAAGGGCCCATTTACTTTGCAGTTGAGAGAAAGCCTAAAGATTTTCTTTGGTACCTTATGCTGATTGTGAAAGAAAAAGGAACCCTCTTGGAAGGTAAGCTAAGGCCAGATTGACTTAAAGTAGTATCCAATATTTTGGGTATTGGATATATTCCAGTATTTTGAATCCTAGGTTGGATTCACATCATCCTAGCTTCAATTGCCTAAACCCTATGTGCTTAGTCTAAGCTTGTCGTCTAGGCTGTGGTCCTATCAATAGGTCCTCAGAGGGTGAGATCAGACTAATCCAATTGATTAATCCCTAATCCAGGGATTTCAGGAGGTTTGCAAGTGCTGATGAGTAATTATGTCTGCTAACTGCTAAGAGGGTGTTGCATTTTGGCTGTAGGAGCAGCAGAAAGGATAATACAACATAGTTCTCCCTGTAATGGAGAAGCAAAAGAGAGAGCTTTATCTAAGGAAACACTATACTTATATAGGGTAGTATGTGCAAAATAGAATAGAAAAGACTCATTGGTCCAAGATGGCAACACCTCTTTGAAAGCATTCTTTCTGCAAAACATCACGTCTCTAATGTATCCAGCAGGTGTTTAATATTTGTTGTAATTTCTTGTTCTTGGGCAGCTTGAGAAAGGACTGCTTTCTTTGTTCCCAGCAGTATCCTAAGGACAGAAGGAAAACCAAAAAATCATATGCCTTGCATCCACCAGGCCACCCCGCAGATACTCTCAGGTATTTCTCTGTCTGACATAAGGTTCATTCAGAGGGTTCATCTGAGCATGGCAGGAGTCACCTGAGAGAGGTGAACATCTGAGATCTAAAGTTGCTGCTTTGTTATTTCAGTGCTCAGTCCTGATGCAATAAACTCAGGAATTTTTTGGGGCTCAATCATGTAATGTAAATGCTGTTGCCTATTGATTTCTACCAGTGACTCTCAAATTCAAGGCCAGCTAGCTGACTGCTGTGAGGTGAGGGTCTGAAGGGATGCAGGGTCCCCAGGCAGGTGCAAAGGAGAGCTGCTCTATTGCACAGCCAAGCCATTTTCAGCAGCTAACCCATTATCAGTTATATTCCATTTAAGAACAACAAATGTAATTTAAGCAACCACCATAAACCACAATGTGAGCAAACAATGCTTGTATAGCTTATTTTCTACTTCCAATCCACCTGAGTCCCTTTCCCATAGTCCTTTCCTGCTTAGCTGAAGTACCAGGTCTGAGCCATAATTTTACAAGGTCTTCCTTTTGTAAGACTTTACCTATGTGCAAGAGACTGCATGTCTGTATGGGTCACTGAACTGCAAAAGAGCATTATGTGCCTCCTTCTTAACAGGCTCACCATCACTACTCTGCCATCCCCTCCACTTTTATCTACTTGTCACTGGTTTTGAATGCAGACCACAGCTATTAGAACATACATGGTATAATCAGAGAGTACATGAAGTCCAAAATATACACTCTTGTGTATATTTTCATATACAACCTAGCAAAATAACTATATTATAGTTATTATATCATATATGATATAATTATACATGATAGTTATACCAAGTCAGAGATTTGGTAGATGGAAAGAGATGAGATCTGTTCTAAAACTCCTTCCAAAGCTGCAGTGGTTAGAAATTTTGCCAGGAAGCCTAAATATTTAATGGGCTTTGCTCAGCACATAGCACCTGAAGTGTAACACAGGGAGGTTAGTTAAATTTGCAGTGATACTTTTATATGTCTCCAAGAATTCAAAGTATGAAATTGACTATCTGCTTATGCAACAGAAATGTCATACTGGTGTATTTTTGACTGTTCATATAAAGGAGAAAAAACAACCCCTTCTTCATCTTCTCTATGTTAAGAGTCGAAAAAAACTAAAATCCCTGTTACACAGGAAAAATAAAATCTTGGTTTTGGCACCAAAATTGTCTTAATTATACTTTACACTTGACAACTATTTCCTTATAATCTAAACCTCTGCTCCAAATCCTATAAGCACAAACACAAAAATGAAGCTGATTTAGTGCGCCAAATGATTTTTGTTCCCCAGCACAAGATGAATAAAATTTAGTGCTCCTGGAGGTCAAAACCCACACATTGCAGCAGACTTCTTGTAAATATTTTAGATAAGTTTAGGATGGCTGCTGTTATTTTTGTAACCTTCCTTTGAACCATAACTTCCTCATCAGGTACTTCATATTCTACCTCAGAGACATGAAACTCCCAAAAGCAAAACTATTTCTTTCAGCTCTTTTGCAGTACAAAGCAGCCATCCAGCCATCCCTAGGGCCATGCAATACTGCTACCTTTTGCATCACTACTTCAGAAGACAGAGCCCATAGCTTGTAATTTTTCACACTTAAATTGACTGAATCTACCTGGAGGAGCCAGGGGCTGGAGCTCATTTCAAAAAGCAGCACAGGAGCACACAGATTGTCTGCCAGCTCAGCACCCATTGTATGGCTAATGCAGTGTTCAGGGCAGAGAGCTGAGCTGTAAAAAAAGTGGAGGACTGAGGAACAGACTTAAATAAGAAGCTGAAATCAAGAAAGGCAAAAAAGGGATCTATTAAAACCTCATTGCAATTTTGTACATGCTCTATGTGAATGCATATGTGTTTGGGGTATTTTACAGGCTGCATAATAACTGGGTAAACATTTTACAACTGGGAATTGTAAATCATCCATTTTCCTGCTTTCTAGGAGTTTTGTGAACATAAAAGTATTAAAAATCATGAAATGTTTGAATTCTTTGGTGCTGGAGGCAATTGTCTCATTACAGTTTCATACTATGGAGAAATAATCATTGCATTATTCACTTATAAACCAATGTTACACTCTGGGCAGCTCTTGCTTTACTTCTGTATTTATATTTTCTTTAAGAATTAGTAATTTTAGCTAGTATCAATTCCCTGACTCACAAAATCAGCTCCAGAGACATTGACCAGAGCAAGTTAAGCAGGTCTATTGCCCTGGTCCAGAACAAAAAGCCTTTTCCATCTCCTCTAAACTCAAATGGTTGCTCTCTCTGTCTTTGAAACTGAACCCCATCCTCTTGGCTTCTTGATGTGCTCCAACAGTTTTTACTTTTTGGTGACCTTAAGTTTTTGAGTTTTAATAATTGCACCTCAGACTGGATTGCCTTGAAGACTTGGGTGTCCTTATCTCTATACCACAAATTAGGTAACTACTAGGTACCTAAATATTCAGCAAATATTGCCATTCCTGTTGCATTTAATGAAAGCAGTAGTTTCTAATGGTCTAACCCTTGTGGAGCACCTAGTCTGTCAGCAGGTATGTGGGGTTTGTTCCAGAGTTCAGCCTTTTTCTGGAAAAGCTTCACAGTGGACAAGTGCCTGCTGTTGGGATCCCACACCAGTTTTAAACAGATTTGGAATCTGTGCTGGTTATATATTATCAGATATTCTATGAATACTTACTCCACAACAAGGTTTGGTTTTGTTTAAGGTATAAACTGAAACCCAGATCTTCCCCAGAGTTCCCTTGAGAAACATAATGGTATTTTTGGTAGAAATGACAAATGACAGTCACCTTTATAATATCAAAAACCAGGAATGTGACTGTGATAATTTTAACATCCTGGGGTAGTAGACTGGAGGCAGATTTGTCAAAACTACTTATTTTACAGGGTGACATTTAGCACAAACATGTTAGAAAATGGCTTGAATTTGTCTAAAAGAGAAAACTTGAACAGTGACAATAAACATCCCAGCAGAGATGAAAGGAATATTTAAAACTGGTTTCATTAAACTGCAATTATGTCTTCTACTTTTGGTCCTCAGTAGCTTCAGGGAGACCTTTGTAGTGCCCACACTCAACTCCCCACTACCAAAAAAAAAAGAGAAAAAGAGAGAAAGAAAGAGAGAGAAAGAAAGAAAGAAAGAAAGAAAGAAAGAAAGAAAGAAAGAAAGAAAGAAAGAAAGAAAGAAAGAAAGAAAGAAAGAAAGAAAGAAAGAAAGAAAGAAAGAAAGAAAGAAAGAAAGAAGAAGAAAGAAAGAAAGAAAGAAAGAAGAAAGAAAGAAAGAAAGAAAGAAGAAAGAAAGAAAGAAAGAAAGAAAGAAAGAAAGAAAGAAAGAAAGAAAGAAAGAAAGAAAGAAAGAAAGAAAGAAAGAAAGAAAGAAAGAAAGAAAGAAAGAAAGAAAGAAAGAAAGAAAGAAAGAAAGAAAGAAAGAAAGAAAAAAAAGAAAGAAAGAGAAAAGGTACTTTAAACTGGCAGAAGGTAAAATCTTATAGTTACACAGCCTTGAATTTGCATCAGGTCTTCTAAATTTTACTTTGTCCTTATAAATCAATCCGCAACAAGAATCTCAGACTGGAGGAATCTGCGGAAAATTCGTAGAAATAATAATGTTTGTGTACACAAAAATGTTTTAAAATCCAGAGCCCTTTCCTGTGCTGCCTTGTACCATCATATCCCTTGGTGTAAGGGTTTCCACCTCCAGAGTACACTGCTTATCCAAAGTAACCAAAGCTCCATGTCCTATGTTTCACTGCTATACCCACTCCTCCCCACCAAAGCTGGCAAAGCCAGTTCCAAGTCTCAGATCCACCCAGCAAGAGGGAAACCTCCTATGACTGATTTCACCTCCAGTTTCCTGCATACTTTCTATAGTGATGCTCATGCAGAGAAATTCATATACAAAGAAAGATTATCATTAAATGTCAAATATACATGCTGGGATACACAACTGAAAACAAAATATTAAATTGTCAGAAAACTATGTGTTAAGGCTTAAATGTGAGACAAACAGTCCACATAACTGTCTGCATGTCAAGCCCACTGGATCACAGGCAGCACTCAGCACCTTTGTAAACCCTCTGTACTTCAGCAAGAGTTATTACCTCAAATGAACTCAGCTACAGTACAAAAAAAAAGCTATCATAAACTCACACTGTACTGCCTGCTGAAAAGATGATTCAAAGAACAGCTCAATCTGTTCTTAGCTGGAACAAATTGTTCAAAGAACCAGACTGGTTCAAAATTAAATGCACCATTAATGTGGAGTGAACAATTCCCCAATAAAGTGCTTGTTTCTGTCATTCACTGCACCAATTTTACTTGTGCATAAATGATAAATTCCACCTCAGACATCTAATCACCAAAGTGATGCCTCTCAAATCATAAGTTAAAGAAACATTTTCTCAGATATTTTCTACTGCAAGCTCCTTTCAGGCACAGTGGCTGCATGTAACTAAAGAAGAGGAGACATTCTGACTGTTGGAACCCCTAAATGTATGCAGCTGGGTTTGAATGTGTCAGAGGCTGTTTCTGTGTCTTCCACATTATTTCAACTCCATTTGCAGTTTGAAGTTAGAGAAGATGGAGTTTAAAATGGAAAATTATAAAAACCCAAGTCAAATAGAATTAGAAACAACTGTCCAAAGCTACTCTTAAAATTGTGTGAATTGAGTACAATTAGCTCAATTTTGTTTACATATGATGCTGTATCATTTTAAGTTAGTTGTGCAGCTGGATTAATAGAAATAGTGACAATTTGGATAAAATTTTGATAAATTTGTTTATCTAAGACACTGAAATATAGGCTATAGCTTATTGTGGTTTGGAAAGGTGCCTTGGTGAACCTATTGATTTTCTAGGTATATTTCTAGGTATATTTGTCTGTTTATTTGTTTGTTTTTTCTTCTCAGCTTGAGAAAAGTCAACAGTATACAAGTGTCCAGCACCTGTAGATGATCTAGAGGAAAAATAATAAATATAATTAATGAATTATGAGAAAGACTGTCTGTGAGTTTACCTTTCTTTTAGACATATGAATTCAAGTAACTGTAAGGAACAGAATACCCAACTCAGTTTCACAGTTTTTAATTCTAAGGAAAATTGAACCAATAATTAGATAGACAATTGAAATTCCATCACAAGTTGTTTTTTTCATGGAAAACAAACAAATCCAACAAAATAATTTAGGAAAGAAAGGTGTTGATTTTGCTTTATACTTTCTCACAAAAGAACTCCTCTAAGGACAGAGTGTACTGTTGCTGAAATACTATGTTCCCACTATCTGAAAATAAATTTTGGCTTTTTATTTGGGACAATTTTTTAGTAAGAGGTTTATTAGATTTTACATATGATACAGAAATATTGCACATAAAGATAAAATTACACCTAAATATCCAAATTAATAAGGAAAATCAAAACCAAATATGCAAATCAAAATACTTTGAAGTTTTTCCGTGTGTAAAATCTTGGATTTTATTTTAAGTCAGTGCTAACAAATTCCTGAATGACCACATTTTCTATAAAAGAACCTCATTTAATCTGTCTCTGAAAGGCAGATATCTGGTGAGATGTCTGCTGAAAACTCAGCAGCTACTCAAGGTCTTAAAACCATGATAACAATAGTGTGTTAGTTTACAACTGTTTTTGGTAGCAATCATCAGAGAATCAATTGAATATATTAACAGAAATCTTCTGCTTTAATACAAAGTTCTAAATTTTAAGACAGTCAATTCTGCCTTAAAACAAATAGAGAGGAAAACTGGGCATCACAACTGTGAAAACCAAATCAAGGAAAGCATTTCTGTCAGATTGAAGTAAAAATATACTTATGAGATACGTGGGCAGCAACAGCCTTATGCCATTTTGTTCTGTGGCTTTTGTCAAGGCCACCACTGTAGATGGAAAGAGAGTGTTCTTTTTGCTAAAAGAAAGTGTTTCCTGTTTGACACATGCAAACATTTGCATGCTCTGGTAGTGATGTGCATAAATACATGTGTGTGTGAGCCTGTGTACTCCCTCCAAAATGTGCTCACTCTATTTCTGCATCAGCTGTGGGCTGTGCTGAAACCCATGCTGTGACAACACGACTACTCTGCCTCCACTTGAGAGGTCAAATAATCATCATACTGAAGTCAAACTCAGAGATTTAATTAATCGATTTCATGGGATAATTACTGAATTAATGCTATGGTCTTCTCAGAACAAGTAAAAGCCCATTCATAATTAAAGATGCAAGCAGCCAAAGCTGTTTGAATACTGCCACTGCCAGCAGAGTGGGAGCAATGGAGTTATTGAGTGCTGGGCACAGGGACAGGCTCTGGGCAGGAGGGATGTGTGTGCCCTCATTGAAACCCACGCCAAGGGCTGGTGCAAGCACCAGGGGCTGGCCCTGGGCATGCCAGGGCCATTCTGCCAGCTTGCTGTGAGCAGCACTCCTGTGACTCCTGAAACTTCAGTGGCATCTCAGTAAGGAGGACTCGTTTGAGGGGGGAAAATAACAGAGGGGTTTTTCATCTTCGGTGCTCAAGGGTAAGGAAACAGGTTGTGATTCTGCCAGCATGACCATAAACATTCTCTCTAGCTGCAATAATAGTGGCTTTTGACCTGTCAGAATGAAAAGTTCTCATTGTAACCACACTGTAACTAATAGAAATTCATATTTCCTGCTTGGTCCTTTTCTTACACGACACTGCAGTCTCTTTTCTTTTTCAGGCTCCTTGTTGCTCAAAAATGTCAGGTTCCCAAGAAAAGCCCATGGCCCACAGTGACAGGATCACTTACAAACCATGTGCCTCTGCACATGCCTCCACTGAGGCTGAATTCAGTAAGGATTTCATTAGTGCTTATTCCTGGAAATATTGGGCAGGATTTTATTTTCATCTTGAAAAGCAATCTTTACAAAGGGCATCAACATCTTTGATTTAACTTCAGTGTAAAATTGCAGTTTCCTCATGTGGGAAAATTAAGAATTCTTTTCCTACCAGTTATATATTTAAGGCAACATTTTCATAGCAGATCTGTGGAAATGACTCAGAGGTCAATGGGAGCTATGTGCAACCAAGGATAGAATTAGTTTCCCAATGCAGAATTATAATGGGCAATTTTACTTTCTTCCTTTAACTTTGAACATTAGGAAGTTTAAAAAGAGATCTCATTTACCTTTTGTCAGGACAAGCATCTCACATTTCCTTGATGAGCTCTTAGCTTTATTAGCATAACACCATTACGCAGAATAATCATTCAGAAAAATAATCTTCAATTAAGTGATCTGCCTTCATATGTTTTTACATGAGCCAGTGCTGCATTTCCCTTCCACTGTTCAATTCAGCTGTGTTTTGTCATGACCTACCCAGAACACACTTGATTGTCTGTACAACAGAAGTCCATTTTTGTCAATAATGTAACAAGAGAGGTGGAGCACAGGAGAAACCCAACAGTAAAACTAACATGCAGGTAACTAAAAGGAGGTTTCTCCAAATCAGACCAAAGTTCCCAGTTCAATTCTGCAGACATATTCCTTGCACAGGAGTCAAATAGAAAAAAAAAAAAGGGGGGGAAAATGGAAAGAAATGTAGGACATTGAAAGATATAAACAGATAAAACAAGTGAAAACTTACACAACATTGGCCCTGTACAGGCACATGTGCCAATACAGAATTTCAGCTTTAACACTTAGAGCTGCAGCTAGCACTAGAAAGCAGAAAAAAAGAAAGAAAAAAAGAAAAAAACCTAGAAAGTCAAGAAATAAAGATCTCCATGTGCAGACTGGAAAAAAAGAGAAGGTTCTGTCACCAGAGCTGAACTTTCACCCTATGGGCTTTAAAAAATGAGTTCTAACCTCTAAGTGGACTCAGTCCTCCAGTCTGGTTTTATTTTCAGGATTATTTTCTACTTTTATGTAACATAAAATGAATAAGCAGCACCCAGTGCTAGATTGTTGCTTCTTGGATGACAGTAAGACCATCACAAAGACTGAGACTGTTCTCTTGCTTATACCAGGTTCCTTTTTTGTGGAAAAGTTACCCAACCTCATAAATAGGGAAGTTGATGTTCCTGCAGATCTGGATTGTAACTTGAATAACTGCAGGTTTTTCTATAAAGGGAAGAAGCTCACTTTGAATCCATTCAGGCTGAGGAAGAAGCAGAATCTGAATCCTCCATTCTGATGTCAATCTTTCAGTCTTTTGTAACTTTCAGCTACTCCATGAGTAACAGAGTTCTATGTACTCTGCATGTATAACTGAGGTGCACAGTGGCCAGTGACCAGTTATTCCACCCTCCAAATCTCAACTTGGTAGGGAATAGCTCAGGGTTGCATTTACAAACCCAGACTAATGAACAAGGCAAAATTTTAGATAAAGTCTATTTGATGATGGTTCTGACTGACTGTGGTACGTCCCCTTTATCAGGTTTTCAACCTGCTTCCCTCAGACCTATTTAGTTTTGAATTAAGTCAAGGAACTGGAAGATAATTAATGGTGCAATTTAAAGCACAGCACTGCTGAGATACAGTGGTGGTGAACACAGTTCTGCCTATGACAGAAAGGCATGGTGCTCTTTCAAATACTTTTAGTCATCCTTGTTCCATAATATATTGTGTCTTACTCCATCATCCTCATAGATGATGCAAACTGAAATAATTTGCTGTGTTATTAAGAACAGTGCTGTTACTGGACTGCTCTGTGGCAATCCAGGGGCATGGAGCTGTAGCCCAACAGGCA
This sequence comes from Erithacus rubecula, assembly GCF_903797595.1. Taxonomy (NCBI): domain Eukaryota; kingdom Metazoa; phylum Chordata; class Aves; order Passeriformes; family Muscicapidae; genus Erithacus; species Erithacus rubecula. The sequence continues at coordinate 11,695,727 of NC_136685.1, read as the reverse complement.
AGGTTAAATGCTGAATTGGATGCAAGTGGGTTTATTCAGACCTATAATAACCTAGACCTCTGTCTGTCTGCTTGAAAATTTATCACTATAAAATAACACACATTTATGAACATCATTGCTGGGGCCATAAAGAGATTAAAAGATTGTTCCTCAGTATTTTTTAACATTTACTCTTCAGATTTTATTAGATTAAATTATTCATATTTAGCATCATAAGAAACTTAAATATATATTAATATTCTTTGGATTTCATTGACTTTTTTTCAGAGCATTTATTTGATGGGCTTTAAAAAAAAAAAGTTTTTTATTAACTTCATTTGATGTTGACTAACTTAATTTTCAGCTTTACAAAGATTTTTACCGACTGAGCAAATTTTGGAGAAATTCTGATGCTTTAGCCTATTATTTCCTTTGTGTGTCCTAGACCACATAAAATATTTGTTGACTGACTTCTCTTTAGTCCACTGGAGATTCTGCCTGGTGTGATCCACCTTACCTGGAGGGTATAAAACCTATGCTTCACTTCTAAGCTGTGGTGGGATGGATCTTGGTATGATATCCTTTGCATTTCCAGGGATAGAATGTCTCTCCCAGCTTGCTCTCCTTGCTGAGCCACCTGGTGATGTTGTGCTCTGGTCTCCAGCAATGCTGCCTTGCATGAGGAAGCAGACTGCTGGTGCTGATGGTATTGTCCTGTCATCCATACCCCAGCCTGTGACAGGCTGAGACAGTTAGGTCTGTTCATCCTGCAGAACAGAAGGCTCCAGGAGACCTCAGAATAACCTTAGAATAACCTTCCAGCACCTGAAAATTGCTGCAAGAGATCTGAAGAGGGACTATTTACAAGGGGATACAGTGACAGGACAGTGGGGGAATGGCTTTAAACTGAAGCAGGGCATTTTTAAATCAGATATTAGGGAGAAAATCTTCACTGTGAAGATGGTGAGACTGAAAGACATCAGTCAGTGCTGAAAGTCAGGTTGGACAGGGCTCTGGTCTGTTGGAAGGTGTCCCTGCCCATGGCAGGGGGATTGGAACTAGATGATCTTTAAGGCTCCTTCCAACCCAAACCATTTTGTGATTCTGTGTGTTTGATGGCAATGGGACAGAAGGAAGGAACTGGATCTTCCATCTGTGTGAATGTGAAGTTTCTGAGTGAGATTTCTCTGTTTTCTGTTTTATAGCTTACACAAATTCACTATACTTTTTGTGGCATCAATAGTAAGTCATGAAGATTAAAATACTTTCCAGGAATAGTTGTTTTCCCTCCTCAATGAACACGTCAGGCTGAAGGGTGGCATCTTCACAGACTAAATCATTGCACAATGTTTTGAGATGAATCTCACTCTCTTTTACTGATCATAAAAAAAGCCTATGGTGATGAGTCCAAAACTAGAAAAATTACTTTTAATTACTTTGGTTAGGGCAGATGAATCTCATACTTGTATGAAGCAAATAGAACACTGATGACTTCACTACTTCACTGGGCTGAGAAGCAGCCTTGCAGCAATTTACATTGCCAGTAAAATTAAAAAAAAAAAAAGGTTATTTTTTAACTGTGAATCTAAGGGATTAGTTTTCAAATGGAATTAGAAAGATGCTACCATGACTATTAATTTGGTACAACTCACATCTTCTCCTCTTGGCTGTCAAAGGTGTGAACTAACAGGGTTTCACTGAACTAAAACAGAGATTAACTAACTCCTGGGGATGTTAGTGGGACATGTTGCCTTGCAGTCACTCCTGGGAAAAGGCAGTGCTATTACCATTTTTGTACATGCACTAAACTGTAACACAATCATTCTTAAAATGCAAAGGCCTTCAACAGCTTGTGGATTCTCACACAGCCATGGAAACACTAAAGCCAGGCTGCCAGCCTTCAGCACTGTAAATGTGCTACAACAAATTCACACAACACAGCAAGGGCACAAACACATCAGGTCACAACACTCCTTTGTTGGTTTGTATTCCCACTGAAGGGACATAGGCAACTCCAGTCTGGAAGGAAATTGATGTTTCTTAGAGCTACAGAGTTATGGAAGTATCAGAGTTATGGAAGTCACACCCAAAGTAGTTTATCCCCCACATCAAATAAAATGTTTTCTGTTAAGTAGTAAGCAAATAAATACTAACGGGCCTATCTGTGAAATTAAGAACAGTATCAGAAGAGGACTTTCAAATGTTAAATTGGATTAACAGTCTTTTCAGGACCTGGCTTTTCACTGCATGAATTTTTTAGATTATGTTTCAGTGAGATGATAAGGTGGCTTAAGAAAAACAAGCTAGTAGCTTTGGAAGAACTCCATCTTGACATTTCTGTTTTTCCTAGTGGGTAGGTTAAGACTGGAAAGACAGCTCTCTAGCTTCACATGTTGGTTTTTAAAACTTCTTACAACTCTAGCAATAATTGCTGGTAATATTTGGTTGTAAAAATATGGTTTCTAATGCTTCTAAGTTGCAAGTATCAGCTTATATTTACTGGGAGTCATGGTGATTCTGTCATGTCAGGACACTAGATTAATGACATCTGATACTCAGTCTTCCCCATCTAGGTCTGTGAAAATAACTTGAAGGTGAAGCACATACTTCAGTTTTAAACTTAGAGGAGCTAGGAACAAGCCCTGCTAGGATTATGATTTTCAGCTGAATTTTTTTCTGTCTTCTCCTAGGACTTACCTCTGCTTTGAAAAATAGCTACACACAGTTGGGTTCTTTATATAGCAAATATTTTGTAAGACATGTATAATGTCTTTATATATGTTACACATATGTATCTCATTAGAATTTATAAGACCTACTGGTCTTAACAAGATTTCATAAAACAGCTGAAACAAGCAGCCCTGAACATGGAGCACAGCACAGTTCTTGCTTTTTCAAGTGTTCCTTTTACTTGCATGAGGGGGAAAAATAGTGTGGAGCAAATTACATCTTTGAGATGTTACTTTCCATGTTAAGCAATGGCACTGCACCTGATTTATTACTTTTCAGCAAAAGCACTAAATATATCAATATTAACCCCAAATATTCCAAAATGAGACACTGGGCTTCACATCCTGAGCCCTAAAAATGAAGCAACTTATTTTAAAAAGATGCAATAATATGCACATGCTTTTCTTCTGAGTCCCACATTGGTCATATTCTGACAGCAATCCTGGTCAGGAGGGGACACAATCTCTCAGGCACATGAGAGGTGTGCTCAGACTCATGTGGTGCAAAATCAGTTGTGCCTTCCCTTCATTCACACACTCCACCCCCACTCCCCATACATTGCCACTGAAACTGGCTCTGGCTAAAAATATACTTTATTTTAAGGAATGAAAGCTCTGATTGTCCTAAAATAACATGAATCCCCATCAGGATCAGGGAACCATTGTGCTAAATGCTGTACAAACACGAGGAGATAATGGACCTGATTCATCCCTGAATTACTCTGGTTTCCATGGATTTACAGCTGTGCAAGTAAAAGGCAAATGTGATAATGAGCATGCTGCAAGAATGCACAGCTTAGGGCAAGTTTCCTTCTGGGCTTAATCCTTTGAAATCTGTGGAATTAAGGCAACAGATGACTTGATGTATATTTTAAGGTTACATCTACTCTCCTGAACTAAATAGGACCAGACCTGATTCATTATTGCTGGTAGGTGCCCAGAGCTCTCTCCAAGCACTTTAGGAGAAAGCTGAGGTTGTGGACCTGCCCAGCAGCCAGTCTGGGAGAAACCAGGGTGCTTTGAACACTAGGATAGTTTAACAGGGTGAACCTGGGCACACCAACTGGCCTCCGGGGCAGAGGTTCAGGTCCTGGAGCTGATTATTTACTGGTAGACCTACAGTCTGAAACTCTTGTTTCTACTTGTAAGCGCTTCTGCTCACATGTAATATCAGTCTATCATACAAGTTTTACCAGAGAATAGTACTGAAAAACCTCCAAATCACCCAACAACAAAAAACCTTATGCCCGTTCCTCTTGATTTTTTCCATAAGTCACTGCTGGTATCCCTCATCCCTTAGGAAGATGTGTTTGGCTCCAGGCTGGTGAAGGAGCTGCAGGGCTGCCTAGCTGTGCTGCTGCCAGGGATGGCTCAGAGCATGCAGCAGCACCAAGGCACCAGGCACCCACCTGCTGCTGCTGCAGGTCCCCTCTGAGGATCCAGGTGTGCTTTACCATGGTTTTGGGATCTGTCTCTGCTTTACACTGCTGTCTTTACAGTACCTGCCCAATGCTTCATAATCACTGGCAGGTTCTTGCCCTGCCCCAGTCTCATGGCTTTTTGCCTTAAAAATCATATCTCTTCCCAGTACAGGCAGACCATCACTTAGCACAGTTTACAGGGCACTTAAGCAGCAAAGCCCTGGCACAGGATCCAGTGATGCTACATAGTGACCTCCTTTCCAACACCCATTTGTGCAGTAACTTTTCCACCTCTCCTCTCTCATAACCATGTCCCTATGCTCTTCAGACAAATGTAATTCATCAGTGGAATGAGTTTGTCAAGCTCAGTCTGATGCAGGTTTTCTTAACAGCTTCACACAGGTGGTCTTATACTTTTCTCCATCACAGAAAAGGTGGAAGGGAAGACACTCTCCATGCACCAGAAAAATGCTCAACAGTTCATGGCACTGTTTGTTGTACAGCAGGAGGAATAGAGAAAAGGAAAGTCCTAAATCTGATTTTGTTTTGATAATTCAACTACTATTCCTACATTTCAGAATTAGGTTCTCTATAATAATTTAGAATGCATTTAAAAATTATTTCTAATAAAAAATAATTAAAAAAAGCCTTTTGACAATGCTGTTTAGATGCTTTGAAACTATCTTATGTTTCAAAAAATACCTTAGGTTCATTCCTGTTGCTCTCAGGGACTATATCATAAACAAAAGTACCAAGCACTAATTTCTGAGAGATGGATATAACACATGCACATTTGCATGGTTTAATACCCCCAAAAGAGGCTGGTTCAGCACATACTGCCTGATGTGAGTGTCTTGTGTCCTGTGCCATGTCTGGGTAATTTCTCTGAAAACACAGGGCAAAATTGCTTCAGGGAATGTACCAACTATTTAATAGCATGGATAATAATGTGTCAGTGCTGTTCTGTTTAATTTACTAATATAATACAGCCAGTGAAAGCAGAACTGAGCCAACACAGGCCTCTGTGAAGGCCCCTGAGAAATTGGGGAGAGGCTTCCAAGTGTGAAGGAGCTGGTCAGACACTGCTCACACTTCTCTTCCTCAGGCTGGAAACCACATCTCCTTAGGCATGAGAATTTTTCTTTTTATTTGAGACATTGTCTGTATTTTTGTCTGTATTACACAGAAATTGTGTGCTGTTTCAGAATCATATCCAGTTTTCATTCTGCTGTTATTCCTACAGCAAAGTGGCACTGGTCCAGGCAGCAGGTTCATGCAACACATGACTAAATCCTTCCCATGTAAAAGGGCACTTGGAAAATGTAGATGAACAAAGAAAGAAAGGAGGTGTAAATTTATGCCATCATTTCTTTCAAAGTTCTTTGGTGCCATACCTTTACCACTACCCCCCAAGAATCCACACTCACCCCTTCTAATTGCTTTGCTGGCAGTGTAAGTTTGTCTTGCTTCATGATGGTCACAAAAAAAAAAATTCTGATATAAAGGTGGAGCTGTGCAAATTAAGGTTTGGTTCATTTTCTGAAATAAAAAAGAGGAAGAGATAGTTCAGACTAATACAGGACATTTTGTTTTCCTTGGCAGAATAATAACATAATAAATAATAAAAAATACAAATTAAAAAAAATAAAAACTGTTACTATATACTAATTTGAAGTATCCTGTTTAGTCCAAACTGTTTTGTTTTGCTATATTATTTATTTTAAAATACCTTCCTAGCAGCACTCAAAAATAAAGGTTTAGTGTTTAAACTTTCTTAGTTTCTCTTTCATTTAAAAAAAAAATCTAATTTAAATTGAGTATGTAAATAAAAATATATTTTTGAGCACACTGATGGTTGCTGAAGAACACTGGGCTGACTACATACATGTCAGATGCCTGGTCTATTTTACAAACTTGTAACTGTGTTGAAAGAATAGTACCAAACAGTGTGTCCCTCTTAGCATAATTTGCTGCTTAGTCCAATCCTCAAGGAGCAAGTCTTGGTTTTGAATGCAATTTTCACAGTTGGTGCTTTACAGCAGTTTGAGTTGTTGATAATTCAGGACGTCTTCCTGGCACTTGTATCTACCGGCCCTGTGCTGAAGGAGCATATTCTCTTTAATGACTGATTTGTTCAAGGTGTTGAAAAACTCTGTGCAGGGTGAACAGAACTCTTGTTCCTCCTAACTCTCTGGTCCAGCCTTTTCCTTTTCATGGGCTCCACTGAATCCAGATAAGTTTGCTCACAGATATCAGACTAAAGAAATGCATGCTTTTGACATGGTAGATAATGTTTACAAATTCCTGCAGTTCTATTACAATTAACTATATGTGTAATCTGTTTTACTAAAACAGTGTAAACTCCTCAAGGTTGTTTCTAATTGATTTATTCTCACCAAAGGCATTTGGTGGAAGAATTTATTCAGCTAAATTAGCCCTCAGGCCGTGTTTTCATTAAATTTGGTCCACCCCCAGATTGAACAAGCTTCCATATTTAAAATATTTATGGATAGATTGAATCTATCTTCATTCACGTCACAGCAAATTTTCTTGAAATTATCAAAACAAAACAGAGTTTGATGTGGGCTACATCATATTGTGAGTACATTCCTTCTCTAGGTAAAGATTTACAAATCCAAATAAGTGGAATCATTCATAGAAGGCAGGAAATATTAACATTGAATTTTGCAAAACCTCAGGCTGAGATTGTAGAATAGGGTTTTCCACGTATGCTCTGGCAACTGGGCATTTTTTATTCCAGCCACAAGCATAGAACTAGAAAACTTGTGTAGAGAAGATCCTCCTCATTTATCCTTATGTTGGATAGAACATTACCTAGCCCTTTATTTATTTTGCACAATCAATAAAAATCAGTATCTGAATTTGATTTCCTTTGTATTCTTAGATTCAGCTTTACGCCTTGTGCAGAACAATTATTTTGTCTTTCTCTTCAATTGTCTAAAACAAAAGTATCCTTAGGAGGGAAGGGAAAGGTGTCGAGATAACAGACAAAACAAAGCAACAAAACCCCGCCTGTTCTTAATTGAAAACAAACCCCAGCTAAATTAGATCAGCACCTTGGGTGGTTTGCAATTTGCATTACTAATTCCAGTGCTTGTGGGCTGTTCCCCACGGAGAAATGCTGCATTTGAAGGTGAATCCACCAGAACAGGAATCCACCTCTGGAAAAAAAACACTTGTGAAGAGCAGAAATTCACCACTCAAATTGTGTAGGGAGTTTTTCAGATATTAGTTTGTCCTGTAGGTTCAAAGCTAGAAGAGTGAAATTTGTCTTCCTTTATTTCAAGATTTAGCTTTATTTTTCTCAGACTCTTAACAGGAACAATAGCAGGACCAGATGTTACTCGTCCTGGTGAGTTATCTGTGGACAGCTGGAAGTGGCTATGCACAGGGTTGTGTTCTCCACTGCTCAAAGAAAAATGCTACTGTGAAAACTTGCTCCTGTAAATAACATCGTGTACCAGAATATTCCATTAAGAACAAAATAAGACCACTAAAATGCAGGAAATTTAAGATCTAGAGCTGCTTCACAGCATTGTATGTCCTTCTACAAATGGAACATCTAAGGACAAAAGCCAACAGCTCATCTGTGACCTGTAACAGAATATTTTACAATTCCTCATGTATTTCTGAATTTGTTAAAATTAATTGCAAGTTATTTGCTAATGCAGGACAGGTGCTGCAAAATGAATAATCCTTTCATGAAAGTGATGTAGATTAGGTCCACAGTTAACTGTACAAGGAAAAAAAATAGGCTTTTCTTAAAGGATATGTCCATCCTAACAAAAACAGCTATTTTCCTTTTTCCGGCAAGTACTGAATTAACACAAACCAGATCTTCTGTTGGAGTGAATGTATGCTCCTGAGTTCCAACCTTCCTATTCTATGTTATAAATAATATAACATTTCAAATAATAGAAAAAATTCTATTCAAATGAATCAAATATCTCAGTAGTTTTTCTCTTGTTCAGTTTGCACAAAGTCCCTGCCTGTTGTACAAATGCATTAAAATCATTAGCCTTTTTAGTGAATGCAGAAGGAGAGCTTCTGTTTTTCCTAATGCAATATAAATCATGAGTAAGCCCAGAGAGTCCCAACAGGGCCAGGCAAGAGGAACCAAGAAGATAAATCATCATTCAGTAACTGAAAAGGACCAAAGGGTTACTTTGACATAAGCAGAGATGATTGAATTAATTTTGCCAGTTAAAAGTTAATCAATGTAATTCAGCCATCCTGATCTTCCTGTGGAGTGGAGAGAAACAGACACCTCCTGAAGGCACCTCATTGTGCTATCAGCCTCCATTGACTCTCCAGGAATGAGAATGACTAATTGAATCTAGATAACCAAATTGCATGCAGCTAAATTTAGATGAGATCAGTTGCACATTTTGCTCCTTCCCTGTAAGATGCTGAGCACATGATCCAAAGGATTATTTGAAAAGCCTGCCCTGGCCTCCAGCATGACTCACTGAATGCATCCCCAACCTGCCACACCTGTGTTAGCACCTCACCTTCAGCCTGATTCACATTATCATTTGGCTTGCCTGAAGTACTGCAGGACTGAGAATTTGGCACAATCTTAGGCCTCCAATGCTTCAATTACTCTCAGTGTTACCTCCCCTTACACTTGCTCCAAGAACCCACAAACTCTCTCTAATTTGAACTTTTTAATTCAGTAGGAGTACTGAGTGCATTCAGCCTTACAGAAATTGTCCCTTTGAGATTTGCTGATCTTTTCTCATCTTCAGAAAATTTCATTATGATCATAGTGCTCTTTAGAACTGGCAGCTTTCTGTATCCCACCATGCATACTACAGAACATAATTTAATATCTCCAGTTTCCACTTGTCCTTTATCTGCAGTCTGATTTAGGCCTTTTCTGTTGGAGTGAAGGCAGTAAAAAGCTTAGAACTGATAGTGTGAAACACAAGCCCCACCAAAACTGATGAAGGTCATTTGTAAAGTTTTTAATTTCATATGTAATTTATTTAGTTTTTTTTATTTCTTTATTTTGGATTACTGCTCCATCACATTCAGTATCTTTCTCTGTAATTCCTATTTACTTCACAGAAATAAAAAGCCTATAAAAATAATGTTTAGGGAGATACATTCCTGAATTCTACATATATATTATGGAAAGATGAAGACATACTAGGTCAAATATGAGAAGTGAAGTTAACATATAATTCTCATGTCCTGAAATCTCTCTCACACTTCCATGCTCCAGCTTGGCCATTCCCTTCCCATGGAGAGGAAATGAGGAATATATCTCCTTGAATGTGGGAGATGAATAATTGCTCATGAAGTGGAGGAAAGATTAAAATAATTTTATTATTGTTTTTCTTTTTTAGATTATTCAGTTAGGAAACCAAGCTCAGTTTTTTAGGTAAGTGTATGTAACTAGTATTTACACAGTATCTTCAGTTTTTTATAGCTGCATATTGCAACCTAGTATATACAGAATTGGTCCTTCTGCAGTACAAAATTTAATTACATCAGAAATTAAACACAGGCAGTCACGACCAAAAAGGAGGGAGAAAAAAGAGCAATGCAAATGGAAAAGAAATTCTTTAAAATAGCAAAAGTAAATAACATAAAACTAAAACTGAAATTAGTAATGCCAAAATAGTTCTCCTCTTGTCATAAGAGATGCACTTTACATCTTCTATTGGCGGTCAGATAATTCATTTCACAAATGAAATTTAGAACAAAATCTACTCTCAGTGTTAGTGTCAAAGAATTCCACAGGCTCCAAGCTGGATTCTGAGCTAATGGTGCTAACTGGTGTTGAAATACACAGCAGTGTACAGAAAGGAATGCACACTTGTGGAGCAGTATTATCCCCCAAGAGAGACAGAATTCCTGTAGACTTCAGATACAACTTCTAACTGGGCTATCCTAAGTGGTATTAGCAGTTTTCACAGCTCAGTTCACACAATTGCTCAAATTGAAGCATAAGGGTTTAAATAATTTTCATGGGAAACAGGATAAAGCCCATAGCTCCAATTTTGATTTGACAGCTGGTTCAAAATGCATCTGAAACTACTTATACAAAGCCAGAAAAGAAGGTGGTGCAAGAGAAGATACCTCAAATCTTATCACTCCCACTCTATCACTGAAAGACTATGTTTTAAAAACATGATGCTAGACTACTTGGCCACTGAAGTTCTTCTGTTGTTTAAATCTGGGAGTTTCCACCTTGTGTTTTGCAGTGGATTGCTTCTGCCGGGGAGGAGAGGTCACTCACCAGTGGAGAGCAAGCCAACTGTGCAGTTATATAACACTTCTGATTCATTTCACAGCTAAAACGACCTGCAGTGACACTTACTGGATGTAGCACAGCTACCATGAGCACCACACTTAAAATGACTCATGTTATTTGTAAAGGTATTTCAAACCTCTTGTCCTGCTCCTGACCTTCCTTCTAATGTTAGCACTTCCCTGATCTTACAGATTTTTCTCTCCAATCAGCAAAGATGATTGGATTTCTACTTCTACAAAGATTTCTACTGCTTCTCAACAAATTAAATGGTGTGATACTGCTTTTTTTAAAGAATTCAATTAAAATTAGGATTTTTTTTAACTAAAGAGAGGGCGCAATCACACATTTACAGTAGAACAAGGATTCAATGGAAGAGGAAAGATTAGCAGTTTACAAAAGGATCTTTTATCTCCTTTATCGTTGACTCATATCATTATCCTCAAGAGAAATTCCCCATTACCTCTCAAATCGTCCTGCTGAAGGTTTGTTCCCTTGAATTAAATAGAGCAGTATGTATTCACCTCAGTTGATGGCCTGTGGTAAATGATAGCAACAAACCAATTAGGTCATCAATCTTTTATTTTGCTTTACAAAAAACCCAAAACCAAACAAACCAAAACCCCTCACCAGCATTGAGAGGACTCTGTACTGAAGACATGACTTTGCTTGTGGCAAAGGCAGTAATACCTGAACTGCATCATCTGGGGGTGCAGCAGGCAGGGTACCTGCAGTAGCTCCCTGTTTAGAGGGGATGCAAAAGTATTTGTGGAAATGTCAATGCCATGCACCCAGACAACATCCTGAGTGTCTGCAGTTGCTCATTGATGATGAGCTGAGTGGCTTAAAAGCTGTGTCTGCATGACTCTCCTGGCAGAGTACCCAAGATCTGCTCAGACACTCATGAACTTTCTTTAAAGTAGGAAATCTTGGGATCTATCATATATCCAATGGTTATTACTGAAGAAGCAGCAAGGTTCCTAGGCAATCTGTCTCCATAAAACAATTAAAGTCAGACAGAGGAAGTCACTTTCATGTAAGCTGTGTCCTTATTACCCACATGTAATTTACAGCTGGGTCAAGAGAGTCTGGGAGACACAATTGCATTCCTGCCCTTCCCTTGCTCTGCAAGGCATTGTTAGAGGGTGTTCCTAAAAACCTCTGTTTAGGGTGGCTGAGCACTAGGGATCATGGTTTATGGTTAGATCTATGAATAGACCTCAGACCTGCAGGGTTCCAGTTTGCAATGCCTGCTGTCTGCTGGAATTTGTACCTCTGAATTTGTGGGGCTACCCAACCTACTGCAAAGGTGGTGCAGGTAGGTGAAGGATGGAGCTCATAGGCTCTGCAGTCTAGAGAGCAGAAGGCCACAGATTGCTTTAAAACAACTTTTCACCTCTCCAATATAGCATGATTCTGGAAAAGATTGCCTTTAACTCATCTGCCTACACAGCCTGCAGTGTCTTGAAATCAGGACTGCTGTGGTGGAGCCTGGTGGATATGTCTGTGTGTGTGTGCTGGGACATCCCTGTCTGTCTCAGAAGAATCAGGGCAGGCTTGGTTCCAATGTAAAGTTTTTACCTTATTGTTATCTAGAGCTTGTCTTAAAACCATGTCTTCAAACAGCTGGAAGTGAATCTGGGCACCCAGGGGGACACTGGAGGCACAATGTATATTCACTCCTCAGATGGCAGCATGCTGAGCAGGGGAAACACTATAAATATAAAGAGAGTCTGAGTCTCAGCATGAGAGAATTCAGCACTTTGCTCAGTGGGGGACAGATGGAGGAAGACTACTCAGTCTTCATGAAAAGTCCAGACATCCATCAGCTCCTGATTCTGAGTTCATCTGTGAAGGAGCTCCTAGTAAACCTATGGGGAAGGAATTTAAACCCACTCTGGTATCTATGTAGACACCTTTTTCCTCGGCTTTAGGATATTCTGAGAGAAAGGTCAGCACTTTGGCTGATTCTTCCCTGCCATTTTATAGGAAGTATTTAGAATAGAATGTAACACCTTGGCTTATCTCAACTGACTGTGCTCAGAATAATTTTTCATTCTTCCGTTAAAGAAACGTGATTGCTTTGATCTTTAGAAGGAAGTACATAGAGTATGTAGGTAATATTTTGTATCTGGCACTGATATGATGGCTGCTGAAGTACTATGTTCAGTTCTAGTTCATGAATAATACAGAGATTCAGGATTTTCCCTGTTGAATACCTTAAGGGAGCATTCGAAGAGTAATGAAAGGATAAGAAAAAATGGCACATAATATGAGCTTAACCTGCTCTATATTTGATAGAAGATGGAAAGGGACGTGAAATACTTGCTTCAAGGATAAAAATTTGTTCACAGAGTTCTCCAGCCTAACATATCTAAAGGCTGAAAGCCAAAGCTTGGAAAAAAATGAGTAAAATTAAATGTCCAATTCTCACTTTGAAGGTACAGAAAAAGAATGGCAAAGAAATAATGGGTTCTAAGCCATTAGAAATTTGAAAATGGGGATCATTCCAAGGACAATGTCCTATTGGATTTGAGCTAGAAATTAGTTAAGAGGTCCTGTGGCTCCCATTATGGGGAGGATTACACCAGGTGTTGTGCATGTCCTCTTCTGAATGCTTGTGAAGTGATATCCTTGGTAGCACCATTTAATCTGACAGTTACACTCAGCAATAATTTGGGTCAAGAAGTAGGAAATAATTATTAATTAAATGAGAGCTAGAGACAAGAATAACCAAAACATGTTTTTTGTTTTGAGTTGTCTAAACTCCTGCTTACAAAGTAAAAATTAAGATTTTGTGTAGATCTAGTGGGGGTTCAATGGTTATGGAAAATGGCTTGAGTAAATTTGATCTGGCTCCTTAGATAGAAATATAGAAGTTATCCCTGAAAAGCTCTCCAGTAAGAGAATTCACTAGACTCAAAGTTCAAATTCTCTTTTCACATGGGCCTTTTGTGCCTCCACTTGGAAAGGGAGGGGAAGCAGCAGCATGGGAACACTAAATTAGGAGAATCCTAAACCATAACACAACTCAACCCATTTTATGATTCTATGAAACTATTGGATGTGTCCTGCATCCAGAGAAAATTAATCCCTTCTCTACATCTCAGATTTAGGCTTTTCATTTTCAGTCACTGCTTGCTTGATCTGGTGTGTAGCTATTGCTACATATCACTAAATATTCTACTCTGTATTTAGGTATAATTGCATTACAGTACATTGAGATTCCAGCTGAGGAGTAGACCCCTATTTTTGTGAACTGTAAAGGCTCAGTCTTGCCCTGAGCAAATTGAGTGAAATATATCTCAGCAAGGAAGTTGATCTGTCCTTCTTTGCACGAGGAAGTTGTGATTGCTCATCTGATTTTGTGATTTACTGTTAAGGTAGTAGAATTACAGCATAATTTGTTAGAATGGTCTCCTGAACATCATTGAGTCCAAGGCTCCAATCAAAGCAACATCAAGCAGAGCAGATTTGCTCAGGATCTTGTTCAGTCAATTTTTGAGTATCTCCAAGACTGCAGTTTCCACAGTTTTTCTAGTCAACCCATTTACTACCTCAAAGGGGAAAAAAAAAAAAAAAAGAAAAAAAAAGAAAAATAAAAGACCAAAAAAGAGCCCTAAAACCAAAAAAACAAACAAACCCCCAAAACCTCAAAACAAACCACCAAAACCCCCAAATATACTTCCCTGGTAATTTATTATATTTATTCACCAGACCAAGTAAAGCCAAGTAGATGTGAGAGCAAGCTTTCATCTTTGTATCAAGATGGAGACAGATGATGTTCCATAGCATCAGAATAAAATGATAATAAAAGGAATTAAAGCCATACTTCATGTTTTAAACAGCAGAATAAAAATAGCTTTGGGCCAATTGATGCTAATGTGATGACTAAAGACTCTGCAACACTTGCTGTATTTCTAACTAAAAGTTTACATATTGATTTTATTAGACTTTTTATTACTTGGGACCGGCTTTCACCCTGAAAAATCAGCTTCTTCTGCAAATGCCACCAGAGTTTTCTTTTTGTGATTTTTTTTGTTTGTTTTTAATTTTTAAAAAATATTAATAATAAGGAGCCTGAAATAATAGTCCAGCAGTGCAAAGTCCAGTACAAAATCTCAGCAAGAAATTCTACCCCAAAACTGCCTTACACTCAAATAACCAAACTAAAATCCAAGCAGGTGGAGACAATGTGATTTTTCATAACAGGTTATTATACAAGACTGGGAAATGGAACTCACCATCTTCTTCCAGCCCAATCCTGTGCCCATGAAGGACTCTCAGAGGAATCCCATGGACATCACCTCTGAAATTCATTCCTCTGCTCCTGAGAGGACAAAATTTCTGCTGATAAAAAAGGAGAGAAAATGGAAGTAATGCAATTAGGTCTCAGACAGACTAGGATATTGATCTGCTTTTCAACTGCCTGCTTATAAGAGGAATTTTATCAAGATTTGCTAATGACCAGAATGTTTTACTGTAAACTCTATTCAGTGGATGGTTATAAGTGCTGGCACAGCATCTCAACACATATTTTTGTTTTATAAAAATGTAAATAAATAAATAAGATGTCTCTGGAGAGCTGCTTTGCGTTCCTTAAAAGCTCTGGCTTAGAAAGAGGGACCATAATGAGGTGTGAAAATTTAGCACCAGGGTCTCAATTCTGTGGTCATTCCCATGGCTGCTCCAGCTGTTCCAGGCAGCAGAACTGCACCCTGGAGAACAGGGCAGGACAGGAGCTAATGGAGCAGTGTGGCTTTGCACCAACCCAGGAGCACATCCCGTGTGCCTCACACACTAATGGCACCACATGAATAAATAACAACCCCTTCTCCCCAGGGAGGGCTGGTGTGATAAAGGGTGAAATCCTGGCCTTTTACAGCTCAGGCCAGACTTTTCTTGACATCAGCCAGGCCTGGATTTCACCACAGAGGGATTTGTTTCAGATTTTCTTCTCAGCAGCTCTGTGCTGTTCTGAGAAAGCATCCCTGGCAGTGAACATTTGCACAATTGCAGAGACGCACTGATTTAATGCCCCAGATCGTGGTGAGTGTTTAGAGACAGGTCTGTGGCTTTGTATTGCAGTAGCATATTTCAACAGGGGCTGAACCAAACATTTCCAAAGATTAACAACTTCTTTTGTGGTGATATGGTTCTACCACAGGAGGCTTTGTGTTAAACACACTGAGAATATGGAAAGGAGGGGATCTTAGGTGTACTTTTAAATGCAGTTGGGCATGAGTCTTGAAGCTATTCCCTCATCATAAATGAATGGTCTGGGTCCTGTCTAAGCTATCTTCCTGAATAAAGCCAGAGCAAAATGATCCATCAAAATTATCATACTTGAAGAAAATATAATTCTTTAACCAGGACCAGTTAAAAGAAAGAGGTGGATAATCTAATACACATGTGCCTTTCATTTTCCTATTAAATGACCTATTTTCTGTTGAATTAATCTATCTGGGAATTTTCTGGATCTAAATTGAGATGCTTTAACTATCCCTCTGCCATAATGGTGGGAGCTGAATGTCAGAAAATATCAGTATTATGATTTTGGAGAAGGCATAGTGAATGATACTAATGCCTGTAATACACTTATTACACCAATATATTATACTTATTTCTTGCTTGAAATTATTGCAGTATAAATTAAAGTCATGTCCTGAAGTTCCAGAGAAGTAGAAATTTCTATTACTGAAAAGAATCACTTTTTATTCTCATAGTGAGTTTCATTTGGGCAATCTATCCCCACCAGAAGCTGCAACTGTTTGGGGTCTAGTTTGGGGTTTTGGGAGGATCTGGCCATACAAAGGACTTTGGGAAGGCACAGATCAATCTACAGAAAGGACTTGCTTGCAGCCCTTTGGGGGGGTCCCCATTGGTCCCAGTTTGGGCAGTGGCAATGACTCAAAGTCACTGGTGGGGTTTGCAGGGCTCCAAGGGCAGGACTGGAGCTGGGAACTGCAAACCAGCAGTGACCAAAGTGTGACAAACTGTCCCAGGGAGCCAAAGGCAGATCTGCAGGGCAGCAGGGACAGGAAGGTGCAGCTCATGGTAAAGAGGAGCATTAAATGCTCAGCTGACCAGGATCCCTGTTTGATTCCTTACTTCATGCCTTGTGCTGGGCTGCTTCCCTGGGCTCATAGGTGCTCCTCCTCCTGAAGAAAGGTTTCTGTGTTCAGGTACAGACAGCTGGTGACTGGAGGAAACTCAGCTTTTAAGGCAACCTAGTGACTTTATGATTTAATTTTCCCAGTTTTTAGCTGATGCCTGAGACCAATAAAATTTTCCCTCATGAGGGGCAGTGTGTACATTGGCTACTTCCCCTTTAGTCACTGTTAACTACCAGACAATTGGGTTACATATATGAAAAAGTAACCAATCTTTAAGCCATACATATTTCTATTGAACAATAAACAAAATCTAGGGTCTAAATTTTCTAATTTCTGAGTGAAAAAATTATTATATTTTTATTATTAGCAGCACGTTCAAGGGAGAAATAATTCAATGTCACCTTTTCATGTAATTTATTATGCATAAATAAAACAAATTATAATTATAAAAAAAAAGCTGATAAAAATTTCTTTTTTATTGAAGGTCTCGGTTCTGATGAAGCTCTCTGCCTGTGCAATACCAAATTCCAAATAGACTCAAAACTTGTAAGATCTTGAATATTTTCTATGGTGTCTATATTACATATAATATGCAGTAAGTTAGAGTGTAAAAATAGTAATATTCACAATCTATCATTGGTTTTTTCAAGACAGGATTAAGAATTAAAGAAAAGTACTTCAAAGCTAAATTAGGAATAGTATGTGAAGACATGACTTTTAGATTCTTTAATTTTTTTCTATAATAGAATATCCCATTCCCCAGAATAGTTTTTTCTTCTTAAACTCCATCTTTTTCTTAGATTTTACAGCTTCACACTTCTTGAATTACTCTGTTGAAAGAATGATTTGTTTCAAAATACTGCATTTCTCAGTACATCATAAAAATATATGTCCCATTCCTAATGAAGTAACTTTACTTAAAGCATGGAAAGTAAGCAGTAAATTTTAATGCATTGGAGTATAAAATAAGCATGGCTGTAGTTTTTGATTCAAAAGTCTGTCAGGGCAGTATTCTGTTTCCAACAGCAACTGCCTTAGGCAGCACTGCAGTTTAAGTGAGAAGCCAATAAAATATCTGACCAAATGGTTATTGCTGCGAAGTAAATCTCATATATGAAGAATCTCTAACTGCTACTATTTTTATTTATAACAATACAAATCGATGTTTGCATTAATATTAAAAGCAAAAAATTAAGTTTATGAAGCTCTTACTTATTCTAAAATGTTACACTATGCCTTTGAAGTGGCTAAAACTGGGACACTCCCAGGAGACTCTGGGTCAGCCTTGTATGCAGCTGGGATGGAGAATTCAACACAGCTCTTTCCTTAACACTTTCCCAGATGGGTCCATTTTTCTTCAGTTGTTTAAACTTCACACCTTCACTGCATAGGAGTTTAACAATTTTTGCCAGACTTAGGTATGCTTTACAGATATGCATGATATTTCTGATTTCTTTTCCCCCAAAATGTATGCACTTTTAATTATTTTTTAATATAAAACCCTCCAGTTTGTATCTTTATCTGTTCTTAATGTTGACTTCTGAGAAACATTTCAATGTTAACCACATAAACTATCATTAAGTTCATGTGTTAACACCAACTGAAGTGAAAAGGGCTAGACTTTTTTAAAATATAACATACTTTGTGTTCTGTAGTTTAAAAAAGACAACTATGCATGAGCTTTCACCAGCTTCTACTCAGTGCATATGCAGAAGCTCTTTTTCAGAAGCATATAAACTTGAAACACGTATTTTAAAAAATGAAAGCATGTGCGGTGCAAAATCTGAATCTGTCACATGAACTAGATAAATAGCTCAAATGGGCCAGATCTAGCCAATGAACAGAGTGTTTAACAACAGTGATTTATACTATTTCTCTTTCATGTTATAATAATTGTCAGGAATTGAATTTATGTTGTGTCATTTCCTGTTCTAGCTGCAATCTTTGCTTCAAGAAAAAGGGTTTTAGAGCTTTAATGCCTTCACTGTTCTTGGAAAGATAACAGTAAATGGGACTATTTTATGATTTCATTGCTTGGTTATTCAGGCATTTTCTTTCTACAGCCTTCAGGGAGAACTAGAAGGAAAGGGCGAGACAAAGAATTGTCTTCCCGTGGAAAACACAAAGAATTGGATTGTTGTTGCTGAAGGCAAAAAGTGAGCAGGGGAAAATGATGCTCTCCAAATTGCTCCATAACAGGAAGCCCTATAAATGTCTCCCATCCCTCTGCTAGATCTGCATCAATTTGCAGTGTGAGCAGCAGAAAGGGCAGATGTTGGATCAAAGAGGAAACATTTACCTAAACAATGAAAAGCACTCCCCCAAATTCTCTGTACCCAATGCAAGCCAGATTGCACAGAGACATTACTTGCTAACAGAGAGGCAGATTTCTATTAAGCATGGTGTTGCTTGATAGCAGCAGAAGCAAAGAGACAGTGAGCATGAGGAGAGACATGAATGCCTGATAGGATTTCAGTCCAGAAGCCAGCAAGAAATCATTAAGGATGTACATGTTTCATCACAATATCTAATGTGATAATATTATCTTTATTGACATGATACATGCCTTTCAGCTCTTAAGTGGAGTTCTTTCTGCTGAAGTGTGCATATCTGAAAATGAGATGTATTGACTCATAAAATTCAGCAATAGCTGAAACAAACAGTAAACAAACTGTCCTAGAAGTGTTCTTGTCACCATGGTAGGAAAGAAATATCTAAGAGTGAATTTAGACTATATTTTGCAGAGCTGAATTAAAACAGAGGCCTACTTCAGCTAGAACAATATTTCAATTCTCAATTAATATAACCATAATATCCCAGCAAGAAATGCAGGTAATATTCCTCCAAACAGGAAGGGGGCCATTGTGTCTCCTGTTCCATCCAAGTGTCCCTCCTCCTGGGAAGCACACACGTCTCCTCCATCAGAAGTGAGTCACCAAGGCATCTCCAGCAGCTTGTTTGGCTAGACACACTATGCCAGAGCAGGGAAGGGAGGCATTCCCATGGAATCACGGGCTGGAACTAGATGATCTCTGAGGGTCCCTTCCAACACAAACAATTCTATGACTCTGTGATTGTGCTGCCTCTCTCTTTTCCATGCTGAGAGCAGGAGCTGGGCACTGGATGACTGTGATGACAGTGTGCTCCTCAGGCTGTGGATGGTGGGGCAGAGCCAGCTGTCAGGATGAACCTGTGCAGAAGATACAGGTGCCTTCAAGGGACTCCCTGGCACAGCCTCCCCCACACAGGGTGCCAGAGGACAGGGAAGGCTTGGGGAGGAGGTGGAGGAGGGCAGTGGGGCTGGATGAGCACCCAACCTGCTCCCATCTGCAGGGCCAGGGTGGAGCCAGGAGCAATGCAGGCAGCGTTACCACCCCTCCACTGCTTCAGCCTCTCACATCTCTGCCTCCACAAGATAAATATTTAACAAACTAGTGTATACCCTCCATTACCTGAATGAAAGGAGATGGAAATCAGCTGGATTTTTGGCAGGGATTGCCAAGGTGGTGGCACTGATCACCCCAGAGGCACTGGCCCCACTCACAGCTGTGCTCTGCAGAGCTTCTCTGCATGTGAGTGCATCAGCAGGACTCCAGATTTACTGTGAGAAGAGTGTCTGCTCAATGCACACTGAAAGAAACCAGTTAAATCTGCTCCAGGGAAACCACTGCACATCTGGAAATTTGGGATGGATGGGCAAAGTTAAACACCACAAACAGAAAACTTCTGGGGAGAATATTCTTAATATTTCAGTACATGGTATCTCTTTACCCATAAAACCTTATTTTTTTCCTCTTGACTTCTTTCAGTTTGTCTAGGAAATAGACATCAGTGACTCATAAACCCTGTCATCTTCTACCTGCAAAATGACAGTGATGTTGAAAAGGCTGAAGGAAATTTGGATAGCTTAGACTTCCTACCTCACCCAGTTTCAAAAAGGCCACATTGTGCCTCTGGTGTTGGATGTTGCTTCAAAGGTCTGTAATGATACAGCTTAGCCCTAAAGCTGAGGAACTGTATTTATGTGACTTATTTCACATACCTTCTTATTTTGATCCCAGTATAGTTTTTAAGGTTTCCTTACCCTACTTTGGAAGTGCTCTCAGCTTCTGTTCTGATCATTCTCTTTTTTAAGCTCAGCTGCATTGAGAATAGTAAATGCAGAAAAAGAGAATCTGTCCTGGCCAGATTCTGACTACACATCTCAGATTCACACACTGATAAATTTAGTCACTTCCAGTGGAATTACTTCAAAATTATACTGGAGCAGACTCAAGATACAAAGACCAGAAGTTTAAAGCTCAGCTCCCACTCCAGCAGCTAAACAAACGTCCCCTTTGCAGTAAGAGAGCATGGAAGGTGACTCTGCTAAGGTTTGCTTTTGTCAGGCTTCTGCAGCACAATTTCTGTGCTCCTAACAGTGCTCTGGAGGAGCATCCCTGAAGAGAAAGAGTCCTTTGCTCTTGCACAGACTAAAAAAACCTCCCTCAATTCTGAATCCACAGCTAAATAAAATAACAAGATTTTCAGGCATGTTTTGTATTAGCAGCTCACATTCAGGGGAATGAAACCTTCTAGTTGCTGGATGCTTATCCAGGCATAGTTCATTTTTCTAGCTGCTGTAAAGGATCTATTTTGCTCTGCTCTTCTTTCAAACCTATACTGATCAAACCTAAATTGGTATTGCTAATCTCTTAGGATGCAAAGCCAAGCTAAAAAAGTAAAGGTTATTTGGGATTATGATCACTTGGAGCATGGTGACTGGCACAACCTTTTACCTGTCTTGTGTTTCCTAGTATGGACAAATAACTTGATTTTTTTAGAGCTTGCAGCATAACCTCCTCATTATCACATTTGTCGAAACAGATGGGAAAGCATTTGGAAGGGCTGCTTAGAAAGTGGTGCTTTCTACAAAAAGAAAGTTGTATTTAAACACTGTTATTCAAGTTGTTGGGGAGGCAACAAATTCAGCTTCCCAAATCTGATCCATTTGCATAATTCATCTTTTGTTCTTCAGTTTTCTGCTTGCTGTTCACATTCTCTTCTTGCCCTTTATAATTCCACTGTGTAGGATATGTGCAAAATAATAGGACCAACATAAGCACATGCATTTCATAATCCCAACCACCACTTTACAAGCTATTTCTTACGGTTTGTTTTTTTTTTTTTGATGGCTTCATTTGGGCTGGATTTTAATTTTCTGAAAGATATCTGTTTGGTTGAATAACCTCTCGAGTTTTACAATTATCCCGTACTGTTCCATGTTCTTTAGCTTTCCTCCTTATTTTCTTTTTTTTTAGCTTTTTTCTTTTACATGCCTTCTGTGACTGTTAAGAGATATTCTAAGATTTTTAATTTTGCTTCTTTTGATTTTAAAGCTTTTTTTATTATTCTTTGAATGGGTAGGCAGCTGGTGTTCTGTGACAAGAGCAGTAATTTTCTTTCTGATTAATAGTTTATTTGAGGAAAAATGCAATTCTGGTTGTCCCAAAACTATTAAGAAATTTAGGTCAAATTCATGAAATAGTTTTGGCTGGGAAAACAACAACTTTATGTTACATTAGCAAAATTACTAGATAAGGAATCAGATACCTTTCATCTATAGGTTTTGAAGCTCTCTCAACTTTATTTCTTTGAATTCCCTCTTTTTGAGGGATGCTGTATGTAAATCTCAGCAGAAGGCTTTAGCTATCATCTTGCACCCTGGGACAGTGTCTCAGGTGCATCCCCAGACCCACTCTTGTGCACAGTGTGTCTGTGTAGACACTGAGCATATTCAAATACTGAATGGAAAATGAATCTGATCCAGCAGGTGGGATTGAGGAAAACCTAGATCCAAATTAAGTTCAGTCAGGTGGCAGAGAGCTCCATATTAAAGGGAAAAATGTGAGGTCAAGACTTTTCAGTGAGGAAAGGATTGCAACCTGTTTATCCATCCCAGGACCATTCCATAAAAACTCCTCCTGTGACAGTTCCCAGACTTTAATCCCTGGCATTTGCTTGCTTTTCTGGACTAATTAATTGACAAAGTCTAGTTCAATAATTCTGCTGTATATCAGATTATTCCAAGATTGTTTATTGTTCATGAGCCTAATTTGAAAACATTTTCTGCAGCATATAAGAATAGTTATGACTTAACTCTTATATGATAAGTGATTTTACTGATTAGTCAGCAGCCTATATCTACCAATGGACGAGACTGAAAATTACATATATAGTCTTGGACATGAAATTTGTACACTCTGCTGGCTTAAAATGACCTGATTTGGCCTCAAACTGAATAATGATGGCCTGTTTGGACTGCTTTGGTGCATTACCTTATCATTTCTTGGGGTTTTAAATTTCCTTAATCAGACAAAAAAACCAAAAAAAAAAAACCCCATCAAATCTGAAGTAGTTCAGTATTGCCATTGGACAGGGCAGAATTTTCTTTCCTGCTTACTTGTTCATACCCAGACAAGAGCATCAGTATTATTACTGCTAAGTAAGATATAATGTGTTACAGGAAATTAATATCCTCTTCAGTATAGATTTCTAAGGTTCCATGTTTTATTAATTATCTTATTGGTCAAGTTGCAGGTTGGCTCTCATCAATGGTTATTACACCAGTTTGGCTGGAGCTTGGTATCTTCTGCTCCCTGGCTCTGTGACTATTTGTTTCTTTATGAGTACTACATTTTAACTGCAGTTAACTTCTGAATGGTAATTTTTTCCTTGCAAAATGATATTATTTTTTGTAAACATATTTTGTAAAAATACTATTATTTATGTAAAAGCCTCCCTCTTGGGCAGTGGTTTGTACTCAAACTCACTGGGGCAGCTGACCTGAGTGCTGACCATGACAAAGGCCAAACTTGCTTGGGACCCTGATCCCAACTTTATTATTCTCTAATAGAGAGGTGTGCAGATGAGTGCTTTTGGGCACCAGGCAGGGCAGCAGTTCTGCTGCAGCTGAGGGGGAAACTCGTGTGCCTAAAGCACACATGGAGCGTATGTTTAGTGAACCATGTCACATTCTTGTTACGGGCTAAAAATTCCAAAGTAAAATGTGTAGACAAGCCTGGTGCGAGAGCCTATTTAAGGAAATTGTCTCTGAGTCCTGGAGCCATCTGTGATACAAAAGTATACTGCATGGACTCCTTGAATAAAAGGATTCACTGGCAGGGCTTGCTGGAAATCTCAGTGAGATGCCTCTCATACAGCAAGCATATAGATCTGCACATGATGAATCAGATTTACTCTGAGTGCCTGCTGCTCACAAGTGATTTCAGGCTTGAATAATGTCTCACTGGAGGCCTGGATCGAGCCAGGGGAGGGAATGGGGTCACATGCTGCTGGAGTAGGCCTGATGTTCTTTTGGAATGACCTCTAGAAGTAATCAAAAGGGAGAACCAGTTCAAGGGTGGTAGGCTAGAACCACTTGGAAACTAATGACAGCTCTGCTTGTGCGCTGAGGTTTCCCTCGTAGGCTGCAGCACTGATTTAGTTGGTATGTTAATATGGAAGTTTAAATTAAATCAGGCTTGTGTCAGTACTATTGAAGAGGCACATTCACTTAGCCCTGCAGTTTTATAAAATGCAAAGAAAGAAAACCATATGGCAGATTAGGGCAAATTACTCTAAAATTGTGGCTGAGAGCCAAGGGAGAGTGAGCTTGAGAGAGCGTCTGTTTGAAATATGCCCACTTTCACTCTGCTGCTTTACATGCTTGGAAGTGGAAGGCTCATTTCCCTGTGAGCTGAAATGTATTAAATGCTCCACATCTCAAAGAAAGTAATGTGTCCAGTATTTGTGGAAGTTACAATAAAAGCATATGTATTATTTTCTTTTTAAAATTGGGATTGAATTTACTACCAAAGACTGAATAAAAGATCGTAGTGCAAGCCCAGGAGCATTGAGGGGGGAATGAACACATGTAATAAGCAACACTTAGTAGACAGTCCTGGCTATTATTACTGCACGTACAGCACAACAGTGACTACAAGATTTATGCAGGAACTGAGATCATGCAGCACTGAAAATAACTATAATAATGATCCCTGCTCCAAAAGAGCTTTCAGTGTAGCTTTATTTTCTGAGCTGTGAGAAGCTGCAATAAGGAAATGAAACAGAAAGGATAATAAATAATTGGCACTCTGAAAACTTCTTTAGTTTTAATAACCCAGAAAGGTGTCCAAGCACTTTGTCATTCACAATAAGGAGAAAAAATGAAATATTGTATTTTCTTGGTAGCAATTTGGCTTTGCTCCACAGTTCCTCTAAGTAATTGCACACATTTTCTGTGGACACTCCATGCATATGTGGGACCAGGAAGAGGCAGGGTTCTGAGGAGCAAATACTCTGCATCAATATTATCACTGAATGATGATATCTGCCATTATCACACAGTGATGGCAGAGAGCACCTGGCTCCTCAGCAGAAATACCCTCCAGGTTGCCAGAATGGCTTTTCTCACATCAGGAGGATCCTCTGGAGGACAAGGCTTGTCTTCTCTATCCTGCAGTTCCTAAACCCTTCATCTTAGAGGAGTGTCAAGCCAGAAAACTCAGAAGTTGCAGCTCCAGAACTACTGTGTAGAACCCTTGATTTTTTTTTTCTGGAGCCTCATCTCTTCTAACTGCAATCAGGACTGTCCAGCCTGTGGCCAAGAGGACATTTGCATCTGCCTTTCAGTAGTGAGGGCTCTCCTGTGTGCTATGGAAATTATGCAGGCCAGTCACCATGGCCAGGTTTGATTCTATATGTCAATTGAACTGATAAGCCAAAAGGTTCATAGATTCCTCTATAACAGCTCTTTTATCAGTAGTGCTAAAGCACAAGCTGGGTGCCTCTGGTGAGGAACTCAAAACAGAGAAATCACTAGACAACTATTCCCTTTCACTCTAAATTCCCCATCCTTCGTGTCACAGATGGTAATCTTTGGGTCTGGGATCTTCCCATGCTTTGCTGGGTACTTTTGTGATCCCTAGGAAGTGGTTTGCTTTCTTATCTCTGAGGGTGCAGCTTCTGTTAATGAACACAGCTTCCTTATCTTCTGGCTTGAATGAGCTCTGGGATTCCTTACTGTACTTCACCATGTAAAAGTTCATCATATCTGAGTGCAAATTCACAGCTTGTGGCCAAATGTTTCAGGAAATTTGGCTACTAATGGTGCACAAGTTCTGCTAAAGAAGCTGTACAGAAGTAGATACCAAATTACAATGTGTGCCAGCTCAGCAGGTGACTGCACCAGCTGCCACCCTGCCATCATGACACTGGCCAGTCTACAAACTGCCACCAAAACAGCATCCAGCTCTCTGCTCCAAGCCTTGAAAACCTTTGATGTGACTGCTGAAAGCATTTTGGAAAGCCCCAGCCCTGCACTGGGGCAGCGCTGCACCGTGCTGCCAGCGTGGAGATGCTGCTCTGGTTTCCATGGAAACTCTCTCTGTGCATTTATAGTCTCTCACTTACAGCCTTCATCAGATTTAGCATTCAGAGACACATTGATTAAAACATGACATTCCTAACTCACCAAAAAAAACATTTTGTACAAAACCTTATTATGTGGCACAAACAAACTGGGTGATGACTGGATTAGTTATAGAAATTTTAGATGACATTGGAACAGACCAGAAAAGGATGAATTCATAAATTAAATGTTTAGGTGTGTCTCTCAAACTTAGCAATGCAGACTGGAGAAATATGGTGCATGGGTATACCAGAGAGTCTCACGTGGAATATGTCTGGGGAATGCAAATCTAACCTGAGGTGACCTCATTCACATATTTCTCAGTACTGAACTTAAAAAGTATTGAGGCACTATCAAACCAAGACATTTGCTTAAACAGAGATGCAGCAGAAGGACAAGAGGATCTTTTTCTCTTTACTAATTCCCATCCCTCTACCAGCTGGATCTTGCTGGAGAACTTGTATACACTGCTCTGTGATGGAAACAGCAGTGCAGAAAGGCTCTAGGCTTCCAGCTATGATCCCTCACCCCCTGAAAATGTCTTTGGCCACCAGCTGCTATCCTGGGATTTTTTTCTCTTTTTTTTCAGCACTGTATGAGAGCTATCTTCCATTCTCACTCCTGCCTTTGGGCTGGAGATCTCCAGTGCAGACTCTGCTGCACAGCAGAACTCGACTGGGGAGGGGAAGAAGAGCAGCAGAGACCTCACAGAGGTGACAGTGCCCCAGGGTGGGAGGGGACAGAGATGGGCATCAGAAACTCTGGGGGCTCTGGTAGCACGGGGGGAACATGATTAGCATCAAGAGTGGCAAAACTGACACAGTAACTAATAAAACATTGTGGGGGCTGATGGAAAACCCACTCAGAACAGCAAAACTACCATGGTTTCAGTGCACTGTTCTTTGCCAGTTCAACTCCTGATAAGGCTCATTTCCATCTGCCTCCTGCTTCTGCTCATTCTACCCCTAAGCACAGGGAAGAAAGACCTGGATTTCATGGAAACCATCTCCTAACCAAGGTCATGCACCTACAAATCTTTTTAAACAGAACAGTCATAGGGTTGCATGGACACCCAAGGTCAGCTCACCTGCTGTTCCTCAACTCTTTTAAAAAAAACTTACTTCCAGACAACCTTTTTGAAATGATGCCAAGGATGATCATCTAGTACAGTGTTGCCATGATGGTTTTCATTTCTACCCAAATAAAATTCAGCTGCCCTGGCAAAAATCTACAGTGACATTTATATTCCTCTATCTTTTTTCCCACTTGCACGCCTGCAAAAATATATATGTGTGCATTTATATTTAAATTTTGTTTATATTTAAATAATTAAATTTATATTTAAAATTGACTTTTTTTCCAAACAATTGTGAAATCACCTTGTGATTTCTGACAGATCACCAAACACTTCACAGATCATAGTCTGAGAAATATTCATCTACATTTGATATCTGTATTGGGAGGAGACTAATTGCACCTTAGGACTAACTGTACACTAAGAAATTAAACATGGCCAGGAAGCTGTGCTGGGCACTGGAATTCAAGCATCCCTATCAAAAAAATTGCTAAAGCTTTAACAAATAACTGCTGGCACAGCTCAGGGGTCAGCATGTGTGAGGAGCCATTCCCAACACAACTTTTCTCCATGGCCTCTGTTTAGGAGGGTGAGAGAAACTGCAGGCAGACACTCCGTCAAAATAACCCACTTTGGCCTCACTGCAAGAGAATAAATGTGATACCATTTGTTTTACTCATGTATTGTAGTTGATGCAGTAGATACTTAAATGTGGTCAAATGTAATACAGACTGTCCTCTTTTTCAAAAGGTGTCACCCCATTTTATCCTGTCACCATCACTATAGAGTCAGAATATTTCTTAATAGCTCAGCAGAAGTGACAAGTCCATCAGATTTAATGGTCTCTAGAATTAAATAGTTTGGCATAGTATTTTCATTAGGCATCTCTTTCCTTTTAATAAGTTTAATTAGGCATTTATTTAATGATATTTAGGAGTTGAAAGGTGTACCAGGAGACCCAGCACTGCTTTTATGAAAATGAATTTGGTTTGATTTCAGGTCTCTAGAAATAAATATTACAGTCCAGGCTAGTGGTAGAGGCTTTTGCTTTACTTATGGACCATGACAGCCTCCTCCAGAGGGTGATTCCTCCCAGAGAAAGCAGACATTTGAGAGAGGCAGAATTACTCCAGGGAGGATTTACAGACATTTCCTGTGGTCATAAAGAGACATGAGACCAAACTTTCAGGTGAAATGTATTTCAATCATATACCATACATTTCAAACAAAAATAAGGAAAAAGATTTTCAGAAAGGAAATGAATAAATGAAACAGAACAGGCTATTTAGGAAGGCAAAGTTATCAATGCTAGAGTGATTTCTCCCATATCTTAGTTTGAATTAAGGTAGAAACTGTACAGTTTTATCTCCATAGCAATGAAAGATAAACTTATATAAAAGACTGAGAAACAATGAGTTTGAATCTTGACTGTTCTTCAGCATTCTACATAGAAAGTTTGCATTTGTATACTTCTATACTTTGTTTGCTTCATTCTTTCCATCATTACTTGTTTACAGTAAGGAATCTATGTATTTGTCCAGTGAACAATGCAATAGTGTCTCTGTGGTCAGTTCTCTCCTCAGGTACTACCAGAGGTGGTAACAAATAAATAACAACCTGTGTGCTTTTTCCTTCTGTTTTGCCCAGCTAACCATGCAGTCAATCCTTAACTTGGATTTTTCATCAGAAGGATTTTCTATGATCATGCAAGACCCATGAGGAAAAAAAAAAGAAAGTTTGTAACTCAGTACTTGCTCAGATTTCTGTCTATTCCCAAATCACTGGTTTATATCTTGAATATATATTTCCTTTGCCACCTTTATTTTGCAATTGAGCAGAAAATGGGATTTATCCAGCTGCCAGATTAGTCCTGTGTATAGCATGAACATAGTTCAAGAGCTTTTATTGAGTTTTGGAGCAGATTATCTCAGAAAGTTCAAATGGTTGCAATGAATTGCACTGAAGCTGTATTCTCCCAGAATACAAAGGACTCATGAGTTATAGTACAAACCAACACATGATTTTTCTTGGTAAAGAAAACCCCACTTTCTTTTGATATTATCCAATGGAGCTGAATGAGGAAAAGAAAACAGGACTTGGGCAGATGGTGGGGACAGGCTGAATGTTGCTTATTCTGCTTCAGAACATCTATCAGACTCACTGCCAGCAGCAGTGCTCACTGAAAAAATAGTTTCTGTGCTATTTTTCAGGCCTTAGAACTCTTGAGCTTGCCCATGGAAATGCCAAAGCACAGGCTACACCTGGATCCATGGTGAAACCCCTCAGGCACAGCTGCACTCGGTGCTGGAGGCTGGGCTGGTGGAGAAGGGAGCAGAGAACTCTCCACTGCCAGGGGACAGACCCAAAGAGCCCTGTGGAGCTCAGGGGGACTCAGGGTCACTCAGCATCTCAGCTGAACAATCTCTAGGAATTCTCAGGCTGTGCACACCATCCAAAAGCAGCTGGCTCAGTTCCCTTCTGCATGAGTGCTCTGGAAAAGGCCTCAGGCTCCTGTTATTGCACCGGTGTCACCGGTGGGAAATCGCTGTTCCAGGAGTCTGCAAGCCTTGTCCCTCCATTATATGTGGTCTGAATATATTAGAATAAATTTAGGAAGCAATTCATTTCAGCATAGACAATAAACATGAACACTCCACTTTTCAGACATACTAATTGTACTCAAAGACTGAAGTGAAACGTGAGGATTTCCAGTTCTAGCAGTGCTGTTTCCATTTTCACAGGGCCAGCCCCTGTGTGTGGAGCTGATGGACACGCTGTGGTGAGCCCAGCACACATCTCTTTTCCCTCAGTTATCTTTCTGAACTCAGTTGCTCGTTGTTTCTTTTTGCCTTCTCATTTCTTTCTTTCTTGCCTAGTGAAGGTTTCAATGAGGAACTTGACCTCCCTCTGAAATTCCAGGTATATTTTATTTTCTGCGCAGCTGGTGCCAATGCTGCTTCATGGACCACTTGACAGGAGAAGTTCTCAGAGCCAGACAGCTGGCACCATCTTTGCCAAAACTTAAAAATATTGCTGTCTCGAACTTTTAAGCCCCTATCTGGAGGCTTGCAAATCCTGCACCCTTGCCTAGGCTATGACAGCCTGTGTGACAACATGCAGCATACTCAACTCTGCTGGTGAGTGAAGGGGCAAACTCTTTCCAGGGAAGTGTGCCATGGATGCAAGAGGCCATGCACAATATACTTTCATTGAAGCAATTTGCAGTTAGCAGCAACACTTGTGTCTGAACTGTTTTTCCATATGGTTGCTAGGAGAGAAGATTTACTTTGAGATTTGAGAAAAGTAAATGTTGTTTTTCTGTTTATTTCAGCCTGTTTACTTCCTGAATTTGGCAGCATTTTCTCTATAGTCAGCAGAGTAGTTTCCTAAGTCCTGGCAGAAATATTTTACCCTATTGTCTGTTTGAGGCTTTCACACAGAAACAGGAAAGAGAAAATTTCTTTTTTAAAAGTTTTTCAAAGCCTGTGAAATGCAAACAACAAATGATTGTTGTTATTCTTGTCCTTCTTCCTCTCCATCCTATATCTTACGACATTTTTATGACAGTACATCTGCAGACTTTTCTACATTTTATCCTTCATGCTGATATAGCTGTCTAGGAAAAGCCATGCTGGTATAATCCCCAGTGTAAACAGCTTTGCTCTGCTTTAAGCATAGCTTTTCAATTTAACTTAAACCTCTTCTTAAGAGGTATAAACAGACCAAAAAATCTACTCTGATATTGGATTAAGACTGATCAATTTGAGGTTTATTTGTACCCTACCCTCAAAACCTTTTGCATATAGACCAGACCATATCTGAAGCTCATTTGAGTGAAGCTGTGTAAGCTTATATCACATTCTTTGGGCAAGTATAAGCTTGCCTTTATCCACTTCCAGACTGAGAAGAAACTATCTGACCTTATTATGTGATCTTTAGCCCAAGGTAATAAACCTTGTTGATGCCCAGCTCTTTGTTTGTTGTAAGTGTGGAAGCAGATATGTCTTTTTGTTATTCCACTCAGAGTAGACACAATGGATGAATCCTCTTCACAGTACAAAATGCAGACATATCTAAAATATCTTTAATTATATCATAGGCTGCTATAACAATCCTTTACGTGTGCTTTAAAGGAATGTCAGACAACTCCATTAGTTCTGGCAGAAGATTCTGATGTTCAGCAGTAACTTATAGCTGCAGCTCTTTGCATGATGGTCAAGTAGAACTCATGGGCAAAAAACCACTGCCTAAAAGTACAGTACCTGATTTGAGCTCAGTGCAGAGGGGATGCTTCTGACTTCTTGGATTTGCTATGCTCAAGTGCATCAAGTAAGTCCAGCATCAAATACAACAGACCTGCTGCTTTTGAAGTAGCTAGTGCTGTGATTCATGCTGCAAAGAACTGCTTTGGAGATGCTGGAAATTTTGGATAACTGAGTGAAAAATATCAGCTCCAACATCTGTCCACTCTGCACTCTCACTTCACTCAAGTGTAAATCATAGAATATCCTGGGTTGAAAGGGACCCAAAAGGATCATTGAGTCCAACTCCTGGTCCTGCACAGGACACCCCAGTTATCACACCATGTGCCTGAGAGTGTTTTCCAAACAATTCTTGAGCTCTGTCAGGATTTGTTCTGTGGCTGCTTACGTGGGGAGCCTGTTCCAGTGCCCAACCAGCCTCTGGGGGAAGAACCTTATCCTAATGAAAATATAAATATAAAACCAGATTTGTTGACCAAATTCACTAGAAAACTGTGCCTACTTTGTGCTGATCTGGAAAAAACACTATGTGGCACACACCCATGAATATTGAGGTACATATCTGTGAAGTGGTGAAAAAAGACCCATAAAACAATGGAGAACTCTTTTCTCTTTCATAAGCTACCACATATTCTTCCTTTTTTTTTTTTTTTTTTCTGCAAGGGGCAGGACACTGTGTCAGTAACTATACAGCAGTTGACCATAGGTCTCTCTGACAGACCTGCAGACCTGCAAGGAACAGCTACTCATTGTTTTCTGCCTCCTGCAAACCTACTTAATTGCTAATTGCTTACCTCTGGTTTTGCTTTGACACCTCTGTCAGATGGTACAACTTTTGCAAGAGAAGTAGACCACTGAAAAAAATCCAAACAACAAAGATGGAAACATTTTTATTTCTCCTCACTCAAGCCTGACAGCGATTTGGATATATAAATTAAAATGTATTTGAGGTCATAGTTTATCTACATGTGGCAAAGATTGGAAATTGAAACACAAACAGTATGTATTCATATATATCCTATACTTCATAATCTTTATGTATGTATGTCCACATAATGTGTGTGTGAATATGGCTGCTAGTTAGAGATGAATCTGGCTTTTTGTAGTTGGAGCTGGCTGGATAACTCAACATGTGTTAAATCAATGGCTAGTTAATGGTTAATTTAATGGCTAGTTAATTCAATGTGTAGCTACTTCTACAAAAGGTCTTTTCTCTGGCAGTGCTGTCCTGCTAATGTGCAGACTGTTTAACCTTGATGCCTTAGAAGAAATATGTCCTCAAGTGGCTTCTTGTCCTGTGCAGAGGAAAGGAAGCAGTTTCTGGTTAATTCAAGACTATTTTCTCAGCTGGGACTTAGCAAACAGCTACATTCACCCCAAGCCTGGGTGACTAACCTGGTTTTCAACATACACATTTTATTGTATTGAATTCTCTGAATTCTCATTCAGAGATCTTCTGCTTTCATTGATAGGGAGCTTTCATTAATTTCAAGCCTGGATTCTAGTTTCAGTACTGTGCTATGATTCAAATGATAATAAAATAGCTTAAATTTTTATATCTATGACAAACTTTTCTTAGCTTATGACCTGGCATGCCATATCTTGGGCCTTGAAAAACAAAACTAGTGATAATTTCTTTATAATGGACTATCTATCAGGGTATAGAGATATGATGGATTTTAGGCACCATTGGTGTGGAGTGGTAACAACCTTTAATTATATTCCCCTTTGCCACCCTCATGTCTAATGAAGAAGTAAATTCACAGTACAGTAGCAAATGAGAGCTAATCAAAAGAAAAATATTAATTTGTTTAACTTCCAGTCATGTCTTTTTCAGATTAAAATCTTCTGTTATTATTTTCTTTTCACTTCTTTCACAGGAAGAAAAATACCTCTTGTGGATAAAAATACCCCTAAACAATATTCAGAACTGACAGCCTATTAAAACTTTCAGACTGAGAAAACCTCATATAAAACATTGTAACGTGTTTGGATGTCAGTTTCTCAGAGTAAAACAAAGGCTCATGACCTTCTCCCAGTATAAATATCAACTGTTGGGTTCCCATGAGAGAATTGGTTTGTGCCATCTCCACTGCAAGGCAAGGGAGCACCACTTCCATGGCCAAGGGTAATCTCTGCATGTAGAGCTCAGCAGAGAGAAAGTGTAGGTGGCACAGCTAGGAGAGAGGAAAATCAACATTCCTGCATCCTGGAGACATCCAGATGCTTTTAATGCCCTCTAAGGATATCAGCAAACCTACAGGAGCACTGCATACAGTGCTCAGACCATTCTGGAGATTTTTTGGCATTCTGATGGCACTAAGCTGAGCTGCAAACCAATCTTTTCCCTATTCTGAGACTGCTCCTAACTATAACTGCATATTTGGATGAAGGTAATTCATGACTTTGCACATGGTTCAGCAACCTGTTCTTTCAATTACCGATTCTTATTCAGCCTCTCTGGAAGAAGTGAAAATATTGCATAATAATAGAATATTACTATGCAGAGCAACAATTTGCTTAATAGCTAAAGTAGCTAAAACTCGCACTAATTTTCAACTTCAGGATGCTGTACTTAACTCTCTTGATGTTTGGCAAATAGCCTGCCAAACTATGTCTTTGTTATGCAAAACCCCGTTTACCCCATGGTAAATCACCCCAAGGGTGCAGAGTTTATGAAGGTACAACTGAAACCAGAATCTAGTCTTTCGTATATAAGTAATGTTATAAAAAAAAAAAATCCCATATAAATTACTTTCTAGCTCAAAATATCGATTATAGAGTTACTTCTTGTTCACTAATGAAAGTTCCAGGGTGTAATAGAAATGAATGGGAAGAAAACAAAGGACAGAAGAGTGGTATTTGTCTTACAGGAGCTGCTTTCAAGGTAAATCTGACTATGTGCATCACCAGTGCAAATTGTTGCTTTGAGCCACCTCTGAAGACTTTTAAGTGATTATTGTATATTTTCTGAGCTCCATAGGTATCTTTATGCATAAATATTCTCTTCTTGGCTCATTAGACTTAGTAACTGACTGGGGAAAAATATTCAGTGATGGCATAATTTAAATACTGTAGGCTGTAGAGCTTCAAAAAAAGAATTCATTCACAGTAGATGACACCGATTTGTAACCTTTCTTGTGCCCTTTTTATGGAAATGAAATGCAAGACTGACTGACTTAAAATAATTAACACTAGAAAATGAGGGTTTATTTCCAGTTAAGAATATGGTGCTTCAATCCTGGATTGTTTTCTGTTTGCTTTCTTGCTTTGATTTTTTAGGAGCTTTTTGTTTTATTTTGGGGTTTTAGTTTTTTCATGAGTTTTGTTTTTTGTTTGTTTGGTTTGGTTTTTGTTTGTTTTGGTTTTGTTTCATTTGCTTGTTTTCATTTTGGTTCTTGATTTTTGTTTTGTTTTGTTTTATTTTGCTTGTTTTTTGTTATTTTTTGTTTCATGTGGGTTGGGGTTTTTTGTCATTTTTTTGTCGGGTTTTTTTATGTTTTATTACTTTAGGACCTCCTAGATTCACATTTATATTGCTGTCACCCACATGAGTTTGGGCAGGCCTTACTAGCTTCAAATATTAGTTAAGCTAAGTCTTTAAAAAAATATATATCTCAAGATAATACACATACCACAAAGACATTTCTTGCTCTAACAACAGTAGTTGGGTTAATTTGTTTTCATGCCAGAGTCTAAAAGTAAACACTCACCACCCCCACCACCCTCTCCCAAACACAAACAGAGCTCAGCTTTCTGCTGCATTTTATGTCCTTTGGCCAGGTTTTTCATTTTTCCTTTTTGGTAAGAAACTAGTGAAACAATATGTTGAAACAATCTGTTTGTAGGTAGTAACTTCCCATTGCCACAACCTGTCTGATCCGAGGAGTAGGATGAGCAAAGCAGAGCTACTGCTGCTGTTCAGAGACACAAAAAAGACACTTGAGTGGTGCAATGCAGAATGGAGGGTCCACAGCAATGTTCTTACATCTCCTTTGCACAATGGAGCCACTATTCAAACTGGGGTGAACATAAAAATGGAATAAACAGGCTCCATCTTATTTATAAAATATTGAAGCATACTCTAAGGTCAAAGTGTGACATATGGGCAATAAGCAGAGACTGCCTCATCCTGTTCACATGCATAAATGTGAAAGCAATTCTGGGGATAGGCAGTGTTGTTTTTTATCAGCATTAGATTAGACTAGAGCATAATAACTTATTTCTTTATTCTGTCCAGGAGAAAAACCAGTGAAGAGAGGAAAAGCCAATGACAGAGGGCTGTGTTAGCCCCTCATGACCACTCTCTGCCCCTAGGTACTTCTGTGGAATACCTTTTCCCCATCCACAAGGCCAGCTTCAATAATCTTTCAGTAATCTCATCAGTACTCTGTTAGAGCAGCAGCATAAAAACACAACCCCACCCAAAACAGCACTGCTAGCACACCTTACTGTAGGTGATAACAAGATAATTTAGTCCTAGACAAGGAATTACATTGGACTGATTTTCCTGACCCAAAGTACACCCTTTCCCCTAGATCTGACACAAACCTGCTTTGAAACAGCAGTATGACTCAGAAGGGTTAGCTGCCTCATCCACTGCACCTCACTTTGTCACACCTCCAGCTTTGCAAGAGGACCATCATACCTGGCACTGTCATAACAATCAGAGTTTGAATTGTGAGGTTTCTTCTAGGCCAGGTGTGTAGCTGAAGAGATGTTAGCCCTGGAGACAAATCTGAAGAAGGAGAGGGAAAAAGTCAGCAAGGCAGACAAATTGTCTTATGAATAAGCAATTTTAAAAGCAATTTATTAATTATTGTAATGAAGAATGCAAGAAAAAAAAATATTTTTAAATCTGGTTGTTTCTTGTTTCAGCCTATTTTATAATTAAAAAGGTAAAAATAGAAATTATATGGATATTCATTTCTTAACTCAAAATATGCAGCTCATGCCAATCGTCCATCTCTGCTCTTGATAGTGCAAGCCATGTCTGCTAGCCATTTATAGCCAAGGTCTCTTTATTTGCAGTTCCACAAACACTGTCATGGAATGTGCTAAACTGCAGAATTTCCAGACTGAAGTTTCAGCAATTAAAGACACAGGCTTCACCTGAACCCACTTGCCTTTTGAATTCAAAAGGTATTGTCTTTTACAGGAGAAATCATAAATGATTGAATCCATCAAATGATTGAATCCATCAATACAATTTTTTTTTTTTTTTTCTTAGAAACCTCTTGTTCTAATCCTGGCCCAATGTGACCCCAGCTCGCTCACACATTTTCAGAACACCATACACAGAGTTTAGCACTGGCACAGGGGTCACTATAAAATGCTGTCAGACTCTTTTAGAGAGTGATTCACACAACACAGTTATATTAGCCTGCATCCAAAAGCAGTATGTGGTGGTAGTAACTACACAAGTAACATTTTTCCAGAAACAAAACCTTAAAAATTATGACAGCAGTTTCTATAAATTAAACTGCAAGGAAAACCTCTTAGTAGATTCATTTCATGAAACCTGCTCACAGTGAAAGGACATTGAGCATTTCTCCCCAAACTAAGGTGCATGTTTCCCTGTAAGCTTTTACCATATCAAAAGAACATCATGCTACATAAACACAGGTCATGTGCTCAGCCATTGACTTAAATGAAAGGAGTTACAGAGATATGACAGTTCACAAGAGAAATGCCTTTGCTTTCATAATCACTAATGTTATAACATAACTATCCACTTCCTTAATATAGAAAAAAACCCCAAAATCCAACAAACCAAAACCACACACTGTACATTCGAGGCACCAGGAAATGATTTGACTCATAAAATATTTAATCTCCACTCATCAAAGTATTACAAGCATGCATTGCACTCCTTGTCTTCTCCAGGCATTTACACTCTGCTAAAACAGGCATTTAGAAAATAACTAACCTTTGTTAGCCAGCTACAGGCACTTCACTAATCATGAAAGAAGAAAGTCCACTAAGCTTGAAATTATTGAGCCCAGGAGTGATAGATGTGACAGGAAGTTTATTAAAGTCCAAGAACAAAGTTTCCTTCACTCAGCTGCAATGCAGATCTCTTATCTGTGGTTAAAAATCGTCACAACACTTGTGTGATGTGGAGATGCTTTTCCTTTTTATGTCCTAGTGACATCAGCAGGAATCCCATGAATACAACTCAAACAGGACACGAGTTTCAAATTGGAAAAAATCCATACTGCTTTTCATGAATGAATCTTAGGTGAGTAAGAAAAGCAGTAAAATGCATGCTATCCCTTTGCAGTTTTACCTGTTTTGAAGCCAAGCTTTATAGCATGAATAAAACCTCAGTCTTTCCAATGGACACCTGGTATTGCATTATGTTTACTTGGGTAATGCAAAGAAATCCCATCTGCAGCATTATTCACACTTGGATTCTTTCTCTATGGTTTGGCATATAATTTGGAATAAATAATTTCAGTTCCTCTGCTGCTTGTTAACAACTTCATTGGAGAAAACTGTTTTCACTAGACTTGTCCTTTGCAGAGATAGGTCTGTCACAATAAGGTTTCTTTGGCTTCATTTAGTTTGAAGAGTTCAGTCTTTAACTATGGATCTGCCAGTGCTTTAGTTCTCAAAATCCAGCTTTATTACTTCTTTTCCTAAAAAGACTTGCCATTTGCAGGCTAACAGCTTAAGAATTTTTTCCCTACATTTGCTTTATCTTTCTAATTTTACTTTCCCTAGAATGCACTATGAACTTCCAGATCTGACATAAGAAAACCAGTAATATTTCTTTGTGTAACCATTTGATTCCAAAATACTTGGAAAGTATTGTAAAACTACAAAAAGTACATTTAGGAACCTGAATAAATTGAAGATAATAAAGAAGCAAAGAGGGTAAAAGATTATTTGACACATTCAAAGTCAGCTGGCATTTTATAAAGCAATGTTGTTGTTCTGATCAGGAATACAATTTTCTTTTTTTAATTAGTATATTTTGTTCTCCTGTTATTTGTAAAACACACGGTAAGAAGTCTGCTAGTTAGTTGATCTTCAGAATGTAATTCTCACAGATTGGAGGATTAGAATTTGCAGACAGGTACTTGACTTTAATAATGTCCATAGACCACCCTACAGTTTATCTAGTATGAAAATTGCTGCCTGTCTGTATTAATCCCTGACTAGCTGCACATTATTCTGTCCTCTGCAGTTATGCTAAAGCAGAAGAGATACCTAATTTCCCCTCCTTCTTTCCCTCCACAGCTGTCCTACCTATATAAAAATGATGATCCACTTACAGTCTTCACATATTGTGACTAGAAATGCTGGTAGAAGGAAAACCCAGAACATGGAACCTTGGCAGAGGGAACAATTTGTTCTGTAATATGGCCAATTTACTGACAGTTTTTCCATTAGGAACCTGTTTATGAATATCTGGGTATAGCTGTCTGCTTGATGGAAACTAAAAATAATTACTTTGAGTGAGGACAGAATTTGCAAATATTTCTCTTTGACATCTCTGGTCTCAGATCCTACTCTAGCCAAATGGGGATTGTCAATCATTATTTGAATAGAACCAGATAACAGAGGAGTTAAAACAATTCCTATTTTTCTCGTGTGAAAAGCAGTATCATAGCTGGCTAAATAAGGTCCATACTGGAGGAGAGGGGAGGGGAAGGGGGAGCATGTGCTTGTGTTGTAACATGACTCCTTACTCATCAGATGGCACCCATCATCATCACAACCACAGCCTTTCAGTGTGCTGGAATAAACTAATTATCTCACTGACAGCTCAGGTTTTAATCCCCATTTGTAAGCATTTGTCATGAGCCTTGGTCAGCCAGTTTTTAAAGATTGCCATGAATTATATATTTCTCTCTTTTTTAAGACTGACTAAATAAGGACAATTACAATGCCCTGGAATGAGTTTCAATAAACACATTTGTGCTTGCTGCTGCTGCCAGACAATCTGAATAGGACAAAGCTTTTTACAGTGCTGATTGTAAATTAGAGTTCTAATATTCACTTCTTCTAGAGCTGAAGACTATTCAATCCCCAGGACAATATGCAGGGAGAGATCCTTCCCATGTGTTGAATCAATGGAGCCACACTTTTAAAAGGGTTAGATACCAGACCCAGTGAATTTATTGACTTCAGTAAAGTGAATCCATTCACATTTCCTTTAAATCCACCAGTCTTAATGTACATTACATACACTTACTGGACAGCCAGTGAAAGCCAGGCTTCATCCCCCATAATGCTGGGCACTTAACTGGGATGTTGTTAGGACCCTGCCTACCCTTCACCTATTCTCAGTAAAAGCAGGGGACATGTGTCCCTCAAAGACCTGGGCACAGGGCACAAAGGGCAGAACTAATGGGCAAAACCAAGGCAGATTTTATTTTTTTCCTAAGAGGAGAAAGGAGGCTAGTAGTGAAATTTGAGGAATTCAATACACTTGATGGTGTGATGACTATGTCATTACACAGTAGTTGTTAATATTGTACTCATCAGTATGATACAGAGCCTTTCTCAAAGAAAAAAATCCCACACAGAAATAGCTAAATGAAACATCTAGAAATCCTTCATTTTGCCATCTCTGCTCACAGCACAATTCTGTAAAGTCTTAATGAATCAGTGAGGCAGTCTTCTATATGATAAGCATTGATATTTAATGCATAGCTTCAGAAAATATATTTAGATAAAAGCACTATTTTGTTTCCTTCTTTATATGTTTAATAAATTAACCGTTTGAGCCGGATTTATCACTGATAAAATTTTGTTCACTTCAGTTGCATTGAATAGAGTTACAGCACACAGAAATTGGCTTAGGGCCTTTATACTTTAGATCTTCAACAATCTTTCCACATAGCATATGTTTTCCATGTATTTTACACCCATTTTTTTGACACCTGGAAGAATAAACAAATTGTACAAACAAGTTGCAGGCACAGGTAACGTACCACGTTAAAGTTATATTAGTTTTTTAGGCACTACTTCCAATTACTCATCAATAGTCAGAAACAAAGGTTGTTCTGTATTTATGAACTAATTTTGCATTACTGTTTCAGTAATAAAAGTACCATTGCTTTTCTGCTTGCCTACACAAGCAACCTATGTGACACTAAGTACTTGACATGAAAATGTATTCTAGTATATAACAGCAGTAACACTTAAATAGAAAAGAAGCAAAGAGCATAACATTATTTTCCATTCTAACATTTTTTTTCACATTGGAACAGGTTCTTCCTAGTCACATCTCAGCTGTTGTCAAGGGTGAGAGCACTTTCCATTCAATGTCAGGTAAAAAGAAGGTATTTGCATGTTTTTATCAGTCAGCTTTGATAAACACAGTATTTTTATTGTTTTATTTTCTTCAGTCCTTGAATATTATCATGAGTCTTTTCTATAGTGCTTCCAATTGTTCACAATCTCTTTTGAAAATGTGAATGTCAAAAGTATTTGCATCAAAAGTCTACATTATTTTTTTTCTTGAGCAGGTAAGAAATGGTTGGGTAGTTAAATCCAGTGAGCAGGGTCACTTGCAGAGGAAAAATCAATTCCCTGTCCATATTCTTCTGTTGTCTATCTACATATCTTTATAGAATTTCATGTTTAACTGTATGTTAGTTATGGTTTATAAATCCATAACATTGTTTTCTGTTATATGACTCTCCCTGTACTCCATATCCACTTTGAAGGTGCACTTCAAATTCCCTGCCCTGTATAATTTTATGCTTATTATTTTTTTTTTTTAATTTAATTTTTGTACAATGAGTGTAAGCCGTATATTGATGGACTGAGGCAGGATACAAGGCTTGAGGACAGGCTGGGACTGAAAGTGATGTTCAGATTTCATTCTGTAGGAAGAGTGAATGCAGTAGAGATCAGGAAAAGTGGTAGCTGTGATGATATATTTGTTAGAAATATTGGTCACAGGCAGGGAAATTAATTTTTAACTTCATGTGTACTGAGTTTGATTGCCAGATGAGTACACATTGGAAGGTGTCAGAGCGAGGAGGAGGAACACTGATTTGCACAGAGAGGTTGTAGTGCACTCATGTAATGCAGACCCAAGCACAGGTTCTGTCCCTGGAACTCATCCATCCACACTGACAGAACACTCAGCAGTCCCTGCCAGCATTCTGACCTTGTCACTACTCCAGAGAAGAGAGTGGGAACTAGCAGAGATCAGGGACCACTCCCAAAGGGCAAATTAGATGAAACCATCCTGATGTGAAAGTAAGGAAAATGTAACACAGTGGAAATGGCCAGACCATGAAGTTGCCCTCAAAATAAGAGAGTGGCTAGGGTTTGTTTTTGACATCTAGCAGACAACAGAACCACTTTGTCAATGAGAGAACCCAAAGATGCAATGCAGAGGGATCAGAGAAACTGAAGAGGAAAGATTAAAAAATCTACAGAGATCTTCAAACTGAGTACTTGGCAGTAGAAGCAATTTGGCACAGGCCACCTTCCTTAGAAGTTTTTGCTTCTGACTGTACTGCTCACCTCAGTAGTTTGTAGAGCACCTTTTGTTATATTTTTTAGAAACCTCATTGGTAGTGAATTTACCAATTTTGATGAAAGACATTAATGAAAATGCTGAAAAAAAAAAATATCTAAGGCAGAAATACAGTCACCTGCATTCTCTGACAACTATTTTTCTGATCTGTCAGCCATTCTTAATCTCTTATTATGCTTCATTGTTAGTATACTGTGTTGTATTTTGAATAATACTTTGAGGTAATATGAAACCATTCACCCTACAGGAGTTGAAATAGAGCTACATGACAATTTTATCAAAAAATCATAATTTTGTCAAAGGCTTTGAGAAAATCTGATTTCAGAAAATGATCTTGATCAATTATGCTCTTCACTCTTCACTCCTTTTTAATGGAATCATGTGTGAGTCCTCTCTCACCATTTCCCCTAGAATTTGTACCACAAGATCCAGCCCATGATTACTCCAGTATTCCTGTTTCCTTTTAATGTATAGTGGTACCACACCAACAGTTTACCAGTTTCATGAAGTTGTCACATTTTCTCTGGAAATTACAAGTAAATAATATCAGATAAGGTATAGGAGAAACAAAATCTTTAAGGAATCTAATGTTAGAAAATTATTTCAAAAATACTACATTTAGAAGATGTTTATTCAAATCCTTTTTATATCCAGTTAGCTGGTGGATGGATTATGATACAAACTCATAAATCATCACTCCAAATGCAGAACCATCCTCCCCACCCCCCCAATATATATATATACTCAGCAATTTGGTATTTTCCTTGCAATTAATGCTTGGATCATGTCCAAGTGCTTCACCATTAGAAATTCCACTTCTTTCTCCTTTTCATCTGGGTTCCTAGCATTAGTATGCAGATCTCTGACTCCTGGTTCTCCTTATCAAAAACCAATTTAGTCTGTTCACATCTCCTTCAGTTTGATTGTACACTGTATTTGCATCCTAGTGAGGAGATTTGATCCCCTAGCTGTGACACATAGCATCCTATTTTTACAGCCTCTCTCTCTCATTTAGCTCTGCTAAAAAAAACCTACTGCACAAAGTTTTCTGCTTTCTCCCTGTCCTTGCTCACTTTCCAAAGTCCCAGTAGTCATTCGTTGTACTTTCTATAGATTAAAAACCTTGACATAACCCACTGTCAAAACTTCATGAAAAATGTAGAATTATTAGAAAGGTAAGTAAGTAATGGTTTGAAGTAAAAGACAGGACTAGGTGAGCCTCAAATGTAAATATTTAAATAGGTGCTCTCACTCATATTTATTACACACTTAGATTGCAAACATGCATCTAAACAGAAATATGTGACTTTAATTGGGACATACCAGACCTACATTGCTTTTTCATGCCTAAGCATTGTGCCAGGTAAGTAGAAGACATTGCCTCCTTTTCTGCCTTTATTTTGGTTAGTAGATATTTTGACATTGTCCTGGAAGGGAAATGGAGCAGGGCTGTATCCTGATACACAGTTCTTCCCTGGGGTTCAAAGTGTTATTGCCATGACCAAACTCATTCAGCTTCTTGCAGCTGTGAGAACATTGTAAAGAAGCATTTCTCCTACAGAAGAAAAGAAGGGAGAAGGCTGCTGAACATGCTAAGCTGATGTGGTGTCCCCAGTATCTGAAAATGTCCTGAAAATGTTTTCAGGAATGTGATATGAGGTGCCAGCAAAATTGGCTCTGCTGGCTGTTAAGTGTTTATAATTGATGAAGGTCAGCAAGATTTCATGACTTTCAGTGAAGGAAGAGCAAAACTCAACATATATATTAATAATGGTCAAAAGTTATAGAACATTTAAAATCCATTAGCTAAAATCCATTAGCTAAAATCCAGATAATTTCAACAGAAATAAACTGTAAGCACATATTTTTAAGAGAATTCATACTTTCAAGTTATCTTAATGCTACAAACAAATTTTAAAAGCTGTAATTTTTTGGGGGGAGGGTGCTGATACACTGCTGATTATTTACTTTCAAGTGCCCTGAAGGCAAAGTTGTTTCATAAACTTTAGCATCTTTAGGACTTCCATCCCCCAC
This sequence comes from Erithacus rubecula, assembly GCF_903797595.1. Classification (NCBI taxonomy): domain Eukaryota; kingdom Metazoa; phylum Chordata; class Aves; order Passeriformes; family Muscicapidae; genus Erithacus; species Erithacus rubecula. Next base: position 11,651,873 of record NC_136685.1, on the reverse strand, counting down.
CCCCCATATGCCAGGGACATCAAAGTAAGATATTGTAAAGGTGACAGATGTGATGTTATCTGAATTGCTAAAAAATAATTTTAAGAATGTACAAATCTTTACAAGATGCAGCTGTCTCATCTTTACATTGCTATATTTTAGTATGAATTGTTGGGACATAAGATGATAATATGCACTTACTAATTTAAAATTAATTTGAACACACTGCCTTGATCCAAAAGCTAGGTGGATGTCTCATCCAATTTTCTTTGCTTTTTTTTTTTCCAAAAATCCTTGATATGAGAGCAGTATACTATGATGTGTTGAACATCAGATCACAGTAGATTACCTAATGCTAACAGAAGCAGAAAACAGAGGGTTTTTTTCTATTTTTGGGACTTTTGAACACTTGTATTGTGCTTAGGGGCAAGGATGAATCAGATTTGGAAAAGGGCACTAATCTTTTCTTTTAATTATACCCATGCTACCCACCTCCATTTCCCTTCCCCCATATGTTAGGAATACCCATGATGATCTGAATAATCATTTGGCAGCACAGAAATTTCTGCAAGGGACCAGAATCACTCACAGTCACACAGTTTTACTCCCAGCACTGGACAGCAGGGTGAGTGCAAGCATTTGGCATGTAAACAAGACCTCTCTGTTTATACACATATTGTAAGTATTAGGTGCCAGTGAGTTGTTTCTAGCAGAAGTAAAACATCCGGATACTATTATATGTGGGGGGAAAAGGGTTGATGGTTTATTTGGAATAGATGTTCACCCTCTCTTCTCATCTATACAAGAGAATGCAAACTTTCTGTAGCATGGTACAGGTTGCTAGGACTGTTTCAAAGTCATAAGAAAGACAATACAGCTTCACAAATGCAAGAAAAGGCAGCCAAGAAGGTCCACTGACCAAACACACCTGAGTTAGGCTTTGCATTGTGCAGCCCAGACACACATTCCTATGCATGGTCAGGATACAAATGTTGTCTCTGAAATGTGGACAAACTTAGACACTCACTGGAACTTTGGAAGTATCACCTCTGTCTTAAAAATCGTGGTTGAGTGAGATCATAAATTAATTCTTTAGACACTTTGAACACAAAACTAACTAAAGCATCCAGCACTTGCACCCTCAGTCTTGTCTCATGTGGCTTGTACTGGCCACTGTGAGAGAAAGGTTGTTGAGTGATCAAGAAAGACACTGAACAGCTTCTCTTAAGAAACTGAGAAAATGGTCCTTATTAGTAACTGAATAGTTACTAATAGTTTAGTGATAGTTTATCAATTGGAATATCTCTAGAGTCAGAAAACAAGAACCAAGAAAAAAATAACAAAGACACTTTTAAAATGCTCAGGAAGTAAAACTTCTATCTACTAGTCCTGTTAGCCTGGAATGCAGTGTCAAAATATGTTTCTATTGCAACTTATTACCTACATTCATCCATATAACTTATAATTTAAAAAGGCTATAAAAAGAAACAGTCTGCATGCCTTTTCACCATAGTTTATTTGCATGAAGCTCTCCTGTTTTTATTACATTTTTTCCTAACTTGTCAGGTGGTCACCACCATTAACATTTCAGAATAATCACCTCTGTGACTTCAGTGGCTCTTTATTGCTGAAACACAGGTAAAATGCTGTCATCTTCAACACACAAAAAGCCATCCAACTACCAAAGAAGCATCTGCTGAGAATGTCCAGACCAAGCTGAACAGTAGCTCCAACAGCAGCAGCAAGTTCAGAACGAAACCAGGCAGGACAGCTGGAAGCCAGCCAGGTGGCATTTTGAATTTACACACAAGCTGCAGCTCTCACATTGAATGCACCCGCCTAGCTGCGTGGCACTGTGCCGAGATACGTTAGCTGAAAGCCCACAAAGCCATTTTTTTCAGAGCTAGCTCTCTTTTTCATGTCTGCTGCCTTCCAAAAAGCATATGCAGTGTCCATCAGCCTGCCAGACGCTGCTGTTCCATATGCAGAGCGGCCGTACGTGTTCCAGAGCAATGCCAGTCCTGCAGTGCTTCACTGCTCTCTCAAGAATAACCATCAAGGAGCCAGGGCTTCCAATATTAAAATCAACCCAGATTAGGCAACTAAACTTTTTCTTAGAGTGGTCTCAGACTTCATCTAATTTTATGTTCAAAAAAGGTGAAGTACTGTAGTTAAAATGGATATTACTGCTCAAGGTCATCACAGACTAAATGAGCTAGAGAAAGTGGCACAAACAATAAAATAATCATATACAAATCCATTATTTAAATTTCTCCTTGAGTAAGAATAAAATAGTTTAGTGTGATTTCTATTACCTTCCAGTATTCTGCTCAGATGCATTTCTACACCTTAATTTGTCTGCTGTTTTCTCCTGCTGCTCCCAAAAGCTCCACAGCAATGGAGGAAAAAAGCAAATAAATTTATGAGCAACTATGGCATTGAAAAATAATTTCCAAAATAATTTTCTTGATATTAGCAAAAACCTGTCTGAAAGGCTCAGAGGCATAATGGTAAAACAGTACAGCAGATGGTAGTTCATACTTTGTAAAGGTATATTTCTTGGCCACACCACATTTATTTACACAGACAAACAGAAATTTAGATTAGAAGAATAATGACAATTTGTTCTGTCTGTGGCAGGAAATAGTAATGAAACAATTTGCCAAGAGACAATTACAGGGCTGATGGTAAGTGTCTTCTTGTTGTGTGAGAGAAGAGATAAGAAAACAAGACATACATTTTATGCATTTTTTCTAAGCATTCTTCACATTCCTCTACCTGTTGCTGACAGTGGCTTTAGTAGCTGACCAGCATTCCTTTAAGGAGCAAACAGATGGCTGGCATTTAAAAACCTCCCCCCTTCTGTGTTTGGATCAGGACCAGGTTCAGTGCTGACAATATATAACAAGAGTTATACATTGAGTGCAAAGAATACAATGGTCAACAGAATAAAAGAAACAGAAACAATGCTTTCTAACAATGCCAATTCTCAGTCTTTTCTGACTGCTCTTAAGTAGTCACAGTGTTTGACACCAGAAGTTGCTTTGTGATGATAGCAAGCTTAGGTTTTGTTATCATAAAGTGCCATGGCTCTGGGAAATGTTCCTTATATTGGTCTTGCTTTCTTGGAAGGTCAAAAAAAATGTATGAGAGTATGCTGTGCTAAACTAGTCACATATGGGACTAACCCAATCATTGCATCTACTTTACTCACAGGGCAAAACACTGCCATTCATTCATCATACCTGTGCACCTGGTTTCTGACACCAAGAAGTAGCACTTGTATGCAGTAAAAACACGTGTATGATTTATCAGTGACATTGTAATCAGTGAAAGGAGCGTGGGGACTCACACGTTCAACTTGGCTAAAATTACACATTTAAATGCTGCTTCAAGACATAACCACTGGCCCCACCTTCCTCTTTTAATCTAGCTGAGCTGAAGTGCATGCTCACAGGGGAGTACTGGTGTAGGAATCTCCTGGATCAAAATGCTCCACTCACATCTCAGTTTGTCCTTTTGAGAAGGCTGTAACAATTCAGGAGAAATACATTTATTGCAAAGTAAGGAACTACTTTTGCCATTCCTTTGGACAGCAATGATGAGCTGGTACCAAAGATGTGGGGTCAATTTCTTTCTCTAGCAGTTGTCAGGTACATTGAGGAGCCACAGAGATCAGACCAGACACTTTCTCTTGTCCCTCTGCAGAAGTTCTAGACTGAGGACCCTTATTGTGCATGTTTTCTATATTAGCTGCTTATTACTTTACTGAGAACAAGACACATTTATTTTGTCTGCTTCTCTTTTTTTCCCCCTTCTCTTTTCATTTCTTGTGTCCCATCATTCTTCTATTCTAGGGTGCACTGAACTCTATATGGACTGTTTTGAGATTTCAAGTTTCTTCAGATAATTAGCCTAAAGCCAAGTTCTGAGGCTTCAAATGAAACAAGAATTTTACATAAGTGCAGACCAACTCAATCTAACTAATCTAGCATAAGACATTTATTCCATTGGTACAAGCCAGCTTGTGTCCAGGGAGTGTTACATTTGCTGATACTGTGATTATGTGTAAAGTAAAAAACCATCTGTGATAGATTTGTGATTTTTCTCCTTATTAACATAATAACAACATAACATAACATAACATAACATAACATAACATAACATAACATAACATAACATAACATAACATAACACAACACAACACAACACAACATAACATATTAACATTAACTGTAGCAATTATTTAGGTTGAGTGAAGATGTGATGGATGAAAAATACACTATTTTAACCCTTGAACTCGCCAAGGGATATTTTCAGGTATTTGCTTGATGACCTTTATGCATCAAAGACATACATCAGTCACATAAAGTTAAATGGCTCAATTATCATCTTTAACATGGCTCCTTTTAACAATACACGTAGGTGTGTGTCTACCCATGTGACAATTATAGCTAGGAAATCATTGTCTCTTCTGGCTTTTATGGCATGACACTTTTGGCATACAAAAGTTCAGATGAATAAGTAAACAAAACATCTCACAATTCTTCATGCTCTATTGAATAACATGCACTAAAATGGCAAATATGTTAACACTCATATTAGTATGATCATTTGTTTGTTGCTGCAATGATTTTTTAATTGCTGTATTGGTTCACATCAATTTGAATCATAAAATATTGTTGTAAAAAGAAAGTATTTTAGCATCATGCATGTTTTACAATACAGCCTTGGGATCACTCCTCTTGACCTTATTCAGACTATAATCGACATAGTTTAAATAAAATATTATTAAGTCAGACCCCAGACATTGGTTCATTTAATGAGAAAAAGTGAGTAAGAAGTCTTGAGCCCATAAAATACGGACCAGCTATGCAAGTAGTACCAATGACTTTGAAGAAAGCCTTTCAGTCTCCCAAGTAAATATATAATTAGGCACTTTCTATTTACTCAGGAGATAAGAATAGGTTGAAGAAACTGTTAAGGCTCTTTGGTAACTTAGACAAACTTTTTTGTCTACTGCCTGTTACTTTGGAAATAGCTTTTTATGTAGGGATAGGCACTACATAACAGCAGCTGTAGCTGCAGTGGTATGTGGATCAAAAGGTAACCTGAAAGGTTTTTTGATCTGCCAAAATCTCACCTAAACCTGATATGCCCTGATTTAATAATCTGCTATACCTGTGACCTTATGATTCTTTTTCTTGTTCACGGGCTACTACCTTCCAGGACAGGTAGGTAATACATACTAACATGGCATCTGAGAATGCTGACATCTTGACAGAGAAAGGATACAAATATTTTTGACCCCAGGCATGATGTCTTCAAAGAGCATGACCATCTCCCATTCTCTAGATGGCTTTTAGTAGCATATTCAGGCACTCCATTACTTGACAGCATTCCAAATCTAATTAGTTCTTCAATAATGTTCTACACTTACCCATCAATATTGTATCTGGTGACTTCCCAGGGACAGTAAAAACTGTTAGCAAGATCTGTAGTGTTTATCAGGGAATATCCAACAGTACTCAAGTGTTCCCAGAAGTGAAAGAGGAGAGCATAGAATCTCTGGAGATTGAAACACAGAAACGTACATCAGGGTGCAAAACACAGAAGAGAACTAAAGCCTGTTGTTTATTAGTAGATGTTCTCAATGTTTAAAACAAAGACAGGAATTAAAAATAACAATAGTAAAGAGGAAAAAATGATAAAACAAGGATAGTTTTTCTCATTACTACTAAATGTTTCTAAAGATAATTTATGTTTCTAACTCACAAATTATACTTGGAAAACTGCACTTATTTGATTCAGTAGACTGTAACTGCAAATGCAGCTGTTGAAAACTGAATTGTTTATTCTATTGCTATGCTTTCCTGGTGTGACCAGATGCAACCAGCTGTTAACCAGTTGCTTCTCTCTGCTCATCTCCTGGCAACATGGGGATCAACAAGCACTACAAAATGCTTACAGCTAGCTAGAAATAGAAAACAGTTTAGACATTTACTTACCTCCAATCCAATGATCCAGTGATGCAGTATTTATTTTAGATCATGAATCTTTTCATAGATCGATTTTAGTATGAATAGATTTATTTATTTATTTTATTTAAAGTTATATTATGCTTAATAATAAGCTTGATCGTGTTCTCAACTAAAACTAAGCATCTGAAAAATCAAAACACAGGCAAAAAACACAGACAGCATGTTTTGGTGTATGCACTGGTCTTGCTGCAAATGCTTTAGGATATGACCAAAACCACTCAAGGCACTGATTACATTCCCATAGGTAATTAAATATTTGTTCCTCTGCTCTCTCCCATATGGCACACAAATGAGTTTCCCTGGCCCATATTCAATATGCAGTCCATTTAAACACTGGGTTATTATGGGCTCCTCCTATGTTTTTCAATACCATAAAGCACCTCAGAACTTTATAAATGGTATTGAATTTATCTCACACCCCTTCTGTGAATAAGAATTATCATTCCCTCTTTCTATGGAAGAATGCCAAAACAATAAAAACACCATTAATTCTGGATGTCCAACTCGTTACCTATGCACTCTCTTTTTTATAATAGTTTGCCTTGTACAAGTACATATCCAGTTAGATCTGTAGTGCTTAGAGTTTTTTTAAGTCTAGGCCCAAAAACACTGGGGCTACTTGAAAATGAAGAACATCAAATTCCTCCCTAACTTTGAAAATATGTTTAAAAGTAACTTGTCAAGCAGGAGGAAGACCAGTATAAAATCAATTTTTTACAGGGCATTTTTTTATTCACTTCATCTTGAGATCTTTCTTTTTCTTCCAGCAATATTACATCTCTTTTGACTATCTAATAATTTTATAAAGTGCAAAATGTTGTTCAGAATTATTTTGGAGGAGGATATTTTGCTTTGGGTAAACCTGGAACACTAGGGTAAAACTGGATGTGCTGCCATCAAGATAAACAGGCAACAGCTGAACTCAGAATGCACAGTTATTTTGAAATGTGAGTTTTCTTTGTAAATTTGATGTTTCTTTTAAAATGGATTTTTGGGCATAACAAAAGATCAAATTCTCAATTATCATTCAATACTGACACTAGCATAGTTTATCACTTGGAGGAACTGAAATAACTACAAATAAAAGATGTGCATGATAGCAGAATAATAGCTTCTGGACCAACTGGGGAACTGCAAAGGTCATTCCACAAAGGCCCCACTTCAGTTCACACTTCATGGTGAGGTTACTTGCTTTTGCAAATTAAACTTAGATATCAACCCAAACCATCTGTATTTAGTCGTGTTATTACTGATTCATGAAAGAATAATGAACAGAAGGCCTTTTTTACAGAAATTACAAATATTTCCAAGAAAGAAACTTGTTCTTTCTTTCAAACCAAAACTAGTTTGACTAGCAATGAAGAAGGCTGACTGTTTGCAACACTTTGTGATTTCAAACCAACCAAAAATATAGCAGATCCCTCCTTCCTGAAGCAGCTCATTTGGAAGCTTGCCAAACCCCATGAATGTTCATCTTTCAGAAAAGCACACCTGGCATTCACTGGGTTCATACCAAGATCCAGATCCATACCTTAATGCTCTACTACAAATGCACAGGAGCAGACAGTCCTCATTTTGTATCTCTTTACAGCTTAACTTGGCTGTAATCATAAAATCTGATTGAGAAGAAATGATATGCTCCATGTGCAAGAGGCCTCTGGTCTCTTCTGGAATGACATACCCAACCATAATGGTACAGAAATCTCTAATTGCTAGAATCACATCTTTTTCTGCCTATCCCAGATTGTTTTAGACAATATCAATCTAATAAATTCTGTGTCAGCAACAAGTGGATAAAGGATATCTGTAACCTTTCCTCTACTAATGTTTGACTTCCTCATTATTATGAGCACTTTAATAAAATCCATTGTTAGCTAAAGAAGACGGAACTTCAGAAGACAAGATGTATAATGACAAAAAGCATTTAATTCTAGTGAAAAACATTTCAAAAGTTTTTAACTAAGATAGAGCGGCTTTAATGATAATTTGCATCTTTAATTAACCATTAAATCTGCAGCAGGAGTAATGCTTGCTAATACCTCGGATTGGATAAAATAATATTTTTTCAGATTATTATGAGCTATCTCAGCAATTTCTTTGCTTGTCATGAAACAAATCATCTTAGGAGGTTTACTGAGGTTTTGGTTGGTTGGTTGGTTGGTTTGGGGTTTTTTTTTGAGTTGGTTTTTCTTTTCTTCCTTCTTTTTTAATGATCTTGGGCAACTAAAAGTTTAGAAGCAGCAACTGTTTTGTGGCAATGCTTGTGCCACATCTGTATCATCATCAGCTGCTTTCATTGAGACTCCACTTTCAAAACTCATTTGCAATGAGCAAGGGATCTGCATGGCTCTCCAGACCAGCTCTTACATAATAATCTCATTCCTGCAGAATATCTTACAAAGTAATATATCTTTTTAATTTTTTTTTTAAATAATACAAAGCAATCTATATTTTAGGATTCCATTTCCTGGGTGTAATTAATACTTTGGATTCAGAATGGGGTTAGCAAACATACTCTTAGACAGTAAATTCTCACAAAAAGGACAACACTTATTCCCATAAGGAATTCCATTCTGTTAGAATTTCTATGGAAAATAGACTGAACATGATCAAGCTCCTTTAGGAAGGTAACTTCCCAGTATTTTTATTAGTGCTTTTTGAGATGTCTTCTATAATATAAAAATAAACCACAATATGTATGAAAAATAAATATAGACTTAAACCTTACCAGAACAAGACATTTAATTGTGAATTTTCTCAGTGTAGAATTTCATTTTCTAAACCCAGTCAAAAGCCTTTCAGAGACTGAAAACTTTCAGAACTTTGCTTATCACAGCATTACAAACTTTCACAGGTTTATGGAATTTCATAGTACTTTGTAATCTGATTAAAATTCATGCTTCTGACAACTTGTCCCTACTTGAAAAATCTTAACTTTGTTTTCTCATTCTCCCAATTATGACAAAAAACTCAGAAAGCAATCCCAAAGAATTAAATCAGTGTACAAACAAAAAGTAATCTGAAGTATGTTTTAATGATTTTAGGATATCTCAGGACTATGTTGCAACTTGATTAATATTTAAATGGCTGGCACTACCAACAGTAATATTACTTTGCACATTAGGTTACCTGCTTTCATCTCCATCCCACTTTCCAGTGCCAACTACAGTGTTACTTTTCTACATCTGGCATTTTTAAGCCTCATTGCTGAAGCAATTCTTTGTTTTCTAAAGTAAGTAAGTGCTTTTTCTAAAGACTCAGAAGCTACATTATTAATTTCCTAACTGCTTAGTATGCTCATAAAGAAAGACTTCTATATGTCTGCAAATACTGATACAAGAAAAGGCCCTGAAACATGATAATGATAGCTAATAAAATATAAAAGCAAAGCTTTGCTTTCCTGTTGCTTTGCATACATAGTAATAAAACTACTTCCCTAGTAGGATATAAAGTTAACATCTCTTTCCAAATTGCTTCAGCACTTGTGCTCATAAATGGTATGGTATTAAGCCTAAAGCAACATAAACATTATTTTATGGCATAGTATGCCCTTAGTATGGAAATACTGTGTGCTGTTCAAGAAAGAGGCTCTTTAAAACCCTTTTGAAGGCTATGGTCCCCCTTGATTGATGAGTTAGGAGATCACAGTGAGCGTTGTCACATTCAAAAAGTCAGGGCTGATAAGCCTGCAGGACACAGATTTAATCCTCAGGAGGAAGAACAAAAAGCTAACAGAGCAATGCTGAAATGCAAACGGCAAGGAGCAGCTGGCTTTAAATTAATACCTATTTAAATGGTGTAGATGGAAACAGTCCAACTTTTAAGGTGATTTAGAGGAATTCTATTTTTACCATATCACTACTGACTGAATTTTGTGAAATACTTCAGTACTTTTTAAAACTCCCTTTCTGTTTAAGAAAAAATTAACCATAGATGAGTTCTTCAGCACAGTGTATCATACTACAGCTGTATTTCAGGGTGGAATGCCACCATTATGAAGCTTATAAGCTATAAAGCTCTAGAAGGCACTTGTGAAAAAGAGGTAGCACTCTAATAGAGGCGGAATTTCAATCTGAATGTACCGAGAGTGCAACTCAACAAGAGTGCTGTTGTTAATAATTGCAGCCACCCCAGAGAAAAGGAACTGTATTCCCTCCTGAAGTGCCTTTCTTACCCTTCCTCTCAAGGGATGAAGGAGGCAGGCTACCAGTTGTATATGATGCATAAGAATAGACACAATAAATTGGTTTCCAACTTTAGCTTCAAACTGTCCAAGGGGTAGTTAATGTTGCATAACTGGCATGGTCATTCTAGAAATGAAACAACCACAGTCATTCTGCAGTGAGGAATCTCACTGATATCCTTTTACATTTTCACTGCTTTGCTTGGGATTGCTCACCTAGGCATATTGTTCTACCAAAACCCACACTGCCTCACCAATGGTTTGCATGCACATTCTTTCAGTATTTGAAGTAATGGCTCTTCACCAGACAACATGCTGGATAAGACAAATTAGCCAACATCCAAATAATTACTATGTCTTTGAATGACAGTAATTTTTAGTAATTCCATCTGATATGACATGCATTTGACAGACACACTGAAGTTTAGGACAGTGCTGGAGAGTCACCTGAATACAGTGAAAGGGAAACACAGAAGGAATGAGTAATTTGATCAGGGCTGCACAACAAAGCTCTGGCAAAATTTACAGGAAAGGCCAAATATCCTAATATAAAATTTAAACATTAGAATATGAACTTTAACTGAGACTCCTAAGAATGCAAAAAAAAAAAACCCAACCCCAATAAGCAAAAACCCCCAAACATTTTCAGACCAATAATTAAAGAAAAAAAATCCTTTTAGAATAAAGATAAGTGTTTTCTTTTCCTGTGACAGAACCCAGAATCCTTTTAACTAATTTGTTGAGGAAATATGCCACAGTGGAATTTAGTATGACTGATTAAACTATGTTAATACATTTTCCAGCTTTGGGTCCCCAGTCCCATTGCCCCATCTATGACCTTTCTAACTCAGGAATTATTTTACTTGTTCTACAAACAAGCATCCATCCATGCCAAAGGACATCATGGTTGAACAGAAATTATTTGAAGTGCAAGCACAAAACAAAGAGCACATGACATTCTGAAACATGTGTTTGTGAGCATTTGCTGAATGTACTAAGTGTGATGGTATTTCTGCCACTATGTAAAGGCATGATGTGAGTTTTAGAAGATTGATCCCTCTCATTTTGAATAAGCATAATCTGCAAATGAATCCCACACACATCACAACCCTGATATTCTTTTTCTAATAAGGTGTTCCCATGCAAAGTTGCTGTGTAGGGGAAAACAGCAGTTGGAAGCACAATTTACCTTTAAAAGTCACTTGTGTGGAAGGCTGGTGTGTTACTTCTCACTGTTGTTTCTTCTCACATATATCTCACTACCACAAAACCACATACACAAAGGTAATGTGCACACACTCTGCTTGGTAGTGTATTCGTGACTTTCCTTGGAAATATTACTAATGGTCTGACCAAGATCTGTTTGTTGGAGGGTGGTGGGCTGAACATCTGATCCTGAAAGAATCAGCAATCCTCCAAGCCATGCCCTTCTTCTTCAAGCTGGCAGTTGTAAGCTCCAATTTAGAGTGTACAGAACAAAAAAATGTAGCAATGGATTGGAAAATTAGTCTATGTATCTGCACCCTAAATCTTTTCACTAAATTTGAGCCTCAGCTACTAACCCAGAAAAACACTGAGCACATAAGAGCGAAGCTCATAAATGAGAGCAGAACAAAGCAACCATGTGGTGATACAGTTTTTCCATATAGTATATTATTCCTAACAGTATACACCAAGAAAGATGTATTTCTCTTTCCAGTGTCCTATTAGCTCAACCCTTTATCATCCCTTGCTCACTTGGTCCTGCCTTCCATTCACAAAATTGTGTGAAACTGTAGCACCACAGCAAGAAGGCTGCAAGCTGCCTTTGGTATCCAACAAAACTAAGAAAATGGAACTCTTACCAGCATCTCTTGAAACCCTGTGGGAGCAGTTGTGACAGTTGCCAAAATTTAGAAGAAATTATTCCCATTCCTGTTTTAGGGTTAGAGCAGTGTGAGCTGACTCAGTGTAAATAAGGCTCATTAAGTTTAATGCTAATGATGTCTGGACAGTGTTGGTGCAAGGGAGGTTTTGCTTGCCCTTTCACTTCTATTTCTACTGCAGCACCTTCTGTTTCCTTCCTAAGGCAATTTTTAGCTATTTATGGGCAAACAGTGCAACCTTAACCTAGAGTGGGAAGCAAGGAGCATGAAATAGCTGCTGTCCCATCCTTTCTCATAATAATTGCTAAAGGCAAATTATTTTGAAGGGGGGGGGAGTCTGCATTTTTTTCCTTTCACAATATTTTGAATGACATCACACAAACTGTGCTGAAAAATAAAAGTGTAGAATTTCTACTGTGAAGTGTCTGTGGCAACAAGTGGAGCTTTCATTCAAAATGTAAATGGTGGTAGTATCAACATCTGGAGGACTGCAGCCTTAGGCACCATTACAAGAAGCAAGAGATTTGGACAGGACATATTCAGCCTTGCTTTAATGGTATGATGCTCTGCCAAGATAATCTTCTAAGCTTTCACATATTTTATGTTGAAAAATATTATCATCAGGTGCAAAGGAAATTCCTCTTCAGCAAGGAGAGTTTTGTAGCAGTGTATCTGATGACATAATTACTATGTGACTGCATATTTCATTAACAACTTTCCTGACCTGGATAAACAAGAAACAAACATTCTTCTGATGACAACCTCATACACCAGTGGAATTAAGTAACAACAAAAGTAAAGGACTCAGATTCTCACTAATGGCTTTGCACGAGAATTATTTTCCATTGGCATGCTGAACTTTAAATCCATTGCTCCTAATTAAAGCAAGTCAGCCACTGAAAAGCCTCTTACTCCAAGCCTCTCTGCCTTCAGCCTTCCTAAGATTCTCAAGACCTCACAACATTCCAAAGTCTTCAGTTTTGCTATGCCTCACTTCCCACTTTGATTAAAAAAAAAAACAGTTGTGGCCTCTTGCTGTGACTGCCATGATGCTGTGTGTGGCACCATTCTCCAAAATTGTCCTTATGCACAATCCTATGGACTGTTCAAAATTGTTGACTCTGTTTAGGGTTCTCTGTCCATCTCTGTCCTCTTGGTTCAGCTGCAGCTTTGAAGTGACTCCAGAAAACAGCTAGATGTGAGGATGTACTCCCTTTTCACCCTGCACAAGGCTCTAATGGTAGAAATAAAAAGGTCATGTCTGGGAAAAGTGAAATTATAATATAGCTTTACATGTTTGCCTTATGAGCCTTTAATCACCAAGCAGACACTTCTATGAAGGGAGAAAAGGAGGATATAAATTCAAGTAGAATTACAGGGAGCATGCAGCTCAGCCAATGCCAAAATCTCCAAAGGCAACACGTAATCACAAGGGTGACCTAGGTACTGCTAGATTCAGTTCTGCATGCCTAACTACCAGACATCCCCAAATTAGGATGTACACTGCTGAACACTTCTACCTAGGGGCAAACATCTACTTCCAAAGAGATCTGAAACCATTTTTCTTAGAGCTTTGGAGCTCTCTGTCCCAGACAGCTTATAGTACAGGAGATATTTCAAGTAAATAATATTGTGATGATTGTGAAAAAAAGTTCTGGTTTAAGTCAGTAGAAGTTTGCCAAAATCAACCAGCTGAAAGTTTACTACAAAAATTAAAATTGATGTGAATTAAAATTTAAAAGATGTGAAATTAAAATTTTAGAATCATGTTCAAGTAGCAATGTTTTATAATAAATCTGTCAGAAACATTAATAAATCCCATTTTTTTCTTGGACTAAAGAAATTTAGTACAAGAATTTTAACTGGACATTTCACTGATAAGCACTTTGCACTGTCCCCCTGTCCCCCAGTCTCAGCAGCAGCTGTTCCTGGGATGTCATTCCAAAACCTGCTTTTCAACAACTCAGACACTCTCTTGGGTCATCTTTGCCTCCATAAACCACACACACACCACAGATGTAAAAAGTCATACCTTTTCTATCTAATTCAGTTGTACTTTTTCACTGTAGCATTAATATACAGCAAGTGTTTCCAGAAGTATTTGTCATTATTGCCCAGGGCTCAATTCATTCACTAAAGGAAAGGTTTGCAGAGCTCCTGGAAGTGGCCAGCTTCAGATAACGAGACCATTGGATTAAATATAGGTTTAGACTTCTTTTTTTAATCTTTCCCTTTATCTCTGTCCAAATCCTCACTCCATTTTGGCTGCTGTCACTACGGCACTTCAGATTCTGGCACAGAACTAGTAAAGGAGGTATTTCAAGAGATGGTAAATCAAGTTACTCAACGCTTTTCCTGGCTTCCTTTCTCAGAGGTTAAATATGTTTTCAAATCAGTAAAAGAAGTGAAAGTTCTTTCAAGTCTCACATCTCAAACGGCAAGACAAGCAGAAGGGGACTTTCCAATACTAACCACTAACGACATGCAAACCTCAGAAGAGTTTCTTTCCTTCCCTGAGCCACAGGATATGCACAAAGCCTCACTCATTATCTTTTCATGTCATCTCCAAAATGACAGATACAGGGCTATCAGCATAATGGGACATGGAATGTACACATATATCACGTTTCATTATTCACCTTTACTTTTAACTCAGATTCCTAAGCCAGCTCCAGGAAAAAAATGCCAGCACTTATGTGCATATGAGAACTCTCTTTATGTTAATTTCATGAGAACAAGCTTGCACAAATAAGACAGTCTAAATATGTATTTACTCTCTGGATATAATAATATTCCAGTTCCAAACAGGATGAAACATGTATTTTTGTAAATATGTTGAAAAGCCTTGTATACATATTACAACCATCACGCAAATATCTGCAATGACACAATTCACAGACCAAGTAGAAATGTCATTGCAGCTCAGAAGGGGCTGCAGAAACTGAGTAGACATTTTTATAACCTTGTTAAACAGTGACAGATCTCTCTCTATAATTATCCTGACCTCAGTTCAAAACTAAAATTTATGCAATCAAAATAATATAGCAAAGTGTGTGTGTGACCATCCCCATAGCTGGCCAAGCCAGACTCAGCTGTTTGTCAAAATACAGATCACCACTTCAGCATTTCACTGTGCATGCCAAATGTACATTTTCATTTTCACAGCAGCTGCTGACCAACGCTCAGCATTTACTGTCAAACATGATGGTGCTCCATGAGAAGCAGTTTAACTGCTGTTTATGTGCTTCATTAACTGCTTCTGAAGGTGAACACAAGACTTGTGTGGGAAGGAAAGGGAAAAGAGTACAAATATTAGGTTATTTGTACAAATTACTCTTAAGGAAAGCTAATGAAAGTGGTGCTTTAGCCAAACAAAAGCAACCACAACCAATACAGACCAGCAGGAGATACCTCTACAGTAGGATGTAAGATTAAATTATATAATAAGCATTATTCATAAGGCATTATTCATCTCACCCTCAAGCAGACACCTAAAGAAAGTCAAATGGATTGTGGCAAGTGCTCTCCACTGAACATTAGACTAGAAAAGCAGCATATAATGACTACCATAGATGTACCTCTTTGCACTGCAGCCATCCCTTAAGGTGAAATGAATTCCTCAGTCTCATTCCAACATTTATCTTTACTTTCTACATCACAGAGCAATTCCTCCTTCACTGCACAGTATTGTTCCCCCATCATATTAGTAGAAACATACTACAAAACAAAAATCTAGTTGTTTTTCACTGGCTTAGTTAGCTACCAATATGAAAGTTTCCTGAAGTTCTCAGAACACTTCACAGAGGTACCAACCACTCCTACCCCCTTTTACAAGTGAGGAAAAAATGAAAGTTAACATGAAAGTTGACATGAGCTTGAGCATGATCTGCTACAGATCTGAAGGTTAAACTAAAACTAGAATCAAAATCCCAGGACACACCCTTTCATCCTACATTTCATCCTATCTTGGCATTATGATCAACTATCATGAGTCCAACTTTACTGCACACTTTCAACGAAGTCATAGGCCTGAAAGGTGAGTATAAATATTAATAATAAAAATAAAATAGTGAATTATATTAAATATTTATTTTAACACCTTAAGACAAATATTCTCCCTGTTTACATGTGGTGCATCCACACAGCATACTCAGACATGATGCAGTTGCATGGCTGGCATTGGTTAAGTGTCAGAATTATACACTCCAGAAGTTTCAAAATTATGCTGAGCCCAGGTTATTAGCCTTGTGAAGGGGGAAAACTTAATATCCTGAGCAGTGGGTCAAGCAAATGCAGTTTATATACCTTTGGTACTTGAGCTATCAACAGTGAAATGTACTTCACAGATTTATCACCCTAGTTCAGTCTAGGTGAACTGGGGATGATCTTCATGCTCTGCTGCCCCATGTAGACTCATCCTAAATCCTCTGTAGAAGCAGGTAATATAATACTGACATCATCCTTTAAAAGATAAAAATATTATAGATAAGGATTCAATTTTTTTTTTTTTTTATTTCTGGAAAACATAAACAGCTTTAAAATTTACTATAGGGTGAGTTGGAGTATAAAACCACACTTGTGCATGCACACACACACACACAACCATGTACATAAACAGATACACAGACACACTTCTGCATAATTACAGCACTCTTCTCCCACTGATGTTCACCTATATTCACTTTGCTGCTACTTCTTGTAAGTACATTAAACTACCAAACTGTGGTCTTTTTTAAATTGCTTAGAAATTAACATTTCAGTAGTATTTTTCTAGAGGAGTCAAAAACTGAGTCCTCAACACCATGACACACTGCAAGGATGACACCTTCCAACCTTGTATCTGTCCTGCTGGCCTGCCAAGAACAAGCCTTTACTGGCAGTCAGAAATAAATGTGATTTTCTGTACTGATTAATGCTGATCTAATGCTGATCTGCCTGCACCCAGAATACAAGTCAAAGAAGCAGGAATGCCAGCATCATGTTAGTATATTTGAGACAATGATCTTGCCAAAATGTGATGTATTTAGCACTCTGGAAATGATGCAATGAAAACTGTTTTTAGAAGACTTGGGTAATTTCAGAATAGATTAAAAAAAATATTTTCATACTTTTTAATATAAAATTCATCTCTTTTGAAATAATGTACATTTCTGTATTCCTTTGCTGATGTAGCCCACTTATTCTAAACTTTGATATTAAACAGAATTACATTTGCAGATATCAAGAACATTTCAGTTCTGTTGAATATAAATTGTTTTTAGCAGTGAAATTATGTCACTGGAAAACAAATACCTTCATTACCAGAAAGCCTCAATACTGTAATAGCTCATAAATATTAGATTACTGATGAAAAAACATTTAACATGTGATGTGTGATCACATGAACACAGCTTTGCACTACCAAAGCAGGGTTACAGTTTTGGATGTTTCAGTTAACAGTAAAACAAGGAAGTTTCTCCCATACGATGATCAAAAGAGAAATTAACATCCAAAAAGTGTAACAGTGAAAACAGCACTACATGTTCTTCAGTTTTCTCACCTGTAAGTCAAAGAGCAATGCTTTTAAACACTTTTAATTAAGGGGTGTATTCTGATTTTAACTGCTTCCTCTGCATTGTCATTTCAAATTACCTAAATTGAAAGTATGTCACAAAATAATTAATTTTGTTAAAAGCGAAGGCAAAACATGTGAGCAGTTTTAAAGGATTTTTTTAATGATATTTTATAATATCATTCAGCCAAGACTCCATGTAACCTTTTCTTCCCTCAGTCATACTCTCTTTGGGGTAGCTACAAGACTAACATGCTGTCCTGTCTTCTGTCTTGTCTTGTCTTTTTTTCAACTTCACCTTAGCTTGCTACATACTGTAGCAAGCACTGTATTACAAGTCTGTAACCTGTCAAACTATTTTACAACAATTATGTACAATGATCAGAACAAGACACTTCTTCAGCCTCCTATTGATCATGGCTCACTTCAAAGCAATTTTCTGACTTTACAGCTGTGGTTCATACAAAACCTCCTTGCCTTTGCCTGATAAATATATCAGGCATATGAACAGATCACAGAAGCTGCTGAAACAAATGCAAATCTGACTCTATTGAGTCTGGTTTCTCATTTCTTACAATCATTTGCTTTACCAGGAGGCAAACACCTTTATCAAGGCTGGGGTATCTATGATTTGTCAGGAAACAGCAGGAAAGTTTCACAGAAGCGCATGGAAAATAACTAAAGTGAAATAAAGACACAGCCAGCTCTCTCTTGTGAGATTATGAGAGACATGCAGAAAAGGAGGAAACGGTGAGAGTGAGACATCCAAAGATTGTGGCATAGCCCTTCATGCATTTCTGCTTACAGCCAGAGATACATCAATAATTTCTGACATAAATAAACAAAAGTTTGACCTGCTGATTTACTAAAGCAGGGATGGTAACAATAATAAAACCATCAAAACTCCATAAAGGCCTTTAATGTGTCCAAAGATATTTTCATTACTGCAATAAGCGTTAAGCATTTCCTTTGCTGTTAACAGTTTTTACAGCAAAGCTTTGACAAATGTCCCACAGGTTATCAGTAAAGGCTCTACATGTTGCATATAAAATAAAAACCAACTAAACAATCCAGAAAACTACTTTTAAGTTGTGGGCCAGGACTGAAGCTGGAATCACAAAGGGCAGGTCTGTTACTGGTCTCATCTGGCACAGCCCCAGTGGAAGGAAACCTCTCAATTGACGCCACCTGACAGTACAGCTTGATGCATCCAACCCCTTACTCACTCTTAAGTCCATATTTTTCTTTTTTTCCCCTTTTATGTTCTAGTCACAAACACCACTCTGGCCAGTCACTAATAGTCCTTAAAGGCTAATCTCCCTGTTAGCTTGCATTTGAAAATGAATCTCAGATGTAGGAAATTAAAGCCTTCCTCTCAAACATAAAGCAGATTCCAATTGAAAACTAAGAATTCACATTTCAAGCCACTCTCCAAGGATGTCTTTCCCTATTGGTAACATTTGGAGATGTTTGAAAGGAGCTAATGAGGACAGGTTTATGTGACTGGTTATAATTTTACCTTCCCAACTGCACATTTCACATTTGTCTCAGTGAATTATCTGGTAAAATATTTCATTATAATAAATAGTTTAAAAAGCTTTGCAACCAGAGAAACATTCAGAGCTAAACTTTCAAAAACAGCCAGGAGAGTGAGCTTGCATAAAAATGCTCAACTGGCTAACTGCTCCAAAAAACAGAAAATATTTAAGCATATATAAACATAATGTGTTACAATGCTTCAAACAACTAAACAATTGAATATGATGACGAAGCAGAGGGATACAGGTAGAAAAGAACTGGGTAAGAATGAGGAACAAACTATATAAGTAGCCATTTTACAAGCCTTGTGAACAACCTCAAAGATCTCCTAGTGTTCAATGAACTTTTCCTGCTGTGATGTTAAAAATATTTTAGCTAAACTAAACTTTTCAGAGAATTACACTAATTGAGAACAAGTCTTCCTGATCAAGTGGCATTGTGGCTTTTCCACTGACCACTGTGAGGAGAAAATCTTACTTGCTGAAGCTATGAGACCTCACCAGACCTCTTCCCATTTGCCTATTGGCTGCAGCAGGTCAAGAGAAGCAGGAAATAGACATGAACTACAAAATATGAGTCTCCTAAGCTTTACTAAACTAATTTTCCAAAGAGTTCTTCCCTGACTTTAACAGGCAGTGAGTGGATATTGACTGAAGAGACTCAAACCCTTGACTTTCAAAGAAATACTGAAAAACCGTGATGAGATTATTAATAAAGACATCTATACCTGGAAGAAGTCTGACATATTTGCTGTGGCTGAAGGACACAGTAAAAATCAACATCACTGACACCCTCAGAATTACTGGTAGATGACAATCAACTGTTTATTTGCAGCATGGTAATACAGATCAGTGTCCAGAACATATATTACATTCCCTATAATTAAAAAAAAAAAAATAATAAAAAGAAAGAAAAAAAAGTGGAAAAACAGCAACTGTAATGCACTACATTTGTTAACTTTTTTCAGAAGTTAAAAAATATTCTAACAAAAGACAAATTTATCATTGCTGTCATATCCATGAGATCTGGTAAATGGAATGTTGGAAGACTTTCACATGATCAAGGAGAGTTGGGTTAGAGAATACCTTGTCTGCCTTTACCAAATTTGTGGATGCCACTCACACCCAGGTTGGGTGGGAGTGTTGTTCTGCTGGAGGGTAGAAAGGCTCTGCAGAGGGTCCTGGACAGGCTGGATTGTGGGTCAAGTTCATGAGGTTCAAACAGGCCAAGTGCCAAGTGATGGACTTGAGTCACAAGAACCCCTGCAGAGCTACAGGCTGGGCAAGAGTGGCTGAAAGTGGCCAAGAGCAAAAGGAGCTGGGGGTGCTGGCCAAGAGCAGCTGAACATGAGCCAGAGTGTGCCCAGGTGGTCAGGATGGCCAGTGGCCTGTGCCAAAACAGTGTGGCCAGCAGGAGCAGGGCAGGGATTGTGCCCCTGTACTGGTGCCACCACACCTCAGCTGCTGTATTCAGTTCTGAGCTTCGCAATCCAGGAAGGACATTGAGGGGCTGGAGCAGATCCATGGAAGGGCAATGGAGATGGAAAGGGTCTGGAGCACAAGAGGGGTGGCTGAGGGGGCTGGAGCTGTTGAACCTGGAGAAAAGGAGGCTCAGAGAAGAACTTTATGGCTCTCTACAACTGCCTGAAGGGAGGCTGTAGCCAGGCAGACATCAGCCTCTTCTCCCAGGCAATTGGCAATAAGAAGACACAGTCTTAAGCTGTGAGAGGGGACGCTGGACATTAGGAAGAAATTCTTCATGGAAAGAGTGATGAAATACTGGAATGGATTGCCCAGGAGGGGGTAGAGCCACATCCCTAGAGGTGTTTAAGGAAAGACTGGACACGGCACTCAGTGCCAGGCTGGTGTTCCATCACAGGTTGGACTTGATGATCTGAGAAGTGTCTTCCAACCTAACTGATTCTGTGATTCTAGATAAACAGCCTTGTTGTGAAACATGTCACTTAGTGGTCTTACCTGCAACTTTTTGGAGTTATTTTTGTTTTGTTTTGCTTTAGAATACAACAGTAAGATAGCCAATGCTTTGATGCTATCTAGCCATATATAGGGTTTGAAAATCTGTTGCAAGCAGGATGTTTTCCTGAGAAACTGCTATAAGTTTCTGTCAAATCTAAAAAATACATTTTTATACCTTCTGGTTTTAATGAAAATCTTCCAATGCTCCCTGAGAAGCTTGAAGGGAAGCTGAGGGAAAAGACTAGTACACAAAACGCTGGTCTGACCAATTGTTTTTGAAGAACCCAAATATACACAAAAAGCACAGAAGGAAAAAAGCTCTTTTTCTTTACTCCACCTTTTGAAAGATGGTTTCTGATGTATCTAGGAACACTTGACAGTGGAGCATTAAGCCACCTTTACCACTAGATAAATCTAGTATCTCCTCTGTTTTTAGCAGCCACAGTACTATTCTATTATCAGACTGTTTCTGAGGGACAATACAGTTTCACAATTAGTTCTAAAATACAATTAGTCCTCTGATTACTAGGTAGTCCATGGTTCTGGATGCACAGGTGAAATTGGCTAAGAGACCTCTGTGGTGACTGTAAGTGAAATGACTCACTTTTGTCAATGTCTTGATCATGTAAAAAATTATACAAGCATGAGGTATTGTGGCTGGCAATTGAGAGTTTTATGTCACAAGAATATCTGTATTCTTTGTGACATCCAAAGGCTATTGTGATTCTGCACTATATTCTCATCTTAATGGATAGTGCTGATGCACTCTGCAAGAACTTGTGGGAAAGCAATTGCTACCTCAGACTGTTACAATCAGCTTACCAGGGAAATCTGCTTCAGTTTCCATAAGTGACACTGGGCAAGTCCCTAAGCCTGTCTCACCTGGATGTAGGTAAATCAGCAAGAGAAATAGTTTAGATTACACACCCTCAGCAGGGAGCAGCACAATTCAGGATGTTTACTGAACATATGCAGGAAGAAATCTGCTGCTTAAAAATCTGGCAGCTTTTGTAACTGTTACCTGCCCTTTCAAACCAGGACATATGTTAACTTTAATACTTACCTCCAAATACTTAATCCACCTGAAAATCTTACTAGTGTTATCTAACAGGAATTATATTATGCCCTTTTTAAGGAAAAAAAAAAAAAAAAAGTCTATGGGCATTCATACCTGCATCCTTTCAAGCCCTAGAGAGTTTCACATGGAGTTTCTGCTGGCTGATAGGCAATAGGGATAAATCATCCCAGTTCTGTCACATTTTGCTAAATGCACTCAGAACACGGGCATTGGTCACTTTCTCCATGCCCTGACTAATAAGACCATAATATATATTATAAAAACTGTTATAATGTAACATGGAGACAAGAGAATACATACCTTACTTCTGAAAAGAAAACAGAAATGTACTGAAGGTGCCTCTGAGGAACACAACTGCACACATATCAAGTAATAGTATAGTTTCTTTTGATCTTCTCGATAGTTGCAGGCTGTGAGGGTGAATAGGAGGTGTGTGTGGCCAGAGAAATTTGCCTCACACAGCATTTCTTCACGAATCAATGACAACAAATGGGACGATGTACAGTAGCCCTGAGCATAACTTTCCTGTGTATTATGCCCAGGTCATCCAATCTCTCAGCACAGGGCTTTCCCAGGCTCCTTGCTAGGTCACACTGAAGACCACTGGATCCACTCACTCTTATTGCTGTGTAAGTAAAAGCATCCTTTTGACTTTATGTACTTTTTTTACACTTAATTTTCTACTTTTCCAGATAATGAGTTCTTGCAATGCCTTTACATACTTGCTACACAACTGATTGTTATTGGGACCCACTTCTACTATCAGCACATCTTAATCCCCAAGTTTTTTCCAGTGAAACAACATAATAATAAATTTGCAGTAACTACTAGCAATTTCAGATTTTCATTTGCCTTGAGGCTGCTTGATATATGTCATTTCAGGGACGAAATAGATCAGAGAAAGAAACGTAAGTGTTGATATAAGAGCCCAAGGTGAGTGTCAGTCAAAACACCACAAGGATTTGTGCAGCCCTTCCAAAACTTTCCAAGTCTTTCTCAACTGTAGAAGACAAAGCCATAGATCTGGGCTTTTAACAAGTCTTTTTATCTAAACAAAGTTACTCCTCATATACAATAACGTTTCTCAGTGTACTATTTTCCATTTCCTGTTTGTGGGGGGTTTTGTTTTTTTGTTGATTTTTTTGGCAAAGTTACTTTAAAAAATTGGTCTTATTAATTTTCTCATTCAGGGTGCTACAAAAGATATCACACACCACAACAGAGCTTTCCTAGAAGTTGATGGTTTTAATCCCATGCACATACATATGAAAAACAAAAAGGAAAAAAAAAGGCTGTTGAGGAAATCTAGGTGAAAATTGTGTTAAATTAACAGTAAATAAGGTAGTAGCTCATATCAGTTTTTGGATAGACATAACAATATTTACATATATAAAAATGTTAGAGGCAAAACAGAAAAAATAATTAGAGGAGAAAATCATACGTAATTGTTTAAATCCACAAAGGTCATCGATTGATGAGAATAAATAAATTGTTCGCACATTCTGACTTGCATACTAACTGTTCACATCTCCTCACAAGCTGCAACCTGTTTAAGTTTACTGAAACGTGAGGGGGAAAAAAATCCCAACCACCCACACTTTCTTTTGGCCAGCCAAATCCTCCAAAAAGAAATTCATAAATCTTTGTGCTTTCATAAGACTTCACATCTTCAAAGTACCGAGAGCACATTTGCTAATCAATGAATTCTCCTGTCTTGAATCCGAGGTGCCTTGGAGGAATGGGGGGCCAAGCCTGGCCTCAAATCCTCCGCCAGTATCTGATGCCACAGAGCAGGGTATCCAAAGGGTATCTAAAGGATATCCAAAGGGTATCCAAAGGGTATCTAAAGGATATCTAAAGGGTATCCAAAGGGTATCCAAAGGGTATCCAAAGGGTATCCAAAGGGTATCTAAAGGTCACCGTCAGCATGGAATCCGGTGCCCTTGGGAGCTGCGCTACAGAGGATTCACCTTCCAGGTGGGTTTCTTTGCCGCCTCAGGGCACTGAACGGCTGCTGGAGCCTCCAGGTTTGACCAGGGAAGCGTGACATGGATGAGAAGGGGATCACACATGGGAGAAGCAGGACTGTCCTGCCCAAAACTGCCGGAGGGGACACGGCACATCCCTGCCTCACACAGGGTTTATTCCGCTCTCTGGCGAGCAGCCTCGCCCACCTCAGTGGCTTCCATCGACGCCCAGCTCTCTGCCACCACCGTGCCCGCCGCGTTTGAACGGCCCGGGCTGCCCCCAGCGAGGCGGGACGGGAGGCGGCCCCACCGCCCCGCACACAAAGCGGCCGCCCGCCGCCACCGGCCGGCTGCGAGCGACGCCCCAGTCCCCGCCTCAACCTGCAGCCTATGAGCAAGGAGGCACCGCCCCGAGCGGCGGCGGGATCGGGATCGGGACCGGACCCGCGCCCGCCGCCGCGCACCGCCGAGGAGAGCGCCGCGCTCCCGCGCTGTGCCGCGCCGTCCCGTGCCGCGCCGTGCCGTGCCGTGCCGCGGCCCCGCCGGGGGAAGGAGGCGAGAGAGCGGTGGGTGTCGCCGCCGGGCAATGCGCGGGGGCGCCGGGAGCGCCGGCGCTGCGCCGCGCGGCCGCAAGGTGTCGCCGTGGGCAGCGGAACGCGGGCGCGGCGGGCGCGGTGCCGGCGCCGAGCGCGGAGCGCGGGCCGCCCCCTCGGGCCCTGCCGGCAGCGCGGCGGCTCAGAGCCCCGCCGGCCTGCGGGGAGGCGATCGCTGCCGATCGTGTACAGAGCGGAGCGGCTCCCTCGCCCGGCCACTGCCCTTAGCCCTTGTTTGCTTATTTCCAGCTGCCCCGGGGGGTCGCGCGCGAGGTCGCAGCGCGGGAGGTGGGAAGGGAGCGCTCCGGAGCGACGTTCCGGGAGCTCGGGGCCGCGGTGGCGCGGGGAGGGGCGGCACAGGGGCCAGCGGCCGCGACGGGACAGGGACAGCCCCGCCACATCCGAGCGCCCTCCCCGAGGATAAAGAGCGAACGGGGTTTTGGCGCCAAACGCGCGGCCCCGCCCTGCGCGCGTGGAGCGGGGGCGGGGCCGGCGCTCCCGCCATTCTCCCGCTGTTTCTCAGCGTGTCAGGCTGGCTTTTTCTTTTTTGGTATATATTTTTTTCTTTTTATTAACTCGGCTTTTTTTTCTTCTTTTTTTTACTTAATGCCTTTTTGGGGGGTTAATAATGCCCAGCCGTTTCAAAGCCGAGCAGTGACAGTCATCTGTCTGCGAGCAGAGGGTGGATGCGAGGCTGGGGCGGCCGCGGGGGCCGGGCACGGAAAGTGCTACAGACACCATCAGCTGCCTTTTTTTTTCCCCTCTCCCCTTCCCCCCGCTACTCCTCCCCCGTGCACACCCACCACCATCACCACGGAGGTAAGAAGAGGAAGCTGCAGGTTCTGGGCTGCAGGACAAAACCCCAGTCAAATAAATCCAATTGCCCATCGCGTTTGAGTCGCCGAACTGGGAGGGATGGGGCGGGGAGGGGAGCGCCGGGGCAGAGCGGAGCTTGAATGGGATTCTCATTGAGCAGAAGAAAATCGTGGAGGATTTTTGTGTTTCGGTTTGGAGCTGTGGCATTGAGATCGCCAGTGTTTTGTAGGTGCCTCTTTACTGCTTTGCATTTTAAAGTTTAATGTATTTCCCGAGTAGAAAAATGCACAGTCCTGGAGGCGCTCAGGGGGCGGGGCGGGAGCGCAGCTGAGCCGAGCCGGGCGCGTTTCTCGGCGTTTCATCATAAGGCTTTTCATGGATTTTTTTTTCCCCCTTTTTGGTCTCCGTTTCGGCGTCAGCTGTTGTGAACCCAGCAGAACGATTTCCTTTCGCGTTACCTTAACCGAGCTGAAGGGAGACGCTGACCGGATTTTTTGGACTTTAAACCTTTTTTTTTTTTTTTTCTTTTTTCTTTTTTTTTTTTCCAATGTCTGATGCAACGGAGCTCTCGGCAGAGGAATGGGGCTGTGGTTGACTGGCCGTGGGTAGTGAGTGGGGGGTCCGGCCGAGGTAAGGGCTCTCACCGGAGGTGAGCGAGCTGCAGAGCTGGTGTGTGTTTGCAGGAGGTTGGAGTGCAAAAGTGGCAGAGTGTGCGGAGGTGCAGTCCTTGCAACCTCGTTGTTGCAGGAAAAAGGGGGAGAAAAACTTCCCGTGCCTTCTTGGCAAATCAGGAGGCTTTGTTGGTGGCGCCGGGGTGGTTTTAATGCATTTTTGTGCGTGAGGCTATTACATAAGGTTGATAATTTCTGTTGCTGCTGGATTTCCCCTCCTCCCCCCTCCCCCTTTGTGTTGTGTGCGGATTTCGCTGGCTCGCTTTGAGTGAACTGGCGATTTGCGAAGTTGCAAAGAACCCCTCCGCCCCCTTTTTTTTTTTTTTTTTTTTTTTTTTTTGCATCCTTCTCCTCTCCCCTTTGCACTGCTCCGCAGATGACAAAAGGAGTAAACTTCCTCTACTTTTGCTGGCATATTAAGAAGCCTTTCTGGAGAGATTACGGTATCAAAGCCGTGCATCTGTCTGCAGTTACTGTGCTGTTTTGAGCGTTTGAAGCGGTTTGGGGAGCGCAGGCGAGGGCTATGTGCACAGGCTGTGCATCCCCGCTGCACTGTGTAGGCTGGGTTTGTGTCCCCACGGAGCGGCGGGGCAGGCTCTGCACCGGGGAATACTACCTGAGGCTTTGATTTCAGTATCGTGAGACGGGAGGAAAAAGGTGTGTGAGATGCTTTTTTCTTTTTTTTTTTTTTTTTTTTTTTTTTTTTTTTTTGTGCAACTTTTTAAAGGCTCCGTCTCGCTTTCTATTGATGGAATTATTAATTTTTTTCTCTTCCTTTAAGAGGGAGTCACGTTCATGTCTGTTGATTCGTATTTTAATTATGGTTTTTTTTTTTTTTTTCTTTTTTTTTTTTTTTTTTTTTTAATATAGTTTCAGGTCGTGGGAGAACCTCTCTTCTTCCCCTTAGTGGAAATACCCATAAAACCTGTGCTTGAAACTATTGCTGGACCCAAATCAGCAAAAAGAGACCCGTAATGCCAGGAATGGTCAGTAAAAACCCAGACCTCGAGTTTGACTCTTTGCAGCCTTGTTTCTACCCGGACGAAGATGACTTTTATTTGTGCGGGCCGGACTCCGCTCCCCCCGGCGAGGACATCTGGAAAAAGTTTGAGCTGCTGCCCACCCCTCCCCTGTCTCCCAGCCGGGCCGGGCTGCAGGAGCACCCTCCGGGCGGGGGCCCGGTGCCGTGGGCAGGGGCGGCTCTCTGGGGCTGCCGCCCCTCCGACCCCGTGGACTGGGCATCGGAGCTGCTCCTGCTGCCCCCCGAGGCCGACCTGTGGGGCGGCGTGGACGGCGTGGACGGAGGGGACTTCTTCGAGACGGGGCCCGGCGTTGCGAACAATCTCAACTCCATCATCATCCAGGACTGCATGTGGAGCGGCTTCTCGGCGCGGGAGAAGCTGGAGCGGGCGGTAAGCGAGAAGCTGCAGAGCAAGGCGCCCGCCGCGCCGCCGCCGCCGCCGGGGCCCGCGGGCAGCCCCAACAGCGCCCGCGCCGAGCTGGGCGGCGCCGTGCCCGAGTGCGTGGACCCGGCCGTGGTCTTCCCCTTCCCCGTCAACAAGCGGGAGGCGCCGGCGGCGGGCGGAGGGGCTCCGCGGGGCGGCCGCCCGCCGCGCCCCGCCGGGGACAGCCGGGCGAGCAGCAGCAGCAGCTCCTCCGGGGACGACACGCTCAGCGACTCGGGTAAGCGAGCGCTCCGGCCCCGGGGCGCGGGGGTGGGCCGGGCGGGGCGGGGCGGGTTGCGGGCGGCCGGCAGGCGGCAGCAGGCGCGGGCCCGGGGGGCGGCGGGCACGGCCCGGGGCTGCCCCGCTCGCCCCTCGCCCTGCGGCGGGGCCGGAGCCTTCACCGGGCAGCAGCTCCGGCCCGGAGGGGCTGCGTGGTGCTGCGGACCCTCCCGGCCCCTGATAGTCTCCTGGCCCCGAGGGGCTCGGGGGGCGGCGGTGCGGCTGTCACCGCCTCCCCGAGCGGGGTTTTTAGGGGGTGACCGTGTGCGCGTCCCCTTGGGCGCCGTGCCGGCAGGCTGGAGCCAGACTTGTGACCCTTAGAGCAGCGCTTGCACTGACAGAGCCCAAAATGCTGCAAACATGCTCTGTGCACAGAGAAGCCCATTTGGGCTGAACCGCGGTTTGCCATGTGTAGATGAGCTGGTCCCTATGACCACAGCCACAAACTTGGTGATCCGTCCCGGGTTTCAGAGCCTGCTGTCCCTTTAATGTCTGGTTTGACAGCTTTGGGTGAGGAAGCACTTCCAACAGCTGTCTTCTTGGCAGTGCACCAAGCGCCGGCTTAAAGGGTCCCCGGCTGGAGCAGCTTCACCTTCTGCCTCAGAACAAACCCAGCGATTGTTTCGTTTTCCGGCTGCTTTTCTACCAAGCAGGGGCTGTGTTGTGGCTCTGTGCTTGTCTTTTGTGCCGCAGTTCGACGATTCCATTCAAACTACTTACATTCTGTCTAAAAATTCTTTTCTGCCTCTGTGCTTGTGTGGGTGGTAGCCCCATTTTGATTGAAAATTACATGTGTTTAAAAAACCCATCTCATCAAAACTTACTAAGCTTTCAGAAATCCCTGTTCTTTGCTGATTTCATGTATATTACATACTTCTACAGATCTATATCTGATTGCAGATGGTGAGTGCACCCTGGTTTTGCCATCAGTTATTTAATTACTGCTTTTAATGGGTATATTTTGTCAATTAATACTAATACTTGGTCAGGGTATTTTCAGGGAGAATAACGTCTGTTTTCTGTCCTTTATTACCAGAAGATGATGAAGATGAGGAGGAAGAGGATGAAGAAGAAGAAATAGATGTTGTTACAGTGGAGAAAAGACGCTCCTCTACCAACAAGTCTGTTACCACCCTTACTATTACAGTGCGTCCTAAAAGTACCACTTTTTCATCAGTCAGGACACAGCAGAATGGACTGATATTAAAACGTTGTGCCCCAATTCACCAGCAGCATAATTATGCCGCTCCTTCTCCATTTGTGGAGACTGAAGAAGCTCCACCACAGAAGAAGTTAAAAATCGAGGTGCCCCGTCCAGTAAAACCCACGATCCAACCAAAGCCTAAGAGTTCAAGTCCTCGAAACTCTGATTCAGAGGACAGTGAACGTAGACGCAACCATAATATCCTGGAGCGTCAGCGACGTAATGATCTACGGTCGAGTTTCCTCACGTTAAGGGACCATGTTCCAGAACTGGTTCAGAATGACAAAGCTGCAAAAGTTGTGATCTTGAAAAAAGCCACTGAATATGTTCATTCTCTTCAGGCAGAGGAGCAGAAGTTACTGCTAGAAAAGGAAAAATTGCAAGCCAGACAAGAACAATTGCTAAAGAAAATAGATTACAAGCGGACTTGCTAAACTTTTGTTTTGTTTTGTTTGTTGGTTGTTTTGTTTATTTTTTTTTTTTTGGCTGATCAGGACAGTCATTGCCACTTTGCACATTTTTGATTCTTTATAAAAAATTGTGTTTTTTGACGTTAAGAATGTTGGTTTTAATTTCAATCCAGTCCCTGAAGTAATCGACAGACTGTATTATCCGGGTACGGAGCAAATGGATGTTCTTGCAAGGAGTTTATTGCAAGACTACCAAACAACAATGGACTGCCTTTGTTTTTTCCTCTTAAGAACTGTAGATGGTGGGGATTTTTTTTTTTTAAGTGTTGTGAGCATTTGGAGCTGCTGATGACATCTAGTTGAGTTTTAAAATGTTCATTCCTGAATTTTATGGTGCTTATGTTCTAACAGATGTTACTTTAGGGGTTGGCATTTTGTACCCCTGTGGGAATTTCTGTAAATACCATCTACACACTTGCCTTTTGTACATGTCTTGGGTTATGAGAGGTGGCTTTTGCTGCCAGTATTAGACTGGAAGTTCATACCTAAGTACTGTAATACCTCAATGTTTGAGGAGCATGTTTTTGTATACAAATATATTGTTAATCTCTGTTATGTACTGTACTAATTCTTACATTGCCTGTATACTTTAGTATGATGCTGATACATAACTAAATTTGATACTTATATTTTCGTATGAAAATGAGTTGTGAAAGTTTTGAGTAGATATTACTTTATCACTTTTTTGAACTAAGAAACTTTTGTAAAGAAATTTACTATATATGCCTTTTCCTAGCCTGTTTCTTCCAGTTAATGTATTTGTTAATGTTTGGTGCATAGAACTGGGTAACTGCAAAGTTCTGTGTTTAATTTCTTCCAATGATGTACATTTAGTGCTGCGTCTTATAGCACTTTGAAATACCTCATGTTTATGAAAATAAATAGCAATTACATGATGTGCCATTTACTATTTTTCTTTTAAATAAAATCTTTTAACTTTGAAATATTGATGAAATACAAAAAGCATGGTCCCATACCCTTGGCACTTCAACTCTGAGACTATAGGTGACACTTTACAAAGGTCAGCTGGGCAGCACATTTCCATTTCTGGTTAAAAAAATAATTGTAGTAAGAACTGTGTTCCTGTTATTTCATACTTGTGTTGGGATCATCCCAGGGGACCAGATATACCACACTTAATGGAATGACTCCTGTGTCTTGCACAGACTCCTCAAATATCCACTGTACCCAGAGAATTGTGAGGGATCAGACTGGGAAACTTCTAGTAAGGGACTGGCCTCTGTGGCACACAGGTGGAGTAAATGATGGAGGTAGACTTGCAAAGCATAGAAAATTAAATACTTGTAGTAAACAAAGCATCTTAATTTGGCTTCTCTTCATTACATTAGGAAAGCCTTAAAGCTGTCAGTCATTGCATTGGAGAATTAATACTTTTGTTTGTAGCTGAAGGTCCTGTTTGTTACTACATTAGTTAGTAAAATTGAAAATACCTGGGGAGATGCAGTGCCATGAAGCATTCATCAGATGAACATGGAACATGGTCTCAAGAATTGGCATTTGGTGTGACAAGAACAAGACACTCAACTCTGAATCTATTAATTAATCTATTATATTAAAGACCATGAGACCTGGGAGTTGTTTTATTTTCTAGTCTCTACAGGCATTTTTGACATTGTCTTTCCTCACAGTGAATCTAAAAAAAAAAAAAAAAAGATAGGAATTAATGACCGAATGGCCAGTAAGTACTTTCAGGATCCACTTACAAGAAGCTCACTGTCACATCTGCCCCTACTTTAGCCACAAAGGAAGTAGCTGGTCTGGTGATGGAAGTACAGAAATCCTGTATTTGCCATGAGGTAGCAGGAAGACCAGCCCCATGTAATGGATGTGGCATATGTCTGTCCCTGCAGATTGTTGATGTGCTCATGACCTGTGTGCTCTTGGGCCCCAGGCAGCTTCTGTCCTATGACCACCAAGAACTGGACATAGATCAGTGCAGTAAATCCAGATCTTCAACAGATGTAAATTCCTGTAACACTGGATTCAGCTAGGCCTACACAAGCATTTGAAGAACTGCCCTGAACAGAGTTAAGATCTAAATTCAGACTCAACCACAGTTGTTCCATATATAGAATTTTTGTTTTGATTCCTTTGACATGCTGCTTCCACTTTCCAACTGCAGTGATAAAAGAGTAGAGAACAATTGGCATGAACAATTACAGAGTACATTTAATTTTACTAGCTAAAGCAGTTTTTAGCCCCCTCTTTTTTAGCAATTTCTGTTGAACTCCTGTTGTACTGTTTTCAAACAAGGTATGTGTCAAATGAGTATTCTCTAAGAAATAAAGTCCCTTCCCCTTTCCCTTCCCCTTCTTCCCCTTCACACTCATGGAGAATTCTGGTCCAAATCCTCCACTCAGAAGGAACTCTGGGTCAGATCAGGTGGCTCAGGGTCATGCAACCAAGGCTTGAATATCTTAAAGGATTGAGATTCCACAGCCTCTTTGGACAAACACGTGTTTTTTTGACTACCACGACTGATAGAAATCTTGGTACCATCTGGAATTTTTCTTGTTGCAATCCTTGTCCATTGCCTCCTGTCTTTTTGTGCTTACCTGGGAAAGTCTGGTTGCACCTTGTCTATAACAGGAGCTAAAGACAGCAATTACTTGTTTCTCTTCTTGAGACAAGCCAGTTCTGTTTTGTGGTAAGTAAAGCATTTAGAATATAATAGAGGTGTCAAATGCTCAGATTTGTTTGCATATTCCACAAAAATTCCATCTGAAAGCCTGTATTTCTCACTACATAATGTGAGAGTTTTGGTCTGATTCTTCAGAATTCAGTGATAAATGTCCAACTGATGTCCATGGAGATGGAATCTGTGCCATAAAGCTCCCATATACTGAACTGTTTGCTTACATATCTGGTGTACTAACTACTTTGGCATTGTCTTTTTTTATTTTTTTTTTTTTTTTTAATTAGGAGTTGATAGGTTTCTTTTCATATTGTTGCTGTAGGAAGTAAGTTGTCAAGGTCAAGTATTTCTGGTAAAAAAAAAAATCAGTTGTAGGACGTTAATAAAGTTACAGTTGTTAAATGGAAGATTTCTTTTGTAGTTATATGATAAAAAGAACTGAGAGTTGTAGGAAAGACAGCTTTTGAAAAAGAGTAAGCAATTAATTGTGTAATATTTTCTGAAGAATCAGTACAGTAGCCAGAAGGCTACATAGGGAATAACACAGAATCATAGCCACAGCCATAACAAAAGATCCTTTTGCAAGTGTATCTAGAATGAGGAGTCCATAAGGACTCAGTCAAATAATTAATTGAGACACTATTGCCTGTTTTTTTTTGTTGTTATTTTGTTTTGTTTTTAAATACATACCTACATTTGCATAAGAAATGCAAACATATCTGTCTGGAGAATCATATGTGGCAAGTACCTGATAGCTGTTTATTACAAAGCAGATATTGCTGATTCCTGAAAGAAAAATTGAATTAAGTTGGTCTCAGTCTTATTAGATCTGCTATAAAAATTCCCAAGTTCTTTCTCATACAAGAGAGAAATTGCTGATGATGGTTTTCTTCAAAATCACATATCCCAGAGGATGCTCTCCTTCCTACCTTGTGTTTATTTTCTTAAAAATACCACTAAGAACACAAGGGAATTGTAACACCAAAATGAAATGATTCCTCTATAAATTAGTATAAGCAAAACACCAGTGGGAGACCTTAAAAAGGTGAAATGTGTTAATGGTGTCATTACCACTTGGTCACCTGTTGCCATGAGTGCTAAGGAAAGTGCATTTCTCAAACCCCAAGCTGCTGTTATAGAAACTTATCACCAGGTCTTGGCAGGACTCCTTGAGAGATCATGAAATATACAAATTACAGTTTGCTTCTGGGAAGTATACAGATA
This sequence comes from Erithacus rubecula, assembly GCF_903797595.1. NCBI lineage: Eukaryota > Metazoa > Chordata > Aves > Passeriformes > Muscicapidae > Erithacus > Erithacus rubecula. The sequence continues at coordinate 11,618,336 of NC_136685.1, read as the reverse complement.
AACCAAGCTAGAATAAAATGACTTCAAACTGGTGGCATTCTTAAGCTTGAATTTCCTGGCTTCTGGCTGGTTTAAATCAGATGTCTTTTTATTTAAAGTATTAATTTTGAAATAATTAATGATTTCTTTATTGTACAGTTGCCAAATGCTATAGGATCTATACCTAGGTTACTTTTTTTTTCTTGTGTCCATTTCCCACGCCCATTTTCTCTTTGCTGTCTCTTTATTCAGGAGCACAAAGCCATCGAACTTAAAAGGATTTGAGGTGTCACAGCAGCACTTTTAAATTAAGCAGGGATTTCAGTAGAAACTGGAGATACACAACACTTCCAGAAATCTCAGAGGAAAGCAATGGTGCAAAACATGGAACAGAAGCTGATTGTAGAGCCAACATGACGGGTTTTGCCTCAGCAGTTCTGGCTGCTCCTGGAGCACTGACAAGAGTGAATTCAGGGCCCTTGGTCTGTGCCAAGACAAGCTTTCACTTCTGCTGGACTACCTGTCCAATTTGCTGCCCTACAGCAGTTTTATGCTGCCTCTGCTTGTAGTGACCCTGCAATGAAGCTTGGCCACCATACACCAGACATTTTGCTGCTGGTTTGCCTGGTGTGATAATTCCTGCTGCCTGCAGATCCATGAGTCTCATCCAGCTTTGTGCCCTTACTGGCCAGATCCTTCTCTCAATGAGATTATTGATATTTTTGCACAACAGTCAACTCAGAGAAGATAAAATGAATTCTTGATCTCTGAACCATGGAGGTTCCTTGTATGTGTGCTGGATGTATAGATTAACACACATACTGTGTGCACACAAGGGATTCTGTAAGTGTAGACTCATGAGCCCTGCTAAATTAAGCCTAGTGTATATTTTAAGTAAGTTACAAGGCTGTCTACTTGGCCCTTTGAAGAAAAAGCAAATGAAGACATTTTGTTTCCTGTATTTCTGATCACAATATGACACACCTAAATAATGCAGAAATTTTAAAGTATCCACAGTGTAATCATAAATAATGGCAAGTATTTTTTAACTCCATGGTGAAATGGATGGGTGTGTAGACTTATCAGACTTAAAATTTATCAAAATTATAACTGAATTATAACCTGTTACTGATCTCTGAATTGTTACATTTTGTATGCATAATCATTGTTAGGCTACAGATAAGCTATTATGGCTTCTCTACTTCTGAGCAATATCATGTGCCATCATGTAGTGTTTCCATCTGACATTATTTAGATAAGTGGAGTCATTTTCATTTTATGGTAAAATAAGATTATTTTATTTTTCTTATTCTGTGCTCCCAATTTTCCAATGTCATTTGTCTGCTGTTAAGTGTTTACTGCTTTCTATCTGCTTTCTGTCTTCTACACTGCACACATTTAGGGAGAGGAACTGTCTTCTATGTTATCAGTCTGAAGCTGAGGTTAGATTGCCTCTGTGAGTGGCTGTATCAATCATAAAACTATAACAAGAGTCCTGTTGTCTAACAGCTACGTATAGCTTAGTTTTATATTAGGGGTAGGATGAGTCATGCTGTCTACATCTGTCTAGTTTCACCTTCTAATCTACAAGCTTTGCAAGCATTACAGAGTTTTAAGCACCTAGCTGCTTAGCTTCCTAATTCTCCTTATGTAGTCAGGAGAGAGATGCAGGCTCTTCCCAGAGCACAGTCCAGAGCATCTGCATGGGCTGTGCCTGGAACGGGCCCAAGCCCTGCCCTGTACCGTGAGGAAAGGGTGATTACAGCGTGCGAGGGGTGATTACAGGAGCTGTGTTAAGGGCTGCTTTATTGCTGCTGGCTTACCAAGTTACTCGATCTCTAGCTGATCTTACTTACCATATGAAATTTAAGGCAATGACTGGGAGAAAACAGCAGGCGAACAGATAATTTACTATGAGTAAAACAGTGCACAAATGTAGGATATGTAGTTAATTTAATTGGCATAGTTGTTTTACTTGCAATTAAATAAAATATTTCGATGGCACTTATCTCCATGTTGCTTCCTAACACCGTCAAAAATAAATACTTAGGGTTTTAGCATTCAATGACTTCACTTCCTCACAGAACAAATCAGTGTAATTAGAATATTATTTGGATGGATATTTTTAGTATCTGTATACAAATAGATTTCTCTTCTGTAATACATGGCAATTACGTTTAGGCAAAATTTTGTTTCTTCAGTATGATATAGACTTAATAAAAAGTATATTGTAATTAATATTGTAATAAATTTAATTCCAACATCTAATTAATATTGCAGTTCATGGTGTAGAAGATGAAGGACTATCTAATATCACACATACAGTTCAATGTTGGCTAGTACCTAGGAAAACATTTTTTAAACCACTTAGAAAATTTCTTCTTTTAAATTCCTAAGATCAATGTTAAAATATGCCTGAAATATTGTTATGAATTTGCTTTTTAATATAGGAATTATTGGTGTCTTTTAAAATTGTCATTGGATTTGGCAGTCTATTCTTTTTGAAGCATTTTGGCACTTTATTTCTTTTGAAGCAAATGTTCAGAAAGGAATAATGTCACAGAAAGGAAATCACACTGTTTCACTGCTCAGTCACCCTCAGAATTTGATCTTATAGAGCTAGAAGATAATATTTAGATAACTAAATCAAGTGCTGAAATGAGAGTGGTGAAATATAACAAACTCTCCCTGGAAGTGATTTTTTAATTTTTAGAGATTGTTAAAGGCTCATGCTTGATAATTCTCCTCTACATGAAATTTGAAGCATGTTTGGTTGATTCCCCTTAGAATTGCAAATACTCTTACTTAAGAGTTAGATAACTCAGTAAAAGAAAGTCTAACAGGAAAGCAAACATACTTAGCTTTATCTAGAAAGCTGGTCATGAAAAATGTGCTGTAAACTGTAGTTCTGAGCGCTTCTTAGTTCTCATTTTCTCCTACAATTGTTAGATTTGGTCACGGTTTCACAGCAACACTCGTGAGTCAGATCCTCAATAATTCTGATCACAAACATTTCTCTAAAAGCTCTGCTTCAGGCCAAACAAGCCTGGGTAAACAATCCCAATGTATTATTTCTCAGGTGTACAAGATACTATTGGTTGAGAAGTGTTGCGTTGTGAGGCCATATCTTTATGAACACTTCCTTCAAACATGTGCTGCCAATGAAGCTATGCAATGATTTCAATAATTTAAATTTTTTTATTATCTTCAGCCTTTAATCATTTTTATGCTGTTCTGATTCATTACTTGTATTTTCTTTTGCTTTCTTTAGCTAAGTAGCCCTACAGGAGGCAAGGGGGAATTCATCTGACTAAATATACATTCCTTTTAGTCAATAAAGAAAACAGGTCTTTTTAGTGCACAATTAATTTTATCATTAAATGGCTATTTTAAATAATACAAATTTATCTCAGCCTGGAAATGTTAATTTTTGGTGTGGATTATGGAGAAGCCTTGGAGGACCAGATACAGGAACCAACATTGCAGATACCTAATGTGGGGTTTGGTTTAATATACCTAAATCTGGGTGTCTGTAGATGTCTAACTGAAAGTTTAATATCCAGGTGCTGTTATAGTCAGTGAAGTCTGGAAAAGGATTTGGTGTGGATATCTGTTTTAGGGTGAATTTGATTAGTTCTTGAGGGTCAGTTCTCTGTACTGATCAGCTCTCCAGTGGCTATAAAAGGCACTCCAGGTATAGAGTCAATATATAAACACCTATGCATTAACACCTAATTTCAGTGCCTTGAACTACAAGTTGAGTCCAAATACTCCTGTCTTTCTTTCATTTCACTTACACATTTTAAAGTTTTTTTTCTTGTCAAATAATCTTAAACCCAGTTCTGTCGAGTTCATCTTTTCTGCAACACTGCATATTGTTTTTGCTTTGGTTGTCTATTATAATATCTCCATATCTTTAGCATCTTTGAATTCCTTTCATCCTCTCACAAGCTCTTTTTATCCCCAATATATAGCAATATTCATCATTGCCAGAAAATTGCTTGCATTACTGATAAAATTCCCTAAGACATCTCTCAAGTTACCATTCTGCATGGTGGGCAGGACCTTACTTTCTCCTTCTCACACCTACACAAAGCTCAATTACAGGGCATGTTGATACATTTCAGATGGCAATATACTGACAACATTTTAAATTAAATTAAATGATAGCACATATCACTTTTTTTTTTTTTTTAATTAGAAGAACTAAACAAACATGACAGGAGAAAAAACAAAGTAGATAAACATTTAGAAAAATCACTAGTAGCTTTTGCATCTACATGTTTTAATGGATCTCTGATAGTTTGAACTATTTCAGAGTTTCCCCTTTCTTGTTTCTACAGCCTTACTCCTGTAGTTTTTGTATTTTTTTTCTCCTTTAAAAAATAATTTCACAGCTTCTGTGCTCTTCAATAACTATTCCATATCCCCCTATGCCTATTACTCCTTTCATTCAAACACTTAAATGAGTCACACCTTTGTTAATGCTTTACAGTCTCACCTCTCCTAGTAGTCCCAGTTATGTCTCAATGTTTTCTTTTTTATTTAACTCTAAAATACAGGCTCCCATTCTGTGAACACTTGCTGGATGGCTGTAAGTCTGTTGATTTCAGTAGGAGTTTATAAAGGAAGAAGTTAAGACTTTGCAAGACTTTAAAATTGATATTGTAGGTATACCAAGCTCAATTGTGCTGTATTTTATATTGTTTCCCATTCACTATTAACATAGGAGCAGTTAAGTTACCATTAACTCTTTTGACACAGAAAATCATACATTTCTTTTCTGCTTCTGGTGTTGACAATATGCAATAAGCTGGCAGCTTCAGTTATGTGAGTGAAAATAAATATATATTAGATGTAGTCAAGAGCAAGGCATTTGGCCATCTATCCTACTGGAAATGTTTAAAATTCACATTTTAAAACCCCATGTTAATGTGTTTTTTCACTCTTAATAAAAATGATAGTAAAGGAAACAAATATTGGATGGCTAATTTATTTCTTATCAGAACTCCTTAATTTTGAAATTTCAGGAATCAGTGTAGTAGCAAGTGTCAGAGTAAATGAATATTTTGTATACTGATCTGGCCACTGCACAGGTGTGTAAGAATGCCTTTGGTCTATAGTGTGCATTATTACTTCCACTCCTAGACAGGAGATCCAAGCTCACTTCACAAGAAAAGTAATTTCATTTTCTTTCATTGGCTGGGGAATAATGGCCCAAGGGATTTTATTTGTGCATTTGTTCTGGCCCAGAAAAGTGAGTGCTCTAAAGCAGAGCAACACCTTGGGAGTCAATGGCATTAGGACAGATTATGTCAGCTGAGGAGCTGGAGTTGAAATAAATTGAGAAACTTTATTATAACTGTGCCATTGTATATCTGTAAAAGTATTAGAAGTCATTCAGTGTTTTATTGTTACTGCATGTAGATGTGATTTTTAATGCCTTAAACCTCCTTAGTCAAGATCTTAGTTTTAAAAATTGTTATTAAACATCTTTGCCCAAAGTATTTTTATATTTGATATACCAAAAGTGTCACCTACATTTCAGCAAATATGCACTGTGATTAAAGGGTATAATCTCTCAAGAGAGGTTTATAATAATTTTAATTACCCTGGACTTAATAAAAAGACTTAAGAGATTTAATAAAAGGGCATTAAGAGATTGCCAAAGGGTTATATATATATATTTTTGTAAGAAAAATTGTAAAGCTTCTGTGACTTTGAGGTGGGAAGGTGGGAAGACTTAGTGGGAAAAGAGGAGGAGGTGAGCAAAAGTCAAGATGAGGATTATTGTCAATTAAGCTTCCCTTTGAACCGTCTAACTTGCATATGCAGAACCTGACACAGCTGAAAATATTTGCAATTTCCTGGGCCACACAGACCAGAGAGGTTGCTGTATAGCTCAGTGACCTTCAGGAAACTGCAAGAGAGTGTAATAAAGGTATAAACTCAGCCAGTTTCTTCTAGCTCAGTGCTAAGACATTTTAACTCTAGTCCAGGGGAGAAGATTTGAGTGAATGAGGGACTTTTGAGAGACAGTACATTCATTTCTCAGGCCCTGAATATTTTGTTTGGTTTTGATCTACCTTAGATCAAAACTAAACAAATTTTCTGCCCTAATCCTCATCCTCTGCTCTTAAGTTTCAGGTTAGCATAGAAATCAGTGTTTTTCTAGTCTTCTAGGGTATAATAAATGTAACAAGAGATGAGAAGATGAAAGTGAACCAACAATCTCCAGACAGGAAATTCTATAGCTCTTACAAAACAAGGCAAAATCCAACATGGAAACACCTAGAACATTGCCTCACTTCACCCTTATACTGAATTAAACCTCAAGCCTTATCCAGAGAGATAAGGTGGTGATCTAAATGTAGATACCTGAACATAAACCTGCACAAGTTCTCTTGAAGGTTTTGTTGGCTGGAAATGAAATGAGTTGCTTAGATTTTCCAGTTGGGGTTAGCACATATTTCTAATGTGTTTTCCATTTCCCAATACTACAGTCTTTCAGTGCTGGGATAAATCTTTTCTCCTGGTTGTGGGCATTCCTGTAAGCCTCAGGGATAGATGTTTCTGCACAAGGAAGCACAGAGGAGTGTCCTGGGGCTTATAAAGCCTGTTTTCCTCTGTATGGAACTCTGGACAGAAACAGATTTCTTGAACAATTTTATACAACCCTGTACACAATCCACATCTAGTAACCCTTTTCTCTTGCCACTGTCCCCAGAGACTACACCTCTCATGTGCAGAGAAACCTGGTGTAGGTGTCATCATTCAGAAATGAAGATTAAAACACAATAATACATGAGAAGCAAACCTGTACCTACCTTTATCAATGAAAGTACCACTAAAGTTTCAGATAAATGTAGCAATGTAACACTATTTAAAAGAAAACAGTGCCACCATCTCTTCATCTATATCTGTGCACATCTCTCCTTTCTTATTTCCCACCTCTTTATTTGTGAGTGAAAGCTACAGAAATCTGGCCAGAGGCACTCAGCTCCTCCTATATTCTGTAAAATGCATGGGGATGTTTTTAAGTCTACACTAAACAAATTATAAGTTTGAGAAAGACATTTTCTCTGGCATGAAGGCATGAGGCAAGCTGAAAAAATATGTATGTTTAGCTCATGCTCTGTTCATTGATCAAAGCACAATTGTTTCCTCACTTTTATGTGATGTGCTAAAAATGCAAAGCAATAGCCATTTTAAAATTATTTTTGGCAAGCAGTGACTTGAGATGGCAAGAAAAATGGAACAGCAGAAAAAATTGTATATTTTAGATAACTGGTATGCTTAACTAACTCTTAAAGCAGAAATGATAAAAAATGGAATTTTGAGAATTTTGAGCAGGTTCATGCAGCCACACTAGCTTTGTTCTGAATTCCATAAGGTTGTAATTCAAATAAACACAACCAAGTTAAAATATGTATTATTCTATTAATGAATGAAACCTAGAGGGTTTTAATGCTTCTGTGGAAAGAAACTGATTCACTGCAGACTAATTCAAGACGAGGTTTCTGCTCTTGGCAGAAACAAACATGCGAACAACAAATAAATTTCTAGGCATCTAACCTGCAAAACAAAGCAGTTTGTTTGTTTGTTTGTTTGCTTGTTTTTTATGCTGGGAGCTTCTCATAAATAGTAAAACCAACATTTGATTATTCTTTTCCTTTGGCTAAGAGTGAAGAGCCTTCACAGTGGAAATATAACACAAATTGTAAACCATCTGAGGAAGGAACTGTGTTTGCCTTTATTGTGGACAGCAGTCAGCTCTACTTAGTTTCCATGTCTCTGAAAAGGTCCAGCAGGTCTGTCTAAATTGCAAAAACACATTAAAAATTCAGTCATATCTATACATGGGCAGGTTAAAGCAGTGGAGGCTTTATGCACTGTTAGCATTTCAAGTGCCCAGTCCCCCTGTCTGTCCTGGCTGCTGACTGAAGACAGGGCTGTGGCACAGCCAGTGCCCATCCAACTGTTGGCTGGTGTGGTTCCACCCTCCCTGGCAGCCAGGAGTCAGATTGGTTTAAATTGCTGTGCAAACCACAGTTTAAATTATCCTACCTGGGTTAGGTATCTCAGGTTGAGAACACACCTTCCTTTGTGGTGTGTTTCAGCATGACTTTCATGTTGGTTTTATGTTTCCCACTAAAACAGAGATTGTACAGAATGTACTCAGAGGAACACTACTAAGTTCCACCAGAGATTTAGCCTTTGGCTACAACAGGCACAGTCCTAAGTCCTGAGAAAATTCCATATACTCCCTATGACTCATTTCTGCATACCTTGCCCAGGCAAAGCTTTCACTTAATAGGATATTTTTAAAAAGGGCCAGACTAGCAGTTACACAGGATATAGCTGTCAGATTGTCAGATCAAGTAAAGTCACTTGGCTTTGGAGGTGAGTCAGGGGGTACTACACAGTGTTTTCATAGCACAGGCAGTGGAAAATGTCCCTTGTAACAGTATTAGGCTTTAAAAAAAAGGTATGTAAAAATGCATGGGCATTATTTTTAAGGTTTTTCACCATTCTTGTCCTGTTTTGTACAAAGCATTTAAACCCATTCTGTATGTTAAATACCTAGGCAGTACTATGAATTTAAATTTAATTTCATTACATTTAAGCACATGCTTAAATGATTTGCTGGACCAAATCCAGAATGCTTGCTGAATCAAACTGAAATACAGCTATGTCTGTTCTTCCTCCTTAAACAAACAAGCACAAAATGAAATACAATAAAATAACATTCCCAGAGAAATCCTTTGCCACAGAAAGAACTGCTGCAATGTTGTGTCAGTAATTGGCTTAATGTTTAGTATGTGCACTGTTCATACAAGTGTAATGCAGCAGTTAATAATGTAAATTTTACAATTTTATCCTCATGTTATACTGGGCATAGTTTTGTCAAGGAAAAAAGTAAAATGTAAAAGTTAAGAAGAAAACAAAAGCTGGAAATGTCATTCCAAATTTGTTAGCTTTGAGTCAAGCTAAGAAATGACACTGCAGTCTTAGCAGCATCAATGGAATCTTGAAAAAAATCTGGATTCACTTTCTTCAGTGCACTGGTGTGCAATTCAGGACATGCAAAGCAAGACTCAGCTCACAGAGGTACAGATGCTTCATCAGGGCTGGTGAGTTAATGTCTATTTCTAGCATAAGCTAAAATGAGAATAATGCTTGTTATTAGACAATACAAGGGAAATGTATTGATTTTTTCAAACATGCTGAAAAATCCCACTTCCTATTCTAAGTAGAACCCAGTCAGTATATTTGGATTTTTTTGTGCTTTGTTACTAGGAGCAGAACATATAAAATTTTGATAAATGAACCAAGGTAAGAGAGTAGAAAGACTGTAGAAGGAATAAAAATTGGGCAATAACAAAAATAATACCAAGTACCTGTGAACCAACCTGTGAAACAGCAAGAATATTTTCTACTTTACTGGACTGTGAGTAAGGACCTAAGTTGCTGTGAGCTGTTTCTTTGAGGAAGGCAGTTTTACTTTTTTTCTCCACTTAAATGGGCAATGCAGTGCAGGGTTGACCACATTTTTTTATGTGTCCATGGCCCCACCCAAGCAGGGGAACATTTTTAGGGCCTTTCACATTAGGCTCTGGTAAATCTGTGATGTTCCACTGTCTGGATGGGAGTCATAAGTATTTTTCCATGGATTTAGTATTTTGGACTACCAAATGCTCCATATGTTCTGTTCCCTGCTGCACTGAGGTGGACAGGCAAGATAGAAGGACCAAGTGACTTGTGCAGAGCTATTGAAAAATAAGATATCATAGCTTCAAAGTAGAAGTTTTTTCTTCCCAATCCTGTGCCCAAACTTTCCTTCTTCCTATGTTGTTTTCCTGCTCAATATTCTCTCAAAGAAACAAAACAGCTTTAAGAACCTTCCTCAGACCATGACCCATCCTGAATTTTCTCCACTACACTGGTGTGTTTTCCAGTAGTCTCTTGAGTTGCTCAGCAGAGATGTGAAGCCCAAATGCAATTCCATGGACTCAGCCCTGGATACAATATTCTTCTTGTCTAGGTGCAGAGAGCATGATTGGGCCTTGACAGAATGGCCTGGTTTATACATTTTCAGAAATACAAGAGTTTTCAGTTTGCTTTGAAATTCTTACCCTATTTCTTTTTTTGTTTCTCTTGGTATTGTTGTTATTGTACTATAAATAATTAGACCTGCCGAAATTAGGAATGTAATTACAAAAATTAAACAGGGAAAGACCAGCTGAGCCTGTCCCAGTTCCCACCAAAGGCCTATTGATTTAGGCTTTGGATCTGTCAGATTATGTGTGAGCTAGCAAGGGAAAGAAGCCCAGGGCACTGGTGGTGAGAGTGGCCTGTGATTGTCCCCAGAGTTACAAGGCCAGCATGTATGTCAGCAGGGCTTTGATGGGGACAGGGGTCTGGGACAGTGGGGGCTATCATGGGATGGAAAGCACTCCCAGTAAGGAGACTGGTTGTGGCCACCCTGTGCTGGAAGGTAAGGGGCCATAGCTGCATCACTACAAACAGCTGTGCATAACCATGTGTGAAGCACCATGCCAGCCTAGTTTTGGACCTATATCCAGAGACAGCCCACTGAAATTACTGCAATAAATATTACCAATAATTTTTCATGCCCTAATGGACAGGGTCTTTCTATTTCAGTTTTTAAGATGCTTTTACAGAAACCAGACCCACCCAAATTTAGAAGTCTTCTAACAGAGCTTTTGTTTTAATAACAAATAACTTAATTAATTGCAGCCCAAACTCATACATGGTGCCGAGAAGAATTTTTCCAAGGTCAAAGGATGTTTCCTGTGGTCTTGGCATTTGGATATTTACTAGTTCCATATAGAGCCAGGTATGAAATCCAGCCTCCAGCTTTGTCTTTGAGCTCTCTCATCCCTACACTGCTCTGGAACTGTCTTCCTCATTCCTTTTGGTCTTCTATTCAAGGGGAATGCAGGCAGAGAAGGCTGTAACAGCTTACCCACTTCCTTTCTTTTTTTTAGAATCAGGTCTGGGATACAAAATGCACATATAGGCAATGAATTACTTGCTCAATTGAAAGATTCCATGTGGTGACATGGCATATGTATGGTATATCTTATTTAGAACCTCTTTCTGCACACAGTAAACTTTGTTCAGTTCAGAACATTCCAAAGAGCTTCAGCACATTTTATAAATCGTGATCATAATAAATATTAATTGCACATATATTAATTATAGTAAACTCAAAGGCTCTAGCTCTCATCTGGATCTCCATAGGACCACATATGACATATTACCAATAGAGATGACATACCTGGCATTTGGAGATACTTTTCTTAATTACTTCCTGCCATGCCTTAGGGTACATTCATGTCATTTTGCATAGATATATACATACACACACTCCTGCAGAAAAGGAATAGACAATTCCATATGGTCCTTTATCATCAGACAAGGACATTTGTATTTCATGACCCACAATTCTTTTAAAGACATTTGGTAAGTCAATACAATTATACAAGGACACAGATTTCTGCTGGGGAACCGATTCCCAAGAGGTTTGGGGAAAGCATGAATGTTTCTTGATTGTGTAATAAGAACCAATTGCTCCCAGAAGTTGTGAGGTATTCAACAGAGACCTTGTACTAGAAGAGACACTGGTCCCAAAGGAATAATTTTGCATGGAGAAAGAGCTATGTTATAAGAATCTGTGTTTTCTGAAGATTCTGTATCTGATAGGGGCAGAAGACATAAGTGTATTTGAAAGAAGCACTACTTTTCCCTATAAAGTTTCCCCAAAGTCCGGACTTGCTGTCTGAATGGCAAGTGGAGTTTGTCACCAGGCTGAAATGAAGTAGGAAAAATATTTCAGCTTGGTGGGAAAATGCTTCAGTAAATTAGTATTGGACTAAATAGGAGAGGATGGGATTTTTTTATTTGAGTATAGAGATTGCTGCTGTATTTTTTCAAATTTATGACTGTGTCTATTCCTCTTATAAAGATTTCCTTGTTTGTACACAGCTGTAGAGGTCTTGCAAATGGGAGAAGTTCTTTCAGCTGAACATATGAGAGAGGCTTTGCTTTTCCCTGGTGAGCAATTGCAAGGCAGCTCAGTTACCTGTCAAGAGGGTTTTGAGGTGTGTTCTATCCACACCTTCTTTTTTGGCAGCCTGTGGGAAGAATGGTTACATCTGAGAGCAGAATCAAGCTGAGGGTGAACATTTATTTTGGTGTAAAATCGAGGGGACTGCCCTCACACAGGGACAGAACCCCTCCATCTCCCTGAGTGATGAGGTACAAACTGAAGTCTAATCTCTGACACACAGGCACAGGGAAGCGTTTGGAAGCACCATCTCTGGAAATGTTGATAAAACGTGTGGCACTTGGGGACACGGTTTAGTGGTGAACACGGTGATGCCGGGTCAGCAGTTGGATTTGATGCTCTCAGAAGTCTTCTCCAACCATAATGATCCTACGGTTTTGTGATGACGAAGGTCTAAAATTGCGGCAGGAGAGACTCAACAAATGCCCATTTACATCCAGCTGCCATTTTTGTAACACAAACCTTTACTGTCAAACCTGCCCCTCCGCCTGGGGAGGCAGGACTAAAATGGAGCCCGGGCACCTGGATGGCGAGGTGCCCCCATGACGACGGGTGCTGCGGGCTATAACACGCCTTTCTGTGCCTTTCTGTGCCTTTCTGTGTATTTGAGGGTGCACCCTTTTTGTGGGGGAGGTCAGGGAGCGGGGCAGGCCCCGCTGGGTTTGGCACAGCCCGCTCCCCGCGGGCAGCCACCCGCGCACGCCGAGCCATTGCTCCCTCAGGCTGCCCCGGCACGGCTCCGCGCCGCGCTCCCGGCACGCTGTTTCTCTGGCAAATTTACGGCGGGAGATTTGCTGCTGGGCTGACCTTTCTTCCTCCGTCCGGGGTAATGAATGTTGCTGTTTAAACGCTCTGCCTCCGCAGCCCCTGTGCTTCAGGTTTTCAAAGAGTAGCAGAGTACCCAGGGGAAGGCCTTTGTTGCCTGGCTGTGAAACCTGAATATGGGCTCTCCTCTTGGAAGCTTGAAAGGCAGAAAATAACAGCTGGCAATAGATTTATGGAGTGTAACTTTGCCTAAATCATGTCACAGAGATGGAAAATATGGAAAATATGGCAATCAGTATAATGCCATGGAGCAAAATGCAGGCCAGCATCCATCCAGCAAGAGTAAGAAAAATGTCAAGGAAGTTTCCTGATAGACAGCATGTAATCACTTCAATTAAAATACTCTAAACACAGGAATATTAGTGAATATGCCTTTGAATATATATACATGACCACTTTACAATCAATATATTCCTTATTCATACATATACACACACACACACACACACACACATATATATATATATGTGTGTGTATATATGTAGTCCTTCACAATTTGAATGGCCAGCTACAGGTATATAAGGCCTTCTAGTTTAAAATGGATATATTAACACCTAATTATCAGTACCACATCATGGAGCTAGTCCCTAGAAAGCCTACTTTTCTATGTTGTAAATGGGTCAAAAAAATATAAAATAAGGAATTACACAGTTAAATACATATCCTATTAAATTTCAGTCTTCAGTAATATGTCTCATGAAAAATTCATGTTCATATTATTAATCCCATTTCTCTATTCCTAAACTGATAGAGAAGTATAGTAATTTTTTTGTAACTAATCAGTTATACCAAGAAACATTCCAAGAAAGAATCAAAAGGTTGCACTAACATTTTAAAAAAAGTTTTAAGATTTCAAGTAAAAAGTTATTCAACATTTCTTAAATGTGACAAGAATAATAAGAGGAAAAAATTAGAAAACTGAAAACCTGGATTAATTTCCATTCTCTGTTCTGTATCCCTATTCCTCTCTCTCTTATTGCAGGGAAATGTGTATTGGGTTAGTTGTGGATGTGAATTCCATTGAGTGTAGGGACACTTGTTTATCACTTTAGTCTAGTGGTCAACTACTATTCAGAGGCCAGACAGACCATTAGACAAGATTATACTCACTATTTCAAATACAAATAGTCAATTAAAATTTGCTTGACTACAACAAACTCACTGTACAGAAATACCTCAAAAGGCTCCAAGTGCAGGAAGATTTTGATGTCACTATGTGTGTCATATTATCCCACTAAAAATCCACATTCAGTCTTTACTATGCAATGCAGCAGAATAAAGTGATGTGTGTACATTTTACATATGGGATCCTAAACACCTGTGAGATAAATTACATCACTTTCAGCAGAAGGTTGAGTTTCTGTGATTTCTCCTAAATCACACAGTAGCTGTAGAATCATTGAATTATTTAGATAATCATTGAATTATTTAGGTAGGAAAGAACATTTAGGATCAATGAGACCAGCCATTAACCCAGCACTGCTAAGTCCATGACCAGACCATGTCTCCAAGTGCCACATTGACTCCATATTTTAAATACCTCCAGGGATGGTGACTCAACACTTCCCTGGGCTGCCTGTTCCAATGCTTGATGAGCCTTTCCTTCCTTAAAGAAATTTTTCCCAAACTTCCCCTGGCACATCTTGAGACTGTTTCCTCTTGTACAATTGCTTGTTCCCTGGAAGAAGAAATTGACCATCACCTCCTTTGAGGTAGTTGTAGAGAGTGATAGGATATTCCCTGAACCTCCTTTTCTCCAGGCTAAAAACCCTCAACTCCCTCAGCTGCTCCTCATAAGAATTATGCTCCTTGACCCTTCACCAGCTCCATTGCACTTCTCTGGACTTGCTCCAGCTCCTCAATGTCTTTCTTTTCATAAAAGAGCCTAAACTTGATCACAGAGTTTGAGGCTCAGCCTCACCAGCAGTGAGTACAGAGGGGTGGTCCCTTTCCTAATCCTGCTGGCCACACTATTTCTAATACAAATAGTTAATTAAAATTTGCTTAACTACAACAAACTCTCACTCTAGAGAAAAGACCCCAGCAGGCTCCTGGTGAGCCAGTGCACTGAACAGCACAGGGCAGTGCTGGATAAGGACAGATCTAAACAGCAGAAAGCTTCTCAGTGTACATGTAGGCACTCAGAAGACAAAAACTGAAGCAAAAATAAAGCTAAAGAAAGCAACTAGTTTCATCCCCAAAGGAGTTCATGATCTTCTAAAATTTCAATTATTTTAATAGCATGACTGTTGGTGGATACAGGGGAGATGTAATCTGTTCAGTATCTTAAGAAATCTCTGCAATACGTCTTACAAATGGCACAGAAGAAAATAGTCACTTTTAAGGAAATTAGGCCTTAGTCTGAAATTTTCTTGTTTTGCTTGCTTTTTGTTCTTTTGTTTAATAAACTTTGATGCCAGAAGAAGCTGAACAAATAGTGATGGACATATATGCTAAAGGAGCAGCCTGGAAGCTCTCAATATAATGTGCATGCCAGGAATATTGTCAGGCCTGCATTGACAGAGGCTTTGATTCAGGGCATTTACAAACTAAATAACAGAGGACCTGTGTCATTTTACAACTTAAAAGTATTGGTGTTGAACTGCTAATGTACAAGCAAATGAAGAAACTGATAAAATTTCAGTCAGGTGACAAAACTCAGAAAACATCTGTAAAACTGAAAAAAATAAAAATACATTGCTTGCTTTTTTCCCTGCTTTTTCTTTTTCCTTTTTAGTCAAAACTTCTAAATACTCGACTTAAAAGTTTTAAGTAAAATAAAGGGAAAAGTTATTTTATTTATATATTGTGTTTTAGCTTTTCTATATATTTTTTTTAATTGAACATTGACATTTTCAATAAAAATCTTTGTTTCAGTAATACATATTTTCCTACTCATCATCTTGTATGAATGTGACCAGCAGGCCTGAAACCTGTGTATGTATTCATTAGCCAAATGTGAAGCCAGGCTGGCTGCTGCTAACATACAGTGCTTTTAATTCTAGTATATATCCTATTGCTTTCTCTGTTTGTGATGCATGCACTTGACACCTCAGCTAGCACAGTGCTACAGGAGCTGTTCTAGCTGCCTTTGCCAGACCCCTTCTGGTTTTGCTTTACCACTGTGCCCTGTTATTCCTTGTCCTCTTCTCTCCCATAGCAAAGCTGCTTGAAGAGCTGGAGGGGAATGTAGCCTGAAGTTCCTTGTGAAAAGCAAAGAGGGGCATGGCCATGTACTGGGGTACCATGCATAGACTTACAAATTTTCTGTTGGCTATTTTATATAAAGATTTTCACAAGGAATTAGATGTATCTGCACTTGTATATTCGGCACTGAATAAAAACAGTTTTTATAATTCTACTGTACGCCTTACTTCATTTTTCAAGGAAACCTTTAATTGTAGGATGGACTTGAAAAACCGCTACTGGGAAATTCAATTTCTTTAACAGCTGAAATCTACACTTTCATTGTATTAGTAATGATATGTGATAAAAAAGGAAATCTGCATGTAGCATCTCTTAAAATCATCAAGAAATGGGGTTTTGAAGAAACATTAACCTCATTAGATTGAAATATGAAAACTCCATGTTTCCTCTTCTTAATGATTTCTTTCTCATCAAAACCAAAATATTGAATAAAACAAGCATTCATTTTAACATTGCTAATAGATGTCTCAAATTTTAATTTTGAAATTTTCTATGATAAATGTAATTCAACTTTTAAAATAAAGCGAACACAAGTGTATAAGAACAGTTTTGATAAGAAAATGAAAGTTTTTATATAACTCAAGACTGAACTGGGGGGGGAAGGGGATTCTCTTTTGTTTGTTCTGACAGGAAAATGTACCCACGCCACCCCGTTCACAAGTTGGATACTGTACAGAATCCATTTCACCCTTTTACTACTTAGGATTTTGTGCTAGGACTGGTCTCTCCACTAGAGATTTGGATTCTCCATGAGTTCTATGAACTGTGTGAATGACTTTGTGCAAGTGTCCATACTGGAGTAGGGCTTGAGGCCAAATTTGCCATCCCTCTGCATTGCTTGTTTACATAAACTCCTTCAGTTCAGTTGTGCAGTAATCCAGACAACACTCCTGGCAGGCTGGTGGACTTCCACTGCTCTGAGTCCCTTCTTCCTGCCCACACTTCTTTCTGTTTCTGGGACTGTCTGTGATTTGGTACAGATGTGGTTGCAGTGTTTTAGGCATCTCTGTAAGAAGTGTTCATAAAACTTGTCTATGCATTTTAACTTTCTTGGGGGTCTGTCCAGACAAGATGCAGATTGTGGGATTATGGAGCATGTTTTCATAGATGTGTTGGTTTTAATCTTAGATAACCCTAGATTAAAAATGAAAGGGAGCAGTATAGGCTCTGTCTTAGAAAATACAGAATGCAAGTTGCTTGGTGGCCATCAGTTGGCATGGTTGGAGTGGATCCTGGAAGAGTAAAGAAAACAGGAATCCTTCCCTAGTCTTTTACCAGCTTTCACTCCCCTTCTGCCATTTTCCTAGCCCGGGGCCTGACTCTCACAGTGTTCTCTGTTAAAGCTTAGAGCAGCAGCTCTCTCTGGTTGCTAGCACTAAAATGGAAATCATGCCATGGTATCTTCATGGCTACTCTTAACTGTAGAAGAAGGGCCAATGCTGTTCCTGAAATATAATCAGGCTTCCTCCATTTATTATCCTGCTATATCCTAGAGGCTGGAGCTCCCCATGATACAGACTGTTGAATGCACAGTAAGATCTCAGCTAAAGCTGTCAGGGTATTATTCTGGATGGATTTCAGCACCCATCCAAAGTCCACATATGAAGTTAGGAAAACTGCTTCTAAATTGGACTGATTTAACCATGAACTAATTGGATCTTTAACTTGGTAAAGAAGGAAACTTGTGTAGCTTCCTTGCATTTGGATATAAAAATGGTTCCACAGTGAGGTGGAAGAAATTTAGAACTATTAAACAGAGTGCTGAGGGAACAAAAAAACAACAACAACAAAAGTTTGTTTAAAAAAAATAAATAAAATATTATTCCAAACAGAGACCAATATAATCTGTAAAACTGGATACATTGTATTCTTTGTGATAATAGAAATAAACCAGCACAGGGAAAAAGCTTTCATGGTAACTTGTAAAAACATGTGGGTTAACTAACGTTGAAGCAGAATCTTTTAAAATCTTCTCTTTAAAGCTGCTCCTCAGAGCAAACACTCCTTTCTGAAAATAAAACTAAACAAACAAACCAACAAAAAAGACAAAGACCAGAGATGGTTCATAATGTTTTTTGAGTGGAGCCTAGACCTGCATAGCTACTTTTTAGTAACATCAGAATAAACAATTAGTACATTAAATAATTTAAATATGCATTTGGAGCTAAAACAGTTTATCTGTGCTGCTTAGAGGAGTTCAGCCATAAAGTGAACTTTTCAACAATCATTAGAAAATAAATTGCTACAGTTTTCTTATTCTATGCTATAGAATAAACTGGAAAATGAAAATCCTGGGTTTTCTTTTCTTTTCTTCTCTCTGATAGGTATTTTGCATGTTTGGTATCAGCTTTAGTGGTGTAGGAAGAATGCTGCAAGTCCTTCCAAAATTCCTTCTTTGTAGGTGCTGAATAGTAATGTATTAATCTACCCTTGGAAAGTCTAATAATAGAGTGACACTGCTGCTGGAGCAGAGCAGGCACAGGATGTGACTCCTGTTTCATGTTCTGTGTCCTTGTTCTAGAAAGACTTAGCTGCCGTGGGCTTTTCTCCCACACCTGCAGCAGCTCCAGGAGGCAAGCTGATGCAGCAGGATTGCAGCCAAGGAGGCTTTAGCTCCATGAATCTTCTCTGCTACCAGAGCAACAGGGCATATAGACATTAATATACTCCAGTCTTGTCAGGCAGTTGTGGAACAGGGCTTGTTGGGCCTTGATGTGCCTTCTGTGATCACATTGCACAACCACTACTGAGATCTGGGCTTATAAATTTGAGTATCCTTGCATGGGCCTTTTTAGATGTGTGTAATTTCTATTCTATTCTATTCTATTCTATTCTATTCTATTCTATTCTATTCTATTCTATTCTATTCTATTCTATTCTATTCTATTCTATTCTATTCTACGTTTGTCCTATCCTATCCTATCCTATCCTATCCTATCCTATCCTATCCTATCCTATCCTATCCTATCCTATCCTATCCTATCCTATCCTATCCTATCCTATCCTTTTTTTTACACCATGACAATCATTGGTGTCTATTGCTCATTTTACTGTAGCATTTTTTCTTCACACAATAAAAAGAGACATATTAATTCCCTGCCCTCCCTCAAAATCTCTCCTTGTGACAAAATGACAGGAATAGAAAAACCTGTCCAAGGTAGTCTCCTGAAGGCTGTAAGAACCCGGGATGTGACTGAGCTCACAAATTCATCATGTGAGAGACTTCAGATTTAGTCTTGACACATGGATGAAGGTGTATTTGATAACAGCAACAACAGCAATTGAAGCATGTATTATAACATGATCTAGAATTATTTTTATTTTAGAAGGTAGTAAAACTGCTTCTTTGAAGCCAGTTTTTCTCCCCTTCCCTTTGCACTGCACTACTAAAACCACCAAATGTGGAGTGTGTTGATTTGGGGTGGATTTTTATTTTTTGTTTGTTTGAGGATTTTATTTTTTCTGCTTCTAGAATAAAGCTTCCTCCAGAAACTTCTGAAGGTCTAATTCTCCCTTGAAGCCAAGGATTTGAAACCAATCTTACAATATCTTGTAAGCCTAACAGGTGAGGCAACACTTGTAAGCCCTGGGTCTTTTAAGAAAAGCTTCTTCTTCAGCGTTTGAGTCACTGGTGAATAGCTCACTGCAGCTCTGTTTATATAGACATATGGTGAGAAGAACACTAATACAGTTGTCTCTGCACAACTGTAACAAACAATCTGCTTATTGTGTATTTTTTTAGGCAACACTTCATGCTGTCTAACAGGTGGCTCCAAGTTACAATAGCCACACTGTCGGGGTAAAACAAACCCCATTTACACAAGAGCCTTGACTGGAGATAGTGACTAAGACAGCCTGAAAAATCAACCTTAGAAAATGATTGTTTAAAACACTGTAAATGCCACGAGCCTCCAATGAATATGAGCCCAGCCTTTTACGTCCTCCTGTTGCCCTCAATCTTTCTTAAGGCCAATAGAGTTAATTCCTCCCAATGAAACAAATGTCAAGCAACATTTAAAAATCTCTCACATATTCTAAATCTCAAGTTTATATATAATATAAAGTTTATATATATAGTTTTTATATATATAAACTTTATATAGTTATATATAGAGTTTATATATAATGCAGTGTCATGATGCATTATGTATCATAATGATTTATGTAAAAATGGAAGTTATTTTGTTTTTAACTTGTAGTGCAGGTTTTCAGTTTGTTAGGAACATGGTTTCACCTGTAATCTTCTTTACAAGAAGAAACAGTCTCAGCATGTGTCAGGGGAGATTTAGATTGGATATTAGGAAAAATTTATTCATTGAAAGGATAGTCAAGCACTGAGAAAGGCTACCCAGGGAAGTGGTTGTCACCATCCCTGGTGATGTGTAGATATGGCACCTGGGGACATGGTTTACTGGTGGGCTTGGCAATGATAGGTTAACAGCTGGACTTGATGATGTGAAAACTTTTTTCCTCCCCAAGTGATCCTGTAAGCATATTTGTGAAATGATGTCTTCCCTCAAAAAGTGTTTTCCTCAATTCTGCAAGGTGCTGAGTGCTTTCTGAATTGCTTGAGTTCAGCAAGACTTGACCATACTGACTTTCATGACTTTTTCTTTGAAGGAATAAAGCATCTTGATAACTTGGATCAAAAACTATTCAATCAAGATTTGGATATGTTTCACCCTTCTGGTGAAATACTAGCTTTCATCTTATGATGATCAGTTTCAAAGGTTACTTGCTGAAAGTATTCCCATTCTTTTTTTTTCCCTTCAGCTTCTTCATCCCACTCCCATCTCTTTTGCAAAATGTGGGAGAATTTTGATGCACACCCAAGTTTTCTCATCAGACAATATCTGGATGGAATTACATAGAGCCTGAACCAAACCTCTCAAAGTCAGTGGGAAAATTCCAGTGGTTTCAGTGGTATTTGAGTGAAGCTGCTACTATGCTAATTCATGAGGATACCTTACTCTATTTAAAAGAAGAATTACCTTAGGCATCTTGTCTGGAGCACTTCAAATAATTTGCTGGGAAAGTTTGAAGTAATCTAACTGTATTGAACAGTACTGTACACATGAACATCTTGCAGAGTTGAGGCACAGGCCAAGCTAAAACTTCATTAATGATCAGATTTTGAACTCTTACAGACTATACAAAATTTAGGAATAGAATTCTGCAATCAAACCCAAGGGACAAGACTTAATTTGCCTTCTTATACTGACTCAGTTTTTCAGGATGTTCACCATAAAGAGTATTTGAGATGGGGGATTGAAATGAAAAACAAAACCATAAAAAGGAATATTCTCCCTTTAAGTGTTTGTGTTTGTATGCTTGGATGATTGAAAAAGTACATTTCCTAAAATCTGAACAGGCTTTCTCAACACCACTATGGTTGCATGGAGTAAGATCTAAAGTTCATCAAGTCCAGGATTCTGTACTTAGCTATGGCCAATATCAGATAAAGATATAAAGACTCTCTGCCCCAATAGTATGTCTTTTTCCAGCCTCTAGCAGGTTAACATTGTTTTCCAAGTCTGAAATTAAATGGCTTCTCCAGTAGATAGATAGATAGATAGATAGATAGATAGATAGATAGATAGATAGATAGATAGATAGATATGGCTATACTGAGTTACCTAAAACAGTTGTATTCAGATTCTTCTGGTTACCACTGATCTCTAGTGCATGAAATATTCTTCTTTGATTTTCTTACATCATGAAAGAGAGTAAAATAAATGCATATAAAGATTAATCCTTATTCTTGTTGGTTATATCTATTCTAGTGAATTTACAGATGCCAGAGCCATTAGAGAGCTAATTAATTTATTCTGGCAAACATTCCCTGGCACAATTATGATCAAGGCTAATCAACAGTCAACTCCCAGGCAAAGTTCATGAGTGTGAACAGGCCAGGGACCTCTCCCAAAATGTAGTTTGGACGTGGCTATCTTGTTCTGGACATTAAAAAAAAGTTTAATGGCATAATCGTGACCAGACCAGTTGGCCTCTGGGCCAAGGAATGAGCCTTGCCAAAGTTTAACTTATCAGTAGGGATGTTCCCAGTCATTTCCTGCATCAGCATGTGCTGTAATCTGAGTTTGTATGATCTGAAAAAATGTTTCCTTGGCTTCAGAGCATAACTATTACAAGAATCACAACTGAGGGTTTTGAGTTTTTTTATTTCTCCTGGTGCCATTAGAACACTTTTTCCTTCCCAAGAGCAGTAAAAATACAATCATAGCAAAAAGATGAGGAGTTTATTAGGACAGTTGATATAAATGTTCATATTTTCAGTTAACAAGAAAAGGTACCTTCCTTTGAAATGGTCTATTTAATGTGATCTAATAATCTGGGTCCAACAGTATTTTTTATGCAGAGTTATTTTTTACTGGTATAAGCCTCAATCCAGCATGTAAAAACTAATTTCACTAATACCATCAACTTCCAATGATTAAATGAGAAAAAGGAATGTGATTTTCAGTATGACCTCATGGATTTCTGTTTAGCAGGTAAGACTGCAAAGGTGATGGATGTCCACAGGTGACTCTTCCAGCCTTTGCTTTTGCACAGGTGAGAATGTTTAGCTCAGGTACCTCTACAAAGGTGCCTGATACACAAAAGGGATGAGAGAGGTAAGCAGGGAGAGAGCAGAGCTTTTGGATGGGTCTGTGTGGGGCATCAAATGTTGTGTATGCTTACAAATGGTGATTTTAATGAGTGCCACGTGGTTTTGGTACCTTGCAAAATGCCACCTTTCCTTCTGTAATTACAAGTTACAAAATTACAAATTACAAAACCCATGAGTTCATCAGCTAATCAAAGAAGAGGAGAATGCAGACACACAGTAGAACTGGAGGCATCCTGTGAAAGATACCAAAGTGATGTCAACCAACATATTGGACAGCTTCCCAAGAGAACAAGCAGGATTTCAGTTTCTGTATCGTTGGATAAACAAAAATTTGAAGTCGATGTGACATTTTAGCACTCACTGAATGCCTTTGAGATTGCTCTGAATTTACACCTTACTTGAATTTAGAGTTTAAATACTTGGTAAACTCAAGTAAATGCCAAGGTGCCCTGTTATCCACTGGAGAGAAGCAGATGCCTTTCAAACCTTTCAAAAGAGAATGTCTGCCTGCTTTTATATTAACTTCTAGAGCATCACACTCAGATAACAATGGTGAGCACTGGTCCTTAGTGAATATAGTTCTGTGCTCTGTAAAATCACTTCAACCTCTTACCACTGAAAAGAGAATAAATGGAAACAGAAATAAAACTCTTCTTCCTTTCAGTCCTGCTTTCAGTAATTTCTGACAGCTGCATAAGGCAGCTGTTATTGGGGGGGAGAATTAATGCTAAACTCAAAAAGTTCAGATGGTGTAAGCTCAATGTCTTTGCCATATGTTTGAGGAAGAATGATGCACCTGAGGCACTTCTGAGTGCAGGCATCTGCTTTACAGTATGTTACATTCATAATAGCTCAGTCTAGCAGGGGTCACAAGCTCCTCAATTTATGCTAGTGCCCTAGGGCTGTCATTTTTAAAGTTCTTCAACTAAATTTCTTTTAAATGTGACACCAGAAGGCTTTCTATAAACATCTGTGTGCATCTGTATGTGTATATATATATATACATGTATGTATACTTACTTTATCTTCTATTTACTAGTTCTAATATAGAACTAAAATAACTTTTATTCCAGAAGTCATTCTGTGAATTAAGGAAAGTCAGTGTCAGCTGTTACTGTGCTGTCTGCCCTGGAGGGGATTCTCTGTCTTTAAGAATGAACTGAGGTGCAGTAAAGCCAGCACTTTCTTTTGCAGGATGGATAGCTTCCTTTTATAGGTTTACACTAGCACCTCATGTCCTTAAAATAAATGTTGCATTTTAAAATGCATGCTTTAATTTAGCTTCTGGAAAATGTTTTATTGCCTGCACATGGGAAATCAAAGTAATTTTTCAAGTTCTGTACAATATATCTCTCTTTAGCAGGAAGGCTGAATCTCAGTATCTCTCTTTTCGTGTAATTGAATAATACCTACATTTTTTTTCTCACTCCTCAGACTCTCCTATAATTTACATAGCTGGAAGATTGCCCCAGTGTTTTCAAGACTATATCATCTTCCATAGTCAGACAGAAATTTTGAAAGACAAATTAGCAGGTTTAACCAGTACTTTGTAGAAGGATGGATGTAGCAGAGGGATGGGTGCTGTGCCTTTGCAGTGACTCCATCTCTGGAGGTTTGCTAGACTACCTGTGTCTTCAGAAAGAAACATACAACAACAATATTAACCCTGTTAGTCACAAGTAGCATACATATGGAACAGGGTTGAGTGTGTTCCTGGTGGGGGTTTGAAGGCACCTGCACAGATATTGTGTGTACCATACAGGAGGGGGCTCTCTACCGGCTGATCCTACTGGATCCTACTGGAGTTCCCTGTTCTTTCCAAGGGTCACCCCAGTTCAGTGTTACTGTGTCTACCTCAAGTGGCTTTTGCAAGGTCAGACTCTACCTGTCTTCCATTAATTGTACCTACTCTTTTTGGGGGAGAATGCCATTATTCTTTTCCGTTTTTGATACACCATCAGTTTTTGTGTTTTCCTGTTTTCCTTCAAGTCTTTTTCTCTCTTTGCATATTCTGATACATCTTGGGGTATGGGGGAGGTTTTTTTTGGTTGTTTAGTTGGTTTAGTTTTTTGTGGTGTGGGATTTTTTTAAATGTGTATGTGTTTTCTTTGATTGTTTTACTATTTTTGTCACTTAATATTTTGATACTTTTATTTTTCTTTTCCTTCCTCATTTCTCTGCCTCTTATTTTTTCTCCCCATCCTGTTTCCTACTTTATGTGCTTTGCTCCCTTTCCATATATTTTTTCTATATCTTTGCTCTAAAAAGGCCACCTAAGGTTGCCCTGCTGTGGTACAGCCTCCCTGGCTTACTTTGGAGTGAAACAATATTTTCCCTGTGCTCTGAGGTCTGTGGTTCAAACACTCTCTCTTTTGCCTACCTAATGGGGTGAGAACCAACTCTATCCATAGCAGACTATTTGTCCCTTGAGTATTATGCTTCTGTGTGATCTTCTGAGAAGTCCAACATTAGATGTTGTCTAAGAGAATGATAGCATTTATTAAAAATGGTCTAAAAGGCAGAAATCATGAACCATGGAAACATGTTATAAAAATGAAACACACAGAAAAAGGCTCTTTTAAGATGCTGTTTGTAGTCCTGGAAATGTGGTTACTGAAAAAGATGATATAAGTCATAGAAACACCTATTCTTAGAAATCACAGCTGGCCTTCTACCTGGGGAGCTGACAGAGCTAGAAAGTGACCAAGAACAACTTCCCAGATCCCTGCCCTTCAACTATTTGTTTCCATAGGAATCATTCTACCTCCTATTTTACTGGAACCAACATTCCTAGCTCATGATCTTCAATAATTTATATCCTCTTTTAGCACCTAGAAGTTTTATAACCAGTTCATTAATTTCTTGATTTCTTTAATATCTGATTTCAGGCAGAAACTGTTCCTGCCTTTAAGTAGGAGGGGTAACCCTTGCTGTGTGCACAGACTGGGAATGAGGGGCTGCAGAGCAGTGCCATGGAAAGGGAGCTGGGGGTCCTGGTCAGTGGCAAGTTGACCATGAGCCAGCAGAGCCCTGGAGCCAGGAGGGACAACCCTGTCCTGGGGACATCAGGGACAGCATCACAGCCAGGCAAGGGAGGGACTGTCCTGCTCTGCTCTGGGGCAGCCTCACCTCCAGTGCTGGGGCAGTTTTGGGGGCCACAATGTAAGAAAGGCTGTAAACTATTGCAGAGTGTCCAAGGGAGGGCAGCAAGGATGGTGCAGGGCCCTGAGGGGAAGCCAGTGAGGAGGGGCTGAGGGCACTGGGTCTGTTCAGCCTGGAGGAGACTGAGGGGAGACCCCAGTGCAGCTACAGCTCCATTGGGAGGGGAAGAGGAGGGACAGGCACTGATCTCTGCTCTGTGGGGACAGGGACAGCACCTGAGGGAATGGCCTGAAGCTGAATTGGGGGAAGTTTAGTTTGGATATCAGGAAAACATTTTTCATCCAAATAGTGCTTGGGCACTGGAACAGACTCCCCAGGGAAGTGGTCACAGAGTTCAAGAATTGTTTGGACAATGCCCTTAGATATATGGTGTGACTCTTGGGGTGCCCTGTGCAGGGCTAGAAGCTGGACTTGATCCTGATGAGTTACCTCCAGCTCCCCATAGCCTATGACTCTAAGTAGGTGTTATCAAACAACGTTTCTTTTTTGCACCCAGAGCTGCAGTGGTTGTTTTATTGGCTCTACACATCCCAACGCCAGCTGCATTTTGGTTGCTTTATGTATTATCTGATTGTTGGATACCTTGTGATCCTTTACAATCACAGGTGCTTTATCAATAACACAGCAGTCATGTTAAACCTCTACAGAAGTGCACAGGAGCAAAACATAGGGAGTGTTCCAGAGACTGGAATTTAGCAACAAGGCATCCATTTTTCACCCATGTAGGAAAAGCAAAATTTGTTACATGTGTGTAAGAGGCTGAATTAATATATAGTTTTTTGTTTTGGTTTTTTTTTTTTTGGCAATTTCAATGTAAATTGAACAGTCTTCTCTTTTCGCCCACCCTTTTTTTTTTCAAAACATGGACTAGATTTCCCCCCCCCCCCCCCCCTTTTTTTTTTTTGGTTAAATACCTTGATAGACTACTGGTAATCTACCACTAATCCTTTCTCCTCAGTACACGCATAAAGAAATAAAAGATGCCAGTTTGTGGCTTAGCTGCATTCAGGAAAACTTCCGTATTGCTGCCAAGAACTGCCATCTGCCACCTACAAGCGCAGGTGCCAGGGAGTCTCCTCTGCACACAAAGCATAATAATATAACACAAAGGACCAATGTGCACTAATAATTGCTAAACACACAGAAAGAGGGGCCAGAACATTTTATGAAAGTTTACTTAGTCTGTGGAGATTTGCATACAGATGGCTAGGTCAGGGTGCTGTGTATGCCGCCTGGGCCACTGTGGGGTAGGGCTGCCTTCAAGCAGCCTTTATAAGCACACACGGCTTTTACTATAGCATAGTGTTGTGGAGAGACCTCATTCTGCACACACTGAATAGTCATTCAAGTAGCTTGCTTTGAAATGAGAAAAGACCTTGGATGGGGGGAAAAAAAGCAAATTCTTTTCTTTGTGAGACAGAGGAGGAGTGTTGGGAAAGAGGCCAGAGGACTTAAAGAATGTGGGTTAGCAACCAGGAATTAGAGGAAAGTTTCTGTGGAGACACACAATTAGATATGTGGCATTCACCCCTCTCCTTCTAGTGGGCAACAAGAGCAAGCACATTTCAAAGGGTTCATCATCTGCATGAAACAAGGATAGGGGAAAGAAAAAGCACCCTAATTTTTAAAGTATAAAGCAAAGTGTAACTGTCTTGAAATAAAACAAACCCAAAGGTTAAGCAGCAAGAAATTTCCCTTCGACTAAGAGAATGAAGACACAAACCCTGAATTTAGTGCATTTCCTTTGTGTATGTGTGAATCTAAAGCTGTATATATGTGTGCCTAAATACACATGGGGATGCCTTCTGATATATTTAGATATTTTAAATTTGAAATCATTGCTATAAGAATTAGTTTGTCACAAAATTATGGAATGCTGTGTTTTCTTTCCCTAAAATATACGGGACTTACTGACCACAAAATCTGGAAAGATGCTACCTTGTGTGGAATACTTATGGCAGGTGTCAGTATTTAGTTAGCAGCACAGTAGGTACATTTACAAACACTGTATGCGAATAGAGGGTGATTTTCAAGTATAGCTAATTATCAATTTTGCCTTTTATAACAGTTCACTACCCTAGGTGTGTGGTTCAGTTTCTCCGTTGCTTCCTGATGATTTTACCACACCTGTGAATCAATTCCTGATTCTGAAAGAGAATTAGTTCTGTTTACCTGTCTCAGTGGGAAAAAAAAATCTATTAATTTTCTTTATGTTTCTTACCAGAGGTTCTTGAAAAATAACCTATAAATTATTGCACATGCTATATTTCTTCATATACTTATTTTCTTATAGGTCATTTCAGAAACTAGTAATATAGCTTCAAAAGATACTGCAGTTAGAACAGTGTGTCTGGAGGTGAAAATCACATAATCTTACATTTTCAAAACTCTGCAGACTGAACATAGAATGACATAGAATTTAACTCTTTGCAATCACTGGATTCAAAAACTTTGCAAAAGCTCTGTGAGGTAAAAATACAAAAACATGCTTTATAGGAAAAGAGCAAGAGATAGGCTTGCCCAAGGTCACAGAGGAAGTCTAAGAGAGGTAAGAATTGAATCCTAGTCCCCTGAGTACCAAGGCAATTCTGTATCCATTATCATTCATCCTACTTTGAGAGTGCTAATTGATTTTGACTGCTTAGCATGAGCTCTTTAAAGGGGCCTGATTTTCAGGGCTGTTTGTCTCCTGCAGAATGTGGGGCTGCAGGCTGGGGCACGATGAAAAGGGCAGCAGCAGAGAGGCTTTTCCAGAGTTTTGGTGACTGCAGGGCTGGGTGCTTCCTCCCTGCTCACCCTGTGGCTGCAGAGTGTTTTCTCTCTGTTTTTGCTCTGCAGCAGCTCCTCGGGGCAGAGCCCAGCTTGGGGTGCTCATTGAGTCTGCTGTGCTCTCGGTAGCCTGAGATTTGTCCTTAGAACTGGTTCTGCCATGAGCAGTGCTTCCTGTAGGCTTGCAGAAGTTAATTGTAGTCATACATGAACTGAAGGGAGAGAGATTTTCCTGTCCCATACACTTCATCTCAGATTTTCTATGTTGTGCTAAGGATTCTCAGAGTCTATGCTTGGTTACTGTGTTAGCATGTCCATCCTTTGACATAAATAAATCTTCTACTATTTACATAAAATTGCAGCCTTAAAAGGCAGAATAAATCTCAAATATTTGCATGCACTAAACCCACCAATACTTTTATTTTCCTATTTGCCCAGTGTAAGAGATTTTCATTTGACCTGCACTCTTGACATTGTGCTTTCTTAAGGCATTGTGGCTGCACAGCAAGTCATATTGTCCTTTCCCAAAGCAAACCTCCACTTCTCCCCTCAGCACAGGAATTCCCCTTTCATGACACTTCATGTACAATTAGGGTGTAGAGGTAGATCCAGCAGACAGAGAGCAACCAAGTGGGAGGTCTCCAATAACTCAGCAGCAGTCTGCAGCTGCTCACCAGGTATGTTCCAGCAGCTGATTTAGGATCTAACAGAGTGGATGCCAAGCTGGAGCCTTAGTTACACATTTAACTTGATCTTTTCTTTGAGGATCTTTTCCCTTTTTGCGATATAAATCCTAGATAGAACAAGGATGAGGACAAGAGCAGAAATGTTTTTGGGAGTCATATACTTAAGTGCCAGCATGACTATGCTGGAGCACAATAGTATCTCTTTTCTCAAATGTAGGATTTATAATGCATTTCATAAGCCTTCAGGGCAAATTAGGAAAAAAATAATAAGTTAGCAATGGATAGAATCCAGGTTTCTAAATACCAAACACTGCAAAATTTCCATATAAATTATCCCTTCAGGAGCTGAGTTTTGCTTTGAATGCCTTCTTGGTCTATGAGGTCTGAAATTATGCCAGTGTGAGGGAGTTCCAGATATTTTCCATAAAGGTTGCTTTCCAAAATCTTTGAAAGCAATCACAGAATGTCCAAGAATGTCCTAACCACTGTCCTTCTGAGCAGGAGGACAGTGGTTAGGAGGATTGTCCAGGAGGAGTGTCCTCCTGGTTGTTCTCCCATAGTGGTAGGTCTGAGTTAGTTTGGTCCCCTGCAATTACTTTAGCAAGTGTCAGAGAGCTAATGTGGAAATTATTTTAAAGCAAATGTTTATTGCAAGTAATTAAAAACCATAAAAATTTTAAGACTCAGCTCCCCAGGAAGTTTTATGTCATTGGTAAAATCCAGAATCATTAGCTAAACTTTGAGACTTAGAGCTTGGGAATTTAAATTGCTGAAATTGAAATGAAATGAAATGAAATGAAATTAAAGCTCCTCTTCAATGCCTTTAAGTGAAACCTTGACCTCACTCAAATCAAGAAGGTGGCCACTGACAGCTACAGAATTAGAATTTCTACTTCTTACTCAGTTCTCTTTCTCTAAACCTAGAAAAACATAACTTTCTTACTTCAGGACAGATGCATTCACATTTATGCGATACATCTATACAGCTTTGAGCTTGCTTCCCTATCTTTGGAAAAATGCCTGCTTTCTCTTTTGGCTTAATGCAGAAAGGCTACACTGATTCTTAGTGTGTATATACACTTCCCTGTGCAGAGCATGTTTTGATGTCATCTGTTGATGCTGAATTTGTTAAAATCCTACAAATTGTAAAACCAAATTTTCTTTGAGATGACTAGTTCTGAGTTCACATGATATTTTAGAATTCATGGGTAGATATTTGAAGTATGGTTGCCTGCTTCTTAAAATGCAGCTAGTGTGAATGTTTAACAAAGACAGAAGAAAGCTCTCTCACTTTTCTTACAATCTAAAGAAACAGATAAATAATTTTCTTGAACAAATTATAGGAAATATCTAAAAAGCATTTATATCTGAGTCCAGATTTATTATATTTTCACTTCTATTCCATTACTTGTATCCAGACTTCCATTTTGATTTATAACTATTGTCTCAAAGAGAAATTACTTGACAAATTGTGAATTTGAAATAGATTCTTATAATAAGTTGGCTCCTCCACCTGTAAAGGTGTTTTTCT
This sequence comes from Erithacus rubecula, assembly GCF_903797595.1. Classification (NCBI taxonomy): domain Eukaryota; kingdom Metazoa; phylum Chordata; class Aves; order Passeriformes; family Muscicapidae; genus Erithacus; species Erithacus rubecula. The sequence goes on along the minus strand of NC_136685.1, from coordinate 11,587,455 downwards.
GAAAGTTATTTATAATAAGAAATCTTTAAAAAATACCCCACACATGACTAAAACTGGGCAGTACTTGTCTGAGTGCATGTGTAGGTCTGGAACAATTGGCTGGGAGAACGGATCAGTCTTTTGAACTAAGTGTCCAGTCTGCCTCCAAATAATAAATACTTCTAGGTTGGAGGGGTGGTATGTCAGGTTCTAATGGTGCAGTTTCAAGGATGATTTGAATGCATTATCACTCTCTGATAAATCATGCTTCTTTTCTGCTATGAGAAATGTATGCTCTGCTACTTTTAAGTTACCAACAGGACTTGGAAAACACCTTCTTCTCTTGCAGTAGGTGAGCATAGATGCAGTTGTCTGCAAAGTGTTCATAAAATGTGTGAATTAACATCTGGAAGATATGAAGATACAGTCTTTGTCTGAATTGGACAGATGTTCTTTTCAACTGTCTTAAAAATATAAAAGCGAGTTTATCAACCAAACTACAAAAGTGTTAAATTTGTTTGGATTTTTCATATTTCCGTGTCTAAGGGCTGATTTTTAATGAGAAAGGCAAGGATCCAGAATCAACTCCCTTGGACCTAGATGTTTAACTGATAGACAGGTTTTTTTGAAGGAGAATGGGTAATTTGGAAATGTAAAGAGGATGAGGTTCTGTATTTTTCACAGAAATATTAAGAAATTATGTGAGACTTCAGGATAACAAATTACCAAAAAACAGGAAAGCAGTGGAGGAAAGACAGTAGAGCTTCCAGTCTTTTCCTAAGAGTTATCTGTATTTTTACATCTTAATCTGCTCCCTCTTTTCCTGGCCAATTGTCCTAATTTGAAACAACTTCCAAGGAGGCAATGCAATACTCAGAGGTGACTGACTATTATTTTAAATGCCCTCTTTGTACTAATTGTCCTTTGCTTTGGGAGTGAGATGGAGAACTGAAATTTATGCTGGGACAGTTCCTTCTTATAATACAATTAAAGCAACTGTGAAGAGGCAGAGTAACATGGAAGGTTTTGGTGGCCAGAGGCATGTTGTTTATTGCCACACTTTTAAGTCCATTTACCTAAATGCAGACTGAGGTGCCTAAGTCTAATAAGTGAAGATTTTAAATCTACCTTCTCATTACCTCACAAGAGGAGTAACCACAATGTGGGTCTGCCCCTAATATTTTGGAAGCAAAAAAGGACCACAGAAGTATGATGACTGATATGGAACACTGCATTCATTTGTAAAAATGCACTCCTTCTCATTCCTATTGTTATGGCACCATATTTGCAATCAAAACAATGACTTAACTTCCTCATATATTCAAAATACAGAGTGAAAATAGTAGAGGAAACCTAGTTTATTGATAAAATAAGCTATGTAACTTTCTTTTAAGGCTGAGGCAAAATTCTCTGAAGCCTGGAAGCAGCTTTTCCATTGACTGCAGTGGGCACTTGATCAGTCGTTTATGTTATAAGAGAAATTAGTACCATCCTTAAGAAAACAATGTTTTTTTCATAGTGGATGCACTTTCTCAAATTACAAAGAGCTTGTCATGAATTATTTTTCTGCTTCATATAGACAAGGTCTACCTGCAAAGGTAACTAAAAGAATAACCATGGAGATGCCAATTTTACGGTAATTAAAAAAAAGAAAAAAAGCAACTTTGCTAATCAGCAAACCCTTTGATCTGGTTAACCCTAAAGGTCAAACTACCCTGACCCCATCAATGTTCTTGCTCTAATGTTGCCCCGCTTGGATCATTTCTTCCATTGTTTTATTCATCCCATATTAACTTCAAAACGAAGCTGCACTGTTCCTGTGTACCTAGCAAATCTTCCTGATCTTGCATTGAGGTGAAGGCCCATTGTTTCACACCAAATCAGTTACCATTGTGCCCATTCAGCAAAATCGTTCATTTCCCCAGCCTAATGACTATATCCTATTGGAGGCTGTAAGCATTTTGTCATTCTGACCCCAAAGGCTATTTAAACCCTTTGATCTTACCTGTTATTGCCTCACTCTTCAGCTGCTGAGCTGAAAAAATGGGCACTGTTTTAGCTATGAGCATAAGTGAATGTATTGCAATTTGCAAGACATATGTGTGAATAGAAGAGCATGAATGTGCTGAAGGAATTGCTTCAAATCCTTAATTTTACAGTAATGTGTGTAACTTGTGGGGAGCTGGGTTTTTCAAACCTGCTGCCTGTTAGCCCCTGCTGAGAGGTTGTTGATGTCAACGAGAGTTTTAGCTTTCATTTCAGTGGGAGCAAAACTGAACCAAATCCTTCAGTGCTTTCAGAAATTACAGCCCCATTTTCTCAGGAGGGTTCATGCCTTTTAAGCAGTGTTTTCCAGGGGGGAGAAGGATGAGATGGGCCAGAGATGGTATCCCCAGCAGCCTCCAGAAACCAGAGAATTTGAATTAGAAGTGGGCAGCTCTGGGCCTCTCCCCTCTTCTGCTTGTAGCTTCCACAGGTTAACTGGAAAACGAGTGATTGCTTAGAGCAGATTTTTCTGGTGGTAGTGGATTAAAACAAGATAACAAGGATCTGTTTCTTGTAGCCCTTGGATGGAAAAGGTAGGAAGAGTGATAAAGGACAACATCAATCTAGTAGAAGGTCCCCTCCTCAAGCCAAACACCTTTTCTCTGTCTAACTGCTTTCTGGAAAAAAATTTTGGAAAAATTCTTCCTTTGTGGAAGTATGCCTCTTAAAAGTGGCATTATAGGAACTAAGGGGTACATTTCAGAACTATCAAATATTTTTGGCTTTTAGCACAGCAGAAATTGAGCCCCCCCCAAAAAATTTATCCCAGTAAAGTGACAGATATATGCTTCTAGCCCAAATGCTATTTTTGTTTTAATAGGACAAGATTATGTTAGAAAAATTAAATCCGTCTTTTGGTCAGAAAAAGATTCAACTGCTAAGTTTGATGTGTGCAAGGAACTGGAACATCTTGTCCAGATATCTAAAGTGCATGATTCAAAAAGTAATCAAGTAATGTAAAGGATCAGAAATTACAATTCCTGTGAAGCTGGTTGGTATCTCATAAAAATTCATAAATTAATGCTGGCTCAATTTAAAATTAAATCTATATTTCCAGATAATAACTAATGCCACTGGAGAAAGGACAGCCTGAAATTATGAGCCCCTTTTTGCAAATTCTAATGCAGGTGTTCAGGGTTTGGGGTTTGTTTTTTTGTTTTATTTTTTTCAGAAAAAATCTTCAGAAATTAGTAATAAAAGAGCTATCCATTTGTTTAGGGATTTTGCAAGGTACTTTTTTTCCTGATTTGTGATCAAAAGTTATACTCACATATACTAACTTCTACAGGAAAGGGCTTTGCACTGTTATTGCACTTTTGAAAGGAAAAGTTTTATAACAAATTGTAATAATAAGAAAAAGCTAATGTGACCTGTTTATGCTATATAGTTAGATAATTCATGGCTTTAATTAATCCCAGAAAAAATTACCAAAACTGTCAGCATAACCTACATTGCTGCTGTGATTAAGATGCCAAGAACTGGTAAACAAATCTATGTTTTATACTAAAAATTTCTTTAATTCATAGGTGTGTTTATAAGAAGTCATTAATTTATGCTGGGAGACCACACAGAAGAGACCACAGGATTTATGACCTGAGGGTAGTCAGTGTTCTGGTCAAAATACATTTTTAAAAGAGATCAATTTTTAAATTTTTAATATTTGTTGGCCAGTAGCCCTCTACAACTATTTACTTTAAAGCTTGAATTAATAATAATGAGTTCAAGTCTTAACCCTTAGCTGTGTCTGCTAATAGTAAATCATATGGGCTTAAATAAAAACTGCTACATGTTCTGCTTTATATGTTAAGTACCTCAGCAAGGAATAACAGCCTAAAATACAGGGTAACAGAATAATACATGAAATGCCTGAGAACGTGGAAGAACAAGTTTTTAACTCATTTCAGTAAGAAAATAATACAGTTACTGTTCACTAAAATTGTAATTTCACTATGAGCTTTGCTTCCATTTGGAAGCATCAGGTTGACATTAATTTCAAAGATCTTCTCATTGGCATTTGTCTACTGTTAGATACAGAAAGGGACCAAAACTTGTTATTTGAAAGCTCATTTGGTACTATTTGTTTATTTCACTAATAAATTATTATTGTAAATTCACATTTGCATTGTGGTGTGCCTGCATCCTCAGATGCAAGTACAGGACCCACATTTGCTATATGACCTGGAAAACTGTAGATATACAGAACTTCTTTCCCCAAATGACTGTGCTTTGGTTTTGTCATTAATATCTTAGCAATGTTTGACATTTTCAAACACAATAATAAATTCATGTTCCAATGATTGAGAGAATCTAAAGTGCTGTTTGAATTTTAAAGGATGCATCTACCAAATTTGTAGAGAGGAGGTGAGATCATAGAATTGTAGAATGGTTTGCATTGGGAGGTACCTTAAAGATGATCTGGTTACAACCTCCCTGCCATGGGGCCTTGTCCTCATTGATAACTCATAAAACAGTTTGTGAAAGCTTGTGAGGTTTTAAAGGGTTTTGTCCACATGGGGAAGGCCAGCATAGCCTTTAGTTATAGCACAGTTCTAGTTATACTTAGGAAAAGTTATAAGCTTGCATCACCCTCATCTGTGGTGCTGCTAAAAGAGAGCAGAAAAACTTGATTCACTGGATTATTTCAGTTTAAACTGGAAAAAAGTCATATTGTATCAAAGAAGATTGGTATAGTCTGCTCTAAAATGAAAATGTCTTTGTGATTTGATGATAGAAAATTTTAAAACAAAAGATTTAGTTGCTAGGGCTAGCAACTAGGGCTAGTAGCACAAGGTAAGTGCTTAGACTTGAGAAATTTTAAAGGTACCTTCTGTAATAACAGCCCCTTACCAACTCTTTTTAAGATCTGCATTATGAATATACTTAAATTTATGCAAAAACACAATCCACATACCATGGTTCTAAAGTTTAATGCAGTTTCCCAGACAAAGCGATTCTGCAAGACATTGTGGAGGGAAGCTGAATATTCATATATCACAAATTCTGCAGGAAAGAGCAGGAGTTGTCTAGGGACTTATAGGAAACAGCCTCTCACTCCCACACTTCCAAATAGTTAGAAAAAAATGGAGCATTGACTGAAATAATGCTAAAGAGTTTAGGGTAGTGTTTAGTTTGATTTGGTCCCTGGAAATATCTAATAAAAACACAATTTCTGTATACATGTGCAACTTTTCTTTGTGTTTGAAAGAGACTTTGAGAGATGATTATTTGGAATTTTAGTGTTGTTGAAAACAGTGAATTTGTGTCAAGGGGCTAGGCACCCTAGAAATGTGTGAGCCTAATGTCTAAGTGCTGTGAAGGAACAAGCAAATAGATGATTGATAACAAAAATCTGGCATAGTTATTATGTCCTCAGCAAAACCTGCATGGCAGAGCTGAGTGGAAGACAAGGGACTGACAGAGATAGAAAGTGTATAGCTAAACAGTATTTTTTAGGAAGAAGGAGGAAGCAGGGGGAAATGCCAGCAGTGTGAAGCAGAAGACCTAGACCACATGTCTAGATTTATACTAAATAATGAAACAGTCCATGATTTGTACTAAATAATAAAGCAGTCCATGAGCTGTTCTAATCCTGGGGTCAATCTGGGCATAGTTCTTACCCATACAGTGCTCATACCTGCCTGAAATGTGTGGACTGTATCAAAGTTCTCTGTTGGGAGTGTCCCTGGGCCGTGCTGACTCCTGAAATAGCCTTGGCGTTGGCCGGGACAGCTTTTTGGTTGCCACAACCTGAACTATAGAGACAATGCATGAGCAAGAACCTTTCTTCTGTGACTGACACAGGACTGATGGAGTCTCCTTCCCTGGAGAAGTGCAAACATGGAACAAGCCCTGAGGAACGTGCTCAGGGGACTCGGCTTCAGCTGGGAGGCTGGGCTAGATGCCTTTCCATTGTCCCTTCCCACCTTCACCATTCCATGATTTTTGATGGCTAAATTTGCTAGCATCAGCACAGTTGGTGAGCACAGTCATAAGTCAGAAAATTTTAGTAGTCCTGAAATAGGTGCTGGCCTCAGGTGGGTATTTTGTTAATTTGATTCCTTGTTGCTCAAGGAAAGAGGGTTCTCACATCAGTGCTGAGAAATAGGACTGCATTAAAGACACGCTTCACAGTGTCCCCAATTTCCTTTTGTTGGTGAAACACCCAACAGAGCTCAGATTTTTATTAGATGTGGTGGGATGAGGGTATAATCATGATCTGTTTGTATGGTTGGACAGGAGCCATGAGGAAGTGATGTATTCTGTGATCAGACATGATGTTGCACACCCTGCCAAACTGCAGCATATTCACAACTTCTGTAATGAAATTTTCCATATAATTGTTGTTTGCTAGCTTTTTGACAGGATTATTTTCCAGATTTCTGTTCCCACTGAATATTTTATATTTCTGATTCTTTTCCCTGAGAAGTGCTAACATGAATTTATCAAAGTCATTTGTGTTTTTCTAATCTCTGTAGGTTTTATACATCATTTCTGTGCTAACATGTACCCCCCTAATGTGAAATGAATCATGAGTTTATCAACATGCTGTTTTAATTTTGTTTGAGAGAATTAATGAAGATTTTTTATGATCAGTACTTGCCAGGTATCATTAAAAACCTTCTTCCAATTGGTTGTCATTTTTTTTTCTTTCAGTTGCACTCATGAATCATCTTATGCATTGCACAGTTTTATTTCAAAAGCACAAGAAAGTATCTTTTTTTTTTATTTCTACTTTATTTCTATATGTATACTTTTGTCTCTTGTAGCAAGTCTAGATTTGTATATTTATTCATTAAAAAAGATCACTGAAAGATTGTTTTTTTTCCGTTCTGAAAACCAAATTAATCATAGGGGGAAAAAAACCCTATATTAACTATAAAAATATTTATATCACCTTTCCCTAATAAATATATCTTGATTCTTTGTAATACTTTTGTCTCCCTTGTGCATTCGAGTTAGTTGTCATTTTTTAAAATATATTTTTGTCTTTCAGTGAAAATACCACTTTAAGCAAGAATGTAGGCAATACAAATCACTGATCCTACTATGATTTAGAGAATGAAGCATTACTCATTGTGAAGATGTGTCATAAGACCCAGCTTTACTATCAGACTAGAACTGCTGTAAGGAAGAGTGCTCTAAAATATGCTGGTATCAATTACTTGCTTCCCCAAGTAAATGCACATAGACAGACAGCTAGGCACTGCTTGGCCATGGTTATGATCAGAACTTCTATGAATATTTTACACATTTTCTTAATGTAAAATATGTCTATAACATATACATGGTAGTAAAACATTGTATAAAAGCAGTGCAGAGTCTTTGGATTTTTTTTCAGTTCTATACATGTGTGGAACAAAATTGATCAGCTTTGTCAATGGCAGGGCATTACTTGACACCACTGCTGATCTGTCATACAATATAGATTAATTAAATTAATTAAACCCTTCCTTCCTTCCTTCCTTCCTTCCTTCCTTCCTTCCTTCCTTCCTTCCTTCCTTCCTTCCTTCCTTCCTTCCTTCCTTCCTTCCTTCCTTCCTTCCTTCCTTCCTTCCTTCCTTCCTTCCTTCCTTCCTTCCTTCCTTCCTTCCTTCCTTCCTTCCTTCCTTCCTTCCTTCCTTCCTTCCTTCCTTCCTTCCTTCCTTCCTTCCTTCCTTCCTTCCTTCCTTCCTTCCTTCCTTCCTTCCTTCCTTCCTTCCTTCCTTCCTTCCTTCCTTCCTTCCTTCCTTCCTCCTTCCTTCCTTCCTTCCTTCCTTCCTTCCTTCCTTCCTTCCTTCCTTCCTTCCTTCCTTCCTTCCTTCCTTCCTTCCTTCCTTCCTTCCTTCCTTCCTCCTTCCCCCCTTCCTCCCTTCCTCCCTTCCTCCCTTCCTCCTTCCTCCCTTCCTCCCCTTCCTCCCTTCCTCCCTTCCTCCTCCCTTCCTCCCTTCCTCCCTTCCTCCCTTCCTCCCTTCCTCCCTTCCTCCCTTCCTCCCTTCCTCCCTTCCTCCCTTCCTCCCTTCCTCCCTTCCTCCCTTCCCTCCTTCCCTCCTTCCCTCCTTCCCTCCTTCCCTCCTTCCCTCCTTCCTTCCCTCCCTCCCCCTCACTTTCTCCATTCTTTCATTCATCTGTTTCTTTTCTCAAGCTGTTTGGTTTTCAATTGCTTGCTGGCTTTTCTTTTTGTTTGAAGTAAGCATCCTCATCCACAGTGATTTCATCCAACTGCATAAAAACATATTTTGAAATGTAGGCATCTGACATCACTATACAGTGTTTTAACCTTAACCTTGGTGTGGCTGACTGCTGTGAAAACTCTTACTGCAGTTTTTCTGACATGGTGTTACAGTCATAGCTTCAGAACTGTTTTTTACCAGTGAAATCAAAGAGTGACCTCAGTAAGGTGAAAGTGATGAAAAATTTCAATTACAGACTAATGAAATCTTATTTCCAGATTTGTGAGTCACGTTGTAAGGTTCACATGTACCAATCTTTGTTACTAATTGCCATTTCACTGCTTTACATAATTGCACTGAATAGTATAGGCTGGGCCTAACAGAAATAGTTTAATGACTGAGTATCCCTTGGCATAATTAGCATCATAGGCTCTTATTTCTTTGGTGCTCGCAGGCAAAACACTGTCTACTGTGAGAATGGCCCACAATATGCTACAAGGACTAAGTATATTTAGTCAGATGGGTTTGTGAACAGGATGCAGGTATCTTGTGTTTTGTGTGTACTCTGAAATAAACTACTTCAATTCTAATTTTTGAGCTGTATGGTTACATACTGCACAGTATCTCTATTTCAGATATGTGTAACTCAGTCATTCCCCCAGTGGTTTACAAAGTCTTTAGCATATCTCTCCTTTTCTTACTGGTTGTTGTCATTGCAATATCTGGTAGCAGTGATGTTTGGTGTAGCTTAAAGGTATAAAACATTCTTCATGTAGTCATAGCCCAGAGGATATGGAAGTAGTCACTGTAACTATGACCTTTGAGGAAGAGCTGTCTTTCCTGACTTAGAAATACAAAACTGATTCACTCATTACAGATAATTCAAGGAAGCTGCTGAGAGGCAAGAGATTAGGATCTTCTGAACACTAAGAGCATACAAAAAGATCAAGCCTTGCCTAAGAGCTTTTGTAGCTAAAGAGGTGGATAAGTAATTACCCTTGTGGTGAAAGGGACTAACTAAGCACTGCTAACCAGGTGCTTCTCTACTTTCAGGTTGTCACTTTCAACCTCTGTGTCTGAATATCTATAATAATAATACATAGCCTTCAGAACTTGCCCTGAACAGGACCAAAATGCTCAACACCTGATATGGAAAATTCCTTGCAGAATCCAATTAAGTGGCTCAAATGAATAATCTTCTGCCAGTCATATCTTGTAAATACTGTCAGGAGTGAATATAGGATTTCCCATCTCAAAATACTGACATCTACATCCCTTGTCACACAAATTTCAGGTGATCCAAATATCACTAAGTGCACTCATAGTTTGTCCATTTTGGGGTCAGGCACACAGCATGGGATGAAGCAGAATCCAGATGCCTATTTTGTAAGATTTGTGTTTTTCTGTCCTAAGTCTGAGCTCTTGAATGTGTCTGAGAGCTTTGGAGGCTAGTTCACCAATTTATCAGGCAACTATGAAAAATTTTTATTGCAAAATTTGCAACTGTGCTAATGGTGACCAATTTTCATGTTTACAAATAGCAACCAGTCATTTCATTCCCAGAGACTTCAATATGAGAACAGATACTATTTGTGCCTGTGAATGGATCTGCTGAAAATTGTGTCAGATCACAGAGAAGATGTGTAAGAGGGACAGATATTGAGACTTACTGCTGTTATATCTTGCTGCAGTGCACGTTCACAAACATTGGTCATTCTAAATCAGTCTAAAGCCTTTTCTTCTACAGACAAAAAAAAAAAAAAAGGCTGGTCTAGAAAAAGCACAGAATAAGCACATACAATATTTTGTCAGAATGTTCTTTCTCTCTCCATCACTTTGATAGTCAGGAGCTTCTGGAGGCCAAAATGTGGAGATGTCTGTGAAAGTGTGTGTATGTGTGTGTGTGCATGTGTGTGTGTGCTGATCATCCCTGAAAACTTTTTTTTATTCCATTTCTACTCTAAAATATCATGTGATTTATTTAGCATGCATTACACCACATTAGAAGGAGATAAAAACTTCTTTATTAAACACTTGACAAAGTATACAATTTTGGTTGTTGTGGCTCCTAGTTCTTATTTTGGAAGGAACACAACAGAAAAACTCAGACCTGCAAAGACTCTGGACTTTCAGGTCTCCATCGTGTTTCCTGCTTATTTCTGTCGTTTTCAGGTGGAAGGGCTCTAGGCCACTTATTCATTCTTTTATGTACTGTGGTTTTTCTTCCTTTTTCCTTTTCTGCCTCATGAAAAATGGTTATCTTTTAGGTCAGAGTGGAATCATTTAAAGCACTAGGGGTTGCCTCACAGTTCTACATGGCACAGATAGCTGGATCACTGTGAACATATTTGATCAGTGCTGTATTAATATACTAATGTAACATGTGATATGAATTAATGTCCATATTATTATGGATGGGTATGAATTAATGTGATATGAAAGTAATGTCCATACTCTACCAGTAACAGCAAATGCAAATGGAACATTAAGAGTATGACCCACAATTGCTAATGGGATAAGCTGTTGATTTTTTATGAGTACAGCAAAGCTGTTTGCAGCTGCTTAGTTTACCTTCAGCTTCATCTGTTGTACCCCCAGCATTTCAAGAAACTCAGCATGCAAAACTAAACTGCCAATACACCTATTTCCACCCAGATGGAAAGGGATTCCTTTTGCCAGGCAACTCCAGTGCTCCCTATGTTAAAAACTAACTTGGACAAGCTTGAGCAAACTATTCATAAGACTCCAATATGTCTTATTTTTCTCACTAGAGGTTTTGGGAAGAGACTAGACTGAGACAAGCTTTGCCAGAAGGTATGTTATGGAGGAAGAGATGTCTGTTTAAACCCTGCTCAGATACATGACTTCACTGGCTGAATTTGGGGTGAATTTATCTTTTTTTCTGTACAGGAAGTGTTTGTCTTACCAGTTCCATGAAAGTTTCCAGAAATTCTAGCTAACTGATTGCTGCACCTATTCTGTTGGCTGCTGGTATCAAGCCTGGTGTACCCAGGACATGTTTCTGTTGCCCAGAGATAAGAGACTCATTCCCACATGTTGTGCAGCAGGAGTGTCCATATTTCCCAGCTGATAAAAGAAATCTCCAAGTGAAGATCCTTCCTTGTGTCCAGTTTTCAATGGAAACATGTTTGTATCTTGGTTTTGAACCAGTGGGTTTACATTTGTTTCTATTGCAGTTTTATGAGGGTCATATATTTTCTATATGGTCAGTTATTTTTAAAGAAATACTTTCTTAATTCAAAGGTGAGCTATAGTCATAAAAGCCATGAAAATCATTCAAATACTATGTTTAGCTATATAACCACAGGCAAAGTAAAAACAGCAATCTTATTTAATCTGACTTGAAGAATTATGAATATCTCAGGGGAAAAAAAACAAAACTTAAAAATCTATCCAAATAGGGGTTTTTTTATTCAAAAACCTGAAAAAGAATGAATCTTGCAACTTTTTCAAGTGGGCTTGATACACTTAACACTGAAAGTTCTAGGAACAAGTTCCATTTAACAGATCTGTCTCTAGAAGCTTGCTATGAATTTTCAGTCTCTGTGATTTTGGAACTGTTTTTATTTTATATGAATGAAAGACTGAATGTGTGATGCCTTTCTTTATGGAGTTAACACATCTTCTAAACATAAATTTCCTACAAATTCTAGAGTTTAAAAATACAATTTCCTTAAATTCTTTATATTATTGCCTGTCCAGATATTCATTTCCGTGTTTGCAGAGCAAAATGCAAAATATGTGTGAAATCATTGAAAATGAATGTCTTTAAACTTCAAATGAATTTTAAAAGTCATATTTTGCAATACTTACTTTGAACTAAAATCCTCGAGATTAAGAAATTTAAATCACTTAACACCTACATGCTTAAATTTAGTAAGTGGCAGAGAGAGTGAGCATGATTTTATCATGAATGGAAAGTTAAAATAATTTTTTTAGTTACTTCACTAGAAGCACAGTAGTACAATTTTAACATAGATTCCTGAGTATCAAACCAATCTTTTAAATAATTTGTCCTTTTCCAGACAGGCAAAGCTGTATTGCTTGTGGCTGTACAGAGCAGTGGATTCTGCATGTAGTTTTAGCTGAACATTGGCTTGGCTGAGTGTCTAGCATTGTTATTATTACTACTGTAAATGACCTTCAGGCATGGCAGAAGGGCCATAAAGGCTGTATTGAATGTTAATGTGATGATGAGAATGCTTAGTTTTCCAGTGTGGCATTTCAAGTTTCAGAATGAAAGCATAAGCCATCTTCTAATTGATGTGGCAGGTCTCTGGAGTGGGAATTAGCCTGTGCAGCTCCCTCTAAGTTGGTGTATTGCTGTGAGTTGTTACGTGTGTTAACAGTAAACAAAACACTTTTTGCCAGGAAGACTGAAGTGGGGTACAAGATTGCTGCAGCAAGCTCCAGTCTTCTTTCTGGCAGAATCTGTGTTCCTTTTTTTCTCTAATAAATGCATTATTTTAGGGAAAAGGAAAGTTTCCGTGCCCTGGTAGCTTGTGTTCAACTTCCACATTTCTTCAAGAGGATGGACTCAGTGTTTTCAGAACAGGCTAAGAAGGGAAGTTATTTCCTTGGTCTGTTGCTAGTGGGTGGTTTGAAGCTGTGTGTTATATTCTGTGGCTGAAAAAAATAGTGTGATGTTTTGATTTTATTAAGTATGATAGCTGATAGGCTAATTCATGTTGTGGTTCAGAGCTAGGCTAGTCATCTTACTACTGCGATTAGCTGGATATTCTAATGTGTGCCTGAGGCCACGTTCTCTCAGTTACACATCTACATCTAAAATGCTACAGCAGTTTAAGTTAAATTGAAATTTTCAACTAGTTTGGTTAATTCAGTGTGTAAAGGCTATATTTAAATTCCTTTTGCTTAGGCTAAGCTTAAAATGTTTCAACCTAAATCAGTCTGGAACAGGGCTAAGCTTGACCAAAATAAGAAATTCTTGAAAAAAGGTGTTAAAATGTGTGATTTTATCCAGAAAAGATAATAAAATTGGGGGCTGTATTTGTGTAAAGTACCTGCCTCTTTCCTTTCTATGTCTACATGTTAAGTGATAATGCCCTGAGCTATACTTATGCCTAATACATGATTTTGTAACCTCCTTGCAAGCTGCAGCCTTACCATTTCAGAGATGTCTCAAAGAACCACTAAACCACTGATGGTTGGAAGCTTTTGCTGTAGGAAATCAGATATATTTTTCACTACTATGTCTTTCTGCAGTATCACTGATGGGAATGGGATGCTGGGCAAGATGAACTTTTGATTTTACATGGCATGGCCACTCAAACTCTGCATAGAAAATACAACCTTTGGTCTTCAACTCCCAGGTCACAGGAGAGCATGCAGGAAGAATATTTTTCTTGAAATGAATCTTTCCTTTACAAAAATTATCTAAGTTGTGTTGAAATCAAGGGGGAAGAATGTGGGGGAACACATTTCCTGAAGGGAGGTGGAGGGAGTTTATTCCAAAGATGTAGCACTTGTTTCTGAGCCCATCTCATGTACAGCAGTCCTGGCACACCCAGCGTTTCTCCTGCCCACACTCTGTGATGCACACGATTTTGGGAGGAGCTCAGGGCTGGGCACAGGCTCATGGTGCCACCTCTCCTGCTCCCCCAGGGCTTGGCCAGCTGGTGTCCCCAGGAGCAGCTGTCTCCTGTCCTTGGCACTGTCACAGTCCGAGTGAGGGATGGTATGATCAATCATGGCTTTAATGCCACAAACAAAACTGGGGTTGTGGACAGAGTTCATGCCCCATAAGTTAAAGGTTACTGCCTGAGCAGAGGAGCATGCTTATTTGTGGAACATTAGAGGGACATTCAGAATCATGACAAAAAGAAATGGAAAAAAATAAAGACAACACATAAAATTAAACAGAAAGCAAAGGATCTTTATGTGTCTCTAGACAGCGAAATCTCAGAGCATGTTGAAGATTTTTCATGCTGGAGAACATGCTTGTTTCCTGGAAGTAGCAGACACACAAACAATTAGACATTCTTTAGGTCTAAAACTCTTTAAACTTTTGGTGCCAAAAAACACCTGCCAGTTTTGTGTCCTTTTCTCACAGGGCCCACGGATGCACACGAGCTAAGTCTGTAAGAGCAAATTAAACTCTGCCAGTGCTCAGGTCCAAGCACTGGGACTTGCTAAGCTCTGCTGTGCTGTCAGCTGAGCCATCACTGGCACAAACTCAGGAGATAGTCCGGGGGTCAGCAGAGGCAGAGATCACTGCTGCTGCAGCACAGGGCTGTGGGGTCCTCCCCAGCATCTGGTCCCCAGCACCTGATAAAATCAGTGTCTGTCCACAGTTGTCTCCTCTGAGTCTTGACTCCATGGAGGACTTGGCATGGCTTCAACTGGGGTTGTTAATTAGGGGCAGGATTTAACTCCAGGCGCTCCACTGAACTAGAACAGCGATATAGTTAAATTTCTGCTTCCTCTCAACAGTTTGGCTCCTAGAAGAGAGACACAGAATCCTTCTAAATAATAAAAATCCAAAATACTAGGAGCAACAAAGAGGAAAATAGACAAGCAAGACTGCTTTATCTTTGTAGGTTCAAATATGACACTGTTAGAAAAGTGCTTTGTTGTTTTTTTTTAAGTTATGCCCTTCTAAAATTGTATTAAAAATTGTAAACTTCTACACTGAACATGTCACTGCATATATTGTTGACTATTTTATAAAACTCTTATTTTCACAGACAAGTAGCTATTACTTTTAATAAGTCCTAAAAATGTATTTATACATGCAGAGAAAAAATCCTAACACTCCAGCTCAGAAAAGGTGTGATAGCTGCATGTTCAGAACTCTAGATTCTGGCCTGTATAATCACTTATTTTTATTGGTCTCTGCTTCCTCTGAATTTTGATATAGTTGAAACAAATGCATCTTCTGTTAGTGAACTATCCACAGTGAGCCTTTCTACCCAGATGTTTGTGTGACACTGTTCACAGAGCAATGGTATATCTGTGTTTAAATAGTCAATATAGCAATGGTTGATCAGGGGAGTTATTGTGGAATTCATCCTCGCCTCTGGCTTGTGGCTTCATCCATTTTTAAATTTAACTCAAGTTACCCATTGGATGCAAATGGCTCCAAGTTATGTGTTCTATAAATGTGAGAGGCTGTCATCTGAACTCAAATCTTTGCTTAATGCTATAAAAGATAGCTGTATTTTACCAGCTTCTGTTATTTAAATGAGCTGAACATGTTTTGCTGATCACTTGGCTGAAACTAAAGCATTGTGAGTATGCATGCTTTGTTGTCAGCTACTAGTGAAAGATCAAAGAGATGGTACTGAACACTGTCACAGACTCTAATTAATTGGCACTTATTTGCTTATATCTCAAGTAAGCCCATAAGCATCTCCCTAAATCTGAAATAATTGGTGACTTGCTATGCTTTTTAAATAATGCCATTTTATTTTTTAATTCTTTATATCTGAATGCTATTGTGCTTGCAAGGAGTATTAATTCTAAATCTTCTGATCTAATAAGGTACATTCCTGATCTTAAGAAACACTCTACAAATGTGATGTGAACATATTTTGTGATAGCACTGTCCATGAAAAAAAATATTCAAACAGTAGCTCTTAACTCATAAGAGATACCACATTTATTCTCATGTTAAAACAGAGTTACAATAAACATAAATGCAGCAGCTCTCAGTTACAGCTTCAGATTCAATCCTTTTTCAAAATTCCCAAACCAGCAAGAGAAGCTCAGATTTTAAAACTCAGTATAAATCTGTATATTTCCTTTAGAGACTTTTCAAAAATTTCAACTTTAGTAATTACCAGTTAAAATTGTGGCTAATTAGTGGACAAATAGAGATGAGTTTGGACTTTTTCATTAATACCAAAAGACAAGTATCCCAATAAAGTACAGAAAGTACAACTGTGCTCAATGTTAATTGTTTTCTATATTTTTGTGAGACATTTCAAGGTTGACTGAGTCAAAAGATAGCTTCATCTTTGCTGAAGAAAGTTACTGATATAATTATGACAAGTTTGAAAAGCTTTTGTGGCCTTATTGTTTTTCTGAGTTTTCTTTTATTTTTAATTTGCCTCTGCATACCCACTGAGCAACTTCATAATGAGTTTTGTATGAAATCGGTTTTGTTAAATGCAATGAAATTCCTTTGACCACCTGCCTAAAAGTAAGGTTACGTGTGAAAATTGTGACATTTCATACTGTTCAAATCCTCTGTATGAATGTGTTTTTAAAATATGCTCGTAGAAAGACAATACTTTCTATCTAATTACTCATATATTTTCAAATACAAGAAGGTTCATAGTTCATTGAATGGACATTCAAACCATAGCAACATACACAAAGCAACAAAATTTGTGACTTATTTCCCATCAGTCCTCTTAGGTATAACATAAAGTAATTGCGTCTCAGGCCAAAATCTATTACTGCAAAACCCAAATAGAATAGCATGAAAAATTAGTTCCCACAAAACTTTCTGAATACCTAAAGAAATTTCATATACCATATTCTGTTTCCTAATGGAAGAGCCATAGACCATAACCTTTGTAAAATAACTAAGCTGGTGTGAGCTCAATGCTGTCTTTACAATAAGGAGCAAAACCTTGAGATTTATTTGGTGGAATAAATAGAAGAAAGGTCTGAGGAGCCTGTGGGACAGAGCAGAGAGCAGCAAAAGAGTTCAGGTGACCTGGAACTTGTTGGTAGCTTCATGCTGGTTGTGCTGCTGTTACCCAGGTGAGTAAGAATGGTATGGTGATTTCTGGGATGACATTCTGTCCTCAATGGGGGGGGAAGTATTTTTCATGTATTTCATATGATAACTAGTTGCAAGTAAAGAGATCAGAAGCTTTTCAGGAGCTTCCCAGGAATGTTCCAAGTGTATGAAGGGTAGATATTTACTCTTAACCATAAATTACACCAGGAAATTAACTTCAGAACCTCCTCACCAAGAGCACCTGCATTCTCTTTGATCAACTTAAAACTGCTTTTGCTTTGGTGATAGTGACATGATTTTTTATCAGAAGAATAGCTGGAGAAATATGAATGTTATTTATTGGCAACACTCAAATTTTTCTCGGCTTTTCATTTTACTTAATAGCTGCATGAGGATAAAGATGAGAAAAAGAATCAGGGGTCTGGGACTTCTTTTACCTTATACTCACTGGGAAACAGAGACCTTTCTGGGTCTTTGAAGGTCATGGAATTGAACTGTAGAATCATTAAGAATGGAAAACCTTCCAAGACAATCAAGTTCAATCTTTGACTGAATACTACCACATCAACTAAACCATAGCACTAAGTGCCACATCCCTTCATTTCTTGAACACCTCCAGGGATGGTGACCCCACCACTTCCCTGGCCAGTCTGTTCCAATGCTTGACAACCCTCTCAGTGAAAATTTTTTTTCCTGGTGCAGCTTGAGTCTATTTCTTCATGTCCTTTCTCTGGTTGCCTGGGAGAAGGAATCCCACCTGGCTACAATCTCCTTTTAGAAGTTGTAGAGAGTGTTAAGGTCCTCCCTGAGCCTCCTTTTCTCCTGGCTAAACACCTCAGCTCCCTCACCTGCTCCTCACCAAACTTGTGCTCCAGATCCTTCCCCAGCTCCATTGCTCTTCTCTGGACTTGCTCCAGCACTTCAATGCCTTTCTTGTGGTGAGGGGCCCAGAACTGCTCACAAAATTTGAGATGCAGCTTGACCAGTACCAAATACAATGGGACAATCTTGCCTTACTTCTGCTGGCAACATGATTTTTGGCACAGGCCAAGTTAAGAGACAGGTAAAGAACTAAAGGGCTGAAGTATCAATGGAGGAGTTTTTTATGCTTTCATGTTATCACAGATCAATTGGAAAGTTTTTTTTCCCAAATTACAAAAACTCCCACTTAACACTCTTCTTAAAATAACTAAATGGTTATATGTTCAGAGATCTAGAATTTGTTTAAATCTGAGTTGTAATTGACTGCACAATGCCATAAAGTGTGGGTTTAATTACAACTTGAAATAATCTGCCATGCATTCTGAGTCTAGATAAATATAACTTTTGCTATAAGGTTTAATGTGACTTTGCTGTGTATCTCTAAGTTATACCTGGGCCTGTTGCATGAAGTTGCATAGAACTGTTGTGGATCACCTCAAGATGCAGAAAAAAGCTCAGACAAGAGTAACTTTTTTCTTAAGAAATACATTGCAGAATTCCAGTAGAAGAAAATCAGGTCACTTCCAGTAGGAAAAGACTAGGTCACATGCCAGAAGGATCACAATACAGGGCTGTAGAAAACCTTAACAGGGGCAGACAGCATCTTTTCTGCATCATCATTTCTCTCGCTCTTTGTGGTACTCACATTTATTTCCTCTGTTTAGTTTAATTTTCTCTTTATGGATTCAGGCCCAGAGAATGGAAGGGAATGACCAAAGGGTACATGGTTTTATTTGCAAATCTATGCTTCATGTTTAATATTTCTTTATCAAATGTGTATTTGAATGATGTCTTCAGCTCCCTCTGGTTGAGATTTTAATTTGCTCCAGAAAAAACCTCAGAAATAACCTCTTTCCCAATAAAGTTCCTTAAGATCACTTGCTCTTCCTCTTAAGATTAATTTCCTATACAGGAACTGAAAAATAAGATGAGAAATGTGCAGAGAAAGTATTCAGCAATGAGTAATATCCGCTAGTAAATTGGGGGACTATCGGTTCTACACAGTGATTGTCACATCTTTTTAAACACACTGATTAATGGGTGGATCTATTACTGAAAGCATGCATGCTTAATTTATTCAGAGAAGTTGAGTGTATGTCACCACTCCAAGGCCGGTTTTTCTAGCACAGCGTTTCACATTTACAATGTTATAACTACTGACAACTCAATGGAAGAAAGAGAACTAACTCATAGCACAAAGCACTAAAAATACAGCATGATCTGTAAGTGATAGAAGCTGACATATAAGAAAATATCAGTGGGGTAATTTAAATCTAGTGAAAGTGAAACTGTCAGTATTTGGATACGTATTCTTAGACTAAACATTTTCAATTGTGACACTTAGTTCCATATTCTTTTCTTCCACCCCGTTTTATGGGCAAATGTGTTATTTGGAGAACAGCATGTGGAAACACTATGGAAATGGCAATTCTGTGAAATACCATTTGAGAACTGAGACACACTTTTAAACAAGGAATGGAATTCAGGTCAAGCATCACAAATGAAATGGTTATTGTAAAAGCAGTGAGAGCTAGCCATCTGCCACTGCAGTGCTCAAAAGGGCTGAGATACAGGGTCTCTGCAAAGATATTCCTTAGTGCAGTATCAGGGCCCAGAGAGGGCTCAGTTACAGACATTAATATAGCAACAGATTTCCAGAGGGACAAATACACTACATGGTTACAGAATGCTGTGCCTGTGTCCGTGGGGTGAAGTCAAGCAAGGAGAGGAACAGTATTTTGGTCATTTTAAAAGAAGGTAATTTGTGCCTCGTAAGGGACTGATCCTGAATTATTTACTCAGAGTCTGATTATAGCTCCTTTTTTGGCATGAATAAGATGTTCTGTGTGTTGGTGCCATGCTGAAGATTTAAATGTCCCACACATTTGATCCAGGCTGGGGCTGTGGCAACTACTGCACAGCTGATGACAACAAAGGCTGGTTTCAAGCTCATTGTCATCACCATGGTGTTACACCAGATGAATGGGTGGCATTGATTCTGATTGGCATATTCATTCACATGCATTCAAAGCTCATGAATTTTACTTAACACGTCCCTTTGCTTATTGGCTGGGATTTAATTGGAGTGATGTATTGCAGCACTGCTAGATGAAGTGGAACAGTTTCTTTTTTTTTTCCTTGTTTTTTTTTAAATTCTTTTTCTTCCAAACCTCCCAACTAGAGACACCACAGCATTATTTTTCACAATCACCAAGGCATTTCCATGTATGGAACCTAATTCTTGGCTTTGTATTGAAGTTTGCATTTAATATTTGGAGACAGAAAAATAAATAGACAAAGGGAGAACTCACACAGATTTAAGTGTTGACTTTTGTTACTGAGTTTGCAAATTGTTTGCTTAGCATTTTCTTTACATACCAAGAAAGGAAGAGATCTTTTTGTGCTTTTTTTAATGATTTTTTTCCAACTTTCCCATATTTTAACATCTTTCTCAGCTAGCTGAAATGAAGAATCCTGACCTATCAGCTAGCAGATTGTAGATATCTTTCCAAAGAGTGAATAAAAATGTGATTATGTGCATGCATCTAATGGATATACTCCTGTGTGTAACTGAATACACCATTGCTGTGTATTGATCAGAGACATTTCGACAGAAAAAAATGGAGAATTTTTTCGGAAGAAAAATGTGTTTTCATTGCAGAGATATCTATGTTGAATTTTTCCCTGTTACCAGTTTTAACCTGAAAAGCAAAATATTTTGTCTTAAAATCAAATATTTTTTGTTAGCAAGATCAAAACAAAATACTTGGTTTGGGGTCAGATCTATTCAAGTCAAGTTATTTTAGTTTGTTGAACTAGATTAAAGAGTTTCATTTCAAGATAGTTCTGCATAAACTGTGGAACATATTGGCAGAAGCTAAGTGTACCTTGGGGTCAATACAGAGAGCACCCTTTGGAAGTAATTAATATCCTCTGTGGTTCATGCTCTGAGCAATTGCTGCAGATCTCAAGGCTTTCTCCATTGTTTCCAGAGCTCAGACAGACTCATCTTCTTGGCCAAGGGTTATCATTGTAAATAATGTCTGCCTCAGCCTGCACAGGGTTTGGTGTTCTTCCCTCTCAGCCTGGTTTTATTCCATTTGCCTGGAAGAAATCACATGAGCCAGTGCATCACTCTACAATATGTTAAGATGTTCTCTCTCCTACAGAAGCTACATAGAAATGGTTTTGTGGGAATTGTTGGATGGATTGCAGAGTCCACAGTGTCATGTGTGGAAAAGGTTGCACAAAACTGCTGAGAATGATGCATGCAGTAAATGCTGTGAGTCCACAATAATTCTGTGCATATGCTTAGTATTGTTTCTAGCATATATAATGAGTTAAACCAAAATCCCATTAAAGTTTCTTAATTATGTGGATGAAAAGCTATAAGTCTGTCAGATAAGTCCTAGAGGGGATTTGAACTACAAATCATGATGGAAATGATGTGGCACTTCTTTGGCCTCAGCTTAGTTCAGCAGAGCTCTCCACACAGAATCAAATTAGTGAAGTAATTTATGAAAAAAATGAGAAAGTCTGTATCAAGCACCTTTATGTATGGTTTGATGCTTCTATATATGACTAGATTTTTCTATCTGGTGTTGTTATTCTGTAATTCAGTGGTATCCACTGCTTGTTGCCTTCAGGAAACTGTCAGACTATACAGTTCTACTTCTCTCTTTGCTTCCCATCTATCTAATCCAGTGATGTGCTGATAACATACTATAGCTATTAAAACCCTGCCCATACACAGCCTGAACATCTCTGGAGCACAAGTCAGAAAAGCCACAGACAACCTAAATCAGAAATATTTTCCCCACATTTTTGCCATGTTTCTTTTTTTACTTTTTCATGGTCATGACATTTCCTATCTATTGTTTTTCATGTATTGAGCCAAACACTGCTGTTTGGAGATAATAAAATTAAGATTATGAGCATCTGCCTTGCTATAAGTGGGTCTTTAGGTTTGCCTGGCTTTTGCTGTGAATAGAGTTGTACATGGAGCATTGCTTGTTCTCCTCAGAGATACACAAGTTTTTACAGAAATACTTGTACATTCCTGGGCTATAGTAAAATGAAAAAAAAAATCTTTGATATTTGGTATCTCTGAACCAACAATCCATGGTTAATTTGACAGAAGATATGTCTGAAGACTATTGTATTTTCTTTTTCTGCAATTTCAAATATCGTTACATGGGCTGAATTGCATTCTGTGGAGACACCCTAAACAGTGCTTGAGGGATTAGTGAGCTGTAATTGAGGATGTGAAACTTCATAATGAAATTTTCCTGCAAGTTTTTAAGAAAATCAGACCTAGCTACCAATTCTGACTACAGGTATGAACATTGTCCAGGCTACTGGCAGTTGATGGGAGCCTTTCTACCCACTTTTAAATGTTTGACTAACCTTTTTGTAGTCCAAAGAAGCCTGAAATTAGATGTAAATTCAATACTGGAATACAAGACAAACAGCTTTTCAGAAAAAGTTATAATGGGATTTCCTCAGTGCTAAAATCCTCATTTTCTCAGTTAGTTATTTACTTCAAAATAATACACAAACTGAAATAAATCTACTCCCTTAGAGAAAGCTAACAGAAAAGTTTAGGTCCAAGTAGTCAATGTCAGTGGCAGTGCATGGGAAGCCTATCTCAGTTTCAGCCAGGGGCAATCAAAGCAGATGCTGCCAGTACTGAGTTACCAGGTGGAGCTCCAGAGATGATGTTCAGGCACTAACAGTGCATTTTCTCATCAGCTTTTTTCTCACAGCATTGGTAACAAGACAAAACTCCATTAATGACCTCATGCTTAGGGCCACAGGCTGTGGCCACAGGGGTAAAATTCCCCAGTAGATGAGTGACAGGGAAGTGGGATGTGAGTCTGGGTGGGATGTGAGTCTGCTCCTGTGGGGATCAGCAGCATGCCAGGAGTGTCCCTGTGGCACAGGACAATGCAGCTCAGTCTCATCTTCCTCTGAGGGAAAAATCACTGTCTCAATCCTGTCCTTCAGCCCCTTCCAGAAAAGCAACAACAAGCACAACCACAAGGGAGAGAAGACTTATCCCACTGAAAGGAGCAGGAAAGCCCTGCAGGATGCCCGTGGCAGCACCCAAAGGTGCTGCTGGCCCAGCAGGGCTCGGGCTGTGCCATGGCATGTCTCTTCTGTGTGGCTGCACATTCCAGCCTTCAGCAGGGCACTGCTACCTTAGCAACACCCCTGAGCTGTCAATATTTGTCTGCCCAAACCCCACCATTAAGTATGCTGCTTACAGCTGGCCTTTACAGATGGTAATTATTGTCCTATCCCACCTTCTAAGCCTCTCCCACTGCCTCCTTCAGGGAAGGGATCACTGCAAGCCTATAAAGGAGACTCACCAGTTTCTAGCACCAGCTTTTTTAAGAAAAGGAGCTAAAGACATTTTTTTTACATAATTGTTAGTTATACTTAGTAAAAAAAATTCAGATTTCCTGTATGATGTATATTTTTGCAATGTTTTATGCACTGTCATGTATTCTGTATTAAAAGTGCATGGAAAGTTACCTGTTCCTCTATGTGCCATCCTTTCCTTCCTTCTCTCAGTCCTGCTTCTCTGCAGTTTAAAACTACCATATGGATGACACAGAAGTTTCAGCTGGCTAGAATGAGAAGAAATGAGCAATTTGGGCAGCAGCAGATGCTGTAAGGAAACAGAAGATAGAAAGGAATAACTTTCCAGATGTTGTAAGAAATCAAAATATGGCTACTCTATTTTGCCTTAGTCAGTAAGCAGAGTCTGTCACAGCCAGCTGGACTCCTGTAAGCTGCCTTTTCTCCTAGTTCCAGCCATCAAAATTATGATTTAGAAATATAATGACTCTATATAATGAATAGTCAGAATTTGAGGAGTATTTCTATGTATGATCCTGGTTTCAGTGGGAATTAGCTATTTATCACATCGTTCTGCAATCATTTCTCTCAATGGAATGAAATAGAAACAGGAACAAATAGATAAAAGTGAAAGAGACAAATGCCCTCTGAATTATCATAACTTGGCATTGGCAAAGGAAATCTGGCATGGCCTCAGGATTGTTCTATCTAGGTTGTCATCTCTATAAGTCTTCATTTCACCTAAATACCTCTGTCCAAAGCATTGGCACATGTGGACTCCTGCACTTTAGACCTCTCTGTTGGGCCAGCTGAAATACACTCAGCCACCCCCAGAGGTGACAGAGACAGTCTGAGAAGTAATTTGGATAATGAGATAGTAGGTGAAGAAAGAGAAATCTGTAGTAAGTACCAAATACATTTACCAATTAAACAGGGGTTAGGAAAAAGCAGAAAATCAGTTTTAATGATAGCTGTCTACAGATAAAGGAATGCAAAGGCCCAATGCATTTGCCCATGAATTAGTGCACAGTGCCTTTTGAGATGAGCTAAGGTGCAAGGCTGCAGGCACCTGTGCAGGGCTGCAGGTATCTGTGCAGGGCTGCAGGCACCTGTGCAAGACTGCAGATACCTGTGCAGGGCTGTAGATGCCTGTGCAGGGCTGCAGGCACCTGTACAGGGCTGCAGGCACCTGTGCAGGGCTGCAGGTACCTGTGCAGGGCTGCAGACACCTGTGCAAGGCTGCAGGTACCTGTTCAGGGTTGCAGATACCTGTGCAAGGCTGCAGACAGGGCACAGGACCTGTGCTGACCTGTGTCTTGTTGGAGTTGCAGCAGGAGAGGGGATGTCATTCCTTATGGCACCAGATGCCCTCATGCAGAGGTCTCCAAATCAAAGTGGGTATAAATACCTTATAATAGTGCTGAATAGAAACTGTAAATGTTATACTTCTCTGATAAAAAATAGAAATAAAAATATTAATTCTTTTAGTAAGAGAGGAATGCTTCTCTTTGGAGCACAGTAGCCTTTAATATATATAACCTTATTCATGATAGAGAAATGTGCATACTGTAAACAGTGCAGGTTTAAAGGGATGCTCAAAAAGGATGTGTCTATTGCTGAATATGCCTTTATACATATACATAAAAAATCACATTTAGATGTTTCTTAGATCCATATGTATTTACATATATACAGGTGTATATATATTTCTAAGGCCTAAAAGCAGTACATAAATCTCAATGTACATTAAGGTCAAGTAAAAACTGTTACACTTCTATATAATAAAATATATGTGGGGACACATCCATAGCTGCACATACATACACATACAGCCTGTCTCTGTGTGACATGAAAGGCAGTCATGGACATCATGCTGGCTTTGCCAGTATATATTTTTTGTTATGGATCTGTCACCTTCCTACTTTACAGAAGACTGAGCAGTGAGAGGAATTTGGGTGTAAGCTGCAGTACCAGCTTCCTCTTGACTCCAGCCTCGCTCTGTCTGTGAGGGCTGCTGGTAACAGTTCAGAGTTTGCTGGTGTGATAGGTGAGCTTCATCTGTCATGGCTAATGTCCTGAGACAGTTGTGCCTCCTTTTGTTTCCATATTCCCTTGAGGACACGTTCTGGAGGCCTAGCTGTGTTTACCCTGCAATTTTTTAAATTTTTTTTTTAGTCAGTAATCATGTTTACCTTCCTTCCTCCCCCAGTGCTGTTTGCCAGCTTTGGTGTGGTGAGATGACTAAGTCAATATATATTAAGGAATACATAACAGTGTTGTAATGAGAATTAGTGGTACTCTGAAAAGGCAGAGACATTGGCTGCTATGTTTTGCACTGTTTAGTCTGGGGGTAATGAAGAGCTCACAGATGACCTGATTTCATTAAAGTAGGTCAGATTTGACTGAAGCATAGCTATGGCTCTCTCCTAGCAGTGCAGTGTCTCTCTCCCCCCCATCACTGCCTCAGCCACGCTGCCTGTCACTTCAGCATTTGAAATCTTCCAGGGAATTTGCCATAGGGTTTTGTTAACATCTCAGCCAGATATATACTACAGAACTTAATGCCCACTACTCTCTGTGCTTTCTGCCAGAATATGTGGAAAAGATGTGGTAGAAAAAGGATGACCATACTTCTGCATTTACTACAGGAGAGGTGAAGATGTGAGAGGATAGCACACTTGATAAGGTGGTATTTTTGTACCATAGATATTTCTCAGTGAAATCCATTCTGGAGAGGATACCTGTGAGTTCTACTGAAGCAGATGAGTCAGATTAAATCTACATTTATACACAGCTTTCATCCAATTTTCTATTTATTTGCACTGTTTCATACCCCAAGTTTAACACTGGAGTAGGTAATTGAGATTTGCCAACGTCCTAGTAGAAAAAACACCTTTAAAAAGCTGCTAAGAATGTCTTTACTAGCCTCTGTGCTCACAAATAAGAATATAGATATAACAGATATAAGAGTTATTCACAGTTTCTGATGGGGTGGATGTGAGATGCTGGAAGCAAATACAGAATTAGGTATTGTCATCCCACAGGATGTCTGCTAAGAGAGTTTCCTTCTAACATCAGTGGGAGTAAGGTGGGATCTATAGACCAGACCTAAACAAAGACATTAGGGAAGCTGTTCAGACAGTGCTCAGCTTGAAAAAATATCAGGCCCTGTTGGGTGGAAAAAATGGTATGGTAGGATGTATAGAGCCTTTTACTGCAAGATTTTGAAAACACTGGGTTGATAAACATGCTCAGGTTTGCTGTTCAGCTTCTAAAACCACACTCATCTTCTATGGTGAAATATTGTTACTTTTATTACAGCCTTTTTAGTTATATGATTTCCAGAGAGGCACAATATCCTGTGTTTAACTACTTGTCCCTGTTTAAGCCTATCAGTTTTTTAATGTCAAAATGTCTCTGCAAAGGTGTTAGCCAAAATATATTTCCTTCTTTTGCAGCCATATTACGTTTAAACATGTGAAATTTGTCGCAGGTGAAATTTGTGAACTCCATTTCCCAACTCCCTCCTCACTTGTGTTTCTTGCTGTTAATCGTTGTGATTGTGCCTCTCATGACTTCTAAAGCAGGCGTTTTGTTCTCACATTTGCTTCAGGTCATTACAGTAAAATCTTTTCATTCCTCAAATCTTTTTTTCCCCCATTAGTCCTGAGACAAATAAATTGATTGTGATGTTCAGAGGCAACTGGGGTGGTCAAGCAAATCCCAGAGAAGTCTGTAATCAGATTACTTCTGTAAGTAATCTGAGGACTGCAGGCTTTTGAAAATCTCAAATCTTCTGGCTGCATTTTGGCTTTAATTTTTTTTTTTTTAAATTTGCTTTTCATTTACAGAGGAGCTGTACATATTATTATACAGCTTGCACCACTGTAAGTAGAACCAACATGTATCCTAACATAGAAATGTCTTGTTTAACTTAGAAAAACAGGACCTTCTGGATTATCAAATGCTGTCTTCTGCTCTTGCAAGCAGAAGACATTTGTTTGTTCATATATAAGCACAACATTAGTTTGTTCATATCTATCTATCTATCTATCTATCTATCTATCTATCTATCTATCTATCTATCTATCAGGTTCTATTGCCAAACTGCTTCTATTTCTCCACTGATGCAGTACACTCTCTCAATAGTGGCCTGTTTGAACTGAAATACTTCTCAGAAACTAGTTATATCAGGTAAAAGCTATGTTTAAAACAGTCCATAAGATTTGACTTAAAAACAACCAAACAAACCCCCCATGATTTCACTAAAAGAACAAGAAAAGCTGTCTTTTCCTGAGAGGTTTTATCGAGTGTAGAACATGTATTCTTGTGGTCTTTCTCTGGTGTGGAAGTCTTTGCTGCAGTGCTTTGTCTGCTCTTCTGGCAGGTCTGTCTGTGCTGTAGGGGTGTGACATTGTCAGCATTTTGTCAGGGAGAAACTAACACAGGAAACACTGGAAGGCGTTGCCTGCGAGCTGATGGTCGGAAGACCTAGTCAGAAAATCAGCCTCGGGCCATCTGGAACAACCTCTTCTGAGCAGTGCCCAGCTTGGGTGTTCCGTGATGGTAGTGATATTTTTGTCCTTTCTGTGCCTCGTTAATCCAAGTTTGCAGGTTGTACTACTTGGGTAATAATTTGGGTTACTCCAGGGTGAATTCTGATGTTATTAATTACAGTTGTATTTGAAGATATATCAGTTATTTCTTTTCTAACTGAAAGATGCAGAAGAGATGTGCTCACTGATTTTTCTCAATGCAGATTAACTGGAAGGATCTTCATTTTCAGCTTCAGATTCATCTTTTATAAGCTTCAACAAAGGCATAATACTTCAGTTTGCCACTGCCCTCAAATCAAAGGAGGGAGATCAAAAACCTTGTCTTGAAAAGATTATGCAACTCAATAGGACCTGATCTTGTTGTATTATTGCATCCATTACAGCAGCACAGTTCAGGCAGGTGTTAGTTTCAATTAACCTGGGATTCAGGTATTCACAACATCTTGTCTGCCAATTACTCACATAATTACATGGCCCAGAACTGTAGAATAGAATCAGCCATCATGCTAGGCATGTGTGATTACTGAAGAAAAGAGGAATTCAGAGGATGTATGAGTAAAGCACAGCTTCAATGATCATGGACAAAAGTGGTCTTTAGTGAAGAAAGCTTATTTACTAGGCTCTTGCTGATCTCTTGAATGCAGGAACTGTGCCAAGAGTGTTTGTGTGACTCGCAGATGCCTCACAGCTGTCTGTTGTTTTTGTATTCTTATTCAGTCAGTAGGTAAAGTGAGAACTTATTTAGCATTTTTCAAGGAAGAAAAGGAAGGCATTCCAGAGAGCTAATGGCACAGCCATGTATGGTAAGAAATCAAAATATCAGAGTCAAGTAAACGTTAAATGTTAAATCCAACTTTCTCAGACCAGGATGTCAGCTGAAAAAGACAACTGCTGACATTTTGACCTGAAATATCCACTGACTTGGTCAATATGAATACCTTTTTTGTATGGCTCTGTCACTGTACTGTCAAAAATCAATCCACCATGGGCCTCCACATAAAGATCTTTTAAGGTCAAAGGCCAAAGGTCTTTCTGAGTCTTAAATGCCATGTATCTTTATACTATTTAAAGCTATAATGCCAAAGAAAATGTGAAATTATGGATAAATGTTGTGAAAAGTAACAAGTAACTTCATCGTCTAAAATTATATATACTTAATTATATATACTTAATGTCACTGAAGTTTAATGGCAGCATCCTGCAGGAATCAATAGAAAGGAAAGCTGATTCTTACTATTCAGTGTATAGATCCAGACTAGGGCAGCCTAAAATTCTTCCTAGCAAAATAACAATTAATTTCAGTGGAACAGATTGTGAGGAAGGGCACTGCTCAGCCCTGATGGCAAAATATGGGCCTTTATTTCACCAGGAAACTGACATGAGCATGATATAGAGCTAATATAATTTGACAGTGGTACAAGTCTACTTCTTATTCTAAGGGAGAACCTAGGCTATTATAGCCACCTTTTGTCATGGGAAATTTTTTATATATGTGATAGGTTTTGTAGTGTTTTTTGGTTTTGTTTTGTTGGGGGTTTTTTGGGTTTTTTTTTTGTTTTTTAAATACAGGAGTCTCAAATAAATGTAATGCCTACTCTTAAATTTCTTCAACGTTTTCTTACTAAGCACTAATATTTAAACAAGGAAATTCCCAAAGGGTATACATACTCAAATATTTGAATTTTTACAGAAACCCTTTTCTCCTAGTAGAGTGCATTGTATATGACTAGCTACTTTACTATGGCTAGGATGTAGTTTTATGCCTTTTATGTATCTATTTGTGTTTGTATGTATATTTATTTACATGGGCAATTAAAAAAAATCATACGTTTGGTAAATGCTAAATTGAGGGAATTTTGTGGTTTTCTGATAAGGGAGAGAATATGGCTTCTGCTGAAATTCTGCACTTTATTATTCCAAGATAAAGCAATTTGAATGTATATCAGTTCTCTGGGAACTGTAGTGGCAAAAGCTCAGGGACATTTGTCCCACAATGCAGCCTTTTCTCAACGTCATATCCATACATCCTATATCAATCTCAGAAATAATCTGTTTGACAGCTATGTGTTTGGGGCATTGTGATACATGAAAGTTCCAGATTAATACATGAGCTCAGAGTTATTTGCTGTCATGAAAATAACAGTTTTAATGCACTTTGAGTGTTGTCTGTGTTCAGAGATCAGGTTTAAGAAAAGCAATCAGTCCTCAAACCTATCTCTACTGTTTTAAATTACATGATCATTTTCCAGATTATGTGTAGGTGTCTTTAACATAGGACCAAGGCAGGAATTACCTGGTGCCTGGAAAGCAGCCAGGATTGTTCCTATGCTGGGAAATATACTGCTAATGGAAGATTTACTCAGCTCCCTCCCAGAGGCACTGGTCTGATGCAGCAGTCTCATGAAGGTTTCTTCTTGCCTTTATTTATTGCCATCCTTAATATCTATAATATTGCTGTCCATTGGAGGACATTTCAAGCTTCTCAGAACTTCTGCAAAAATTTTGGAGTTTGTCAGAGTATCCCCTTTTTGTGGGGGAGGAGGCAAAGGAGAAGAAGAAATGGAGTGACGGCAATGAGTCATTTAACTCACGTAACACATATGGGTGTTCTGCAAATTGTTCCTGCATTCCCATGAACATAGACTGGGATATATAGGCAGGAACATCACCTGTAAGACATTGCAATTACACTCCTGAATTCATCAGGTTTGCAAAATCTCAGCTGTGACTGTGTCCCTTCTGAGATATGTGTTTCATGGACAAGGTAACCCAGCTGGACAGAATCCAAAGGAAATTATAGAATGATCAGATAATGATCCAGGAAATGTCACACTTGGAGAAAGATAGAAAGAATCATAAATTGAGAAAAGACTGGAGAGACATATTTACCTGGTGTGTGACAGGTGTGTTTGCAGAGAGGGAAAATAATATGACAAATAGAAAGTATGGGGATAGTTTAGGCTAATCATTAAAACAATCCTTCTCTTGGAAGTTCTCACAAAGCACTGGAATAAATTGCATGTTGAGGCTCTGGAGTGGCTGTTAGAAGAGGCCTATGTAAGGATTTTAGACAAACAGCTCCCAGAAATGAATTAGACATGATCCTCTGGTGTAGGGAGATGGATCAAGCAATCTCTGGAGGGGTTTTTCAGCTCTGTTCTCTCTGATTTCATCTTTGGGCAGGTATAAATCTGCCATAGTGTAGCAGATTGTTATATCTGATAGCTTTTATAAGTGCCCAACCTTCAGGGTAAGCTTTGGGTGACCAGTTCACAGCTGTCAGCACTGCAAAAGCCATAACCATAACTGGCTCTAATTAGCAGCCTACGTGGCAATTTCAGCAGTTAGGAGAACAACTTGACTATAAAGGGTGAATGATCCTTCTGCCCCAGTGGGTGTTTCTTCAAGCTCAGCGAGGCTAGTAAGTTGGAGTGAGGGAGCTGACAGTGCTGCTATCCATGATGTATCTTTTTTTCTCTGTGCTATACTGCAGAGGACGTGGGTCTCTGGACTGTGCATTCAGCATCTTTGACAAGCACGGCTTTCATACACAGAATAACCTACTTGTGCTTGGTGCTCTGTACTGAAAATCACAGGGATTTCAGTGGAGAGGATGAAGGGAGGGAGAGGAGAGATTTACGATAAGCAGGTAGTTGGCTGGTCTTTGCCAGAGGCATGTAAATAGAGCAAAATTCTGACATCAGCACGTTTGCAAACTTAGGCACTGTTGTGAGCTCTCCTTTTAGATGTATGTTTTAGACAGGGCAGAAAGATGACCCTAGAATTCCTCTCAGCCTCATGCATAAATATTTGCATCATAGGTTTCAAGAGCAGAGAAAAAGCAGTGTTACTTTGCCTCCTCCTCTCCCAAGTGTGTATCTGTTTCTCTTGGTTTTCTACTACCCCAATGGCAAAAAATACACTTTTCAGCTGTGATGAGTGCTTCCGATTTGTAATCCAGGCCAGTCTCTGTCTCTGCAAACTGCCAGAACTGTGAAGGATGCTGGTCTTTGCCAGATGCTCATATCTGGGGTCAGACAAAGGCTGATCTTTTGAATTCTGTCTGCACTAAAGCCAGAAGGCATATGTGCTGTACCTGCCTGAGGGTCGCTTGAGATTGCAAGGCTGATATATTTCTGTCTGTCTTTTCAACCAACTTCTTTGTTTCTACCACACTGGAACTGCCTAAATTCACATTGGTTTCTTTGTTATATCTGTTTCATTTAAAATACACAGGAAGCCTTGTATGAAAGTGAGACATTCTGGAGCTTTGGCTCTGATACCTCCCAATAAGAAAAACCCAAACAAATTCATGACAGAGCATTAAGGAGAGCTGTTGAGAGGACACCAGCTAGAGGACACATCAGACTAAGCCAGTCGTTTGGCATGTTGATGCAAACGGCGACTGCTTAAAGGCAAACCAAAGAGAACCCACAAGACTGTAAATGTGGAAAGGGAAACAGTGCAATAGTGTGATTTATCTAAAATCACAGTGCATGTAATTTGATGAAATTAGGGGGAAAAATGAATGCTCCCCTAATTTCCACATGCATATCCATCTCTTAAAAATCAGTAGGGTAACTAAAGTGGCATGTAAGCCCTGTGGCAACTGTCAGATAAATTACACAACAGTGAAGAAATCTCCTGAAAGTAATGCAATATCCAGCTAACTGCTTTTCCTCTTTCAGAAAAAGACCTTGAGCTGCTGCATTTGATTCTACTTCAGAAATGTTACAAAATTTCTCACTGAGAAGGCAGATCTGTGTTTTTGTGCATGAATAAGCCTTTTATTTTCTAGACAGGGTGCAAATGGAGGCATAGTGAAAATTATTAAAGGGCACTAACAAGGGAATAGCAGTCTTTAAGCTAATTTTTGGGTAACTATTTCTATTTATTTTTTCATTAAACAAAG
Organism: Erithacus rubecula; assembly: GCF_903797595.1. Taxonomy (NCBI): domain Eukaryota; kingdom Metazoa; phylum Chordata; class Aves; order Passeriformes; family Muscicapidae; genus Erithacus; species Erithacus rubecula. The sequence goes on along the minus strand of NC_136685.1, from coordinate 11,554,734 downwards.
TCTGCAGTTGCACAGATTGTTGTTATGAAGTCCCTAAAGTCCTATAAAGCATGGTAATGTGAGTAAGTTTTCAGAATTTAGTAAGTCTAGTTCTGGGATTTTACTATTACCTAATGTTTCCATTCTAAGGTATTATGAAAGCACTATAAATGGCACCTTTCATGAACCAGCTCTTCTGAGCCCAGCAGGCTGCTTCTGCAGTGTGCTGGTGGATCTTTGCTAAAACATGCACACAGACACAGACATGAGCACAGTCACAGACCCACAGACACAGTCACAGACACACAGACAGTCACACAGACACACAGACATACACAGACCATCACAGTCATGGACACAGACACACACACACAGACACACAGACACACAGACACACACACACAGACACACAGACACACACACACAGACACACAGACACACACACACAGACATGCACCACAGACAAACACAGACACAGACATGCAAACACACAGACACACAGACAGTCACAGTGACAGACACAGACATACACAGAAAAACTCACAAACACAGAAACAGACTCACAGGCACACACTCAGACACATAGACACAAACACACAGGCAGACACACAGAGAACACACACACGACAGACATACAGACAGAGACACACACACAGACACACACTGACTCATAGACAGACTCACAAACACACACAGACATGGACACATGGACATGCATTCACAGACAGGCATAAAGAGACACAGAAATATACACAGACACACACAGACTCACAGACACGCAGACAGACTCACAGACTCACAAACAGACACACAGACTCACAGACACACAGACTCAGACACACACAGGCACAAACACAGACACACACAGACATGCTCACAGACACAGACACGCTCATGGATACACACAGACAAGACACACAGACACATAGACAAACACACACAGACTCACAGACATGCACACACAGACAGACACACTCAAACACAGACACATAGAACATACAGACACACATACAGACACATGCACAGACTCACAGACACACAAACACAGACACACACACAGGCACACACACACAGACACACATAGGCACACAGACACACACACACACACAGAGGCACACACAGACACACAGGCACACACACACACACAGACATGCACAGGCACACACAGACCGACACACACAGACAGACACACAGACACAGGCACACACACAGGCACACACACACAGACACACATAGGCACACAGAGACACACACACACACACAGAGGCACACACAGACACACAGGCACACAGGCACACACACACACACACACACAGACATGCACAGGCACACACAGACAGACACACACAGACAGACACACAGGCACACACACAGGCACACACAGACAGACACACAGACACAGGCACACACACAGACACACACAGACACACAGACACAGACATGCACAGACACACAGGCACACACAACAGACACACACAGACACACAGACACAGACATGCACAGGCACACACAGACACACAGACACAGACACACACAGACACACAGGCACACACAACAGACACACACACAGACACGCACACATAGACACACACACACACACAGAGGCACACAAAAACACACACAAAAACACACACACACACACAAAAACACACAAACAAACACACACAAACACACACAAACACACACACACACACACACACACAGACACGCATGCTGTGAGCGCTCCATTATGAACGCTTTCATAAGAAAGCAGAATTGTCCCACTCATAGCCATTATATCTGATGACATTCCTAATGCTGGGCATTGTTTGCAGAAAGAAGCCATTGTCTAAGATTGCATATCTGCTGACCAAAGCACATGGAATAAGCCCAGCTTTGGACACGCTGAGCCTGGCCCCAGGGAAGAGCTTAGCGGTGAGTTTGTTTGAATGTCCTGATTCAGTGGTGAGCTCCAAAGAGGAAATGCCCACCATTATGTAAGGATTGCCGTTTATCTAAAGTTTGGAAAAACATTGCTTGTTCATTTTTGCCATAAAGGAGATGGGACTTATTTAAACCAAGACAGTGTTAACGAAAAGTTGCCCGAACAGAAGAGACAATAATATTTCTGCATTAGAAATCCTCTAACTCACCTACAATCTCTTTCTAGTGAGCAATCAGCAGATGGTTTCAAACACAAAACTTTTCAAGTGAGTATACAGACTCTGAAAGAGACAGGAAACATCTTTACATTCCTATATGTTATCTGTACCTGGACTGTTTTGCTTTGACAATGATTAAGAAAAATCACATGACACTCAAGTGAAAATGCCAGAAGTCATATAAAAATAACTTCAGAAAGTCACTGGAGCATTTTCTGTTTTTCTTATTTTACTGAACTCTTGCTTATTGTCAATGGACATTATTCAGCTTCCAGTGACTAAAAAAAAACAAAACATGCATTCAGAGTAGTGTAAAATGATTTATTAAATAATGAATTATTAAAGAATGATGATTCATTTTCTGTTTCTGAATTATTTCTGAAGTAATTCTAGGTTCTATGAATAGCATACTATTAAAACTATTGATACATTGTTTATTTTGCATTTGTTTGTTTTCACATTTATTCTTTCGAGTGTACTTAGACCCAGAAAGCCATCCATTATGAAGTCTAGGGATCTTTGCAATCATCTAGCCTGAAATATATTTTTTCTGTTTGAAACTGTGTAGGAAATATTTTAAAAAATGTTTGGTCTTGATTGAAAGTATTTGCTAGTTTTTCATTGGCTAATTACCCTCATTGTTAAAAAAATTTATCTTAATTTCTATCATTAGATTTTTTTAGCTTCAGCTTACAGCCACTGTATTTTATGACTTTGACCTAAGAAATCACAATCAAGGTTTTACTTTGTGCCCTTATAAACTTCACCTTCCCTCTCAGACTGAGTTTCTGGAATCTTTTGGTGCAAGGAAAGTTCTGTAGTGGTTCTTCTCTGATTCTCTTGGGTCCTTCAAAAACATTTGAAACAACGACACAAGAACCAAACAAAATACTACAGGAGCAGTTGCATGAAGGTCAAATGCTGAGATAACATGAACTTTGAACACCTATTCAAGATGCTTTCTACATGGAAAGATTGTATTATCCCTCCTAACAAGATTGACACAGGAGAGCTTTGATCAACATTACTATTCACACTTGAATGCATTAAAATAAAATTTGCATGCAGTCCTCCAAGCTGTGTACCATGGACCTGAGCTCCTCATTACTTATTACTATCACAATGACCATTTGCAAAGTTTAAATCTGATTATTTTGTAATTTAACATCTAATTAAATGTAAAATAATTTAAAGTCTAAAAGGGAAATCAAGGTTAATACAATTTTCTTCATGAATAGGCCCATAATCCCACAAAATTGTAATCTTACTTTGACAGACAAAATTATTTTCTGTAGATTTCTGGATTGAAATCACTTATATTTCCCTAATTTAACTTTTTGCCTAGTCCTACATCAGGTGGAATTCAATGCCTGTTTTTTTAAGTTCAATGCCAACCTGACAGCTTATCATGCATTTTATTTCCTTACATTCTAGAACTTCTACAGAAAAGCATTCAAAAAGATCAGAGGTAGCCTTATTATAGAAGTGCGATTTGGAGAGGACTAAAATTGATACTGGTTTTGTAAACATTTCTTAAATTTCTATGGAAGTGGTTTGTTATCACTTATGAGAGATCTGCTTATATTGATTCCATCCAAATAAGATGAAGATATTTGTTAAAAATGTTCAAGTGCATTGATCTGTTTAAATTGCTGCTACTGCCTTGACCGAGGAAGAAAACTAATCAGTTAGGCTTCTATTTTTCTCATTGAGTATCCTCAAAACATGCACTTCTATACTGTGTTATTCATCCTTTACCCTGAAAACCTTTATTTCTCTGGGTTCATGTTTTGCCTACAAGCACTTGAGTACAACAGGAAAAGGTACAAAAAGAACAGCAGAAGTGCTCGATGATATGGAACCTGTGGAAATGGGAAATGACTCAGTTGACTCAGCCTTGTGAACAGATGAATGAGAGGGCACCTGGTGCAGGTCTACAGAATCGTGTAGGACCTGGAGAAGGTTAATAAGGAACAATCATTCTGTATCTCTTTGGCCATAAAACCCAAATCACCAAATAATTTATCAAATAAAACAAATAACTGGGAACTTAAAACAGGGACAGGATCCTTCATGTGGTGTATAGTTAAGCTGGGAAACTTTGTGCTGTTCACTGCTTGCAATGCTCAAAGTTTACACGGATTAAAAAAAGTAATAATTTCACAGGGAGGCAAATCCTTTCAGGGCTGTTAAATGCAAAGGCATTTAACACCAGCTCAGGAAGTCTCTGAGCCACTGAAAACTGGATGTGTATTCTAGGGGTGCATTGCCAGAGGCATGCCCTGTCCTGCTAGTCTCTGCTAAGAGCATCTGCTGCTCATTGTTGTATTATATTCTCTGCCAGCCTTGCCTTGACCTAGGATGGCACAGCCCTTCCATCCCTGCAGTGGAACATTCTCACCCATGTTAGCTCTCGTGTACAGCTGCTCTGCTCTGTCATATGCTGCTCGTGCTCCTTGAGTAGCTGAGTATCTTTTTGTAAACAAAACAAAAACAGCACAAAGGCGAGTAAGTGCATGACAAGCCAAAACCAGCTAATCCACATGCACAAATACCTTGGCTGGCATGTGAACACGGGTATTGTTCGGAGCAGCTATCTCTGCAAAGATAGTGTGACCAAAAAGCTTAACTGCAGAAAAAGTGAGGGTGATCAAAGATGAGCTAAACAGCTGCCATAAGCTGAAGAAAGCCTCACAAACACTGCTTTTGTGCTCTGCTGCTGGCTCCAGGCCACAATAACTGCGCTGAAGTTGATGTGATTAATTCAGAAGTACACCACTGTAGCATTAAGTTTTAATCCAGTACAAAATCAGATGGGATGTTTCCTAGCTCCTGACATACTGGGTGTTTTTAGTGCTGCTCTGCTGTGTCAGTGTGAGCACTGGGAGCAGCAGGGCAGCACTGGGGCAGTTACAGAGTGAGTGCCAGCCCTGGGCAGTGGGATAGGTGGAAATGTCTGGCTGCACTCTGGCAGATGGGTTACAAAGCTGGGCTACACACAGGGACACAGTGATGCCAGTCTGCTGCCAGCCTCCCCAGCTCTGCAGCCTGGCTGAGCCATATTTCAGGAGGTTTTAGATGCCTTGGGGACGATGAAGGTCGTGTGAGGAAGCCTATTTCTCTCTACTGACTGCAGGAAGCCTCTGGTGATTAGGTTAGATTAGATATCAAATTTCTGGATGGCAGTTTATCTCATTTTAATTCCCTGGAGGACTGTTCATCTCATCTTAAAATATGTACCTGAGAAAGGTCAGATGAATTGTCATGTGAAATGGCTGCTTCTCTCTACTGACCACTGAGGCAGTTTAAGGTCGATAGCTTAGGCTGAGGCATCTAACTTTTATATGGTTAAAGCTGGAAATGAAGAATATTGCCCTTTTGTTTCATGCTGAATGGATTCAATGCCATGACAGATACTCTTTTATGCAGTAATAAATGTAGTGTTGCATGTTTCACAAGTTGGCAAGACCTGCAAAGTCTTCATTTTAAATTAAATTTCACTAAAGATAATGTCAGTGAGCAATTAAACTATTTTCAGGCAATTCTATATTGCCTTAGGATCTTTATGACTTGACATGAGAGCAAAGACAACCAAAGCTGGGACAAAAGAAACTATAAATACCAGATGTGTCTGTGTGTGTGTCACAGTGAGTCACTTCCAAAGGCAGAGCAGAGTCCTAAGCTGTCTGCAGTGTGTATAAAATGAGATTTCCCATGAATTTATCAGTTATCATGAAGCACAACTCAACACTGGGCTGTTTCTTAGCTTAAGAGTTAGTCAACATTCTTTGAGGTGAAATGCTGTTGTATCAAAATAAAAATGTTTCCAGTGATTATGTCAATATATACTTCTAATGGAATTACTTCAAACTGCTGTCATATTAACTCATAGATTAGCAAAAAAGACTTTACAGGCCTTTTATTTTAAATCAAATTAGTTATGATGTTAAAATTTATTTAAGGAATTCTACTTAATAACTTAGAATAATATGTAATGCATTTTATTTTTTCACTTCGTATTGTTCTTCTAAAATGTAATATTATACAACAATACTTTAATAATTTCAAAATATTTTATTTCAACATTATCGAAAAGGAAATGTTTGACAAAGTCTGTCTACCATTTATGAACCAAAAAATTTTAGTAGTTTTGGCTTCTGAAAATATTTTGAGATATTAATCTTCATTCTCTATCAAGTGCCAGAGTTCAGCAGGAAACTTACGTTCCCTGCAAGTCTGGGGTTTTTGGCTATTTAGAGTCTCACTGACAAACTGAATTGTCAATGGAATGTATTCATTCATTTATATCAACAGTATTGTCCCTGTCTGCTTTGTTTTCCTCTGGGTCCTTATTTTTTCATCAGCAGCTTGGAAGTGAATCAGTGTCTGCTTATTTTCAAAAGGAACTGTGAAGGGAAGGGCTGTTAATTGTCTCATAAAAATATTTTTCAGGAAAACATGTTTGTTTTAAAATGCACTTTTATCCATGAATGATCTCATGCCTTAAAATTTTCATCTTTGGGGCACATTTGAATTCTCACAATGTCCAGAATGTTATTATGCAGCCAGACAAGCTATAAAATGCAAAAAAAGATGGACTCAGAGTTTGTCTATGATTTCTCTTCTACTTTTGCCCATATTTTCTCATTTCCTGGATGTCAAATAGTGATAATAATAAAAACCAAAATCAATAGTAATTGAGAGCCATCTCAAGATTTAACTGAAATATTTAACACTGAAATATTCCTAAGTGTTAGGAAGTCTGTGAACGTAGAAAACTAACAGAATACCCACTGAAACAGGCAGATAGGAACCTGAAAGCTTCTGATGTGTTCTGATAGTTTCTGATCATCTCTGTTTCCATGAATAAAGAAAATCATACAATAGTGTTTGAGAAAAACTTTAAAATTCATCTAGCAATTGTTTAAAATTCTAAAAGATTTGTTTGAATTTTTGGGCCTTGTCACAGGGAGCAGGGATACAAACATAATGAATAGAAATGCATAATGAAAAGGAATCAGAGTCAACTAATCTCTAGAAAATGGGCCTGTTTGCTTTCTCATTGGTTCTTGTGCATCTCAGAGATGAGTCTTTTGGACTAGATGAAGTCATAGGACAATAAAATTTGTATGAGTTATAAAAACATATTTGCCCCTCTGCTGTATGAAGAAAATATTAATTGACACAGTCTGATGCAACACTGGGCATCAATGGACCAGAAGGAATTTTCAGAACTAGATAGTAAAAGGTTTTAAAAGGGACTTCTGTTAATCCTTTTCCATCTGTTGCAAAACTTGTCTTAAAACATATTCTTCTGTGTACAGTACTCTGAATTTGGACATCTTTATTCAATAGAATGGAGGAAGAAGGGAAATTTAAAAGGTGTCTGTATATTTTCAGTACAAAAAAATTCTCAGCAAGGTGGGGTTACTTGTAAGGTATTTCTAGACACTTCTAGACAGGGAACCCTGTTTGCATTTATTTGTGAGTAAAGGCTGAACAGATCATGGAAAAATGAGACCCAGTATGACAGTCGTGGAACTGTGGGTAACAGCATCTCCATTTGCTATATATACATACATATATATATATATATATATATATATATATATATATATACACACGTCAATAAAAATAATGTTTCTTTGGGCAGAGTCCTTCCAGTTTGAGGACGTTTCCATTGTCCATACAATCTCACTGGCTCATAGACTCAAAGACTCTTCCTTTAGGTCCCCTCCTTGGGTTGGAATTGGGTTGAAAGGCATTTTAAAGATCATCTCATTCAACCCTCATGCCAGGGGCAGGGACATCTTCCTCTAGACCAGGCTGCTCAATGTCCCATCCAGCCTGGCCCTGAACACTTCCAGGGATGAGCATCCACAGCTTCTCTGGTCAGCCTGTGCCAGGGTCTCACCACCCCCACAAGAAAGAATTTCTTCCTAATTTCTAATTTAAACCTACTGTCTTTCAGCTTAAAGCCATTAGCTGAGTCTTATTTCTGCTCTTTTATAAAGCTGGGAAACACATTGTCTACTGCTGTGATGAATAAAACTAAATTTCATTGGTGTGACTTGAGAGATAAATAAAACTATACTTGGATTGTTTCTGCTTTTGCTTAATTCACAGCTTTATTTTTTAAACCAATACAAATTCTAAACAGAAGGTACTCAAGGATAGACCTCCAAATGTTCATGGAAATGCCAAACAATGTGTTACAAATGAAAAAATCTAATTTTGGTGTATATCTCAGTGTGGGTTTTTTAATTAAAGAAAAAAAAAATCTCAAAAATCCTTAGTGCATGGTAATAAAATGTCTGTGAAAGAGTTAATGTTGAGATGTGTTTAGCTGTTAGTCTAAACACAATTGCAGCTTATACAGATAGCCTGGCTTTAAGCTGGCATTTCTCATTGATAATAGAATAGTCATAATATCACTGACAGTGCTCCATGAAATCCCAGCACTGTTGGGATCCTTGGCACCCCTGCAAGTGTACAGACAAGCACCTGTGCCACAGGCAAGGTGATCTCTGTGCTGCTGAGATACAATAGCTGACCTCCCTGCTTTAAAGCTTGGAGTGACACCATTAACCAACCTTGTGGATCTCAGCCTTTTTCATATATCAGTGAGAAGGCTCTGCATAAATTTATTCTTCAGAGAAAATAGTGATACTAAATCATAAGAAATTCTGGTTGGGACCTGAATATAGGATAGCTAAATGTTAATAGTTGAGTGATAAACTTTGGGAAAAATCTGCTTGAAAGTGTTTTCAGATCAATACTGGATGCCCTTCTGGCCTTTATGTTTTGGCCAAGAGCACCATACCCAGACTCAGTAGGAAAGGGATTTAATTTAGGTACCTGGAGTTGAGCTTAGGTACCTTTAGTGTACAGGATGTAAGATGAAGTTATCCACCAGGCTTAGCAGTGTTCCAAATCTGATGTTTCAATCCTCTGCAAAGAAAAGCCTTTCAGATTTATTCTTTACATTTTTTTTCATTAAATAATGTTATGTTATGTTATGTTATGTTATGTTATGTTATGTTATGTTATCTGTAGTGGTTGCAGTGGGGTAATATGACACAGAATTTATTTGTGTGAGTGGTCCAGCAAGGTTTGGCTAGAAAATGGAGATTTTTCCTGTTGAAAATTTGAAATTGTTCAGCACTAAATCCTGGTGTCACTCCTGATACCTAAAAACAAACTGAATTATTTAGGGTGAAGATAACTAAAATTTAAAAGAATGTGGTAGGAATGCAGTGGAGTATCTCTACAGGGTATAACAACATGTGTTTCTGCCAACTGAAACATTGGAAAAAATATTCAAAGATGCTGGTACATGGCCATTACTGTGTCTAACCAAAAATTCATCTATTGGATGAAAGAAAACACATCTTAGAATGGATGTAAGCTAGTGCTGCATTATGTGTTTTAAACTGATATAAGTCTACATGTGAAATCTGCATTGAACAAAGTGAGTTTAATTATGGGCATTTTTTAAATGGAGAGAAGTCCTTAACAATTTTAACAGACAGTAAAAGTTGGAATTAGGTTGCCCCTTGACCAAATGTCAATAGTCATCACAGTAGTCACAGTGTTTACAGCTGCAGTAGTCACCAGTGTTTATTTAAATAAAAATATCTATTTTTTGTAATATTTCCTCCCAATTTTCTCATAAATACCATTAAGACAAACTGAGTAAATTGTGAGAAGTATAACTGAGGGCAAATTCTGCTGTCTATTCCTGAGGGAAATAATGTGAACTTTCATCCCCAGCCAGATGAAAGCCAACAATTTAAGCACAAGGTCAGCAGCATGGAAACCCATTCCCAGACTGTTTTGCACAAGTTCAAAGACCTGAGAGCAGAAGAATTTGTCACATTTGCTCTTAGACAGACTTTTCTGGGAGATGCACCACCATTGCATGCCACCCTGTCATACCTTGCAGATTTGGTAGCATTCCCTGAGATCAGTGATACTTTGAAGAACACTAATAAAAGAAAAAACAGGGAGAAACTACGTTAATGGCATTTTTTTTACCTTGGAGATGTTACTGAACCTAGGTCCAGGTTGGTACTACAGCAGTGAGCTGGCAAAGGGATTTTTCCCAGGAGAAATGCAAAATTAATATTGGGGTTGTTAAATAACTAATAGAGATTTTTACAAGACTGAAAGTCTTAACTACAAGATCCTAGCCAGATTCTGATTTAGTTCATTACATCACAAACTCATAAAGTTCATCCTGTAGAAAGTATTATGTCCTTCCTCTCCTCAGCTGTTTTTAGTGTCACTGTGCCCTGGCTTGCAGCTGCCATATCCCATTAAAGAGATGGTTTAAGTGGTACTTATACAAAACTTGGTATTTAATAACATAGCAAGGCTACTTTGTGGTTCTGGATTAACCCTTAGGGACTTCCCTCTATTTTATACTCGATCCTTCATGGTTTTATTTCTCTTATCCCTCTCCCTAAATCTTTCAGCTGTTTTTCAGTTTCATGTTCCCCTCCTGCCTTCATTCCCTCCCTCATTTCCATTTCCACTGCTGAATCTTACTGCATTCAATACTTCAGGCTTTATCCCCCAGAGGCAAACAAGAAAAAATCTGCTATTTCTCTCTCTGTCTTTCTCTCTTTCTCTCTTTCTGTCTTTCTGTCTGTCTCTCTGCATGCCTCTCATTTTCATGATTTCAGGGAAATCAGGGAAATCTCGATAACACAATCCCAGTAAATCCTCACTGAAAGTTCAAACCCCAGAAATGCAAGAATCCTGATTTCTGACCTCAAGATGTGATCTTGGCAGGTAATACTATTTTTGAACTAGAAATTTATTTTATTCTAACACTGCTTACCAAATCCCTAAGGCACATGAGTACACTTCCTTCAACTAGCCCTGTTTCCTCACAGAAACCCTTACAGAAAACTGCACTTTATCACACAACTGTTTATGAAGAGATGCCAGTTCTTTCTTCTACACTCACACATCCCCACTGAGATAACTTCCTCCTGATAAAGGGCTACCCTTCCAGCAGACCTCTCCTTAGAAGCACTACACATCTTTATGGCCTTTGGATGAAGCATTCAGCACAAAATTTCTGTCTGTCAGTGCAGAATCTGCACATTTAAGATCCTGCTCATTGTTTTTAAACCTTTGGGATCTTTAAAGGCACATGGCATGGAGCAAACAGGGAATTTCCAGTGCCATGTTGGTGCATTCCCAAGTCCTCTGTACACCTTGGGCAGGCTGGAACCAAGCTGCTGACCCCATCTTGAGTTTTGATGCAAGGTCCCAACCCAGCACACTGTCAGACTGATTTTTATTTACAATGGCAAAGCAGTCAGGCTGGAACTGGATTTGAGACTGAGACCTCTCCCCCCAGGGCTCACACACAGCTGAGGACCCATCAGTACAGCCCGTGGCATCTCACCCATTTGTCCAGGGGAATGCAGAAGGGTCTCAGTGCTCTCTCTCTCAGATGCCCTGTGGCACTCTGTGGCTGTGTGCTGGCAGCTGAATACATCCCTAAACAGATTAGTTTGGCACAAAAAAACTTCCCAAACTGCAATACCTTGATTGGCTTCATTCAAATCAAAGGAAGACTAACCCAAGTGATTATAATATCAAGCATAAATAAGTCATCAGAATCTATCAGGTGATTCTATGTGATTCTATAAGAATAGGTTCCAAGAAGTTCCAATTACAGCTTTGTCAAATCCATTCTGTGTCCCATGACCAAATCTCTCTCCTTAAAGGAGAAGCTTCTGTCTCCTTTATTGTGTTAGCCTATAGAACAATGGAGTGCTATCCATCACTGTGCTATCACTGTGGTATCAGTGTAAAATAAAAAAAAGATAAAAAGTTTATCACAGGTATCAAAAGTAAAATAACATTTAAGTGCCTATTTCTTACCAGGAAAATACAAATAAATATGATTCCTACAAGAGTATTATAAAGTGCTATGAGAAATGGACATTAAAATTATATATATATATTTTTTTTTTTCAATATAGGTACCTATTAAGCATCTGATGTAAAGAACAATCCCTATAAGGTGTTTTTTTTGTAATGCATGCTTTGTGGAATTAGAATATTTTTCTTTGTCAGAAATATGTAACTGTTTTACCACAGCAGTTCCTGTAAGTAAATATTAAACATGCCAGTTATTTGCCATAAAATGAAAGCAACCACCTGTAAATAATCTTATTGCACTGAGGTGAGCTCCTTTTTTTTGAATTCACTCTGAGCTGCAAATGCCAATCATTGCAAATCCCATTCCTGCCACCTAATAATCTCCAGTTTACTGGTGTTAAAGAATTGTTCTCTTCAACATATTCAGTAGTGGCCAAAGTAATATGCAATAATATATATAATATACTCTTGGCAAGCTGAAGACTTGCAGGTTATGTCTTGCAGCACTTCACAAACAGTGTGGGAGGGTGTGGCAGCACTGCTGACCTGTGGCATGGCCACTGTCCTGCTGTAGCCCTGTGCCCAGCAGTGCTCTCGCAAACAGCTGCCAGACATGGTTTGGGGGATAGCAAAGCCCAGGCACTCAAACACACCTTGGATGCAGCTGTAGGTGCTCAAACAGTTTAGTTGTATGGGTGCAGGTGACTCTGTGCCCCCAGGGTGGGAGATGAGTCCCAGCTGTGTTAGTTCATGGGTTTAGGTGTAGGCAGTTTAGGCAGACTGAGATACCTTTCTGCCCTGTGCAGGGTGGAGCCTGAGCTCTCACAGGACTTCTGCACAGCACAGATCCCTTCCAAGGGATCCGTGGGTCAGTCACTGCAGACAGCTTCCCTTGGGAAACAGCCACTGCTCCAGCTTTAACTGTGCATGGAACTAGGCAGAAACCTGTTCCATCTGCTGTCAAAATGTAATGTCCTGGGAATATCGATTCCATTTTAAACAGATACTGCAGATGTCCTGAAAATAGCTCTCTACCTCTCTCACCCCATTTATAGTGTGCAAAAATATTCCCCTTGAAACATCTTCTGATTGTCAGGTGATACTATTAGCAGAGCAGGTATATTTTTCAGCTAGTTTTGTTCCCACACACAAATACTAAGAAAAGTGAGAGAAATGTAGCACATGAGAATGAGTGGTGAAACCTGCTGTTTTAATGAAATGAAAACATAATGTGGTACACAACTCATTAACTAATTTTATTGCTACTTTATGCCAATCTTTATTAGATTTTTTTATTGGATTAGGAATTGAATTTTGAGATTATGTTAAAAATGTGATGGTGTTTGCCTATTTTCACAGTAGATATAAAATTTAAATGGTCTTATTTCAATATGTATTTCTTCCATAATTTAGCTTTTGCTGTTTGGCAAAGTCTTTAAAGTAAAATATTTGGCATAAAATCAAGTCTAACTCTTTATAGTCAGAGATTAATGATCTGTCCATAAAGTTCCTTTACTGTATGGTTAATTCCCTTAGCATCAAGTGCTTCCAATTACTAACATTACTTTTGCAGTTTGTAAATGACACTAAAAAACAGAAGTCATTTTATGGTGGTCTTGTGGCATGACTAGTTCAAGCACTGCTATCTCTCCTTCTTTCTTTCAATTAAAATAAATATTTTAATCCAAATGGTACATCTGTCAGCAAACTGTCAGGAAATGCTAATAGGTGTATTCTTTCATATGCTCTGAAAGAATCTTATCACATTTGGTGAACATGGACTGTCAGTTGATGCAAGAATTAGCAGTCATGCAAGAGTTGTCATTGGTTTAGACACTGATCAAGGGAAGACTCTGTTCCATTACTGTTTTTCTTTTTTCCTTCCAGCCACAGACAGAAGAGCCTCTGTTCTCTGATGAGCCCTGTGTCAATTCATAAAAAGGGGAGCCAGCTCTGGTATCACTGGCTAACACCTAGTTTTAATAAGCATTTGATTGATCTAAGTCTATACTTTTGTTAAAATGCATCATAGTATATCTCACTGAATACATGATATTTGATGCTATTATTTGAGGAATATAGCAATAAACAGAGTGAAGTTGAATTTAGTGCTTACAGTAAAATTTAACATAGGTGACTTTGCCGTACAAATCCACTTCTGTTGACCTAAAAAGAATTTTTCTGAAAGGAAAATTTGTCTTCCTGGGCTTATTCTTTAACTCTGATCATAACTCCTGTATTCTAGCCAAAGCACAAAATAGGTTAATTTCATTTAATTTTAAATCTCTTTCTAATACAATTTGTAAGGATAATATTTGCTTCTCTTTTTTATTCCATTATGATTCTTCTATGCATTCTTGAGTAATTACATGCCACCTATGAAGAATCATGACAACAGATCATACTCTGTTTCACTGATACTCTGCACCCATCAGGTTCATCTCCAGCACATGAACCACAAGTAAGGATGATTTCTTAGAGCATCACAGGTGTCCATTCCATCCCACATTTTGTAAACTCAAGTCAAAGCATGTGGCTAGTTTACTGTGTTTTAAAGCAAGTATTTGTTGCCTTGCATGTTGATACACCTGCTGTTAAATTGTATTCTTTACTGGAATATTTCTTTTTGCCTTTGTGCTTCTTGCTGATGCAACCATTTGTATTTGCAGGACACACTCTCATTCTCTAGTTACTTATGCAGGCTTGTTTTATAACTGTTTGTGAACAGAAACAGAGTGCTAAGGTCTGAAAATTTTCCACATCTTGCAGATCCACTAAAAGTGAATGAAACACAGAGATCCTTGGGAAGTGGAAATTCTATAAAAAAAAAACAAGTGGCTTACAGAGAAGGGATCATGGTAAAGACTGTGCTGTAGAATGAGACAGTTGTACAGAACTCAGATATTGATCAGCTTAATACCATGTACCTGCAGAAAGATTGTGCCTGGGGCTTCATGGGAGGGTGGTTTTTATTCTGCATGGGATGTGGCTGCATGAATGGAACAGCCCTCAGACAGAAAATTCTTGCTTAAACTCAGTAGTAAGAGCATTGGGGTGTTTGTGAAACAACAGTCCTTTCAGAAGTAATCTGCTTTGTGTAAGGAAGAAATTGCTTTGGTTGAGGATTGGGATGACATTTTGATCTGTATATGAGATTCAGCTCAGATAAATTATAATATGGTCAAAATCTCCTTGCTTAAGGGCATCTAGGATTTTCCCAGAATATCCTGTTTATAATTCTGTGGCTTTAGAATTAAAGAAACTTAAATAATTCAAGTGTAAAATTTCCACTGGAGTTCAATGATACCAAGATTTTAATTTCTGGATGTACCAAGAAAAATGAATTTGACTGTTAAAGCATAGCCTCAATAATTCATTTCATTTCAGGTTTCATTGGACCTCACACAAACATGACTGATAGAATGGAAAAGCTTTAATTAGCTGTCAGAAATATGTTTCCAACATGTTTTCAGGAAAATACACTTTCAAGCTTGCATAGGTTTTTGTTACATTTTTGTGACATTTGATATTTGTGCAACAGTCATCTATTAATATCCAAATAGGACTTTATTTGTTTTTTAAGGTACTTCATTGAGGAATGCTCTGAAGCTTTTAAGTGACTTGAAATACATTTAGGAGGAAATCCTGGAGCTGCTGAAGTCAGCAGATATTGTACTGCTGATTTAAAAACGAGCAGGGTGTCACTTTTCTTGCTTTGTGCTTTCTTTCATACAAATGCAGCAAGGCTACTGTACTCTTCTTCCTACTCCTTTATATTGATATTCATATCTAAGAGCAGTTGAAAAATCTCTGAAACACCTCTGACTCAATATATATTTCCTTTGAAAATATGCAATGAGATGTAGTTCAGGTGTTAAAGTTGAAACATTAACTATATGTAAGATTTTCAAAAACACTTCATATTAATTATATGTGTTTAATTTGAAATTACTGGCATTTTTTTACTTTGACATAATTTGGAGCAGAATTAGGAAGAAAGCTGAGAACTTTTGAGGAAGCCAGACTATGACTAAGTTTGCTTATGGTATGACCCAAATCCATTTGATGTTGATTAAATTTATTTCAGTGAAACAAAAAATACAATGATGCTATATTATATAAGTATTGTGGGCTGAAATTTTAGTGATTTGTAAGATTTAAACAAAGGATAAAATGTTGATCCATTTTCAGTGAATAACACTTTAAAAGCAATTATATAGACTTCATTGGAATTATTTATATGGTAATATACTGGTGGATACGAATAAAGTTATAAGAATCTGCTCTAAAAAAGGAAAAGAAAACAATATTTATCTTGTAAAGTACACAGAAGTACTAGCTGCACCAGCCAAATGATAGCAGCCTTCTCTCCATTAAATATATATATTGTTGCACAGAGAAACAAATGGTATAAGTATGAAATAACATTTGCAAAGTTCTGGTTTCGCCCAGAAACAGTGGGCCAAATAAACACTCAAACTGCAAAATGATTGCTTTACTGTTTTCAGTGCAGCTGAGAAAAGTGGCATGTACAACTGCAGCAGTTGTGGGCTACAGCTTGTAAAAAATATTATGGAATGAACACAGTTATTTGACCATTTTAACTGCTTCTTGCTGCAATATGTAAGTTTCTTATAGGTAATAAGTGTCACCTACGTAAAATTCATATAAAATTCCATTATACACGTTAAACTTATGAAAAGGTTGTCATGGTCAAGATAACTCTTTTCTGACTTTTTTTTTCTTTTAACATACGAAGCCTACTTTACCTGCTTAGGAATTAATTAAATTTTTTTTGTGCAATAGCTGATATTCTTCTATTCAGCATCATATTTTAGCTGAGATCTAGATCAGGGACTCCTTGAACATAGCTCTCATGAGCCATGACCAAGGAATATGACAGTCAAATTGTACAGCTGTTAGCAGCCAAATATTTTATCATCTCCTCTAAGACCTTGATGCCAATACTATGTCTTTTGATTTCCTAAATAAATGTTTCATACATAAATTAAGTCTTGTGTAAAAAGAGAACTTGTTAATCACAATTTCGTGTTGACTGGTTGATAATATTGTCTCTTTGGTGACAGTCTCACACCTTTGGCCTACAGGATAATGAGAACAAAGATACTAAATTGCATTTTTCTGTTGATTTGCATTTCTCAAACCAACCTGTTCAAACAGGTGTCTGGTGCACTAGTAGAACCAGAACAGCTACACAGCAGCAAGGAGATGAATTTAATGGAGGGCACAGATCACCCCATAATATCTGTAGAAGAAAGGTTGCACTGGCTTTGTATCCTTATAAAAAGTCTGCACTCAAATGCTTTTATACACAGCTTTTAAACAAATCTACTGGAACATTTAAAGTTAATCACATGCATTCTCCCTTTGTTACACAGGATTGAAGGTGAGCAGCCCAGCTCCCTTGTAAAGACACGTGTGCTGTGCAGGTCACAGTTTTGGACAGTACGAGAGTCACTTCACCTCCTGTGATGGGGAGTCTTGGAGTCCCTCCCACGTGTTTCAATGACAGTAACCCAGGGGGCTGCCTAGGTTGGGCTGATCAGGTCTGAAAAGTCTAGAAAAGTCTGAGATGCCTCAGCACAAGGAAGACATGGACCTGTTGGAGTGAGCACAGAGGCACCAGCAGTCTGGGGCACTTTGCTAAGAGGCTGAGAGAGTTGGGGCTGTTCAGCCTGGAGAAGAGAAGGCTTTGGGGAGACCTGATTGTGGCTTTTCAGTACTTAAAGGGGCCGATAAAAAATATGGAGAGTGACTTTTTACATGGCAACATAGTGATGAGACAAGGAGAAACCATTTTAAACTAAAAGAGGAGAGATCTAGATTAGAAATTAGGAGGAGTGTGATGAGGCAGTGCTGCCCAGAGAGGCTGTGCATGCCACAGCCCTGGAAATGTTCAGGGTCAGGCTGGATGGGGGCCTGGGCAGTCTGACCTAATGGAAGGTGGGAGGGCTGGAATTAAATGTTTTTAAGTGATTTTAAGGTCCCTTCCAACCCAAGCTCTCCCATGACTCTATGATCATCCATATCCCATATAAATATTCCTTTGTAATTGAAATTCTTTAACAGTCCAAGATTAATTAAATGCATTTTGTCTTCGATGAGACTATTTTCATTATCTAGTCTACTGATGTAGTTCATGTTAATTCAGTTCTTAAATACTTATAACAATGTAGTATTTTAAAGAATTTTCATCCCTTGAATTACACAACACACATTTCTATTCCCTCTGTTGCTCTTGTAAAACTAAAAATACATGCAGAGGGAAAGACTGTAGGCATGAAGGCAACAGTTATCTTGCAGAAAGACTTGAGCATGTGGCGGATTTGAAGGGTTTTAGCAAAGGCAGAAGCTGGTAGCACTGGCTCAGGCAGGTGCTGGCCAGGCTTCCCCTGCTCAGCCCCTGCCAAGGCACATCCCCTGACCTGCAAGTGCAGCTGTTCCCCTCTGTGCCAAGATGTGTGCTGCTGGGTTGGGCATTTGGAAAAACACAAATACATTTCAGGTCTCCAAAGGGCAGTGAATTAACCCACTGTATCACTTCCAGTGCAATGAATTTTTAAATTCCTCTTTCCAAGACAAAAGCCTTCTGTTCTTCTGCAGGGCACAGCAGTGGGTGCCCTTTTCATTCTTCCTCTAACTCACTGTTATGTCTTGATCTTTGCAGTTTTGCTGGAATATGATGATTTTAAAAATGGGCATACTTTTCTTATAGAAAGAGTAATTTCCTTTGAGCCATATTTATGAAATTAACAAGGTGAGAGAGGAAATATTTGAAAAATTTGGGGGCAGATTCCCTACCCTTTGAAGCAGTGATGAGCTCTCTTGTGCTGTCAGTGATCTGTGTCAGCAGAGGGGTTGCTGGAAAGAGATATTTGTCTTATCTGGCTCTTAAAAGGCTACTCATCTCACTGACTGGTTTGATATATGTTTTATAGTACTGCAATGAGCCCTGAACAACTGTATTTTGAAAGAGATCTCAGGGTTTTAAATCTAGGTCACACTTTTTAGTCCTGATTCAAGAGCAGCCTTGTAGAAGAGATGCAAACTTTAGCTCATTGCTGGCAGGGATCTACAGGATCAAAGCTGTGAATTGACTGGTGGTAAAGAGGAGTTATGATTATTTAATGAACTACCAGAAAGGCTACTGATTCATCAACAAATGTTCATATTCGTGTTCTCAATCTTTTTCAAGGACAGGATTTGAACAGGATTTTTAATTTTTTACTGTTTTATGCTGGACCTGAAGTGGGGTCTCTGAGGGTCTGTTGTGGATGGGCTGGGCTGTGCTGACATGCATAACCATTTGTGCTGAACACTCTTCTCATTTCCATATTTAAAACACACCCTGAATCACCCCACTGATGCAGATGACCTCCAGTTCCAAACATTTTATTATTATTCATTCCAGGATAAAAGAAAAACGCATTGCTTAACATCACAGTTTTTACTCCCTGCAGCTTCTCACTTTCAGATTTGGACACAGTGGGTTATGACAATTTGTTGCCATTCAACCTGTCCCTTAGATAAGAGTTAGCAAAAAATAAAATCTTGAAATTATTTGGGTTGGAAGGCACCATAAAAATCATTTAGTTCCAAAACCCTGCCATGGGCAGGACACCTTCCACTAGACCAGGCTGCACAAAGCCCCATCCAGCCTGGCATTGAACACTTCCAGGGATGGAGCATCCACAGCTTCTCTGGGCAGCCTGTGCCAGGGCCCCACCACCCTCATTGTAAAAATTCCTTCCTAGTATCCAATCTCAACCTGCACTTCCATCTTAAGGCCATTCCCCCTGGTTCTATCAGTCCATGCCCTTGTGAAAAGTTCCTCCCCAGTTCTCTTTGTAGGCCCCCATTAGATACTGGAAGGTGCTATAAGGAATAGTGGGAAAGGGATATTTATTTGCAAGGTGTTTCTTTATTTTCTCATGCATCAGACCAAACTGCATCGAGAAAACTTCACACTCTCCTGCTTTCCCTCCCTCAAAAGAAAACCCATTTTGCACAAGCAATTTTGCCCTTTCTCTAGAAAGAAAGGATTGATTTTTTTTTCTCAACCATTTGTTTTGACTTCTTTGGTGAATATTCCATTTTATTATATTAACAAAATATGGTTCTTAGTTTAAATGAAAGTAAAATGCTTATTCTTAAGGAACAATAAATTTAGAAAAACAGAGAGCAAGAAGGAACCCCAAGATATTTATAAACTGTACAGAGTTAATATTTTCCAATAGTGGGACATATGTTCTATTGCAGGAACAGTGAGAGACATCTCAGAAATTCTCCAGAATTCCTGGTTCTGTTAATATCTTAGTCATGTGCTGCTTATTCTTGGGAGCTCTTTGCAGAGGTATAACCATGCTCAGTAATGTCAGACAGTGTTTGTTGAGAGCCTGAATCTGTCAATGAGGAAAGCAACAACCTGTGTATATTTTCTGTATGTAGTAACAAAAGAAAAAAAATGTTGGAACTAGGGAATATTTTTATAATCTCAAAATATGGAAACAGGAACAGTAAAAAAATGAGCAAATTCCCCATTCTCCTCACCCCCCAATAGAACATGGATTTTAGGAAAAGAAAAAAAGCCCACACAAATCCAAACAAGATACTTCTTATATCCTAAAAAATATATGGCATTTTGATGAACATGAGCCATTTTCTCTTGGGGAAAGGAAAGAAGCTGAGTGATACATCAAAAATCTATGAATTAAGGTGGATCAGTCCTTAAGAACTTGCTGGATGATCCCAGGAGAAATTTCCCAAAGTGGAAGAAGTTAGACCTTTAACCTTCCCAAGGAGATGTGCAAATTTCAGGTTTGAATAGTGCTGCAGAGATGAGGATATTCTACTGCAGAACTTGTGATCGAGGATGTATTAAAGACAAAGAACGGGAGAAAAGTGGAAGTGGCTTAGTTGGTGGTACCCCACAGGTGGGGAGGGCTGCCCTGCTGGCCCTGCTCAGTCCCCTGAGTGATGATCCCATCCCCACTCTGGCTAAGGGCTGAAGCTCTGGGATGAGCTCCTGCAGCCCAGCACCTTCTCTCTGGTTTGTCTTGCAGCTGGCAGGACAGAAGAGCTGGACAGCTGTTGGACTCCTCCTCCTGCAGCTGCTCATATCTGGGCATTTAAGGACTTGTGTGACTTCAGGGCATTGGAAATCTTTGGAAGTGCACCAAAACTGGCAACCTATCACAGCTGTGAAAGAGCTGGCACCGATCTAAGAAGGTAATTAAATATGAAGAACGTTCACTTTCCCAGTTCTGAGTCTTTTTCTCCAATGTGCTTATATCTAGAGCATTTTATCTGAGCACAAAAAATGATCTAAATTCAGCAGGCTTATTTATTATCCCATTTTATATCTAATATGGACACATTCTAAGTTACAAGACCTGCAGCCAACAATGCCCTGTGGAGGTCCTGGGTACACAGAGTACTGAATAATATTTCAAATGGGGTTATTTTGCTTGACTTGTATGAACAAATGGAAAAATAACATTTTTTTACCTTATTTATTTAAGAAGATCTAGGCTTTCAAAACATCTGTGCTGCATGAGGATATTACTGCAGGCAGCAGTGCTGAATGCTTTGAATCTCCCTGCTTAAAGGAGTGAAGAATAATTTGTAACTTCCTGAAAATTATTGAATCTCACTGTAATATCTTTTGGAAAATCAAAGAAAATTGCTTTCATCAGCTAGTAAGTAGGCATATTTTTTCAATACTTGTGTCTAAGAAAATAGAATTTGGTAACAGTTTCACTTTGATGATTTTGTCTTAAAAGACAAAATATCTGAGAATCTCTTAGAAATTCAGAAATTTCTGAATACTCAGCCAAATTCAGCAACAATAACATTCATTAAGTGATTTTGAAAGAAAATATTGACCAAAACCACAGAATAACTTCCTTTCACTTTAAAGCTTGAAAGGTACTTTAAAAGCTTTGCCTGACCACCAATGAAGTCAAAATGGATTTACCACTAGTTTCAGTGAACTGAGAAATGGTAAAAAATGCTTTATTTTCCTAAAATTAAATTAATGCTCATAGTTTACAGTATTCAGCAGCTGTAGTGGTAATGCTTGTTTGACAAATCTGATATTGTTTTTTAGACAATCCAGGAAGCTTCATTGTCTTTACAGGATAATGTATAGGGCTCCCCCAGCATGCTTACCATGCAAATCAAACCTCAGTCTGGCTATGAAATGTAATTAATAGTTACACATGGAAGATTACTGGAAGCACAAGCCTTCTTTCACCAAATATCAATTAGAAGAAGAGTAATTTTAGAGGCTACATGGAGTACTGTCTGGCATAGACCTCCCACACAGAGATCAAGCTGGGCCAAGAAAAAGTTGAGCCATTTGAAAATGCATAGCTTTTATTGTTATGAAGGAAGTCAACAGGGAAGAAAATAACAGAGAAGTAAGACATCCCTCAAAACTGCATTTCATTATCTCATTCACTTCCTAGAAATCCATAATACTAGGTGAAATTCTTGTGAACTTAAGCAGTGCAAATCTTGTGCAGTCAGTATAAGCTGGTGCTCTCCTGTCAAGCTGGGTAGGAAATGGTCTCATCTACACTGCCCTTCTCTTTATTTTACCTAATGCTCAATAAAATCACAAGAAAAATTTCTGCCAGTTGAAGTGAGAAGCTCTGCTGGCCCAGGGTTTCTGCATTCATGCAGAGTTGCCAGTAATACATTTCTTATCTGTTGCAGCAGGGGATTATCACAGTTGCATCTCTGCTCATGGCTAAGCACAGGCTGGAGCACAGGACCCAGGAACACTCTTTCCATCAGATGACATCAGCTGCCACTTTAGGCAGTGCAGTAAGTGGACTAAAACCATGACGTATGCACAGACTTCTTTAAAAAGTGGGATCAGCTCAGGTTTTATCAAAGCAGAGTTTTAAACCCTTGTGTGTGAAGAAATCAGCACTGTATTCTTCTACACACTGAATAAAATCAGCCCCCTGACTTAATAAGCTGCTTCAATTTATGCATTAACACTGTAAAAACAGTTGATTTAGTAACACTGAACTACAAGACTTAACTTGTGAAGCATTAACAGGATATATTTTTCTTTCTGTAAATCTCTGCTAATCTTACAGCTGATGAACTGGTGGCTCAGCAGTAAGTAAACATGTCACTTGGGGACAAGTTATGTGAACCTATTGACAATCATGTTCTATCACTTGATGCAATTGCACATGTTAAGAAAAGCTCTTTCAAAGTAAAGATGCAATTTATTGTCAAGCTGGTCACTAATTTTTGCAGAGTGTTGGGTAACAATATGTGGTGGTAGACCAGAAACTATGAGTACAGCAAAACTCCAAAGCATTTTGTAAAATTAAAGATAGCCTAAGGGTTAATAAAAATTCCCAAAGAGGCAGCATATTATGAGGAACAATGAATACAACATAACAGAGCTACTTCCAAAAACTTATTCTCCAGGATCCAACAAACACACACATCCCTGACAAGCTAAGTGGCAGAAAACCAGATAAAGAAATCTAAGATGATCAATTAAAATTTAAAAATAAGAGCTGGTTTTTAATACTTGTAATGTAATTATCAAAAAAATATATACAGCCAAGATGGGTACTAAAAAAATATCCACATGTAGGAAACACAATCTGAAAGAGACTAGCAACTGTGAAGATATAAAATGCAGAACTTGTCCAGATTAAGTTATGCCCTTCAATTATGTTCATAGTTTCTGCTATGTGTTCTGAAAACAATCAACTAAAAAGAAGTCTATATTGTGTGGTTTATATCTTTTAAGACCTTGGGTTTTTTTGGGTAGACTAAAGCCTGCACTTTTGCAGACTGGACAGTAACATTCAGAAACTGGAGGAGCAGCTTGCAGTGGCCAGCATTGCTTTGCAACTTGTGTGAAGGTTTGGTCTTGTTTTTTTTTCAAAACCACAACCAAAACATGTAGCTATTTTTCCAGTTTAGGATGAGTCCAGCCCACAGAGATAATGCTGCTCTGGTATGCCTTCCCCAGCTCTCCTAATGACAAATAATGTTTCTTCAGTTAAAAGCTGTCTCCTATACACCCTGTCTACTTCACTAATTATTTTTCTCTCTTTGGTGCAAGACTTTGTCTCTTCTTTTTTGCCATTCTTCACCAAGTCCCTGCAGGAAAATGAGGTCTGCTGAGACCACTAGGTCTGTGTTGCTATATGCTTTTTAGAGGGGATTGACTTGTGTTTCAGAAGCTGAACAGCCAAAGGATTTAATCTCGAATTCTCGGGGTACATTTCAGAGTAAAAGTGATGCAAACATGGCATTAAAGCAGCAAAGAAGGGGACCCGATTTAGAGGCAGGAAGCCAGATGTTAATTAATAAAACCAACATAACAGGGCTGTTTGGCTTGCCGAGAACATTCTCTCAGCTGCCTGTTTGTAGGCTGTTCCCCAGTTAATCAGTTCTGCTGCATTAAATTTCTTTAAAAGAAATTTTCTTCCCTGGTTGCTTGGAGCCCTGTTGAATCAAGCTGAAAGCTCTGAGGGGTGCTGAGCCAGGCTAGCGAAAGTAATTTATAGAACGTTACAACTCTACTGCTACCTTCAGCAGTGTTCAATTTACATCTGCAAATGTCCCTGCCTGTTTCACACAGACAATTAAGCTCATTCTGTGAGTAGTGCTCACTCAGATGGCTCTAAGTCCAGAGCAGGGTGAGTTTTCAGTTGTCAGGCTGAAACAGTACAACCCCAGGCACAAGGACCCAATAGTGGGGATGTGACTTTCTTCTTCTGTAGCTTCTGCCATACACTTATATCAGGTTATATCACTGCAAGTGCAAGACACTGTTAGAAGCAAAATGCCTTAAAACTATTGAGCTGCCATTAATTTCCTGTCATTTAAATCTCCCAGGAACAGATTTTGTGCTGCCTGTTATGTCAACCAGAATAATGCATTGTTTTCAGCTATTTGCTGAAGAGGAGTCAAACCAGCAAAGGAGAATGTAAAACTTTATTCATCAATAGCATATTTTAAAACCTATTTAAGTGGGTTATTTCTCTATCAAATATGCTTTAGATTGTGCTTATATTAGGCTAGTGCCAAGAGATTCCTCCAGCTGTTGTGCCAGAATAAGCAAGTGAAACATTCAAGGAAACATTCTACCCCAGAGGTTATAGTCTTAGCATATGTTTGTTTAAATATGCAGGCTACCTGAATGTGGCAAATAATTTGTGTATTCTTTCAGAATGCCATTGATAATAATAATAACAGAATAAAGTGGATTCTCTACTTTTCTTGAAGCAATGCTTCAATAATTTTTTGAGATATGTGATTTGAACATAACCTAAACAATTCTATGATTCTAATGGGAAGTGATGGGTTCTGAGGTACTCAGGGAACTACAGGCAAGACTAACTTAATTGCCATTGGATGTCATTCATGGGTCAGCAAAGTAGAGGGCTTCACTTACTATATGGAATTAACAGTCTCAAATTATTCCATTTCAAAATTAGGAGAGAGGATGCCTCACAAAGCATTTAGACATTCAAACATGGGTGAGAATACAATAAAAGTGGAAACTGGGGAACACATGAGTGCTCCCAAAGCAGTGGGATTTAAGATGCCCATTTTTAATCTGAGCATTTCATACTGGTTATCTTGGGCAGCTCCCTGCTTGGTTCTTGGTGATCCCCAGGCTGAAGTAGTGCAATTTCCATGTAAGCTACTTAAGGCTCCTCCACACTAACTCTTTATTCTGGACTGTGGATTTCATAAATTGTGCCAGACACTTATGGCCCTTTGTGGGACTAGAGCTGGACTCTTCACTCAGGTTCTGGTCCCTGGGATGACATTGCCCTTACTGGGTCAACTGAGCTGACAAACTCGATGGTGCTTTTGGGTCCCTTCCAGCTCAGTGTATTCTTTGATTCTTTTATTAGCTTCCTGCCTTTGCATAAATAACTTTTTTTTTCAAAGATGAAAAATGGCAATGATAAAGGAAACTCCTTCTGTTTATTAAAAGTGGAATCAAACATTTGCTATATGAAGCTTTGCACAGATGTTGGGTAGTCAGAAATCTCAGTAGAAGATTCTATTCTGTGTCACACAGGGAGGAAGGGAAATGCAGTGAACTTTGACTTGGGAGAAGAAAACCTTTTTATTTTCCCTTTAATGATTTCAAATGATTAGGAGGAAGAACTGTGAAGGTGGAGGAAGAGCAAGGAAGAGTTCAACACCTTTGAGCAATAAGATAACATCTACATGGTGGCTGGCAGGGGACAAGAGAAGCACAGAAAAGCCAGTAAACCCTGACGTTTATTTTAGAAAGGAAAGAATAATTGCAGAAAATGTTTTATTAAATAAACAAGAAGCTGAGCAGTCTTAGACAGCCTAATCCATTCATCTTTGGGTGGGCTTGAGATATGGCTGCAGTGACTCTTGCAGTGGTTCTGACCCAAAGCAATAAAGTCAAATAAGTGCCCCCATTAACTCGCACAAGCTTTGGATCAACCCCCTGATGAATTGTGCAGCTCCCTGGCTTATAGCTGAGCTATGCTAGCTGTCAAACAACCAAAAAGTCTCTCCCCTGGGTAGCTTGGCATATAACCCTTAGGTATCCTTACAAATCAACATGGGGAATGACATGCAAAGAAAGGAAAACGGGCATTTCTGATGTCAGACACCATCCGTCTTCAATTAAGTTAGCTTCCGAAATGTTTCAAGAATCCAAGCTCTTTTTGAAAGCCCAATTGACCCAGAAGCCTCTAACAAAGCAACCCTTAAAACCAGCCACATCGTTAGTTTGTTTGCTTGATGGGGGGCTCTTAATGCCATAAACCCCAGAGCAGAAGTTAATAATTTCATACATTATCACTTTGAATATGCAATAGAAAACTCGAGGCAGCTGTTTGAACTTCCCTTTAAAAGAGGACAGATTGCCTTTATTGTGTGCACTACTTCATGGCTTGTTTGAGGCCAGGGCAATTATGGGATGAATGACTTCCCTTTAGCTGTTGATGTGTAGGCTTGTTGTTGTGTGTGCATTGTTTTGGGCTTTTTGTTATTGGCTGTCTTTGTTTTGTTTTTAATGAAACTGGAGGCCATGTGATAAAGCCACAAAAAGCTGACAGGTAATGATCAAAAAAGGGAATGGCCAATGCTGACTTGGCATTTTATTGTCTTGTAAATATAGAATTAAAATAACAATTACATTTCTGTGAAGGCCATTCTTACTGCTTTACCACTACAAGGGCGGGTGTGATTTTGTGCTTTCAACACCACAGAGAAGAAGGAAGAAAGCTTCTCAAATTGTGCTGTTTTTTTTTTTCTCTCTGTTGGGTTGCAGTGGTTTCCTATGGGACAATTAAATAGGTGCTAATTTATTTTCATTTGTGCTGCTAATGACCTCATGAAGTTCATGACGACTTCATCCACTCCCTTCTAACTAATATTTTTTCTGATTTTGGAAAGAATGCAATATTCTAGTTGGAAAATTATCCTTAAAATAAAATTATTTATGTGGGAATAAGGAAAGTTCTGTAGAGTCTGACTACTTTGGAGAGACTTTCCTGTGAATTGCTCTGTATGCATTTGCTAATTACTGAAGAAACAAAAGTCAGGCAACTCTATTGCACACGGACAACTATTTAAGAAAGTGCTTCAATGTGACTGAAAATAGTTTTTATTACAAGAGACACAGACATATCTAGATCAAGCACTTCATAGTGGCTGCTATGCATTTGCATTTTGTCTCCTGATGAAGCTCTTTCAGGCAGAACTAGGATTTATGTGAAAAATATCTTAAAAAAAATTAGTGCCAGTAAATATTTAATTTTGTTTTGTCTTTGCTATATGGGTGCTACAGCCATAATATAAGGACAAGGTAAAAAATACATGCCTTAGAACTGTGAATGTTTCATGCCAGATATTACTGAGACTATGTATTATATGGATGTTTGCGCATTAATCTACTTAATATAATGCTGACAAACATTACCAGAAAATAAATGCTGTTGCTTGTATCATACCTGTCTAGAAGACTGTCCTACTTACGAAGGAATAAGAAAATTCTAATTCAATAAATTAGGGTTTATGACAGAAACTTGAGACAAGTTATTTACTCATTGCCACTTTCTTGTTCACAGGGTGAGAATCAAACATGGGAATAAAAGCACGAGACCACATTTCTGTGGGTCAGCCCCAATGTTATTGCAGTGGGTTCAGGTGGTGCTGCCTTTCTGTCCTCCAGAGTGTCAGGGCTGTTCACATTTTTCAGTTCTTTAGGTGATAAAATACTTTTAGACTCAAATCTTACTCTTTTTCCCTTAAAGCTACTGCTTTCTGTTGGGCTTGCCTCCTTTCCTTCTGCCAGCTGGGACCAGGCTCCTGAGCAGAGCTGCCCTAAGAGCACCTGGCTGAGCTCAGGTCTCACTGAAGATGCTCTCTTCTAGTATATTCCCTAATAAACTGTCCTCTACATGTTGTAGTAGGAACATGGAGCAACTTGATGTGTTTCCCATCTTACCTGTGGGGTCTTAGAGCTCCTTAATTAATTAAAGCTTTCAGTGAGCTTTAATTGAACAACCTTAGGTAAATAGCTTACAAAATAAATTATTAACCCATTTAATTTTAACATACCCTGTTGAATCTCTGACATATTCAGCCATAAAAAATATATTGCCAGTTCTTTGTCAATAACTTAAATATCTTGGAATTATTAGAAAATATTTTACAGATTTTTTTTGATAACCAGATCAATGAGCAGAAATGCTCAATATCAATTTAAATAATTTCTGCTTTGGTTTGGAGTCTTCTCAAATTCTGAAATTTCATCGACATAATGATGTCAATTATATCAAACAAAAAGGAAAAGGATGATATTCTGAACATATGGAGAAAGAATACTTGTATCTATACAAGAACATACTTTCTTCTATATAATTTACTTTTTAACTGAACATATTTGCAGAGATTGACAAGATTTCACGAAAGCTTCTGTTTCATTGCCTACATTTTTTGAATAGTTTGGTTAAAACTGTTGTGCTTCCGATCTTTATTACTGATATTTCCAAGCTGATCTTTAAACTTAACCACCTAAGTTTGATTTTATGTGTTTATTCTGTTTTTTTGCTACACATAGTGAAAAATATATAAACTTGAGTTAGGATCCCAAGAAAATATATTATTTTTCTATGCTAAAGCAAAATTAATTATTTTCTTGTTAGTATGACTATATATATATGTGCTGGGTTATTTTAAAGTACTACCTTTAATGCAGTTATAGTAATTCAAAAATGCTCATTAAAACTGTAGAGAAATTTTAGAAAGAGCTTAAAAAGCCTTTTGAGGCTTATTTGCATAATTCATTTTTAGAACTTTAATTAACAAGAATCTGTAATTGTTTTTCTTTCCACTTGTGTTGCAATTTCCCATGCAAATCCAATCTAGAAATTGCTATTCTTATTCTACCAAAAAGACTGTATATGTGGATAGCACTTAAAACCAATTGGCAGATTGCAAAGACTAATATTGTGGATATTTCTGATACAATTTTTTTTTTTTTTTTTTACTAAACTGATATCATCCATTTAAAGCCTTCTTTTTTTGCTTGATGAGAACAATAGCACTGAATTATAACATATACTAAATATTGCCAACCTTTATAAAGTTTTCTTCATTCGTTCATTAAACCAATTTATTAATTATATTTGATATTTGAGCTTATTTGGGTTATGTTAGTAGGAATTCCATTTTAAAAACCAAATTCAGACTGAAAAAGTAGTAAAAGCAATAGAGCTGTCCTAATACTATTTACACTGCACCATCCACAAGATTTCTGCACAAGACCCTCCTCACCATATTTACAGGAGTGATACCTGACAAACTTTTACCTTTCTTAAAAAAAATTGGATGCAGAATGCCCAAAACATTTTGTTGAAAGTCTCTCACATCCTATGAAGTTACACCAGAGAATCCCAATTTCAATAGTCTGTGATTAATAAAACCAGTATTTACTTGTAGCTACACCAGAGCATTATTTTTCTGGTGGGTTTTACCCTAACACATGATATAAAACACACTTCTGAGGAAAATTTAATAAAAATGGAAAAATTGGTTTGACAGCTATTTAGTGTAAGGAGTTTGATTTACCTATGGTTTGAAGGAATATGAAAAGGTCAAGATTACACCTCCCTTTTCCCTTCCAAGATCACTTTGATAATTCACAATACACTGTAAGTCTTAGCTTCTTTGTGATGAAGTATAAGAATACAGTAAAATTAGGATGTTTGTATTGCTCAATGTTTAATTCATGAAATGCTTGAATAAATATGCAAATGGAAGGGTCTTTCTATATTACATGTCATAAATACACTTCAGTTATATCCAGCACTCCTAATCAAGGCATGTAGCCTTATGTTAAGCTAAGAAAAACAAAGATAGTTTTGGGCAAAATAATATCCCTTTAGATGAAAATTAATTACAATTATTTATAAAGGCTAAGCAGCAGTAGTTCCTTTGTGCAGATATGAAAATCTATTTCCACTAATCTGAAGACATGATGTGCCTAATATGATCCTTTCTGTCACAATAACTCTATGGGGTGTAAGAATCATTTTAACAACAGAGATTACAAGTGCCAATTTTACCATTACAGGTAGGACACCCTTTGAACTGTATATTCTAAGTAATATTTTCAACATAGGATTATTGTTAGTGGTTTTCACCTTTATTTTTTTTCTTTTCATTTCAACTAGATGTTTACAAATTGGAACAAAAAATTACCACCCGAGTTTCATGGGCTGCATTTAGAATCCTCGAAAAATGCCACAAGAAATAAGTACACCCTCTTGTTCTTCCAATATTTTTATTAATATTTTATATATTGTTTCTCAGTATTGTCATTATTGTTATTATTCTTGTTATTAACACTGACTCTGATATAATAAACAGTAGATATAATAGAAGCAGAAAGTATTTTCAATAATTCACTGCTGAAGTTATTACTATGCCTGCAGGCAAAGGAGAAATTTCAGTACACCTCAGCAGTTGACAGACAGGCTGTGGATAAAAGCTCAAAAAGACATGTGAAAAAAGCCCATGTTTCTCAAGAATTCTTCCTCGAGCCAGGAAACCTAATAACCAACCCAATAAATAAATTAAAGCCTAACCAACCTGGTGTGACCTCATTTCTGACCCTGCTTTGAGCAGGAGGTTGGACTAAAGACCTCTGAGGTCCCTTCAAGCTGCATTACCATACATGCTGTGATGTGGGTGCATTTCTATGAATGTTTTAAACTGTTCATGTGCTTCTACCATGCTCCAGAGTTGCTGAAAAGCTTGTAAAGAAGGCAAAACAACCCTGTCCTAATTGTAAATAAGGATGATAGATCTCACTCCTGAAAATTTTGGTGGGTATTTCCTGAAGCAGACCAGGTGTTTTGCAGCAGCTCCCATGTGTGGGACTTAACAGCAGTTTCGAGACAATGATAGATGGAACTCTTACAGCTGTCTTGCAGGAGCACAAAAATATCTCAATGTTCAGTGCTAAACTGACTTGTCAGTCAATGTTACCCAATTTTTTCATATAGAAAGAGAATCTTAATTTTTCACCTCTCATTCTTGCAATGATAAGACCAAACAAACACCCACAACCATTTCAACAAAATTGGGTGGATATTAGTAACAGTAACAATGATTATAAAAGTTTTGTGGGTGCATCTATTTTTAAAGGCAACAAGGCATGGAGAAAGAGAACTGATGATATTATTATTATTATTATTATTACTATTATTATTGTTGTTGTTGATTCGTTGTTGTTGCTGTTGCTATTGTTATTACTGCTGTTAATTCTTTTTAAATATCAATTTGGAGAAGGGTGACAAAATTAAGGCATTGGAAAAAAACATCATCTAACCTGTCTGAAATATGTAGTAAATAGTAAAACCACACTGATTATTGCAGTGTGCTGCCAACAGCCATCAGCCTGGCATCAACATCTAATCTTTCTGTGTTTGACACTTGACATTGTGCTGCTATACCAATTGTCCATTACTCTTTTTTTTTTTTTTAATTAATGACTCATAAATTCATAAATTATGAGGGTTGGTGTGGGCTATCAAGTATCTACTCCCCAACAGTGCTTTGGCACTTTCTGTACCAGAGTGACAGCTCCTGACTGAAGCTAATAAACTCCACTAAAATTCCTAGAATATTTTAGACAGTGACACAGCACACTCTCTGTTATCGCAATTCTATTCATTTTTTTGACTTGAAGTAGATATTTACATCTCCCCAAATTTTCTAGTCTTTTTATATCAACTGAGAGAAATAGACACTTGTAAGTTGCAATCCATTATCTAAAATAGATGTGTAAACTAGATTAGATCAATTTTTTCTTAAAGAAGGACCTGGTGACTAGCACAGGTACAAACACCCACCCTGCAGATATTCAACACACTGATGGTTTCTCCTGGTAGTTATTCAGTAGCTTATCCTGTTTGTTTAGTTTGTTATAATTTATTCTTTTCAGCCTTAACATTCTAGTTAAAGGTACACACTCACAGAACAATTCCTACTGAGTCAGCCTGCTCTTGGAGACTCCTCTCTCCTTCCAGCATTTGCCAGTCTCTGGTTTTATCAAAAGTTTTATCACTGTTTTACCTGCCCAGTAAGCTACAGAAAAGTCATGCAGTTATTGATATTTTGCAATAGCTTTCTGATTACAACATATTCCTTGAAAATGTGACTGTAAGGATCTCTGCAGTCTCCAGATTTGGGAGTTTTGGTCTCATCATTCAAGATTCTGTCCTTACCAAATGCTCTTTAACATCCTGGCCAAGGGTGTACTCCTGCCCCTTTCCATCTTTTCTCCTGGAGCCGGAAAATTAAACAGTGAGTATTTAAAAAGTCAGGGACCAAAAGACAGGGAGAAGGCAATCTGGTTCTATTTTTCCCTTTAGACTTGTCTTTTGAAATGCGAAATATGCTTTTCTGACAGAAAACTCAAAAAAGCATGTTTCCCCACCCTGTTCAGGAACTCTAGCTACTACACTGTTAAATAAATATGATGTTATAAGAGCTGCTATTAAAAGATGTTATTATTTTATTATTTTCTTTAAGGGAGCTATTCCATGAACAGACAGACACATAAGTGTGAGGCTTATTGGAGAACAAATCTGACAGGCAATTCTGGCTGACACCCACAGGAAGAAGGAGGAAGTAGTGGATGATGTGTGATCTGATAGAGGAAAAAAGCAATGAACATGCTGGCTAAGAGTTTTGAAAGGCTTTGAAAGTGGTAATCTGGTACACTGAAAACCAGGATGTGTTATACAAGGGGATTTAAAATTTGCCTATTCCTGGTTTGGAAATTGAGAGTAACTCTCTCTCTCTTAGTTGGTACTGGTATTGCAATGACAACACATAGTTATGCTTCTAATTCTAGAGAGACTAACACACTACAAAATCTGCTCCTAAACATGCCTCATGCACTGTTCTTACAGGTTCAGAAGAAAGACCAGGGTCCATTTGTGCAAAGATCTCTCTGGGTCTAGATATCAGCATCTGTCTTGCAACAAAGCTACATGTAGTGCAAATAATGAAAGAGGGGATGAATGAACTTATGCAGTTAAGAATACTCATAACTTCAATGACATCCCTCCTTCCTGCCCAGAAATAATATATACAAAGTAGTGTCATGCAGTGACTGTGAATTATAGCACAAATTAGTCATCCAGCTCACTGAGCATTTGGTTTCATGTTGCCTCATAGATGGGAAAACAAGGACAGCCAGGATGAATTCTCCTTGTGAGCTTATTATAACTTTATTCCAAATACATCTTTTCATAATGCATAGTTCACAGGGTCATTGTATTCTAGAACACTTCTGCTGTCACAGGTAGCCCTGGATGTTTGCATAGGAATTAGCACGGGCTTTGAGTGAGCAAAAATTACCATTCTCATTGTCTCAATTTTTTTAAATGGCAAGACTGTATTAAAACATCACCTTTCATGGCTTTTGTGCATCTCTTGTCCCATGCCTTTATAATGTAAATTATTTATTTGATGAACACATTTGCCAGAGAAGTTCAGCAATATTAGCAGAGTGATTCTCTTTTGAGAATAAGCAGACTTAAAAAGGAAACCTCTCAAAAACCTTGGTACTGAGGTCTGTGGTCCCTTTGTAATACCAGATAATATTCTGTCAAATTCTTTGGTAATCTTGCAGTTGCTTCTTGTTTTCAAGCAATCAATTCTCTTTTTATTGAAGTTTATGACTCCATGATAATTAATAATCTATGTTTTTTAAGAACATTAAGTTGAAAACCACTGTTTCCCATAAATGACCTTTTACAACCCAGCCTAAGTTATTCCTATCAGAGCATTTCTTCCAGCTACCAGGAGGAGTGGGTGTGAAGGCAGGCAGTCAAAAGCAACCTCTGCAGTTTAATGATGAGGAACCTTTTGATGATCTGGCAGTTCCCAGTGCCACACTGCTGAGCACAGGCAGTGAGTGGTGAAATACCAGATTGAGGGTACTGGTAAAATGCTGCTTAACCATGGTTTTACCCTAAGAGTTTAAGAGACATTGCAACAACACCAACCTAAAAAATTTACCAAAAAGCAGCATATTTTAGAAAAACTTTTGAGTATTTTTGAAATCAAACTCTGATAGGCCTTTGCCCCTTGTGCAGCCTGAAATGGACCTCTGGTGTTGCTCACTGAGAAAGCATGATGGGACTGTCAGTATTGTCGAATATTTGATCCAAATTCATCTTGGCTGTTGACAAAATTAGATTTACATGAAGAATTAGTTAATTTCCTGTTGTCCTTTGTCAGATGAATGGATCCTGGAATGTTGTCCTAAATAAACCAGGAGAGGTGGAAAAATCTGTATCTGAATAGAATTGCCTGAGCTGTAGCCCATAGCTCTTTTAATGCTCCACACCCTACAGTTTGGGTTTTGTGTTAAATGCAGAATTTATTTCCTCATTGTTCCAGTTTGAAAGACAGGTGTCTGCTAGGGAATGCAGGGCCCTCCCTTGAAAATGGAGAAAATAAATCCCTCCCTCTGAATTAGTATAATTTTGAAATTAAGGAGCTCTCAGGCAAAGAGAAGCTTCTCCAGGGAACCTGTCCCAGCATCTCAACACAGTGAAGAGTTTCTGCCTGATGTCTAATCTATACTGATGCCTTGAGTTTTAGCTTTTTTATTTTTCAGACTCACTGCTGCTTGGTATGTAACTCTGAAACTGTGTAAGGTGTTAGTAAGTTCTCTTCACAGGGTAGTTAGATAAAATTATCTCTTCCAAGCTAGATAATCAAGGACAACCATTACCCAAAAAGCAAAAACATAAATGGCTAAGGAAAGGGAGCAAGTCAGGGGGTTGATATTTCATAGCCTGGATAGTGGATGGATAATTAACTCCAATATGTAGATGAGCCAAAACTTATAAAAGTGCAAAACTTGTGGCTGGAATTCATCTTAGAATGGATGTAGCCCCAGCCAAGGTGTATCCTTTCAATAAATACCTATTTTATTCCTTTTGCCCTGTTTAGTCCCTGTTCCAGGTCAGCCTTTCCAGGCATCAGTTCCTAATCTCAAGTGCTTTTCAAGGGGGATGTGGACAAGCTGAAAAGTCCAGAGGAGAGCAGTGAAGTTGGCAAAAGCATCACCTATGAGGAAAGTCTGAAAAGACTGGAATTATTTAGTATAAAGAAATGAAGATTGAAAATGTTTTATAAGTTAAAGATAATAAGCAGTAAAAAGGTTGGATATTGTTTACTACATCTGTTAAAAATAGTGTAAAATGCAGCAAGGATGATCTAGCCTGAAAATAAGGGGTTTTTAGGTAGGGATTTTTAAGCACTGAAACAGAATTTATCAGAAGCTGTAATAACATTAAGGAACTGCTTAGACAAATATCTCCTGGGAGCATCAGGCCAGTATTTTCCTTGTAGTATGCATATTATCTCTAAATGACCCTCCAATCCTTGTGTTACAATCACAATGTCCCAATGTGTCTGTGTAAAGCATCCAAAATGATATGAAGTTAATAACATCTGAAATAAGTACTTAAAATAACTGTATCAGTTCTTCAAATGTAATGAAGTTATTCTTGTGAGACCTGTATGGAATGCTGGTATTGCTTCTCTCTCCTGAATAGTGATGCTAAAAATGGCTTTAAACTGAAAGAAGTTTAGATTGCATATAAGGAAGATATTATTTACTGTGAGGCTGGTGAGCAACATGATTGCCATAAGAGTCCTGGACACTCCATCCCTGGAAATGTTCAAGGCTGGGTTGGATGTGGCTTTGAGTAACCTGGTCTGTTGTGGAGGGGTTGGAACTAGGTGGTCTTTAAGGTCCCTTCTAACCAAACCATTGTATTATTCTGTAATTCCAATTGAGTGTGCTAAGAACTGTGAATTATAATTGCAATTGGAATTCCAAAGCTGAAGGTAAAATAAGCAGCTCAGAATTATTGGAACAACTTAGGGAAGACTGGAATGTTTACATGCAGAGTATGCCACCCAAAGATTTTAGCAAACAAGTGCCACTATAATTTATATGCATCTGAGGCTCTTCTCTGGGAAAGAGATCACTTGTAATTCAAAGAGGAAATATCAAGCATTTACAGTGCAAGAGAAAAAGGATCAACCATACTCATATTGCCTGTTCATCTAACCAACCGAAAATATTTACCAAAGCACAATACAAACAAAGTTCTTTCAAACACTTGCCACTTCCCCCAAATTCAAAACAATCTAAAGTTTGTTCTTGAATAAATGAGCTCTGGAATATGTGAATGCATTACAGCATCATCAGAACAAGCTGAGCAAGTAATTTCTGCACTCAGAAAGCACGATGGAGGTCACCTGGATTTAGTTAATTGATGCTACCTATAGGGGGAAGAGAAAAAGATGCTAAAGTTTTTCTTTCCTTTAGCAAATTGTGACTGTGTTAAATCATGAGGGCTGGATAATTCCTTAGGTAACAGAAAAACCTTCTGAAACTTGGCAAATTAAACATATCACAATGAAATCACACTAATGATTGTTTCACATGCATCTGTCTATCTATCTATCTATCTATCTATCTATCTATCTATCTATCTATCTATCTATCTATCTATCTATGATATAAACTTAAATGGAAGATTCCATGGTTTTGTGACTTTTATATGGTAAAAAATGGTTTTGTTTTTAATAATTGAAAGATATTTTAGATACTTTACTTAACCAACACAAATACAATGACAAGTTGCTGTCATCTAAGGAGTAAGGTGAAAAAAAGAAAAAATAAGCATTATTTAAGAGAAAATAAAAGAAAAAGAACAAAAATACAAAAACCTTCACTTCAAAGAACCAGCAATTAATAAAATTTAAAGGTCTGGGTTACAGAAAGCAAACTGGGAAATGTTCTTAGAAAATGATAGACCATCTACCAGCCATTTGTCACATGAAACTTGCTCAAAACACATCTTGTTCAGAGCTACTAATTGAATAAACCTCATTGAATAAACTGCATTTATTTGATGAGAAGGTGTTTATATCACACTCTTCAGAACTGTCTTTTCACATGTGATATGTTTATGCCCTTTCTAATTATGTAAATTACCCAATACACTTCCTATTAAACAATTTTGTACAATCATATGCTCTTTCCAGTTCATACAAAATATTTCATAGGCCTTTTGTGTCACAAGATTAAAATATGCTTAAAGGATTTCATTTAATACATGATCTATATTAACTATTTGTGTCATCATGAAAATGAAAAGAAAAAATAGGAGTACAAAAATAAAAACTAGAAACTATGTTGTATCATACCAGCTGCAGGATTCTTAGTCTCATGAAAAATGCTATCTATGAGTTAAATATTTTGAATAGTTTTAAGAGTCCACCACTATTTATATATGGATGTTCGTTCACATGTGAATAATTGAAGTTTCTTCTGTAGAGATTTAGGTAATAAAACAAGTCAATTGTGGAAAGAAAGTCTCCAACACAGACAAATTCTTTAGTAGATGAAAAAAAACAACAGCAACATTTTATAGTTATTTATCAACAACTTAAATAACACTTTAATGTTAAATCTTCAAAGAACTACATATACAGTAACTAATTGGTCTATGTACTTCTGCTTTGCTGTAGTATTATATTATCTGATCCCTGGATATTTTCTTTCTCTGACAAAAAGTGTTTTGGACCAGTATTTAAGTGATGACAAAGTAAAGAGAAGTAGAAAACATAAAAAAGGTGCCAAGGCTTGGAGAATAATATCAATTTCTGGGTATTATATATATGAATTTAGGATCTGAATGATCCAGTGAGTTGTACAAGTCTGTGAACTCTGATCTTATTTTCACTGGAATTTAAATGTGTTAAGACCAGACTTAGTTGCTGTTCTTCCCAGGAATATAATGCAGGGATGTATACACTAACTCAGTGTGTACCTGAAATGTGTCTGCAGAATTCATAAAGAAGATACAAGGATTCAGCCAAAGGAATCCTCTTCTAGTAGAACTGGAAAATAGAAATTATATGAAAAATGCCTGGTATTTTTTCTATCCTAGTATGGGAAGAAATTGTCCTAGAGAGTTCAGCAATTGAGCAACTTGCCTTGGGGTAGGAGAAAGTGGAGGCAAAGTTCTACTTTCTATCTGAACTAGTCTGCAACAAAATCTTGAAACTGCCACATCCTAAAAGAATGAACCTGACCACCAAACTGCAGCATCTGGGCACTGCAATTAAAAGTTGGAGCTGATTAGATACCATATTCTCTTTAAACAAGTCAGCTTGAGTTCCAATGGTTATGCCATCTCAGACAAATATTTATCCTAGGATCTGGGATAAATGCATGGGTGTTGTAACTCTGCAACCTGCTGCAGCCCCCACTTTGTGTGTAGACATGTCCCAAAATCTCCTTTGCATCAGGTTTTTTCCCCAAGGCCAGTGGAGAACTTTCCTATGAAATGTTCATTATAATTAACATTTTTTAATATGCTTAAGAACATTGCAGGAATGAAGATTTGACATGTTCACTTTGCTGTTTCCAGGTCATAGTGCCTCCATTTCCTTTCAATTACTGTAGATTTGGAGGGAATTAATAGCTTTGAATGGGGTATTTTATGTAACTGTGATTTATATAAATGTAAAAACCACATAGTTATCATGAATAACAGATATTTGTCTACAACATCTTTCAAAACTTGTGTCAGAATCCTGTCCTGTCAAGGCTTTGTAAGAACAGGCAGGACAAACCTCTGTGAATGATGGGACAGATATTGGACTCCAACATAATTCAGAATGTTGGGCTGAAACTAGAAATTTTCAACTATTTTTCACTTGTGGGCTCCTAGAACATTCCACTGGAGATACAGAAATATCACAGACTTTATTGATGTATAGAGGACTTGATCTCAGTTACTTGCCACAGATCCTTTTGAAACTGTTAGCAGACCTTCATGTCTGACTAGAAATTAAAAGCTGTGAGAAGGTCTTTTGTAGACCTAATCTATCAGTGGTTCTGTAAAACCCCTGGACTTTGCTTTTTTAGTCCTTTTGTTTTTTTGCTTAACCCACTGTCCTGGTGACATGGTTCCACAATGTTTTCTGGGACAGAACTTTCTCCTGCAGTCTCTCCTGCCACTGTAGCTAATCCAACAGCCTTCTCTCTGAATTTATTTACAGGAAAAAATTGACGTAAGAGAATAAATTGCTCCCCAAGAAGAGAGATTTTATTGATTTTGAAAACTAGGTAACACAGAGAAAAAACAGCCTATAGTTTTAAGCTATGTGAATTCTTTAAAATGTTGTTTACCTTTATTTTCTCAGTAGTCATTGTATGGTAGCCACTTTAATTAACAGATAAAAGAACAATTAACTTACTGATACAAGATATCATAATACAAGTGTACTTAAAGCCTGTGTGTTCAATTGCCTTTCCAGCATGTACCTGTTTGTCTACACCCTGTAATTCTTTGTAACTGGTCATTTTGATTGGGCTGCTTAGTCTGAAATTCAATGATGCCTAAAAAGAGGGATAGTCAGTGTTATAAGCTGAATGACTGCAAATTCTTATCCATAAAGATAAACCAGTTGTTTCTTATTAGAGCACAGGGAACAGGCACAGAAGTGTTGAAATTGATTGTCACTATAATTTAGCTATAAAATATATGTGAAAGTCCAAATACTAGGAGGCCATTAACTTCAAAAAGTTCAATGCTAAACCTACTGTAATCTTGGTGTTTGTTAGTTAGTCTGGTTTTTTCCAAATGAACCAAAATATACTGTAAAAGTGCTCATTCTGTTAAAATTTTTTGTAATTTAAATTTACTTTTTTTCTATTTGGTTTGGGATTTTGTGGGGTTTTTTTGGTTGGTTGTTTGGTTTTTTGCTGTTTGTATTTAATTTTTTAAAATTACCTTTAAAAATGCAGTAAGTTGTACTTACTGTCCTACTTTTTAATACTTAATATACTTATGAACTTAGAGAAACACAGTGAATAGAAGAGCTTTTAAAATGCATTTTGAAAGGAGCATAAACCAACAAAAAGAGAGACAATCATGGCA
Organism: Erithacus rubecula; assembly: GCF_903797595.1. Taxonomy (NCBI): domain Eukaryota; kingdom Metazoa; phylum Chordata; class Aves; order Passeriformes; family Muscicapidae; genus Erithacus; species Erithacus rubecula. The sequence goes on along the minus strand of NC_136685.1, from coordinate 11,514,143 downwards.
GAGACACAGAGCAGAAAAAAAAGGGTCAAAAGCAGAGACTAACAGCAACAGAATAAGATGTTAGTTAACATGATCACTTGCAGCCACACTTCTCAGCATCAAAATATTAATCATTGTGTTTGCAGTTCCATTTCAGGTCATTTAATGCAAAGTTAAAAGTTCCATATTCATAAAGCATGAGGAAGTGAACTGCATATTTCCAGAACAACATTGACCAAAGTGCTCTGATGAGGCAATAGTCACCAAAGGGAATTGGTGCTGCACTGTTGATCAAAAGGGATCAGAACTTGCCTTTAGACAGGCAAGCTCACATCATTCACTGGGACTTGAGAGCTGCTCAAAGAAACAGAACCTGAAAAGAACTGTCAGTAAAGGCTGGAAGATCCCATGAAACAAGGCATCATGAGGATTTGCCAAACCACAGGGGTGGAAGAGAAGGGTAATGAGTTTAGCAGATCTGGCATGTGGAATCCTGCTTCTCTGGCTTGTCTTAGGACATGAAGAAATTGTAAAAATCCTTCATTAGAACAATGAGTTTGTTACAGTGGCTTGCAGCCTGATGGGGAATCGTCTGTTCTATAGAAGCAGGACAGAGCGAAGAAAAGAAGGAAGAGAGATGACATTCCATCAGTAATCCCAACACAGCTGAGAAAGCCCAGAAGAGCAGAAGTTGCTCTGATTTGTTGACTGGTGTGTGGGGAGCAGATGCTCAAAAAACAGATGGCACTGTTGAATTGTCTTCTTGTCCAGAAGCTTCTAACTGATCACTGGTGAAACCATAAGGGAGCTGGGGGATGTTGGAAGCCTCTGGCTGAACTTAAGGGTTCACACCTCAGCATGCATTCACTTCCAGTTTGTCTTCATCATCAAGATATGAATGACTTTATAAAGTGGCCTTTGAAATCTACCAACCACAAAGATGCTTCTTTGCCTTCCTTCTGAAATGTCCTCCATACTTGAGAGAGTCCTGATGTTGGGTAAGTTACACCTAATATTCTGCAGTGCCTCCATGGTGTTTCATTTTCCTCATGTCATCTGAGTGCATCCCTTTTTGTGTTTCCACATGCCCAGGGTAGGACACAGTTGTACTGCAGCTACTCCACTTCTGTGCTGGCTTGAAGTGGCCAGAGACAAAGAACTTGCTGATTGTTCTGCTTGAACTCTGAGCAGAAACATTGACTTCGCTTAGCAGGCTCTCTCAGTGTCAGTTTTACTCAGCAGCTCTCACAAAATTAAAGGCAATATCAAAGCAAGAACAATATAAACTATCACTGCCCTGTTGATATCTCTAGATTAGAGAAGTTATGGCAAAGATGCTCTTAGGGTGTCAACATCTTTTTGGCTTACACCTCTATGGACAAAACTCTTTACACTGATATAAATGTTAGGTAAAAATATTTGGAAATGAATGTAGATGCAGATGACCCAATTTTTCATGTCTATATATCTTTTCCCCATGCATTTTATTATAATTTTCCCTATGGCATTTTACTAAATAATAATTTATTTTGCAAGTCTTAAATATTCTGCTTTTCATTTTATTGAATTAATTCTTACTATTCAGACAGTGTACTTCAGTCCTTAACTGGGTAATTATTCTTGATATAATGTTATTTTATCATGTGACTAAGGTTAAAAGATGTGGTTTTATGCTACCTCCATTCTGCTACCAGAAAAGATGAAGAAAATTTATATCAGAAACAAAGTTTGTTTTTCTCTGGTGAGTCCATTTATTTAATATTCTTAAACCTATGTCAAAGATTAATTTAGCCCTATTATCTTTTATACTGATTTTTACAAGTATTTCCAAACTTCAGGCACAGTTTAGCAAGATGGTGATATTCATTGCTAAGGATGTTTCTTCTCAACTTGGGCTCAAGTAAATTATGTAAACATTTCCCATGGCAGCTCCCCAAGGTGTACACAAATTATAATCTAGAGTGGTATTTTCCAACTTTTTTTTCAATCCTGGACCTTTTTCCATGGAACTAATTTAAACAATTTGGAAAGAAATTGCCTTTAAAACAAGGGAAGTTGTGGGTGCTTTCAAGTATCTATTTTTGGATCACATATGAAAGAGGAAAATAAGCAAAGTATTATGTTTATGTTTAAGACTCATAATAGCATATGCTGAGGATGATGAGTAGTTAAGAGAACTGGTCATGTAATTATTAGAAGAAACCACACATTGTCTGAGAGGATGTAAATCAGCAAATCCAAGTCAGGCACAGTCAGCCCACTGCAGGGATTTCCTCTGTGGCTCTGACAAGAGCTCAGTTCAGCTGCAGCTCTGCTCCTGCTCCCTGGTCCCAAGGCAGCACACGCTCTCTGCAAACTGGCCCCTGGGCTTGCTCCTGTCCTACATGCTATTTATGAATGCACTCCAACATTCTTTTGCTAGGCTGTGCATTTCCAAGAACGCCTGGCTTTCCTGTCTTCAAAAAGTGACTTGAAATAATATGTTGTGAAAGTCTGAAAAAAACCCCATAAGGTCTTTGGAGAGGACAGGAGTTTAAAAATATCTTTCAAACAGCAGTAACATTTTAAGATAAAATATTTCAGACAGCCCCTGTTTGTTGTTTGAACTGCACATTCCATGTGAATTATTGGGAAGAGCAAAGCTTGTGGATATGTTGTTAGAAAACATGCAGGATTTCTCTTTTAAACTTGCCAATAGTGATATATATATATATATATTGCAGATTTCGAACTAACTGATTTTACATTGGCAAAAGCCCATGATATTAAACTGTATAGCCATACAACCATGGAAAAGTGTGAGAAGTCAAACCTGGACTCTTAATCTTATTACTCTGAGTTATGCTTAAGTGGTACAGAAAGATGAAGGTACTCCACATGTTGCTTTCCCTCAAAATGTACAGTTTAAAGCAGTGGCTAAAAGTCACACTGTCCTTTCTGCTGTAAATCTGTGATGTAAGAGGAAAAACTGCTGTTTCAGAACTGAAGGCAAATGCATCTAAAGTTCAGGTCACTCTGTGTCTTTGTTAACTCATTTAGCAAGCTACAGAATTAAGGACAAAGATTTGTTGTGTCTTAAGAGCATCCTGCCCAATGAATGACCTCTTCTTAAGCATTATTTATTCTGCTATTGTACCACAGTCAATTATCTGTGGCTGGGCTGACTCCCTTTATTATTATTATTATTTTAAAATTCACTTCTGTGGTAATGCAAAGTGATGCCAAGCTAGCCACAACTTCTGTCTGTCCCCAGAATAACTGTAGCAACAAAGATTTACAGTAATCTCCACTGAAATTGCCCAAGGCATTCATTTTTCAAACTTTCTGGGTGCATCTATATAAATTAGTACAGGGGTGGTTGGAAGCCAACAAATTGGGTCCAAATGCTGAATTTTGTTCATGAATTTCCCCACTGAAAGGAGGATTAATTTCTTCACTGAAAGGAAGATGAATTTGGTTTTCTTCTAACTTGTGGAAGTTTGGAGATCAGGGTTACTTATGCAAGTGGAGTCACGGTTTTGCACTTACTAATCCCAAGCTTTCTTAGGGAAATACTAGAACAGTTTTGCACTTATAAATCACAAACTTCCTAGGGAAATACCAGTCTTTCCAGGACTGAAGAAAGATACCATGGTAGAGGGTAAGTGACTATTAAGGACAGAGCTGAGAGTGAATAAGAGGCAGAAGTGAACATGCTACAGGAAGGGTGCCCAAGAAGGAACAAAGGAACTGTCTAGGAAAACAATGTGAGAAATGTTCCCAGAAAATGCAGCATCCAGGGGCATAGAGAGATCACATGATGGTGTGTAGGAAGGAGACAGGTAGCTTAGGAAAAAAAAGCCAAAATATAATAGAGGACTGAACAGACCCCAAGTTTGGGTGTCAGTGGCAGGAGAGGATTAGAGGCATACTAAGGCTGAGACAAGAAGGAAAGGAAAGATAGATTATTGTACTTCAAAGAGACATAGAATAGCATTTCTCCAGGTAAGAAATTCCCTTCATATCATAGGGAAGCTTGAAATGTAAAATCAGGGCTTAAGAACTTAATTGTGCTCACAAAAGAGTATTTTGCAATGAGGATGAAATATATTTTTTTCAGTTGCCTCTCAAATTCAGTTTCAAGCAGAGCAGAGTTAGACATCTTCCATTTTAAATTTGAGTATACTTCTCTTCCTCTTGTAAACATAAATTAAATGTTAGGTCATCTTACACTGTTTATTTCCAGCTGTACTCCTAGTGCAATTTTTTAAATGTATTTGTTAATCCCAGCATGGTCTTCTGCTCTGGCTCACAATTCTTCTTGGAATAAATCCAAGATACACTGTATTATATATGGCACTTTTAGAGAGAAACTCTTTACAGCTGAGAAAAAAAAAAAAAAGATCACTTTCAATTTGTGTTCAAATTCTTCTGTCTTAATTAGCTTAGTTTTGTGGCTTAAGGAACCAGATTTTACTCCACTAATTAACAAGACAGACTGCCTTATCAGCATCATTCTTCTCTGTGTATGCTCAAGTATTGCTGAGCGCTGCAGTTTTGTAATCTGCAAGCTTTCATTTATTTTAAAGTTTGTTACAATTATATTATGCAAATTATTAAATGCAAATATTGTTATACTATCAGTTAAAAGTGCCAAAGTGAGAATAAAAATAAAACAAAGTTTGAAAGGGCAAGGTGGAAGAGATAACATGAAAAACTAAAACAAATTAAATAATGCCCTCAAAATACATATTTATGGATACTAATGCCTCTAGTTAACTTCTTTTACACTAAAGGCATCACTGTGTAAGAATAATGAAGTAAACTAACATGGATAATAAATGTAATTTTCTATGTTTTATGCTGACATATTTTCTACAGTGTCACCAACACTGTAGTTTTGAAGACAAATTAAACCACAGCTATAGACCGAAGATTTACAGTTTACAGACCTTGTTCTTAAAACCATATATGTTTATATATAAACATCTAAAAAATTCCACTAAGAGCCCTTTGTGGAAGTGTCTAAATGCATAACTCTTATCAAAGTCAATGGGATTAGACAGTTAGGGCAAGAACTGTAAAGAGATTCACTAAAATTCATAGCTGTGGGAATTCACAGCCTTGAATCTGACACCTAGACTATGTGTGAGCTGTAAAATAAAATAACTCAGGCACAGTTGTGCACTGCAGTGGCCAATGGGCATGGCATGGCCAGGATTCACGTGGATACTAAAAGTGCCTGGCTCTAAGACAGGCTGGCCATTTCTGAGCACATGTGAGCAGCATTCATCCCCAGGCAACGTGCATGAAACTATTGAGAAAGTGTCTGAGCACTTTGTGTGAGGGACAGGGATCCATATCAGGTGAACATGACAGTGGGAGGGGGGCACAGGAACACACAATGTTATTTATTCAAAGAGCCTGTGCAAGAGTACCTGTGCAGTTATGCACTCTTGACAGGCGATCAAAAAAATGGGAGGTTTGGTGGGGAGCTGCCAAAAGTAATCAGGGGAAAATAGAAAGGTAACCTTATGATAACTGGTTTATTTTGCTGTCTTTGCTGCTCTTTGTATTACATTTTGTCCATCCATTGCTTGGCTCCCTGCTCCCATCAGCAATATGATAGCACTGTAACAAATTCATAGACTCCATTCTCCTTCACCTGACCATTTTTTTTCTGCCCTGGATGATGGTTCTCAGGCTGTGGCCAGACTCCTGTAGGTCAATGTACCAGATCAAATCCTCTGGAGCCCTATCACCCATGTCATGATATTGTTGGTATGGGCTTGACAGCTAGCAAGCACTCTCCCAGACCTGTGCACAGCTTAGGAGCTGACAGAGCCTAGAACCACTCACCATTTCTGTTGCCATCAGGAACAGATGTTTATCCTGGACACCAGAATATTTTACGTGTTGTATGAACTATCAATACACATTGGAGACAAAGATTTTCAAGTGGTTATTTGCATTCAGCTGGAGTAGTGGCATCAAGACAGAGCTCAGCCCCCATTATTCTGAAATTGGGGCAATATTTAGAATCCTCTCTGGTACAGGCATTGCTCACAGCCAAGACCCTGAGCCAGAGTTCAAAGGCTACCTCGTGTCAGTGACATCAGTCTGTCAGAGAGCACATTACATTGGGATTCACGTGATTTTTGCATATCTTCAGGCTAAGGAATGTAATAAAAAAAGAAGAGCAATACAAATGTTTAAGCGAGGCATGTATCATAGCACAAAAGTTCATGGAATTCCCTGGAGGGGAGATCAGCAGTTGACATTATGCTTAAGGATGACAGACAAATCTTCAAAAACAGAACGACCAGGCTCTACATAACTCCTAAGGATCTGCAATCCTATCAGAAGTGACCAGTTCAAAATTTTTCTGCTTTTTATTTCTCAGCAGTCTTCTTAGACCTTAGCAAATAGAAGGACAAAAAAAAAAAAAAAATATTGCTACATTGTAAATGGAGTTTTAATGTGTTCCATATAAAACTACTTACAAATTAATAATTCCTAGTTGTCAAATCACTTACATTCTTGTATTTACTGGTTCAAAAAAACCTGAAACATCACAACAACCTCTATAAAAAGATCAAGCAGGCAGATGTTTCACTGGAAGTGGATTTAAAACTGATTGTTGAGGCAGTTACACATCTTTTCCATGACAAACATTCCTAGTCCTTGAGATCCTGCAGAGCTGGTGTCTGCTCGTGTGCCACACAACCTGTAATCTGTAACACAAGGTTAAACATGAATCAAAATCATGGAACTAGACAATGACAGGGGGAAGTCATGGTGTCGGAAGCTTTAGCAAGAGTTACACTGGTTATAAGCCTTGGTTGTAGGTTGATTAAACCAACTGTTGCCACTAATAACATAATTTCAAACATATCACTTACCTCCATTTGTTACCAGATGGTGCCTGGACTCCAGCTAAGGGAAATTTGATGAATATGGTACCTTTAGAGACTTTGACCACACACATGAGGTCAGAAAATGGTTTAATAACTCTGGGAAAAGTGAACATTTGGGTGATAAAAGCTCATTGTATTTGCATAGCAGAGAGGATGAATGACTGATATAAAAAGTGGAATATCCCAACAAACTATTTTAAAAAGTAATAGCTGGATTTTGATTAAAATCACATCAAGTCCAACTAAAACTAGTCTGGACAGAATTCAGTATTCAATCTAATATTAATAACTTGTAGTTGGAAAATAGATGGATAGTAGAGCCTAAAAGTGTATTTATTTTTTAATAATCCTATCATTGTGGTTATAATAGCCTAAAGATATCAACCAGATTTACTTTGAAGGCCACAGTCTTGCATGTTCCAAGGTTTTCAGCAGCTGCATGAGCCACTTGCGTCACACATTTTATTCAGATCAAATGATATGAGACACATTACAAAACAATTTATTTAGAAAACATTGAAAAAGAAGTGCAGCCAATTGCTAAGCACTCTGAGTCATAAACCTTGATGAAAAATGCTGTATGGAAAGGGCAATGCTATTCCACAATTCAGGTGTACTAGCTAAGCAGCTGGAGTTTGCTAAAATATGACTCTGCTATCTGCTTTCAAATCCTGCTTATTTGTGAGAAATTACTGTAAATTTTATTAACATAATGATACATCCATCTCTGTCAAATAAAAATCATTGATTAAATAAATAAGGCAGATAAATTGTTCAGGTGGAGTAAGAACAGCCTTCTGAGTCCTCAGCTAGAGTGCAAGGGGGTGATTTTCCCAAATGTTAACCTTTTCTGTCACCTTCCAACCAACTTTGCTGTGAGGTGAAGAATAATAAGACCTTTTTCTATAATGAATAAATAAATGTATATGCATTATACACACACACACCCCCACACACATTAAACACCAAGCTACTGTAATTTCAAGAGGTTTTTTTGTATAAATAAACATGTATTAACAAAACAGACATGCATAATGGGCAGATGAGGTGGACCTTTGAAATATTATCTTTTCCTACATTTCCTAAGCAATAGAAAGCATCTAAATTATTAATGTTATCAATCTCCTTCAGAGGAGGAGATTTATTTTGCAAATTCCAGCGACCTTAATCAGCTGAATTTTTAAATACCCAGTGTTTCTCTCTTCCTTTACTGTTTGTTTTCAAGTGTTGATTTTTTTTTTTTTAAATGCCACAAAAGAGGAAAACAAATCACATCTTATATTAACCCATAACCTTTTAAGCTACAGAAACAGACAGGTCATTTTTTTTTTCAGTGTTGACATTCTGCATGTGTAAGAAAAACTTATGTATGTAGATTCCTCTCACAAGAGCTTCAGGGCATAACCCAGACAGAGAAGCCATCACTTTTCCATTCTGCACCCAGGCTGCTGACAAAAGAATTGTGCAAATGAGCCTTTAAATCCTTAAATAGTCACTACACAATGCATGAAAGAATGCAGCGCGGGACAAAGGGCAATATTCACAGTTTATCTCAGGGTGATGGATCTGAATCGACGCATGAACATGGGTTTGTTACGGGATGGAGTAGGCCAAAAACCCCTACTGAGAACCCAGTGGCCACAGTCTGTAATGCAAACAGTCAGGCTAAGTCCTTCACAATTAGGGTAAATGGAACTGGCCATTATATGAACTTCAACTTGTTCTCATGATTGATATGGGAAATGAAAAGTTGTATATGTCTCTACAAAGACTGAGAATTTTCTTCTCCTGATCAATGCCAGGAATTGGTAGATTAATATTCCAATGCAGAAATTCCTATATTTCTATTTAATAAAAGTGCTTGCACTTTCATCCACACTGCAATGGATGTTACCAGTTTCGTTGTTTTTCTAGAATTTTCGACACAGATGTGACACAAAAATAAATTAATGAAACTGAATCTATACAAACACTATGCAATCCATACTGACTGATAGCCTGTTTGGACAAATACCTGTTCATCCACATCCTTCACACCCCCAGCCTGTTGCCAGTCTGTGTAAATATTCATAGGTAATCAGTATCTAAAGTGTTACTTGTCTTGGAGCATTCAGCACTTCAGGAAAACCAGGGTGCTCTAAAGAATATGTATAATATAGAGCATTTATAAGCAACTTCATTTTGCCTATACTGTGCATAACAGTTACTAAAAACCTTGTATTAATGTTTCAGGTTTCCTGAAATACAGGAAGTTGCAATAAGTCTTGATGTAATGCATTACAGAGAGGCAAATGTTAAATTTTTAGTGCTCCAATAGGGAATGGAGGGCCTGGAGCAAGGGGTTGCTGCACTCTGCCCTCTGTTTATTCTCCCTTTTCTCAGCTTGCAGCAGCAAGGAAAGAAAATATAGAACTGCTACCTGTAAAATATGTGCTAACTCAGCAGTCAAATCATCCACAAAGCATCCAGTGTTCATCTATGCTTTTGGTGAGGAAGGAATTCTCATGAGTTAAAAACACCTGACTGAAAAAAAAAAATCACTTTTGATTTATATCTCACCTGATAACATTTAGGGGTGAATAAATTCAGGTAACTTTCCAAGAAATGTGATCTGTGAAAGGGCATATGATTCCACATAAAGACCTGCATGAAGGCCACCAGGACAGCCAATGAAACACGGAGACTTCAAGAAACTCTCTTCAAAGCAACCCTATGTATTCAAGTATACACTGCATTCAAGTTGGATGGATTTCCCTTTTGTCTATAGTCATCAGAGGCAAGTGACATCTTGAACGCCTCAAGAAGATTAAATAGCAAAGCTCAGTCGGAAGCTTAAAAAAAAGAGAGAGAAAAGAAAAGGGCCAACTTGGCCATTATGGAGCTGGTCCTTTCTTGTCTGTGAAAGAGCTTTCAAGGAGTACTATTGGAAGAAGAAGGCCCAGATAAAGAATACAATGACGTTAGAAAGGGAGAACTCCGAGTGGAACCAGAGGGTGTGGGTTGCACTGAATGAAGGATTAGTGCAGCTTCACAGCAAAGAAAAGGGGAATCCTAGTCAAGATGAAAATGAGGAATTACTTTTTTTAGACTCCAGTTCACTGAGCAGCGACAATGCATGATGGGAGGTACTTGACATAACACTCTTCCAGGCCATGTTTGCTCTCCATGTGGGACCAAGAAAAAACAACAACAGTGGCACACCAAAACAAAACAGTTTTTAACCTAATAAACTTACTCAGAAATCCTTTTTTGTAAACCTTGGGTTTTATTTACTGTTGAGCATCTGCATGTTGAACCAATCACACATGGGAAATTAGCATGCCAGATTTGCAGAAAATATGACTTTTAAATAGCCTATATTTTGCAAACAGTTAAAATGAATGCATTCTTATTGCACATTATAGGAAAGGAAGATATGTTGAGTGTTGAATTCTACAGAGTCAGCAGAAATTGTTGCCTTCTGGAGCATCTTATAGCAAATTAGAAGGCAAAGTGATGTGGAAATAAAAAGCATTTTGGATTCCTATGATGTGTGCACAGCAGTCATGTTGATTCTGAGTTAGGCAAAGGATGGTGCAGAAGTGAGAAGGTACAGTTTAATTGTACTGAGAGATGAGCACATATTCTGATTCATGGCTCTTAATATTATTCTGTGAACCACTGAGCTGCTTTCCCATGAGTGAGGAACCCGCAGTCCCAGGATCACATTACTGGTTGTGAGACAGCCAAGGTGGAAACAAGGGCTGCAGCACAGAGTCTCTGTGGCAACTTATTTGTTAATATGGTACAAACACACACTTCAGGTCAGGGTGAGAAGCAGCAGGTTAGGGGCATTCTGGGGATGTTGCCACTTTCACACCTCAAAGGGAAGGAAGTGAGAAGGATTTTACCTGTTGGTGAAATCATTATGGTATTAGAGGGCAAGAAAAACCCCAAAAAACTGGTCTACCTCATCTGCTTCCCTAAAGTGCCAGGAAAATCTCAAGCAGCTTAGGATATTACAAAGTACTAATCTAGTGCAGAAACCCCTGCTGTCCTTATGGACTAGGGACCCTTTGCTGAAAAGCTTTCTTCAGGGCTTGATGAAAGCACTGAAAGGGGGAGAAAAAAAGAAAAAAAAAAGAAAAAAAAAAAGAAAAAGAAAAAAGGAAAGAAAAAAGAAAAGAAAAAAGAAAAAAAAAAAAAAAAAAAAAAAAAAAAAAAAAAAAAAAAAAAGAAGAAAAAAAATAATTTAGTTTCCTTGGCTACCTCTCATTCCAGGCAAACATAAGGTTTTATTATGGGCAGGACAGAAGTATCACTTCTTTCCAATACCACACCAGTTCATGAAGCTGTTAATGAGGAAGTCAGAGGCTACAACTCAAGAGCAGCTAGAACAGCTGAAGCAAAAGAATAACTGAAGCAAAAGAATGCTTCTTTCTAAAGTGTATGAATCACCTGTGCTTGTGGTGATGTGTTATTTAGATAATCAGTAAGAAGAGAGAATTTGTTGTGTTGGAACAGCTTGAATTGACAGGCTTAGCTAGAAGAAGGTGCAGAGGAAGCATAACTACTCTCTAAAATGTCCACAGGCAAATATCATGAAAGCATTAAGAATAAAGGAAAGGCTGACACCTGGACAAATGAGCTGTGGCTGGGAATACACTTAGGAAATCAGAAGGTCCTTTTTAGTCTTTTGACAAGAGCCTCCCAATAGCAAAAAGAACAAAAAGAACTATTTCAAAGGCTAAGCAGTATGTATTTTTAGTATGACGGTTGCTGTTAATAATTGACTAGATGTGATGACCTAAAGCTGAGGGAACTAAACTGTAGCTTTTCAGCATACACAGCCCTTATGCTTTCTAGAACTGCTCAGGTTCAGGTGTGATGTGAAGGCTCTAGCATGATGCCTCCCAATCTGCTCACTTTCTAGCATGCTCCTTGTATTTGTTCCCTTTTCTTGTATTATCTGTTCTTTCTTTCTGCTTACTGACTGCTGAATTCTAAATGACAGACTACAGGATGATGATCACTTCCAAGCAAACTACTGAGAAACCAGAAATTTAACAGTTCACAAGGCAGTTAAGTGAGAAGGTGCTATAGATGCCTCTGATCTCCAGTATAAAATCTTGTTTTGTCCTGTTTATCATCTGACCTCTACTTTTTTCACCTTTTAAAAAGGAACAGCCTGGCAGTCACCTGGGATCACTGAGTGTTCAACATAGTGATTGGTCAGGGCTCAAATCTTCCCTCTCATTCAGTCATTAATTTGGAGAATGATTGCATCAGGTGCTGCATCACTAGAAAGAAGTTTTTAGCTGTTTGACAAGCTTGGGAAGAATTCCTGATTTCACAGTGTCTGCACATACACACTAGTGGACATTTAGTATGTATGTGGCACATTGGATAGGCAATAGCTCTGTCACATGGGTGTTGCTGGATAAGAAATTTTTCTTTCATTTTCAAGATTCATATTTTTTCTTTTACTTTGATTATTTTTACTGTCAGAATTTAAATAGCTAATTCCACTACTTGTTTATGCATTACTTTTATAGGCAATCCCTTTTTTTTTTTGCATGAAAGAAGTGTGACATTTTCTTCTGGAAGGAATCAGAATTAAGAAGGCATGATACCAAATTATATAGTATTATAACCTCAAGTCACAATAGAGATAGGTAATGTGGATAAATAGTTTTACCAGTGGAATTCTGACAATTGAGTGGAGCTCCTTTGGTTTACATAGCAAGAGCCTCACTCTGCACTGCAGGGAAGGAGCAATGAACTGTGGAGTCCTAAAATACCCCAGGGAAGCTGAAAGTGGAGAGAGATCAGCCCTCAATCCTGTACCCTGATTTAAGCATATGAAATAAATGTTATCTTATAAATCCAGATGATTCTTCTGTTGAGATTGCTATTTGACAGTCTTTCCTGAATGCAGTGATCCTGTTTTACTGCTCCATGAGCTGTTGAGCCCAAATCCCAAAGCTATGACCCAACCTTGTTCCCCCATGCAGTCTGATGAGCAGGGGCTGCTTCCCAGCCTCTGCTTGAAGGCAGAGTTTAACAAGCACCTGTCTTCCATTCCCTAAAAATAATTTTCCAAAGATAGTCCAAGATTTATTTCCTTCATTAGAGTGTAATGAAGTATATCTTTATTCTTTACAGCAGTCTCAAGTGAGGAGATGGCTAACTTGATTCCATTACTGCTGTGATAACCCATGAAGCTACAACAATGGCTCCTTTTTCTCTGTTTTTTTGAAATACTTTTTTTTTTTTATCATAACCATCAAGGCAGTATGACAGGTTGTGACAAAGTATTAAAAAAACAGAGCACACATGGTAAATAGAATGATTTTCACAGTGTCTACATTTTTCTTGCATTTACTCCAGAATGCTGGGTAAGAAAATGAGGTTAATTGTGCAAGAAAATTCTTTCAATTTTTGTCAGGGTTATCGAATGTCAAATGTTTTCCTTTGTAGTTTGATGATTTAGGTGATCTTACATCATTGTAATGAATGAAGTTTCTCTTTGGTTAAAGAAAAAGCAAAGTCAGTAGAAGACAGACAGTTTCCATACATACCATTACTGAAGTTCATCCTCTTCTCCAGTGTAAGAAACATCTTGAACAGGAATGTAACAGGTCAAGAATTTCAAATTACATTGTATTTAACTTAGGTGTACCAAATATGACATGAAAAATATTTTGATTGTGCAGTTAACAGTAACAAATATGAGGAATTAATTCCATGCTATGTCATACCTAACATACAGAAAGCAGAATCATACTGAAGAATTTGAAATTTTTTTGCCTTTTATTTGGTTTTGGCATCTATAAAAGTGGGACAATTCCTATATGAAGTGATCTGAGGAGGTCCAGTCCAGCTTCATTCTCAGAGCAGATAGGTTAGATAATCCCTGTGTTGCATTTGCCAATGTACTTGAAAATAAACCAACCAAAATTTTAAAAGTTTTATTGTTTTAGAATTTCATGTACTTTTGCTCCTTTTCCTCTACTACTTCTGCTCTCAAACCCAGAATCTATACTCTGATATAATATTTACAGCTAAACAATTATTTCAACTTTGAATAATCAAAATCCCTTAATATAGCTCAAAGTAGTCTGCAGGGCAGGATGACAGAAGTTAACATGGCCATTCTGATTTCTATTTGTAAGCACAGATAATAACACAATTGCCAATTAAAACAGAACATATTTAAATTGGAATCACTTTATGGTTGATTAAACTGCACGATGCAACAAGCCATGTGTTGTTATGGATATTACCCTTGAGTTTAAAGAGTTCCTCTGATTGTCCAAAGAGTGCCTGTAAGGGCAAGAACTCAGGCTCTGGAAGTATCTTCTTTATCATTTCAAAGCAGAATGTCTCCAGGGAAACTGGTGTTAAATATTTTCATAAGCTTTATCTGTAAAAAAAAAAAAAAAAAAAAAAAAAAGAAAAAAAAAGAAAAGGAAAAAAAAGGAAAAAAAAGAAAAAAAAGAAAAAAAGAAAAAAGGAAAAAAAAAGCATTTTTCAAGCAGTGGATTTGAGTTATTCCTGTGTGTACTGATGACATATTTGTGGCAGTGGGAGGGTACAGCAATGTTTGTGATACCTTTGATACAGGTTATAGTAGGGAATTTTTTTTAAACAAGGCATCCTACAGTGCTTCCCCAAGGCCCTGGCCACAAATCTTCCCTGCTTAAATTCTCCTCTACAAAGGAATTAGAAGATCTGGTGGTTTGTGCTGCTGTAACTCCTCCAGTTTTACTTTCTGTCAGTATGGGCATGGGAGCCAATTTCTGCTGCTGGCACAGCAATAGAAATATGATGGTACAAAGCACAGATTCTTAATTTGCATCTGCTTCAGCTGGCATGGGGAAAAGTAAGGCCAGGTATGATTTCAAACAGATATCTTGGAAGCAGCCTTTTAAGTTAATTTTGCATGGAAAATATCAACACAACTTCAAAAGGACTGAGAAAAATTAATCAGCTCTTTTGCTTCTCAACATGCTGAATGAGCTCCACTTAAAAAATGAATAGTAATTTTCAGCTTGATATTTTTTCCAATCCATCTCCAAAATTTCACCATGATATTGCTACAACTGTCCTTCTTTTGACAGGCTGCAAACAGTAAATGTGTCATTTCCTCTGTCCATAAAATCATCATCAGGCAGGGGAAATTCTTGCCAGAGGGAAGAGCCTTGCTAAAGCTTAATAAAAACTGTTGATGTTCCCTGCAGGTACAAGCATGTTGGAGCTAAAAATATGAATTTGAAGCAAAAGCCTCAAGCAACAAACTACCTTTGTGAAAATGTTTAAAAAAAAAAAAAGTTACTAAAAGCTACTGAAAGCATCCACATGACAGCAATTGCTTGATGCTAGCTCCATGACTGTAGCAATCAAACAGAAAGGCTTAGGCTGTTCTCACAAAGCAGTAATATTTTACAGCTTCATTGACTGGGGTGCTTTAGAGTGACTGCCTCCAGCATCATCTCCATATAATATATTGCTGTAATGACAAGGTAGAGAGCAGCATGTTTGCACCATTTATCAGCATGAGCAGTTTCCTCCCTTCAACGTTAGCAGCAGCTGACTTTGTTACTGGCATAACCCATGAGGAACTTCTAATCCAACCCAACTAACCCAAGTTTCAGAAGCCTCTTTACCTTCTGCAGAAGATGTGGAAGGGGAAGCTAAATTTTGAGAGCAGGTGCTTTTCCCCTTTTCCCTTTCAAACCAGTAAGTGGTTTTTTTGTTGGTTTTTTTTTGTTTGTTTTTTTTTTTTTTTTTTTTTCAAATAACAGCAACAAAAGAATGGTGGCTTTGTGCAGCTCATGTATCTTTTCAGAGCAACAGAGGTGCCCATTCCACAGCATGGAGGCTGAAGCAAAAGTCTCCATCAGAGCTGACAGGCTCCAGGACACCTGGCATAAGCACATCAGTCTGTGACTTTTCTTATGGGCACACAGACAGAAAATGAGAATTTGTTTTAACTGCCTGGTGATATGTCAGATGTGCCAGGCCCTGGATATGCCAGGGCACATTTATCCAGAATGCACCTTCTGCACATGGCTGGTCAACAGCTGCAAGTTTGATGGAAAATTTTGGTCTGCAGGGTGATCCTCAATAAACTATCTCAACTATCTGGCACACTTAGCATGGAAGTGAATTGACATTAATTTTGCCTAAAAAGCTGAATTTCAACTCTTATCTCTAGGCTCTCAAGAACAAACTCAGTAATTGTGACAGTATGTTGTTTTGCCAAAAAACATTGTGAATACTTCCCATTTCTCATGTTTTGCACATCCTTTGTCTCCATTCTGGATTTAAAACTAATTGTGAGGTACAATCCCAAAACAGACTGCTGAAATAAAATAAACTGGAAATCAAAGAAATTATTTTTATTGTTTACTTTGTAAACTTTCAGATGCATAATAAACTGGAAATCAAAGAAATTATTTTTATTGTTTACTTTGTACACTTTCAGATGCATTCATCACCTAATTTAATTGCCCTCTGTCTCACTTCTTTCATTAAGGTATTCACATTTGAAAGTGATTCATGATGAGAACATGTCAAGATGAATAACTTTCAGCTAATGGACAAATAAAAATTCATTTTCACTCATATTTAAATGGATAAAGAGATTATTTCAAACTGTAAGCTTCCTAGGTGAAACAGATTTGACACAGATGTGAAGTGGACATTGAAGGCATTCAGTCCAGGTAAATCTCTGAATTCAGGACAAAGTTTCAAAGCATGGAAAAAAGTTGTTCTGTCAGTTTCTTTCCATCAGGCTGTGAAAAACAATGCTCAGAATATGGATGCAACCCTCCCCTCCCAACATATATGGATGCAAAGAAATGAATTAACATTTGGATTAGTTGGAGGCATTCATGATTCAGAAATACATTAATAAAATAGTTATTATCCACATGTAGCTGTGGCTGGAGCTATAATGATTTGCACAAGCTGATGGTAGTTTCATGGCTCTCTGAATCTTTCAGAAAGACTTTTCAGATGCAAGAAATGCTTGGAAAAAATAAAGGATGCTTCTCTTGGTATTTACAATAACTGAACTCTTACTGGAGAAAATTCAATCATGTCTTACTCTGGTCCTGTCAGAAGAAGGGAAGCTGCAGAGTGCCAGATCTGTGTCTTGAGTTTTCATATCTACAGGGACAGTAGGAAGGATCAGACTAAGAATATAACTTTACTATTATAATAGTAATATTATACTATTAAGGAACAGTTCAGACTATGGAGATAGAACAGATTTTAGATGCTTGAAGACCATTAAAGTTTTGGACTCCTGGGAGGATGTGTGTGGCCAACTTGGCTGAACAGACTGACCTGAACAACCTAAATATTATTAGAAACTGAGATTTCCCTTTGAGAACAGGGGTGGACACACAAACACACACACACACACACACACATACACACACACACACACATTCACATACAAACAATCTGGTTTTCTGGTGGCACAGAGCAAACAACTTTTGGTTCATCCAGTTCCTGAAATCTATCGTAAACCAAAGGAGCTTTCTAATATGAACACAGTAAATAAAAAGAATAATAATAAAAAGAGAATGGATTTACAGCTAAAACAACTGGAGAGAAAAGAAAATTCGGGAATATCTGTATAATACCCAAATGCTACCTTCTTACTGGTAGTCCACCAACCCTTAATGAGTATTTCTATTCAAATCCATCACAAGGCAATTTCCTCACATTAGGAGAGAGAGAGACACACACTCCTAGACCATTTTGGATGGATGTTCCTTCTGGCTGTCAGCTTTCAACTTTTGTGTTCTTGTGAATCCCTCAGTTTACAGTGAAAGGATGACATTGTCATTCTGTTTAGAAGCTAAAGTTTTGGGAGGTTTTATACGTCGAAATCTGTTCTGAAGGAACTATAGTTGAAAGATTACATTGCACAAAAGGAGGAAATAAAATGTAGGATAACTTAATGTATCTGCTCAATGTAAGACTGTTTGCTGAAAAACTGTAAGCATTTGACTAGAGAAACGTTGTAGAAAAACTATTAGAAAAACTATTAAAAATTATTAAAGAAACTGAAAACACTGACTCAAGCTAACCTTTCAGGATGATAGGCAATATTTTGATGACAGTATGGCTTAAAAACACAAACATTGTGAACTGTGGCCATGGTGTTCTTGCTCAAATTGAAAAATCTGTCATAGTTCCTTTAGGTGTTTCAGAGTTTCTTAAAAGCTCCTTAGCTCTAGTTCTTATTAAAGAAAGAAACCCTAACCAAAGCAAAAGTAAAATAATTTTAAAAAATTATTGATTCTGTTGAGTCTAGCAGGAACAAATAATGTCCACAGGCTCTTTTCTCTCCATAAACTTTATCAGTAAGTAGGTTTTTCTAACTAATTAGACTCTCAAAATGGGTGTTAGGTGGTAGAACAAGAATCTGGAATAGAAATGACGAAAACTTTCCAACTATTTAATTAACAACTGTGGAAATACACCTGCAGTTACTATGGCTGACCTGAAGCTCTGCAGAATTAAATGCAAGTTATAAAGAAGTCCAAATTCAGCTAAAATTCCTGCTTTCCAGGTAAGCCTTGATATTCCCACGGAAGATGGAGCTCTGTGAGTCTTACACTTCCTGAAGAGAGCTTGATCTGATTTGAGCCTTCCCTTAGTGTTAAGGCATGCTAGCCTTTGGGGTCTGGCTGGTCCTGCACATTATCAAAGCTGTCAAGGAGGTGTACTGAATTCCAGAAAGGAATGTGGTTGCACCAGCTATTTGAAGGTCTGTCAATTCCTGCATCCATTCTGACATACAAACTTGCAGAATTACTGAAAGTAAAATAAAGCAAAAAAGTTCTACCTGCTAAATATTGTTGCTAGGAGGTAGCAAGAGATAGCTAATGCCTCATCCCAAGGAGCAAGGTTTCTACATGTTTGAAGAATGTCACATTTCTGAACATTTCTCAAAAATGCCTTGCTGGTGGGACTCTGCTGGCTGGTTCAGAGAATCACTCCAGATTTTTCACAGGTTTTGATGCAGAAATACATCAGGAGCAGATGTTCCACCAAATCCCTGAATGCACCTATTGCTCCAGAAGTGATCTTCTGTGCCATAGTATTTCCAAAAGTAATAGCATAGGTAATGAATGACAGAGCTGGCACTTGGCTTTTGATATGTCCCTGCTGGCTATTCACTGCTTGATTCCCTTCTGTCCTGGGGCTCCTGGGTGTCTTACATGAACCATCCAACTGGTGTCATTTAGAGGGCAAAAAGATAAACCATATGTGAAAAATAATAAGATAATATGCCTTTGTCCCTTTCAAACAAAGGAAGTCAATGTAGACCAAAAAGAACTGGTTTTATGATTGAGCAGCCTGATTCCTATTTACATTGCTTTACACCTCCCCAAAAAGAAATCTCTAAAGGAATACTAAAATATTTCTATTTTAAGCATGATTTTGCTAAAATGCATCCTTCCCTAAATGCTTGTAAAGGATCCCTAACCACTCAATTTAACACACAGTAGGAATTTCAGTCTAATAAAAGAAAAAAATTGTAAAGCCATTGCTAAGTAATGCAAATAGTTTAAGTGAATTTTAAGTGAAACAAGAATAGTGTGAACTTGCCAGTAATATCAGAACAGTTGAGATATAACCTGACCTGTAAACACACTTGTATTCTTGAAACCATATTTCACTCATTTCATTCCAGCTGTACCACATTTTAAGTTATTAAAAATATCCCCAAGTCATCCTAAAAGTAATTCTAGGTTGTCCTGGATGAGAAAGAAGAATCGGAGGATGAGAAGAGTGAAATTAATTCACACCATTACCATGGTTTTTACTATCACCAGGTCTTGCATTTCCAAAGCAGATTTTCATATCAACAGCTAGACTACCCTGTGGCATCCCATACTGATCTCACTCACTAAAGCTTTCCAGCAGCCTGGAATCTTGTCTGACTTTCTGCAAATATATACATTTAAAGGTCATGCACATGATGTGAGATTTGCTGGCCAAAGGCATTCAGTGTGCTGGCTCTGCAATGGAACCTGACAGCTAACTTTGGCCTGCTTGGTGCTGGGTAAAGCAATGCAGCCTCAACATTTCATGTGAAACACAGAATTTTCCAAGCTCCTATAATCCTTCAATCTACAGCATTCCTCAGGAAACCACAATGATGTGGTGGGCCTGCTGAAGGAACATTAAAGACATAATATGTTTTGTAGATTTTGTAGTTCGCCACTGTTGTTTTAAAATTGGCCTCCAAAATAGTCTGCTGCTGGAAGCTATGAAAACATTACTTTTTCCTATGTCTCCTGCATCTCTTAATATACTTAGGTCATCACATTTCCTACCATTTGGTGCTTTTATGGTGAGCTAGTATACATGTTAGTTATGGAGGTGCATGGCTTTTGTTTAGTCATCCTTTGAAAGGCAGACGTCCAGCAAGATTAAACTGCAAGAGCCACTGAGGATCCAACTTCTTGCAAATTTCTGTCACTAATATGTGTAAACAACAGGACTAATGTCAGAAAAAAAGTGAAATTAAATGGCAAAATACTGCCAACTGGACTCCTTATTCCTGGAGGCAGCAGGAAGACAAAAGCAGAGCTGCCCTACCTTGTGGCAGTGAGCAATTGATCCTTCTGCTGAAAAAAATTCCACCCTTAAAAATATTAGATAATTTAAAGCTGTTTTATCCCTTGATATTATATAAGAGCAATTTTAATTAATTCTTAACAGTTAAAAAAAAAAAAAAGAAATTAAGATTTGTGTTTCTTAGGAATGCTAAGCTGTACAAAAGCTGTGGGCTTTGTTTTTGGCCTGTCATTCTAAAGGAGGTGAGGAGGGATTATAATTGCACTGTGGGGCCTGAACAGAGGACCCCTGTAGGTAGAGCAGGCCTTTCAATCTTCTGATCAACGGAGCTGAAACAAAAATGCAGGAGGGCTGTGTTCCCACGTTCTTTGACAGTTTCCTGCTGCAGATAGCGTCCTTTTAAACCTCCCTTATGCTTTCATTATGCTGCTGAAATAATGAATAATTTGCCTCCTCCACTCTTTGATATGCATGGTCAGATATTATTGAGTAAGAAGCAAGAGGGACCTTCCTATAACCTTAATCCAGTTCACACTAATAAAATGATTTAGCTGAGCATTCTTGGGAAGCAATTATTTTTCTTGAAGACAATGACTATCAAAAAGTCCCTAATGGGCAGAGGCAGATCAGGTCACCTCAGCTTTCCATTTTCTTCAACATGGGCAATGTTTGGACCCTTAAAGTATGAGCTCCCTTCTGCAGTTTTGTCACAAATAGTCAATCATTACTGTTGCTGAGTGTAGGGTTAAAAATGAATTAGGCTTAATTTTGATTTATTCAAGTGTGCAGTTATTGACTGTGAGAGGTTAACTGTACTCTGAGTTCTGTGAGAGAAAATCCTTAGAGGGAGAAGTATGCTGAAAAAATGTGAAAAGGTACTTCTGTTTCCTAATGGTAGTGATAAGCAACATATTTCAATTCTTATTCTCCTTTTTGTCATTAAATTATGAAGCTGGTATTCTTGAATAAAGAGCCCCAGGATTATTGTGTTCTGCAATTAATACAGTATTAATGAAAGACAGATTTATTAATTTTAGAATACTATTCATTTTGAGAGAAATTCATGATAGTTTAAGCAGATTAGTATTCTCTTTTATATCTCAAAAATCATCAACAAGAACAAAATACATTGGCTGTCAAGAAATAATGCTTCTATTATATTATCAGGACTGATCCAAGAGTCTTTGCAACAATCAGTTAAATTGACCTCATATTCCTCTTGACACAAAGATCATGTGTATCCCTTTATTTCTTGTGACTTATTATGATTGCTGTTATCATTCCTACTTAATATAATTGTTAATATTCTTAACAAAAACTATCTGGCTGATTGCATCTTTTAAAGGTAGATATGTGCTGAGATTTCTAAAGACATGTAAAGGTTTTTTATTCACACCTTCTTTTATTGAAATGATATAATTAAAATGAGTAGAAGATACAGGTTCATTTGCATATCTAAAGTGTAGCCTGATCCTGAAAAAAGCAAACACTCTCATCTTAGGTGTAATGCAAATTTATAGCTTTTTATGAGAAAACAGAACTAAATAAACAATTTCAGTGAAGTCCATAATATTGTGCCAGACCATATGGCCCTGTAGTGTTGGCCACATGCAAAAAACTTGGTATTAAACAGCAGCATTGTAATAAAATTAAGACAACTTCTCAAGATTATTTAACCATAGTTCATATGAAAGACTTGTCAACAAAATTTCCCTACTCTTATCCTTGACAATGATTTTAATGACCTTTCTGAATATTTTTAGTAACAATCTGGGAAAAAGGGGAGGAGTTGTTCTGGTTCAAATTCTTGAATTAAAAATGGGTGATTCAGTTTGTTGAATTTCAGACATTCAGATGTCAAAGGTTCAGGGGTAAGGGATAATCATCAAACCCTTATCTGAATTAACCACCATTGTTAATTTAATGATAATACTATGACTAAGATCCTAATTTACGTGTCTGCAAATATAATTTTGGCTGTGCTCAATCTGACTTTATAGACTGCTAAAGATTGCATTGTGAGTTGAAAACAAGTGAGAGTTATTAATCATCCTAGTAGAGGTGCTTTTTTTCAGTACAGAATTGGAATTATGTCATTTTGAAAAGTCATAGTAATATATCACCTGGAATATTACACATAGCCCTGGATATCTAAAGCAAAAAAAAAGACACAATAAGTACAGAGAATGTCTTCTTTTCTTTTGAGTGAAGATGGAGGACAAAAACCAAGGTAATTTAAATTATTCTGTGACAACAGTAGGGAAAAGAAAAATTAAGTGTCATCTGATGAGAACTAAACCCTGCAACTTGGCTAAAATTTAAATACTGCTAACCATGGATAGTATAGCAAAAACATTAACTTCCTTCTCTCTAAAGTGTATCTCTAGCCAGATATATACCATGAAAATGTAAAAATAAATTCTTGAAGTTTGGAGGCAGTAAGTCCATTCGGTGAAGTGCTTTGAGAGAATTTATCAGCATTTCCTAGATCTGATGTGATATCCTCTCAAAAAGCCCCATGTGTTGTGAGGCCTATGTGGATATCTTTGCATCACACTCTCCTACACTTTGGTAACCAAAATTAACTTGGATACAACTGTCTCATAGCCTGATGCTCCCAGTCTCTCAGTTCTTCACCCTGTATCCCTCCTCTCCTTGATCTCTTTCTATCATGTTACTAAACTAAAGTATGAAGATGTAAATTCATAGACCTTGGGGCAATGACATGCATTGTAAGATACAGTTTGGATATACCCTGCTGTCCAGGATAAAGAATAAATATCATAGGTGGAGAAGATACTGCTGAGGGAGGAAAGATGCATAGAGGCAATTGATTGCAGGCTCCACCAGTGCAGCAGGAACTGAGAAACACCAACCAGTCACAGGCTTCAACTCTTTCCCTACTGTGGTTACTTGAATTAGCAACATTGAAAACTGAATAGTTAAATTAATGTGACTTCTGGTTAAAGAAATGTTTAACATAGCAAAGTTAAGTACACCATGATATTTAAATGACCAGGTATAAATACTCATAAATTACCAAGTTCTCAGTTATGGATTTCTATGGCAATTTTTCACAATTAACTATTTCAGAATTTAAAAAGTACATTAATTTGTCAGTGAATATGGTACAATAGAGAAGTGCCCATATCTGAAAATCATATGGATATTTTACCTTGCTTTGAGCAGGCTATTTGCAGACATCATCAGCAGCACAGACTGCATAAATTCAGGAATCCACAAAACCTGCTGTCTGCTTTGGAGAAGTGACCTGGAGAGCAGTACATGATTAGTACTGAGCACTCATTAACCAGTATTTTCATCCTTGTTCAAGGTTAGAAAGTGATTCCCATTTGCTTTCTTCCCAGCAATGAACTGTGGAGTCACAGTCAGGAGAACTGTTTTGATCATTTAAATTAGCAACTTCCAGGAGCTTAATGGTTCATTAATTTGACTTCAAGTCAATGAAAAATTTAAAATCTCAATATCAAGATAATTCATGTCTTGAAAAAAAGAAACATAAATCTCAGACAGTCACTTGGACACACAGAATCTGTAAGCCAGGAAATGGTTGCTGTTCATCTTTTATGTTATTATGAACTGATATAAATGTTGATATAAATGTATGTATATGAAAATATAATTCTTCAGAAGAAGGGAGGTGATGAACATTAGAATACTTAGCCTCTTTATATTTGCATTGAATGAGGTACTGTTTGTTTGGCTTTTTTATTTTTTTTTTCTGAGGGATTTTAATAACAGAAGTTCCGCTGAAAAATGTGTAAGATCTGATCTTGCTTTAATATTAGAAGGACTTTTTTTAATATCAGGTCATAATGCTCGTCC
This sequence comes from Erithacus rubecula, assembly GCF_903797595.1. Classification (NCBI taxonomy): domain Eukaryota; kingdom Metazoa; phylum Chordata; class Aves; order Passeriformes; family Muscicapidae; genus Erithacus; species Erithacus rubecula. Next base: position 11,489,832 of record NC_136685.1, on the reverse strand, counting down.
TGCAATGTTATATCTCTGGACAGAAAAGGCCACTATGCCAGACATCTTTAAAAGTCTGAAAAAGTATCCTTATCACTCCCCTCAATGCATATCAGCTTCAGTAGTACTGAATTTTCAAAATCCATACAGTCAATTGTTTTGGTCAGAATCAGACTAAGAGCTTTTTTCAAAAAGCTCCTCTCCTCTCCTCTCCTCTCTCTCCCTCCTCTCCTCTCCTCTCTCTCCTCTCCTCTCCTCTCCTCTCCTCTCCCTCCTCCCTCTCCTCTCCTCTCCTCTCCCTCCTCTCCTCTCCTCTCCTCTCCTCTCCTCTCCTCTTCCTCTCCTCTCCCTCTCCTCTCCTCTCCTCTCCTCTCCCTCTCCCTCTCCTCTCCCTCCTCTCCTCCTCTCCTCTCCTCTCCTCTCCTCTCCTCTCCTCTCCTCTCCTCTCCTCTCCTCTCCTCTCCTCTCCTCTCCTCTCCTCTCCTCTCCCTCCTCTCATCTCTCTCCTCTCCTCCTCCTCATCCTCTCCTCTCCTCTCCTCTCCTCTCCCTCTCCTTCCTCCTCTCCTCTCCTCTCCTCTCTCCTCTCCTCTCCTCTCCTCTCCGTCTCCTCTCCTCTCCTCTCCTCCTCCTCTCCTCTCCTCTCCTCTCCCTCTCCTCTCGCTCTCCTCTCCTCTCCTCTCCTCTCCTCTCCTCTCCTCTCCTCACTCTCCTCACTCTCCTCATCCTCTCCTCTCCTCTCCGTCCCTCCTCCTCTCCTCTCCTCTCCTCTCCTCTCCTCTCCTCTCTTGAGTTGGCAAAGGAATGACTTCATGGGAATTTTCTTTAGGAATGTCTACATATAGAGAGAAGGGTGTTGAGGCTCAGAACCTCTCCAACATCCCTTCCTGTGGTTCATGAGAAAATCTACTCACACTAGAACTTTATTTTCTTTCTATACAAACCAAAGCATTATTTATATTATAAGTGTAAGAGTTTGGGTGAGTAAATTGCCAGAATGACCACTCTGAGTGAGATACAGACACTTTTATAAGCAGAATATTGCAAACAATTCCAACTGCTTTTATGGTATTTATTATCCAGTTGAATAATTTTAACATTTTTCACTGCTCAAATGTGTCTAAAATCAGCTCTTGACACAGTGCAAATTTATGACTGAGACTTTTTTCTGAAATATTTTATGGATGACTGGAATATTTGAGGAAGCATTAGAAAAGTTTAATTCTTGTGCAACTGCAATTGTCTATATAAAATGAACACAGTCTATTTTTTGGCTTACAGTAAAACTCAGCTATGAAAATGTTGTAATTATTTAGGAACAGTAACTCCAGACAAAATTTCTTAAAAGAATTCTGTGATGTTAGGAAACAGAGATATTCAGTCTATAGCAGGTGAATACATAATTGCACCAGAGAAATAGTAAATAAATATGGCCTAGTACTCTTTCATACAGTAATGCAAAATCTTGACAAGCAATCAATTCAGTCCAATTCATATTAGGGAAAAGGGGCCCATTAAAAAAAAAGTGTAAAAGATTGAGATTATTTAGATAGAATTGGGTACCTTAGATATAACAAGGTTTATAACAAAACTCACTGAATATTTATTATGTCACTATTTCCTTGACACTGATTAAAAAAAAAAAAAGGTGAAGAACAGTACAAAATATTGGAAAGGAAAATATGATATGTGCATACTGCACAGTACATAATGCTATAAATATTAAGTAATCCCCTTTGTCTTACACTTGTGAGTAAAGTTACATTGTTTAGTGATGTAGAGAAAGAATGTTTTTGTGTTAGATGCTGGTGATAAGTGAGTACTAAGGATGAAATTCCTCTTAGGTGACCCAAAGCTGCCACAGGACAAGTGTGTCTATAAAATCATTCCATGCTCCACATTTGCCTCTCAGGAGAGCTCCTATGCTTCCTTTGTGTTGCTGGGCTGAATGCAACACACCAGTGGACATGTAAGACCACCCACCCACTGGCTCCTGCCATCTCTGTGAATAACCTCATCTTTGGAGAATTCCACCTGGAAAACTCATGGTCTGGGTCAGGGACTTCAACTTTCTGCCAAACAATTAGTATTGCATGGGCTGTACAGAAACACAATATCTTAGGACAGCTGCCTCCAGCCAGGCCTTACCTGATGGTAATTAATGCAAATAACTCATGGCAATTGTTGCCACTTCTTGGGGTGAGTAAACCCTATGAACCTTATGTAAATACACAAGTTACTCAAGGAAAATAGACCTATGTCCTCATCATCAATGTCTGCTCCAGACAGAGGCTGGCTGGAAGGACAGATTGGTGACCTTTCAGCCAAGGAGAAAAAAACCAAAGGACCAAATTCCACTTGAAAGAGATTACTGAAAAAATTTATGGGAGAAGGGCACAGGTGGTTTATAGCACTGCTTTCTGAAGTATGGAGAAGATACATGTGGAATGTAAAACTTTATTGTTTACACATCTTTTCTGAACTTACATGTATGTATCGAACTACACAAATACAGGACCCTAGAAGAATTGTTTTGGGCTCTGAAGTGAACCAAATATTCTCCCCTCCAGCTGCCACCTCTCCTCAGCACTCCTCCCTGCCTACACCTTCTCTGTGTTCAGCATCCCTTCCCCATGTTCTTTAAATACTCCAAAAAACATAACTTATTTATACATTTCTATGTATATCTACCTAACCTCCAATTTCCTTCACAACCATGTGTCACTGTCTCTATTTCCTAAAACTTCTTGGACTTACCCATTCATCTGCTCTTGCAGGGTTGAATCAGCAGAGTGCAACCAAGAGTCTTCCACTTGCCCACCGTTTTGCCAACTGGGAAAGAACAAGCAGATCTAGTTGAGGTCAGAGCATCTCCTGCAGGTCACCTTCTGGTCATCATCCTTTTGCAGAGGACTGCAAGTCACCCTCAAACCAGGATTGCAGTGTTTTATGTTGTCAGATGGACTACCAAAGCTGCATTTTTATAAACAACTGTGTTTTCAGCCTCCTGCTTGTATTACTCTTATATGGTAGATAGTAGGGGAATATTTAAGAGAGGAAAAAAATCCAGATTTAAAGTTGTCATTTTTCTCAAATCAGCAGAAAACTTCATTTGAGTTCAGGTAATCCAGATGTGCAGCTGGACTAAAGGTGAGGATTACTGCTAATAACAAGAATATTATTTTAAGCTAGAGAAGGGAGAATCTGGATCTGAAGTGATTTACTAATTGTATGTAGTAGACACTGGAATAGTTTGAGGGCTCTAATGACAATATGATTATCTACAGGGGAAACATTTGTCAGTGTTTTGTTCTTCTCTTCCCTCTTTCAAGCCTGTGTGGGAGAGTGAATGTGTTGCATTGGAAAATATTCCCAGTGACAGGAATAGAGGGCAGGAGATGAAGCAATTACAGTAGATGGGAGCCTGATGGGTTGGAATGGGGGAGGGGACATTCACTCTGGGACTACAGCTACTACAGTAAGAGTTTAGGACAGTTTTCACATATTTATCCAAGATGGCCTTTGAAGTGTCTTGTGGGTAACAGTTGGAGGTCTGCTATCCCTGGGAGTGTCAGGGGACCCTGAAGATTTACAGCACAGCTTTTTCATCAGAGTGTAATTGCTGCTACACGAGAGTCTGAAACAGCTCTTTAATATCTTAAGCTGGCAAGAGCCAATGTAAGCTGTTGCACTGCTGTCCCAAGAGCTGAGAGCAGCAGTCCTTACACACTCCTTGCACTGGCTGGATGGGGTTGTAAGCTGCTGTCCACCTCTTCTGTGTTTCTGGGAGACAAAATATTCTATCAGTGCTGAGGAACCACTTTTAGTGCCTCGCTTCTTGGCTTTGCAGACTGAGGCACTCCAGAGAAAACACTGAAGAGCCACTCTAGAAATCTGGTTCACTTCATACCTAGCCTAGATGTGGCTTTTTCAACCTTCTTATGGACGTTAGCCCCAAGAGTGGACTCATGGCAAAACTGTCCATGTGTTAATGCCTACAGGAGCACCCTCTGTGTAGAGGTGGCTTGGACACTGGGGTTAGTGCAGAAAGCCCAATGTCTCCTTTTCTCATCCACCCTTATGAGTTTTTCAGGTACCAGAGAGCTGGAAGGTTCATTTTCTAAGCTTGCAGCTGCCAGCCCAGAAGGACCACGATGGTGACTTGTGAGCACCTGCACTGAGGTCCCTTCACAGGTCCCTCATCATCCTGAGCTGTTCCCCAGCCTTGCTCCCAGCAGGTGCAGGGATGGCACACAGCTTCCCATGCAAAACTGTGTGGGGTCAAGGCTGTGAGTGAAGCCCAGCCTCCCTGACACTCCTGAGACCATTCATGTGTGTCACTGTGTATGGTTGAACTTTGCTAGGTTTTTCTTACTGAGTGATCCTCTTAAGCAAAATCAAGAAATCTTCTTCCACAGAGCAAAAGAGGGTCAGGCAGATCCAAAATATCAGGGTGAAGGATGAATTCTTTGGTTTGGTATGAGAGCAGACAGTGCATGACAAAAGGTGGCAAAGGGGTCAGTAGGGGAACACACAGGATAAAATACTTTCATCTATTGTGCTGGGGTCAATAGGCTCCCATCAGGAAATCTTGAGCCCAAGATTAATTACTTGTTGCAGTAGGTATACCATTGTGCTCTGGAAGACACTGTGGTGACTTTAGGCATCTTGCACATTTCTGGTTCACACGATGCAATCCCATATAAGAAAACAATAGTGGCTAAGAAAGTAGTAGTGGGTGGTGGTGAGATGCCTTTTAGCTAATTCTTATCAAACCCTTTCCAAACATACCTCCAGATTGGCCAGAAATTATGAGAAACTACTTGTTAAATATTATGAACGAATTTCATAGTAATTCAGAATTACTTGCCATGGCTATTATGTTATTTCACTTTGCAATTTATATGACAGAAAACATTCTTTAAAAAAAATAAAACCCTAAATCTGATGACATCCCATGGAAATTTTTTTGAATTTCTTGATTTACCCATCAAAAATTGGGAGACTCACAATTTGAAAACAAATATCAATCCTACTTTTGTCACCATCCAAATATATGGTTCTCTTTAGAGAAAATATATATAGATTTTATTTTAAATTAACCTTTCTTAAAAAAAACCACCACCCCTCCAAAAAACAAAACAAAAACAAAAACAACCTCCCACAAACAAACAAACAAACAAAAACCCCACAAAAAACCTTGGAGCCAAATCCCATAGTTCTTGTTTTGGGTGAAATTTCCCACAAAATTTAAGATTATCAATACTTAATTCTTAAATTATTAAACAAAAGTTTAATTCTGATTGCTATAGAGCAGCAAGATTTGGTTTATATGCTTTAAGCATATTTTAATAAGCACTTTTTTAACATATTAGGTGAAGACCCCTTGAATCAACTAATTCTGACTTTTTCTCCTGAGCTGCCGAGTTGTGTTTCAGTGTGCTAGATGGTAAAATGCCTCTGACATGCTTAATTTTGTCTTTCTGACTGAGATTTACTATATTTGTAAAAAAGTTGTTAATAGAAGGTACATATTTATCTTATTATCTTCCATGGGCATATTTAAATCTTTAAATATAATTTTCAATAGGCACGTTGTCTAGTGGTTAATCTACTTAGACTGTAACATGAATTAAGTACAGCACAAAAATTTCAGTGAATCTCTTATGAAATATCAATGATTTACTAAGAAAACACTTCAGGAATCAACAAGAAAGATCATAAAGTAGCAAAGAAAAAGGATTAAAATTCAAGATGCTGTACTGATTATAGCTCATAATTTGCACTCTTAAAGGTAATGATGTCTTAAACAAAAATGAAATCATCTATTCTGCATGTGATTGGGAACATGTTTTCACTTATATTTAGAACTCCAACAAACAGTGAAGCACAGATATCTCCATAAGCTGCTTACTCTTCTCAGCTGAATGAACCATGGTCTCCTCTGGGGTTTGTCTTACTGTTCATTGCAAACTCTGCCTGGAATTTCCCAGTAGCTGAACACTTGCAGTTGGATACCTGCTCCCTGAGGAATTATGAAGTTCTGCTGCTGTTTCTTGTGCCATCACAACACTCAAAGAGACTTCTAGGTCTCTTTATGACCCAATTTTCCAGAGGCTTTAAGAGCTTTTTAAAACATTTATTTCTCTATCAGATGGATTGACTCTGTCTAGAATGCTGAAAAGTTATGGGAAAGACGAAGAGAGGCAAAAAATAGATATTTGCTTCTATTCACCTGTTTTTGAGAAACTTGCTAAAAACTAGATCCATATGAGAGAATATTTTTCTTGATTTCACAATAAATTTTACACTTCCTTTCTGTTTAGGATACATTTTTTTTTCTGTGGGAAACATAATTTTGGCTATTGTGCTCAGTCTAGTGCAGGGACCAAACGAGGACCTATTAAAGGGCAGATGCTGGTTTGCTAGACTGTCAAACACATTACTGAATCTGACCTCTGTTTGCTTCCAGTGGCCCCACAAGACAATCCAAAGTAAGAGAGAGGCAGAGCTGTGTTGCTGGAATTGTGAGGAGCAACAATGAGAAAAAATCAGTAAGGACTTCACTTAATGATTCTGGGCATTCACACAGCCTGGCAGTGAAATGTACCTGATTATTTCCTATGGCACAAAAGTACCATATGTGGATGCTGAACATGCAAGTATTTCAATCTGTGTAGACAATTATTTCTTTCCCATTACTGTGCTTATCTCATTAACATTATCCATGCATCCTTCCTTCAGCTATATTCCAGCTGTGTGTGGCTATGGATCTACTGGGAAACCCACTGTTAGACTTGCCAAGATGAATTGTCCTACTTTGGTACCTGCTGTACCACTGCTGGTGGTTGAGAAGCTGCTCTGGACTATCTGAGCTCAATGGAAGTAATTCTATGCCCTTTGAGAGCCTTTAAATCATACTTTATGGAGTTTTGGAGGCAAAGAGATATTATTAGATCAAAATGTTTTGTATCAACTCAACATTTGCTAGCTTTTGTTTGCTGCATAATCAAAGTTGTGATTGATATATAGCTTAACCCTCAGTTATATTTTTTAATCTTCTGTTATATATTAAATGTGTTCAAAGGAAAAAATCACATGCATTTTTTGAACCACTGACTTTGATAACATTTTTTTACTTACAAGCTGTTATTCAGCATCTGTTGTGGGAAAGAACACACACATTCCTAGATAGTTTTTCATGGTCTAAAGACTTTAAGATACAAGAAAGAGTGACTCTACTCATATTAATTTTTCTGTCGTAATGCAAATCAGGAATGATGTGTGCTGGCTGGAGCTGAACAAATAATCAGTAGAAAACAATGTATTCAGTGAATTCTCTCTCTCTCAATTTCATATTGTTCATGGCTGTATCATGGCTCTTTTCTGAAAGAAATTAGTCACTCTGAAAGCTTATTTTGTAATAGCAGCTCTGCCCAGGTTTACACACAGCCACACAAGGCACTTCAGGACCTAGACATTAGATAACCCAATTATGACTAGAAACCACAGGTCTAAATCAAGTTCTTAAAAATCCTGGGCAGAGTTAGGTGAACAATGGCACAAAACTTAAATGCCCTGTTCTATGACAAATTCCTACAACAAATGCCCTGATGAGTTTTAAGACCCTCAGTTGGAAGTTTGGCTCATTATTCTCTGTTAAAATAGACAGGTACAAGAAAAGAGCAGTAGTACATGTCTGCTATAAATTAAAATACTCATAAAAATGGAAGGACCTCCTTCAGCATTAAGGTTTCCAACTCATCTTTTCCTCTCATATGCATTCATAAAGAAAAAAAAGTTTTTTTGCAGAAAGTGTCAGCTCCTTGGTCCTTATGGTGAATGTAAACATCATGAATGTAATGTAAAATGATCTATTTAAATTGAAAAGATAAGACCAGAAACATATTCAAATACTAATGAAAGACTAAGTTAATAGTTGTAGAATTATTTCTACGTTTACATCCCTATTAAAAAAAACATAACAACAACCAAAACACTAAATACCAACCAAATACAAATCCCCTCCAATATAAGAAAAGTCACATTTACATAGGAATCACTAACAATTATCAGTGACACCAAAACTGTTTTGGGACCTTATCCCAATTGGGCTGAGCTGAGCTGGCAGTAAGGGAAGGTGCAGCACTGTAATAGGGTGTGGAAGAACCTAGGGAAGAGAAAAAACTGTAGAAGTTGAATCTGCCAGGTTGCATTGGTGTGAAAAAGTTTTCTATTCTGCTGTTGCCTGTTTAGTGCTGCTGTATCTGTGGGCAGGGGTTATTTCTCTCTGACCATAGGCTGCTCCCAGCAACAACTAATCCCATGTTAAGTAGATGCTGATTTCCCTTTCCACTGAGAACCTGTGAACCAAAGTCATCTGTGACAAAATGAAAACCTGTTTCCTCAGACTGACACTAGACCCCTCATATTTATTCAGCTGTCAGAATTTATTCTCATTCTTTAAATAGGGAAAAGACCCTGGGAGCTTCTGAATTGTTAAAGCTGAAGGTCATGCTCCGTAGTCTTATGACTTTTATTATAAAGGGCATTTTCAATATTTTAAAGGGATTGACCAAAATCTTGCTGGGTTAAGACATAGCTTGTGTAAAGACTGTGAGGTCAACTTCTGCTCTGAGTTATGCCAGTGTAAATATGGGATAATTTCATTACAGTAAGTGGAGTCAATCCAGGGAGGTAATTATCCTGTTGTTTTGGGTTATGTGATGCCTTTGGAAAACAATGAGAATTATATGCATAAACAACATGATAACTAAGTTCTGAATATGTAACTCTTACCAGGACTGATGCTTAACCTGGTAAACATAAAAGATAGGTGTTATCAATAGACATCAAACCATAAATATAATACTACAGAAAAATATGATTCCATGTATATGTATATAGCATGGGTCAAAACAGCTATGGAAAAACATTTCCAGTTAGTTTGATTTTTATGTTATTTCTCACCAAAATCCTCAATTCAGAGAATAGCTGAAGATACTGATGACTTATTTAATTTCAGGTGATGCCAAATCCAAAGAATCCAATGAGAAAACCTTATTTAATTTTTTGTGGAAAAAATTATGATAATAGCCACTGGAGCTATATTTTCAAAATTAGGGATAGCCAGAGTAAAGAATCTTACCAAAACTTGAGATTTGGTTTCCAGTTGTTACCAGAAGCTTATCAGGAGAGAGACACTGCTTACCTCTCTGTTAACAAACAGCAATGAAAAATGAAATAAACAACGTGTCCAGAAGCCAACTGAAATTATTTTTCCACATCTTCAGTACTAAACAATTTTTACCACTGTAAGTCCACACTGGTTTTTTGGAATGGTCCTTGGGCCATGATGGCTCATGAACTGTGCACTCAGAAATTGTGAATTTATCAAAGCCAAAACCTTGCTCTATTTGATCATTTAAACTAGAGAGGTCTAATGCCAAAGCCTCTTGCACCAGGCAGAAAACCCCAATAAATGAAAACTTTTAATTCCAATTCTTTCTTTTACCCAAAATACCATTTTTGTACTCGACAAAGTACTGTTGTACAGTGTTTGCACAGTTGTTATACAACTGTTTTGTAAGTTTCTTCTCAACAAAACCATTAATTATTATTTTGGATTTATGGTTTTAAAAACAACATTAGAATATAGCCCTCTTCTTCCAAAAATCATGTATGCAGTGTCTTATACACACACATATCCTCTCATGGAGTTATAGATTTGCTTAAAAACACATGTAAATTATTGAGGAGAGCAATAGTTTTTGTCACCAAATTCAGAAGATTCCATAAAATATCATAGACATAACTGAAATTTGAAGATTTCTGTTCTGTGCCCAGGAAATACAAACCTATCAGAGGCACAAGACCTATTCAGCACATCCCAAGCACGAATAAGGGAGCAATTCAGATAGTAATCCAGTTTATATTTGTGAACTCCACTAATATTTTGCAGTATAAATACCAGAAGCCATATTTTTCATGTAGTGCGACTTCTAGCTGTCTTCCTGAGTCTCCTGTCACCTGATACAGATGTGGAAAAAACTTACTCTCCAACTTTTAAACCAAAAATAATTATTGTTTGGCAGAACTTTTCAGTGATGGCCTGTGTTGGACTGGAACTGGTGAAGTGTCAGGGAAAGTTATATTCTTGATTTTTGTCTATATTCTTTGTAGTTTTATTCTATAGACTAGATTCTATAGAGAATATATTCTACATTGTCTATATTATAGTATTGGCATTATAGTAAGCAAAGAATGATTTCTACTGGAAGTGACCTCTAGAAGTCTTTTAGTCTGCAATGGCCAGAATTGAAGTTGCATTAGGTTGCTTAAGATTTTGACCAATAATTTCCTTCTTGCCAAGGGATCTTGAGGGATACAATATTCTGTGGGTCTTGCTGTCCATTTCTCTGGTCCATACCTCATTAGTTTGTAAATGAAAAGATGATGGGACAGTGTATGGGAAGCCTTCCTGAAGTTAATCTTAACACCCACTGCTCTGTCCTCAACACATCACCAGTTTGGTGAAGCAGAATTACCCCTTTTTAAATAAGTATTGTCTACTTGCAGCCCTATTCTAGCCTTTCATGTGTTTAGAAATTATTTTCAGAATTATTTTTCTCTACTATATCTCCATGGACTGAGGTTATATTGATCTGCATTTGGTCATAAAAAATTTTTTTTGGTCATTCTAGAAGATAAGAGGGACATTTGCTTTCTTTCAATCATCAAGGACCTTGCCAAAATTCCACAACCTTCATTATTTCTCATGGAACTCTAGACAGCTGTAAAATGTTTATCAGTTGTCAGTCAAATTCAACAGAAATGTGTTACTGTCTACTTAGAAGCATAAAAAGGCATTAGGAAAGTGTCAGCATGGCCTGTGATCTCAGACAGAAGGACATCACTGGATTGGAACTGTGTCTGGACTCACCAGTTTAAACAAAAATGTACACACTGACATCCTTGTTCCAGCCCTGAAACATACTATGGACATAGGTTGAATTTTACATTTTGTTAAAGATGTAGGGCAAGATTGCACCATGGAGTGGTTTGAGACTTTTAATGAAGGGAAGCAAGAGGTAGAAGTGTAAGATCTGAGCTAGCAGGGAGCCCAGGGCTATATTGTTTTACTAAATAACAAAATCAGTGCACAGCCTCAAGTCTTAGACTCTTGGAAGCCAGCACTCCTTGGATGATAGCTTGCTCTGGTGTTGACTGATCCAAACCTGCACAGGATTTCAGAAGCATGAAGAAGGTTTCAAGGTAGCACGTGTGAACCTGAACCTGGTCTAAAGAGCCATTTGGTATTTTCCCAATAAGCTCTGCCAGGGCAAAGGAGTCTTAGTAATTTCCTATACACCTTGTATGGAACCCCAACCAGTGCAACACATATCCTGAGTATCATGCCAGGAAAATATCATTTTGCCAGCTGCTCCACACCTTTCCTATTAATTTGCACATTTTGACTGAGAAATCACTGAAAATTTATAATTATATCTTAGTGTAAGAAAGATCACGTAAATCACATAATCCAGAGGAGATACTAAGAGAAGTGTACTGGATGTGAAAGAGCTGGCTCACAGTGGACACACAGAGTCTTGGGATCAGGAATTAGTCTTGATCTCTCACTTACACAGCTAGTCAGTGAGGCCATGCTGGGTACAGACCTTGTAGCAGGGCCTGTAGAAATAAAACAAGGGATAATGATTTTGAACCAATAGAGGTTTGGCTCACAGAAATTTTCTACAACAAACGTGGTGATACACTGGTACAGGTTACCCAGAAAGGTGGTGGATGCTCCATCCCAGGGAAAATTTAAAGTCAAGTTGTTCAGGGCCTTGAGCAGTCTGACCTAGTTGAAGATGTCCCTGCTGATTGTAGAGAGGAGTTGGATTGTATGGCCTTAAAAATGCCCATTCCAACCCAAACCTTTCTATGATTCTATGCTTCTTATACCATGTCATATCATGCCATGTCACAATGTCACAGCTTGTAGGCTTCATTTTTTGGGAGGTGGAAAATACTGATGGATTAGCCCATTGATTTTTTCAAGTTCCTAAGTCCTGACTCTCGTCCTTCATGCATGTAAGTACATATGGACATGTATACACACACTCCTGCTACTTTTGATCAATTTGTGTGTCTTATACTTCTGACTATCACCTGTCCTATACTGTAAAATTTACTTTTATTGTATTTTCTAGACTTTAATATGGTTTCCTTCTGTGGAAGCTTTCAAGACAGAAAATGGGCCTGCCATTGGCTTTTTATAATTGGGCTCCACATAGTTCCCCTCTTTATCAAGTGCTCCAGGAAATTTAAAGGAACCAGCGAGGAAAAAGCAGAAAACACTGGAATTAGCATGAGACATTCTGCAGAAGGAGGAGCAAGTCTTTCTTTCTCAGTTGCTTGGTAGTTTTTCTGGTTGTCATTTGCACGATCTGTGTTTGATTAAAGTTTATATCCTCTATCTGGGATGTGTGTGGAACTGGTGAGAAAAATTCCCGAAGAAACAAAGTTTTATGGAAAAGTACTTGCTCACTGAACCTTAAGTGTTTATGTCAAAATATCTCAGGTGTGACAGATTTTCCTTTGACTCAAGGAAGGGTTCTCATTACCATAGTTATGCTGCAGGCTCCCAAGGTGGGATTCAAAAGGGAATAGATTTATTACTGTCAGGAAGATAAATATTGGGAAGAAGTAAGTCGTTATGTTACATTATTTCACAGATAAAGTTTAGAAAATATAATCTACTAATGATAGTATAGTAACAAAAACAAAGACAGAATTTTGCCAAAGTAATTGAATATTGAAAAAACTATATTCTCTTCCCATTAGTAGTAGCCAAGTAGTTGTAGAAAATAACTTTAGGTAAAGTCATCATGGACTTAGTTTAAATTACATGAACAGATAAACAACATTAAGTCAGCAACTAAAATTTTCAGTTTTAAAATAGAATACTCAAGAATAAATCTTAGGACTTATATAAAATTTACTACTGAATTTCATAACTCTGTAACTTGAACATGAAAAAAGGGTCAGGTAATTTTAAAGGGTCATAAATTATGTTCCTAGGTATTTTATACCTAACAGTCAGTGGACAAATGGATAAATGGATAAACCACTTCTTTTGAAAAAAAAGAGGATTAAGCAGAGGAACCATAAAGAACCGAGAAATGAGCAAATATACAAAAAACCTTATGTCACAGAAATAAGTAAAACCAAGAAATTTGGCTTAAAAGATCAGTAAACCTTGCAGCTATTGAAACAATTGTTCAGCTGTAAAAGTACCTTGATAATTAGAAACAAAACTGCTGCACAGAATGAGAATGTGACTAAAGATAATAAAGCTTTGTTCAAAATAATATGTTTTTGCCACAGGTCTCAAAAATCACAAAGAAGTTCAGCATGGGGAAAAGGCCCCCATCTGATACAAGTGGGACAGAAATGATCACACCTCAAATATGAGAAAAAGTCAAAAATATTATTATATTCAAATAAAAAAAACAGAATAAGCACCAGGATAATCTCCATACTGAGTTAGCTGTCTCTGTAGAAAAGACAAATGAGAGCAGATGCATTTGATGGCTAATTTCCAGCTGAAATAAATAATGAGCTAAAATAATTTTGCAAGGAATTAGAGAAATTTTAACTGTGCATTTTTTGAAAGCTGTGTTCAAAAAAGACTAATTTAAACTGGAGCAGATACAGAAGGTGGACTAGACACAGATAGTAGATATAAAGACCTACACTGGTATAATTCACTGAAATGAATACTGAGAGAAAAGATGATTTCTCTCCACAGGAATGTCATTGAGGCTAGCAGCAGGGAAAGAAAATTATTATTTCAGATAAATGGCAAACTTGGCACAGGAATAAGTACAGACAGAATAGTCAAGCATAAAATTAAGCTGGAAACTGGAAGAAACTGTAAGAACAAGAGAAGGGAAGTTATTTGACTGAATCATTCAGCAAGAGCACAGGAACAGATATCTACTCATGCAGATAGATATTTTAGAAAGGGATTTTGTGATGTCTGTGATTTGCCTGTACTGGAGGGAACTGGTCTTAAATCATGAAAATGCTCTTCTGATCCTATGTTCCTACTTTTCTTCTCAAACTCATCATCATACAAGTTCTTACTGCTGTGTGTCTAATTATCTCATACCACAGTTGCAAAAATAACAGCTTCTCTCAGATTCCTGCAAAACCTGTACTGCACATGTAAATAAGCAAAAAATTATTTCCACAGAAGCCTTTTGATATCTGAAAACTAGGATTCAATCTGGATTTTGTGCCTGAAAGAAGCTGCTATCCAAGTTAGCCTCATATGCTGGAAAAGTAAAGATGTTTGCTGGCTGTGCATCATCACTGAGTAGTTGTTCTAATCCTATGAGGGAGATTCATCCTTTTAGTTTCTATATCTTAGTAAGTTTGTCTTAGTAAGTAAAGGTTTACTTTACAGACCATCAAAATTAACAGGAACATTCAGGGCTTGATTAATTCAACTTGTTTTATGTAACTATAGTTGAAAGTGAATTGCACCCAAAACAAGTCCCTTTCCTTTTCTTTTTAATGACAACACAGAGAAGTTGCATCCCTCCTTAGCTGCATCTATACTCATAAATAAATGCTGCCAAGGCTTGTTCTGTGGTACTGATACTCAGTGATCTAGACTAGGAAATTGCCAGAATGGTCCCTGTCCTGATTTATCTCAGTAAGCCAGCACTCTCCCTGAAAATTCCTGGGATTTACCATGGGCAGAAACTGTTCCCAATGGGCAGTTTGGTTGCTAGTGGAATTTATTGCTGTGTACACAGACTGCTCTCTGCCAGCTGGTCTCCAGAGCTGAGAACATCCCTGCCTACATTTTGTTTGGTAGGATGGTGTTAGAGAGACACCAATGTGTACTGTCTCTTCTTTTGGAAATTAGGGCAGTGCCAAGCAGCATAGGGTATTATTTTAATTGTGTTTATTTAAACTGCTGATGTTTCAGTAATTTCAAACAATCTCAGTAAACCAGCCAACACGAAGAAAAAGTAGGATCCACCAGTCAAAAGTAAGAGAATATTATAGTTCAGTGAAGTGTGGCTGTACTGAAGTTGATACTCTCCTAACAATTCTGGGTTTAAAAAAAATCCATTTCACTTCCAAAGTAGTTCATGCTGCTAATCTAGATTTTCTTTAGCTATTTATTCTCTGGGTTGTATACTCACAGCTTCAAATTGTAGCAGTTTTTTTCCTTACTTTTTTTTGCCAAGTTGAAAATTTGCAACAGACAGGTTTAATATCCTCTTAAAAGTGAGAATGGATTTGATATTTGAGAGCTACTGTCTTCATATGTCTTCAGAATCAAAAGCAGAGAAAAATTTTGGTGATGTCACAAGATCAGTTGTTCTATTTCAAACAACTGATGTCATTTTGTGTGCCCATCACCACTCAAAGCTAAGGAATGCAGGAAAAGTGTAACATAATATTAATCATGAGAAAAGTTCCCCCACTTTGAAGAAAGCAGTTGTGATTCCTGATCCAAAAGTCATGACTAATAGCAGGCCTGAATGGAATTAATTTCTTTATTCTATTTCATGGGGTGCGTGTGTGCACAGCAGGGAAGCAATGTGCACAGTACTGGCCAGAAACAGAACTTAAACTGCAAAAGCTGATTTGAAGTCACAAAAATTAATACCAGTTTTAATAGGCATTGTGTTTGCACCAGCTTTTCCTCTTGAAAGTCAGTCAACAAAGGGGAAAGGCAGAGGGAAATGGTATATTCAAGATCACAGATGACTAAAAAACTGTGCAAATAAATCCCATTTCTCCTGACTCTCAGTCCAGTAGTGACTTTAGTTGTTCAGATTTCTTAAGAAACCAAAGATACCAGCTGTCTACCAGCACAGTATTAGGATATAAAGATATATAGAGTATATAACAATGTAGATAATATGTACAGAATAATACAGATTGTGTAGATATACCTATTTAAGTTTTAATGATTTACTTTTTGTCCAGTCTGTCTGTAATGACAAAGACCTTCATAAAGCTGCAATATTTACTTGAAAAATGGGGTGACAAGTTAGACACTTCATCTTTACTCAGTTTTGCATTGCTGCTAGTACTCTGTGGTAACACCTGAACTAGCTCAGCTACATGTGCAAAAGCTGTGATATCTGTATTACAGACAGACCTAGAAAAAGTGGACTATAGTTAGAAGCTAATTATATAGAAATTACACACAATTTATGATAATTCCTTAGTATTTCAGTTTATTAATATACTTTTTAATTTCTCCCCTGCTATCCCTATAACAGGCTGGAGAATCACTGTTGATAACAGCATCATGGATGGTGGAATAAGTCACTCATGATGACACCTTTGTTAGGCTTTCTTCAGACCTATTTATAGCACATTTCCTTCTGCTGTTGTTCTTCTGGCTCACAGAAAAGTAATTTACCAGCCCAATAAAGGGATAATTACTGGACCTAGGCCAGCTGTGGTTTCTCTTAAGAACTTTACAACAGCCAGGATGGAAGAGGGACTCTGTTAGATTCCCTCAGTCCTATTGCAGCCAGGAAAGCCTAAGGGCATATATCACCTCATGTGTGGCTTGTTCTGTTTGCTTTTACACTTGGCAGGGTCCTAAGACTCAGGAATGCACATCCTCGAATAAAAACTATCTATAAAGTCTGAGCAATCGTTACATCTGATTAGGAAGCATAAAAAGAAACACACATGTGGTTGACTCTGTTCCTCTTATGTCTGTGGCTTTTTGCTGACAGGAAGGAAATCCTTTTTAAAACTTATTTTTTTTAAGAGTTCAAATAGATTTTAAACTATGTGAGCCAAAAGTTGCTCTCATCTACATCCATGCACTCCTGTTGACTAGACAACAAGAGTGAAGGCTTCTCTACAGACAGAATCATCTTTGCTTTGTTTTTCTGAAGCATTTCTTAATCTACATCAAGTTTACAACAAAACATCCAGTATGTTTTCACAAAGAACATCCCTCCCTTCCCTCCCCTCCCAAGGCATTGTTAGGTATTAGTCC